>NC_090647.1:83814679-84414679 GCF_040937935.1 Hyperolius riggenbachi | reverse complement strand
CCAATACAAAGTGGTGTACATGTGAGAAGTGGATCGAAAATCATACATCATCCCAAACATTTTTTACAAATAAATAACTGCAAAGTGGAGTGTGCGTAATTATTCAGCCCCCTGAGTCAATACTTTGCAGAACCACCTTTTGCTGCAATTACAGTTGCCAGTCTTTTAGGGTATGTCTCTACCAGCTTTGCACATCTAGAGACTGAAATCCTTGCCCATTCTTCTTTGCAAAACAGCTCCAGCTCAGTCAGATTAGATGGACTGCGTTTGTGAACAGCAGTTTTCAGATCTTCGATTGGATTTAGATCTGGACTTTGACTGAGCCATTCTAACACATAGATATGGTTTTGTTTTAAATTCCATTGTTGCCCTGACTTTATGTTTAGGGTCATTGTCCTGCTGGAAGGTGAACCTCTCCCCCAGTCTCAAGTCTTTTGCAGTCTCCAAGAGGTTTTCTTCCAAGTTTGCTCTGTATTTGGCTCCATCCATCTTCCCATCAACTCTGACCAGCTTCCCTGTCCCTGCTGAAGAGATGCACCCCCCAAGCATGATGCTGCCACCACCATATTTGACAGTGGGGATGGTGTGTTCAGAGTGATGTGCAGTATTCGTTTTCTGCCACACATAGCGTTTTGCATTTTGGCCAAAAAGTTCCATTTTGGTCTCATCTGACCAGAGCACCTTCTTCCACACGGTTGCTGTGTCCCCCACATGGCTTGTGGCAAACTGCGAACGGGACTTCTTATGCAATGCCTTTCTTTTTGCCACTCTTCCATAAAGGCCAACTTTGTACAGTGCATGACTAATAGTTGTCCTATGGACAGAGTCTCCCACCTGAGCTGTAGATCTCTGCAGCTCGTCCAGAGTCACCATGGGCCTCTTGACTGCATTTCTGATCAGCGCTCTCCTTGTTCGGCCTGTGAGTTTAGGTGGATGGCCTTGTCTTGGTAGGTTTACAGTTGTGCCATACTCCTTCCATTTCTGAATGATCACTTGAACAGTGCTCCTTGGGATGTTCAAGGCTTTGGAAATCTTTTTGTAGCCTAAGCCTGCTTTAAATTTCTCAATAACTTGATCCCTGACCTGTCTTGTGTGTTCTTTGGACTTCACGGTGTTGTTGCTACCAATATTCTCTTAGACAACCTCTGAGGCCCTCACAGAGCAGCTGTATTTGTACTGACATTAGATTACACACAGGTGCACTCTATTTAGTCATTAGCACTCATCAGGCAATGTCTATAGGTAACTGACTGCACTCAGATCAAAGGGGGACGAATAATTATGCACACACCACTTTGCAGTTAGTTATTTGTAAAAAATGTTTGGAATTATGTATGATTTTCGTTCCACTTCTCATGTGTGCACCACTTTGTGTTGGTCTTTCATGTGGAATTCCAATAAAATTGATTCAGGTTTGTGGGAGTAATGTGACAAAATGTGGAAAACTTCAAGGGGGCCAAATACTTTTACAACCCACTGTATATCAATGGAGACATTAGAGAAAACACCTAGCTTGCTTTCTGTTTCATCCTTCACTGCACAGCTTGCTTCTAATCAGCCCTGATAAAATCCCCAACTGAGCATTCAGTCTGGCTTTGCTCAGGAATATTTATAGCCGAGTCTGTGTTCTTTCATGTCTTTTCAAGACCAAGCCTGCCCCCTGCTGGCTCTGCCCAGGAATCATTATAGCTGAGTCATTATAGCAAAGCCAGACTGAATGCTCAGTCTGGGATTTTATCAGGTCTGATAAGAAACAGGCTGCGCAGTGCAGAATGAAACAGAAAGCATGGTAGGCATTTTCTCTAATGTTCCCACTTATCTATATGGTAAAATACATGAGGGTGCTTCATCTCTGGTTCACTTTAAGTGTAAATGGGCCCTAAGTCTAATTTTTACAAAGGCTATGGATTTGGTTCAACAATCATCCAACAGTTTATTTAGATTACTGAAACCACTGACTCCGACTCCAGGTACCCAAAATTGCTCTGACTCCACAGCCCTGAACACTAGGGAGGAGGGCCCTGCCAGAAGCTTACAATCTAAAGAATGGGGGTAGAGATAATAGGTGCATCTGCTGAGAGGGTGCCCAGCAGAATGTATTATGGTGCGGATACTCCACTATATTAACTAGGAGAGAAGAATTATAATCTATAATTACAGTCAGCATATGTGGGAAAACCTTTATATGAGCTTTTGTTTTTTTCACTTTAGGTATATTTTAAGCTTTGGGCTAGGTTCACAGTGGGACATTGTGATGTGGCATTAAAAACTGTGCCTGCATTGCTGTGTCCTTGTTCCCGCTGATGTCACCAGGAGCGTACTGCGCAGACACAGACCATACTAGGCCTGCGTAGTACGCTCCTGGTGACATCAGCGGGATCGAGGACGCGGCTGTTAGCCCAGCAATCAATGAATGGGATTATAGATCCCATTCATTGATCAAAGTCCCCCCCAGAAAAACTGACAGCCTCTAATCAGAGACTGCAGTTTTTCTAAGTGAAAAATAGTGTCCCATCTTCATTCTTGTTCCTGGGAGCGTGATCGATCGCTCCCAGGACTTTTTGACTGTGGCCATCTTGATTAGCATGTGACGCTCGGTGTAATGGAGCGCACATGCAGCACAGAGGAGTCAGCGTGCTTCTGAGCCTCGCGCTATGCGCCAGCCAGAAGTGAAGGGGGAAGGACATACTGCGCACACAGGGCGCAGTATGTCCGGGGCAAAGTTCAAGCAAGTCGCCGCACACCGGAATGTATAGACAGAGAACGGCGGCAGACGGAGGGGGGCTAGAGGAACAATTGGTATGTGCTCATTACACCCTACACAGTGCTGCAATAATTTTAACCACAAACGTTCGGTTGTGGTATCCTTTAATTACGGTAGCATGTATTAATTTCAAACTATAATGGCCAAAAGCTGAGAAATAATGATTTTTTTCAATTTCTTCCTTAATATTCCTGTTAAAATGGATTTAGAATAAATTAATTCTCAGCAAAATGTGTCACCCAAAGAAAGCCTAAATGGTGGCGGAAAAAAAACAAGATATAGATCATTTCATTGTGATGAGTAGTGATAAAGTTTTTGGCAAATGAATGGGAGGTGAAAGTTGCTCAGATGCACAAAATAAACAACCCTTCGGGCTTAAGTGGTTAAAGTCACAATGCAACACAAAAAAAGTGGTAATGCACATTAATGGTGGGTTACCGTCGCATACAGTAGGTACAGTGAAGCATTCAGGCAATAAAATGTATGCTTTCCTGTACCCAGTAACGTGTGCATTTAGAGGTAACGCACTGCAGCAGTGCTTTACGGTAACGCTACACCTTACAATGCGACGCTAATGTCGCACTGTGAATGCCCCATAGGCTATCACTGCAGTGCGGTAAGCTGCGTTATAAGACTTTATAACACAACTTCGCAACGTCCCACTGTGAATGCAGCCTTATCGAACACAGCATTTACTGACTAGAGAATTTCAAAACACAGTATTTATTAAAACATACAATTAATGTCTGGAATCCATTTTCATGACCAGTTCCTTTAGTTGTGTAAGGGTTGGCCATAACTGCAGAATTTGAAGTTTACAGGACATATGTGAGCAGAAGATTTATTAAGAGGTCCGAAACTACTATGCTATGTCAAGTTTTACAGGAAAGTCATAGTTTTACATACCAGCCCATTGGCCCCATGGTCTCAGCTCGATCTTTTCCACGTTTGGCTTCTTTAAGAAGCTCCTCCACTGCTTTTCTGCAGAAGAATAAAAGGAGCGTCACACATTGTGAAAAATTGTATGGTGTACGGACAGATTCCCCCTTTTCCTTGTCGTCTGTGCCAGATATTTCAATTGAGTAACAGTAAAGCATTTCTATCAAAATGACACCCCCCACCCCCTTTCTGCACAACAGGAGTGTGCTGGGTGTTTGGGATATATCATTAACTGGCCCATCATTCCCCTTAAAGCTGCAGAGAGCAAAACAGAAATGTGGGTGCCCGCAATGGCATAGAAGTTTGCAGGGCTGTGGAGTCGGTACAAAAATCTTCCGACTCCAACTCCTCAGTTTATGAAACCACGACTCCAACTCCGGGTACCCAAAATGGCTATGACTCCGACTCCTCAACTCCGACTCCTTAGTCTAATACTTAACAGGGCTGTGGATTTTGTACAGAAATCATCTGACTCCAACTCCGGGTGCCCAAAATTGCCCCGACTTCGACTCCACAGCCTTGGAAGTTTGAGCGCCACCAAAGACCATAAATCACAGCTGGAATTATGCCCAGGGTATAATTTTGGCCCCTGAGGCATCGGTTGTAGACAATATTGGCAGAGATGGCAGCGCACATAGTGGTGGAGGCACAGACAGCACCGGGTAAACAGTTATCAACGCATGGGGTTTGACAGCGATAGTAGGTAGGTTAGTAAGTATTAGTGGAGGGTCAGTGTGACAAGAATGTTAGGGCAGGTTAAGTATAGTGAACATATTCTATCAGCACTATAAAGTGCAACAGTTGAATATTGGTAACATTAACAATATTATACTAGCAGCTTCACCTGGCGCCCAAATGTACACACAGCCTTTTTTTCATGTATGCACAGAGTACAAACACATGCACAGTGTCAAATACAATGAGGAAACTATAGTAGTGAAACCGGTCGGGTGAGGCGGACGTGTGGCTGGATGGCGTCCTGTGATTTCTATGTGCTGTTTTCTGCTGTGGGTCCCTGTAACAAGGACCCAGATGTGAGTGGATTTTTAATGAGTTTTATGTTTTTTTTAAATTGGATTTACATTAAACACCAAAATAGATACGCTTAGATCAGTTTATCATTTCTTTCATGCATAATCTGCTGAAATACTGCATTAAGAACCTGAACCATTGTGGTCATTCGCATATGGAGAGGAGGCCAGCTGGGAAAATACCTGCCGCTGACCTTATAATGCTATGTTACAGACCCTGTAATTAAAGGGAACCAGAGAGGATGCAATATACATACCTGGGGCTTCCTCCAGCCCCATACGCACGGATCGCTCCCACGTCGCACTCCTCCGCTGCCTGCATCAGCCGCCACCGGGTCCCGTCATTGCCGCGAGTCGGCAAGTCGGCCGGCGGACGCGGCCAATTCTCCGCATCACAGGGTGCTCTCCCCATACAGATACGCATGTGGCTGTTAACTGCGCAGCCGCATGCGTACATGTATGGAGGGAGCCCCTGTGATGCGGACAATTGGCCGCGTCCGCCGGAAGTGACGGGTCCGGTACCGGCGGATCCAGGAAGCCGAGGATGGCGGCGTGGGAGCGATTCAGGCTTATGGGGCTGGAAGAAGCCCCCGGTATGTATAAAATCTGTTTCTTTTTTCACCCCCCGTTCCTCTCTGGTTCCCTTTAAGGTCTGTAACAATCTGGTAAGCGCATCTATGTTTATGGTGTTCCTGGTGGTGGATATATATGATTAGCGCTGAAGGTTTTATCTACAACATGCACAGTGTGCCCTCTCCATATGCTACCACAGTCCCTTTTAATTTTTACATTTGGGCTGTGTGTCTGCTACCAAACCACCCAGTGCTGAAATTAACTGATCCATAATTCACCTTAAAGGGCATCCGAGGTGAAAATAAACTGATGAGAAAAACAATTGTATCTACCCTCCTCCTCCTCCTCCTAAAAATGACTTTTTTTTTTTTTTAGATATCCCATTTTATATTTAAATCTAGTTTTTAAGTTTTTACTGTTTCATTGTCTTTGCTCAATGACTCCTTCATTGAAATATACCAGAGCTCAAACCTATGAATTATTGACACTTTTTATCTCTTTCCTGCCCTCAGAAGCCATTTACTGACAGGAAAGTGGTTTATGGCTGTAGTTACCGGTCAGTGAGGGTTATGCTATAGTCTGAACCAGTCCTACCCGGACAGAAACTGTCACTTGCATACCTGATGTTTAACTCTTTCAGGCAGAGAAATAAGAAAGGAACCCAGCCTAGTTATGTGTATGCCTGGCACTGTACATACACATGTCTATTTCATCATGTGTATGTACTGTCCCTTAAAACAGCCTTTAAGTCTAGACCACAGAGAGTACCAAAAATGTCTGCTCCCATGCAGTGTGCTCTCTGCATATGTTACATAGTCTCTTCAATTTTCTATGTATGGGCTATGTAACAGCTGAGTGTCCCCAAACCACCCAGTGCTGAAACAGATCCATAATTCACATTTAAAACAGCCTTCGAGTCTAGACTGCAGAGAGTGGCAGCAATGTGTGCTCCCATGCACAGGGTGCCCCCTCCATATGCTACCCCAGCAGTCCATGTGCTTCCTGTGCAGCTCTGCAGCCCACTACATGGCAGCCAGCCACTGAGAGAGGAGAGACCACTGCTGACACATTATCCTCGCCAAGCAGCCGCACTTACTTCTCCAGCTCGTCCTCCTCCTTCATGGTGAGCACTTACAGGCGCTGCACCGGAAGACACTCCACACATTACGCCAACCAACAGCTGCTACGCAATTGCCAACCAGCAGAGACACTTCCGGCGCCGCGACGTTTCCTTGCGTGTGACGTCATCGTAAGCGGTTTGCTGCTGTAGAATTTTTAGCGTTGTGTGCAATATGTAATACAATACAATTACAATACATGCACGTTATAAGGAACAGGCTGGAAGGTGTCGCGTGCTGACTCCTCATGGGTTTCTCTGTAGAGGGGGAGCAGGAGGGATGGCTGGGGAAGGCGGTGCAGCAGTAATTCTTGCTGCAAAGACTGTTCATTGCATACTTGAAGTTGTATTCAGAATAGGATAACCTTATAGTAGTAGTAACTGTAACAAAAGTGAATCTCCCGACCAAATGTTTGCCTGTGACGAAGAAGGGGTTAAGATGGATACTTACCTCAGTAGTGGGATGCCTCTGGATGGTCCAGACTCCAGATGCTTCCCTTCTAGCCTTCCATTGCTGTCCAGGACCCTCTTCTTGTGGCAGTGCAGATGAGTACATGTAGGAGTAAGGCCCGGTTCACATTAGTGTTAGAAAACAGACCGTAAACGGAACGGATCCAATGTTAACCTATGGAACCGTTCACATGCGTTCGTTCATACGGATCCATTGGGTATGTTCCACTGTACAGACTGCAACTTTGCTTCAGCACCTATTTTTCCGGACCGCTGAACTCAGCGGACTAGAAACGGAAGATGAAGCCCTACATTTGTTTCTTCACACTGGCGAAGGAACGGACCATTAGGGAGAAAAATCCACTGGGGGGGGGGGGGGGGGGTTATGCAAACCGGGCTGTAGCTGGGAGGGTGCAGAAGACGGGCGGGTGAGGGAGGGTTAAAATGTACCCAGGCTTCCGTCTTCAATTGCTGACGGGTGGTTTCTTTCACCTCAATTGCCCCCCACGTTGCGTCACTTGACTACGCTTTCTCATTCAACCCTTGCCACACAAGCTTCGTTCTGCTGGGCAAGCACAGACTTTACTTGCACATGTGCAAGGATGAGCTTGTTCATGGTGGGAGTGTCGCCGCAGAAACATTCAGGATCTTTTGCCAAATGTGTTCAGAGGGATGCAGCGCTGGAAAAGAGGGCTTGAGAGGGATTGGGGCAGCTATCCAGAGGCTTCCTACATCATACCTCCCAACTTTTTGAGATGAGAAAGAGGGACACTTTAGACGCCCCACCACACCCCTAACCAGGCATACCACTAAAAATTCATAAGTAAAAATGTAATTTTAGAATTCAATCCACACTGATTATTTCACAATAATCCACACTAGATTACTATTCCCCCTCTAGGCCGCCATGGTTTCAGGCATAAGCACAGGACAGTATTTTAGGGAAGCACAACTGGACACAGCACCGGCAGTGAAATGGCGCTTGGAACAGCACTATCACGTGCCTGCACATGTGAGCGGACGTCAACTGTCGATACTACAGTGCAATAACTGATGCTGTCATTCAGTGCTACATACCATGTTACAGTGCATCCATTACGCTGCATTGCAATGCCCCAGTGACGTATCTAGGGAATTTGTCACCTGGTGCTGATTATTCACAGACACCCCCGCCCCAAGCCCAACACCCCCCCCCCCCCCCTCCCTGAAAAACCACCACTATTTTTTAATGGGAGAGTTGACAGGTTGGGGCACTGAGTGTGTCGTTGCAAATTTTTGGGGGAAAGGGAGCCATCAGGATGTGGACGAAGCTAACCGTAATCTGAAAAGAGAAAATAGTCATGGGAGAAGACAACATTGGTGGAGGGGGAGCTGGGAAAAGAGATAACATTACCTGCAATCAAGCTAATCTATATTTCCTGGAGCTTGCTTCTCTGCTCAGTACAGAAGTCGATTGCCAGCACCTGTATCACTGGCTTCTGCAACAGCAGACTGCCCTGCGTTATTGATTAATTACTCTGATCAGTATAAATAATCAATAGTCTATGGCACTCTGGTATTACAGCAGCCAGTGCGCATTGGCTACTAATGACAGGCAACTTCTGAAGCACTAAACGCATCCTGTCACCTCTCCCTGCTAATGTCCCAGCTGCAGCACAGCAATCATTCTCTCTACTCACCCTGCTGCTCTGCACATTCACACACTGCAGGCTGTGTGTAGAGAGCGAGGAGACACATTGCCCATGGAAGAGGAAGGGGGAGAGGTGCTACATATAGAGCAGGAAGTAGTACAGTCCCTTGCACTGCCTGCTGCTATTTTCCCGAATGTTGCCCATACTATAAAAAAGTGGCAGAATACAGTGACTGAGAACCACAGCAGCACCCCTAGCCATGGCTACACCCGGTGCTGTGAGCAACTGCAGCCTCATGGTAGGTACACCACTGCAATGCCCCTCTGTGTACAGGGCCTAATACAGGGACAAGTGGGTTTGGTTCTGTAACACAAACAGTTTTGAGCTATGCCTCTAGCACCTCCTTCGATACATAATCTACAGCTGCTTTCTGTACATTGCATGCATCATCCTTCATCACTGATAATTTCATAAGCTGAGGAGGGCAATAAAATGTATATTTGTCCGTCAAAAGGGTGTTTTCTTTTTTTTTTTTTTTTTTGAGCTTCACCTACTAGTTTTTTGCTTGTAAACTTACATTTCCCAGTCCACTCCATGAGAACATCCTGTCAATTCTGGCTGCTCCGCAGACTACTGCACGCAATAATGTCATCACAAACATGCACTGAAAGATGTGCTGGGAATTGAGGCTGCGGAGCTGCCCCCTTAATATGGTGTTAATATGTGGGGTTCACAGTTGGTGGATGGAAGGCTGCTTAGATACATCTTTATTGTAATAGTACTTTCAGGTTCCTAAAGGCAGAGTCCTGATATATACTCCCAATGAAGTTGTGATGCTCATAAAACCTGCTTTGAGAGCTCGTTCACACTAAGAGCGTTTTTGCCTTTTTTTTTCCAGTGCTGCCGATTTTCAAAATCGGCCACAAAACGCTTGTGCAAAGAATCTCTATAAAAAGGTTCATATCAGTGCGTTGCGTCCGCTGTGCGGTTTGCAAAGTGATGCCGGTTCCATTTTTGGGGCGTTTTTACTATAATGGAAGGTATAGGAAGAGTGATAAACGCTAAAAAAAACGCGTTTTTTAGAATAAATACATTGTATTTATTATTTTCCGGGGTCAAAGAGTTCACTTCTTGACTTGCGTCAGGGAGTGAATGACAAAACCGCTCTGTAAAAGCGCTTAGAAAAGCGCTTTTACCAAAAACGCAGTGCACAGTGGATCGAACAGCAGTGGGGACAGACAACAACCTTGAGGAGTACCTGTGTTTGTGGTCATAGTTTGTGAGTAGATGTCACCCAGCCTGATGACTTAGGACCAGTTGGTGAGAAAGTCTGCGATCCAACGGCATAAGCCTGGATGGACTCCAAGTGCAGCTAGATCATCCTGGAGAATTCGAGATGGTGTTAAAGGCAGAGCTGAAGTCTAGGAGTAGTATCCTAGCATACGCCTCTGGCCTGTCGAGGTGTTCATTGAAGAGTTCCAGACAGATGTTTATTGCATCATCAGTGGACCTGTTTGCCCTGTAAGCGAACTGATGGGGTCCAGGAGGGCCGACGTGGAGAGCTTAAGTAAGGAAAGGACCGCATGCTCCAGGGTTTTCATGATAACAGACGTCAGGGCTACGGGCCTAAAGTTGTTAAGGTCAGGGGCCCCCAGCTTTTTAGGGACAGGTATGATAGTTGACCTCTTGAAGCAATCGGAAACCTGGCCTTCCTCCAGTGATTTGGTGAAGATGGCGGAGAGGATGGGAGCAAGTTGCCGAGAGCATGTTTTCAGGCAGGCTGGAGATACGCCATCAGGGCCGGAAGCTTTCCTGGCATGTAGTGTTGATAGGAGGCACAGGACATCTGCCTCAATCACCGCCAAAGGAGGGGGTGGGCTCTGGGTGTTGTTCACAGGGCATGGAGGGAAGGTGGGCGATACCAAGTGCCGCTCTGGTGCATCCTGGTACTCAAACCTGCAGTAGAATCTGCTAAGTTCTTCAGTTAGTTCCAGGCTTGGTGCTGTAGGTTGAGGAGGGGGCTTGTAATTAGCCTTCAGTCCCTCACATACAGCACGTGGGTCGTGTGAGAGTAGGTTGTGTTTCATCCTCAGCGTACTCATTTTTGGCAGCTCTCAGTCCGCGTTTAAGGTCGTTTCTCGCCTTTCTGTAGTCCTCCAGGTTACCAGACTTGGGACTTCCTTGTGCCTCCTCAGTTGCTATAGCTTGTTTGTGAACCACGGTTTGTTATTGGGGTTTATTGGGGTACACCTTGAAGGCTTTCGTTGGGACACTAGAGTCCTCGCAGAAGCTAATGTATGAGGCGACGTTATCTGCCCATTCATCCAGGATTGGCGCTTCCAGAGACTTTCAGTCAGTGCAGTCAAAACAGGCTTAAAGTTGCAGCTTGGCCTCGTCTGACCACACTTTGATGGACCTGAGGATCAGTTTTGCTGATTCCAGGCGCCTCCTGTAGGTGGGGATAAGATGGATGAGACAGTGATGCGAAGAGGCAAGAGCTGCCCAGGGGACCACTTTGTATGCATCCTTCAGTGCCGTATAACAGTGGTCGAGGGTGTTCGGGCCCCCTCTTGGGACAGGCAATGTGCTGGTGGTAGCATGGCATTTCCTGGTGAAGGTTGACCTTATTAAAGTCACCCACGACAATAAACAGTGAGTCCGGGAGAGACGTCTCCCACAGTGAGATGGTCTTGCTGAGGTCCATTAGGGCAGATTTGACGTCAGCATCAGGAGGGATGTACACTCCAACAAGGACGTAAGAGGAAAGCTCCGTGGTGAGTATGCTGGCTTGCTCCTGGTGAACCACAACTCAATGGAGTGTGTACGGGGCTTCAAAGGACCAAAAAGCTCTCTTACAAAAAAAATATTAAGCAAAAAAAACTTTTCCTTCTTAAAACAGAAGCTATTTGCGATAATTCAGGTTGGAGTGAGCATATAATGTCTCCCATGATGCATTACTGCTGAATATGCAGATCATCTTTTGTTGCCCCTGTAAGCTAGCCACGCCTCCAGAACCTCTGGCATGCAAAGAATGATTTGCATATTCAGCAGTGATGCATCGTGGGAGACATCATACAGTAGCAGTAAAAAGTATGTGAACCCTTAGGAATTATATGGATTTCTGCACAAATTGGTCATAAAATGTTATTTGATTTTCATCTAAGTCACAACAAATAGACAATCTCAGTCTGCTTAAAGAGACACTGAAGCGAAAAAAAATGATGATATTATGATTTGTATGTGTAGTACAGCTAAGAAATAAAACATAAGATCAGATACATCAGTCTAATTGTTTCCAGTACAGGAAGAGTTGAGAAACTCCAGTTGTTATCTCTATGCAAAAAAGCTATTAAGCTCTCCGACTAACTTAGTCGTGGAGAGGGCTGTTATCTGACTTTTATTATCTCAACTGTAATTGAACTGTTTACTTTTCCTCTGCTAGAGGAGAGTTCATTACTTCACAGACTGCTCTGAAAGACTCATTTTGAATGCTGAGTGTTGTGTAATCTGCACATATTATAGAGTGATGCAATGTTAGAAAAAACACTATATACCTGAAAATAAAAATATGAGAATATTTTCTTTGCTGCTAATCTTCTAGTAATTATTCATAGTACACAACCAATTCATTATATCATATATTTTTTTCGCTTCAGTGTCTCTTTAATTTAATACCACAAAAATAATTAAATGTTTCCCTGTTTGTATTGAACACACCATGTAAACATTCATAGTGCAAGTGGAAAAAGTATGTGAACCCCTAGACTAATGACATCCCCAAGTGACACGCGCAGCAGTGAGCAGGTGCGCGACCACGGCCATGCAGCCACAGTTGGATGGCATGCTGCGCTAGACCGGGGCCGGTGGCGGATCGGAGGAGGACAGCGTGGGACATTACTGCTATAGGGGGCTGATAGAAGCCCCAGGTAAGTGTCTGTTTTTATTTTCAACACCCCCCCACAGAACCCCTTTAAGGCCATCTGTCCACCAGCTGAAGTTCAGCAGAAGATGGGTGTTGCAACAGGACAACAACCCAATGCACAGAAGTAAATCAACAACAGAATGGCTTAAACAGAAGATAATACGCCTTCTGGAGTGTCCCAGTCAGAGTCCGGACCTCAACCTGATTAAGATGCTGTGGCATGACCTCAAGAAAGCGATTTACACCAGACATCCCAAGAACATTGCTGAACTGAAACAGATCTGTAAAGAGGAATGGTCAAAAATTACTCCTGACCGTTGTGCACATCTGATCTGCAACTACAGGAAACATTTGGTTGAAGTTATTTCTTCCAAAGGAGGTTCAATCAGTTAGTAAATCCAAGGGTTCACATACCTTTTCCACTTGCACTGTGAATGTTTACATGGTGTGTTCAATAAAAATAGGGAAGCATTTAATTATTTGTGTGGTATTAGTTTAAAGGAGAACTGTAGTGAGGTGTATGGAGGCTGCCATATTGATTTCCTTTTAAGCAATACCAGCTACCTGGCAGCCCTGCTGAGCTATCTGCCTGCAGAATCACACCAGGAACAAGCATGCAGCTAATCTTGTCAGATCTGACAATAATGTCAGAAACACCTGATCTGCTGCATGCTTGTTCAGGGTCTATGGCTAAAAGTATTAGAGGCAGAGGATCAGCAGGCTAGCCAGGCAACTGGTATTGCTTAAAAGGAAATCAATATGGCAGTCTCCATATTCCTCTCACTACAGTTCTCCTTTAAGCAGACTGTGATTGTCTATTGCTGTGACTTAGGGCCTGTTTCCACTATCGCGAATCTGCATGCGTTTCCTGCATGCAGATTTGCATAGCCAATACAAGTAAATGGGCCTGTTTCCACTTGTCAGTTTTCCTGAGCGTTTTTCTGTGCAGGATTTTTCTGCACGGCAGAGCCATCAGAATTCGCTTGCGTGTGGAATGCAGGCGAATCGCCGCTAATGTATTTAATAGGGAATTCGCATGCTGTTTTGGTATGCAAATTTTCATGCGAATTCGCATGAAATCAATGGAAAAGCACACCGGCATTGCCATGGTTAAATTCGCATACATCGTCATCCATGTGAATTTTCATGCGGATTCGCATGAAAATTCGCATGCACACGCATGCGAAATTCGCATCCGCATACAAATTTTGCCGCAGCGATTTCGCAACGCAATAGTGGAAACGGGCCCTCAGATGGAGATCAGATCACATTTTATGACCAAGTTGTGCAGAAATCTATATAATTCCAAAGGGTTCACATACTTTTTACTGCTACTGTATGTTCACACCAACCTGAATTATTGCAAATACCTTCTGTTTTAAGAAGGCAATCGTTTCTTTTGAGGAAATCATTCATTGTTACTCCTAGAGATGGACTGAACAGTTTGCCGGCAAACAGAACCTGGTGAATGTCCGCTGTTCACGTTCTCTGCGACCTGTGAACATATGGCATGTTTGACCTGCCCCTATACATCATCATGGAGCCAAACTTTCACCCCTTACCACACAGTCAGCAGACACATGGCAGTCAATCAGCTTGCACCCCCTCCCCCTTATCAAAAAGCACTTGCGGTGGCCATATTGGATCAATTCTCTGCTGGCTGCTGACTGTTAGTGAGAGCAGGGTCAGACTTGCTGCAGATAGGTAGGGAAAGCATTAGCTAGGCCTGTGTTCTTGTTCCTCACTTGCTGTGAAAGCACCCCAAACAGCCCTTTTGAGGACTAGTACATTGGTCTCCTGTGGGGTTTTTTTTGTGTGACACCCCACAGCCTACTGACACCCAGAGCTGTGTGCTCACTACTGCTATTGTTGTTGCCTCATTAAGTTGCATGCACAGAACCACTCCGGTGCATTATTATTTCAGTTTTCTGATAGTACTATTGCATTTTGCTGTGTGTGACACTCCACAGCCCACTGACACCCAGAGCTGTGCATAATGTGATTTCTGCCCTTTAGGGATTAAAACCAGAGTTTGCGTCAACGCCGTAATTTTTGGTGGGACTTTTGGCATGGATCCCTCCCCCCCCTGGCATGCCCCTGTTCAGGTGTTTTTCAATCACTGTTGTGGCCAAAAACTTTTTCAATCACTTTTGTGGCCAAAAACAGTATTTGTAGGTTTTAAAGGGGAACTGAAGTAAGAGGTATACGGAGGCTGCCATATTTATTCCCTTTTAATCAATACCAGTTGCCTGGCAGCCCTGCTGGTCTATTTCTCTGCAGTAGTATCTGAATAACACCAGAAACAAGCATGCAGCTAGTCTTGTCAGATCTGACTTTAAAGTCTGAAACACCTGATCTGCTGCATGCTTGTTCAGGGGCTATGGCTAATAGTATTAGGGGCAGAGGATCAGCAGGGCTGCCAGGCAACTGGTATTGATTAAAAGGAAATAAATATGGCAGCCTCCGTATACCTCTCTCTTCAGTTCCTCTTTAAAATTTGCCTGCCCATTGAATTCAATGGTGGTTCGCCGGGATCACATGTTTGCGAACATTTGTGGAAGTTCGCTGTTCGCGAATGGAAAGTTCTATGTTCACGACATCTCTAGTTACCCCTTGTGAGTGCTACACACTTTTATTTCTGCAGGAGCAGATCCTGTTCTGTGATGTATGTATGATGTCATACTATATATGATTGAATATAAATCAATAGTTTCTGGTCAAAAACTGGCCACAAATCAGTTCTCTGCTTGTATTTGGGTTGGTACAGAGTGTGCAGAAGAATGCCCGTGTGTCTACAGATTGTATCCACAGTCCAAGACACAAGAGGCTACACACACTCAGTCTTGCAAGCAGGGCCGGGCCGAGGCATAGGCTGGAGAGGCTCCAGCCTCAGGGCGCAGTGTAGGAGGGGGCGCACAATTCATTCAGCTGTCATTCGTAATTGTGTTTGAAGCAGAAAGAAATAAAAAAAGGAGATACATGGAAGTGACTACAAGCCAGATAACTAGAAATTTAGGTGTTGGGGGCCCTGGGGTGCCTCTTAGTCTAATAGCAATCAGTGTGTGACAGCTGGGGTGGGGGGGATGGAGGGGCGCACTTTGGTGTCTCAGCCTTGGGTGCCGGAGGACCTTGTCCCGGCTCTGCTTGCAAGGGTTCATTTTTTACGTAAGACCCAGGCTAAATTGACTTTTCCATATTAGCGTAGTGACAGCAGTTCCTGGAAGTGATTAACAGTTTACTGATTGATTTCATTGTTCCCTGCATTTTAATAAGAAAAGTGGTCTTAGTTTCTATTTTAAACACCTTACAAGTTGCCAGCCTTCATGTCATTAATAGAAGTGACTACACACGTTTTTACAATCACAACAACATCTGTTACTGGGAAGAAAAATAACTACATGCTGGCTGCAACACAAACAAGACTCAGCTAACAAAATATGCTCCTTAATTATTTATTGTAGTCGGGAAAGGACATACACAGCAAGGCATTTTTATAGGTAATATTTTTTTTCTGCAAGTTGTACATTTCTGAGCCCTACCTCAGCCACCCATTTTCTGATGCATAAGATAGTAAATTTGCATGAATAAGCAATGTACAAAGTTTTTTGCATTGCAAGTCTTTACTTTTTGCAATAAATATATTCAAAATAAATGGCTGCTGGCAAATAGTTTGGTTTTCCTGCTCCTTGTTGCCAGCAGGGAGGGAGTTCCTTACCCAGCATGGAGCAGATCACGTGACATCTTCCCCATTTCAAAGGACCACTATCACGAGAAATTGTAAAACGTAAAGAGAAACTGTAACCAAGAATTAAACTTCATCCCAATCAGTAGCTGATACACCTTTTCCCACAAGAAATCTTTTCCTTTTCACAAACGGATCATCAGGGGGGTCTGTATGGCTAATATTGAATGAACACGTCAGTGGAGTTTTTTTCTAGCATGTGTACCAGTGGTAATAATTTCAAAGCAGTTCATTTCGGTGTTGAGCAGCAAAGCTGGGTGCTGTCATAGCAGCAATATTATGCTGCGCGCCCCGCGTAATGGTAATTCGGGGCCCCGCCAATTGCCAGACCCCGAATTACATCTTCCTCCCAGCTGCTACAACTCGGAGGGGCAATAGAAGAAATGAGATGCACCCTAATAATGTATGCCTATCTTTAGTGACATGAATTATTCAGTGTTCTCTGTAAAGTGTAGAGACGGCCCGAACCTCCGATTTTAGGTTCGCGAACCTTCGCCAAACGTTCAATTCGCGTAAACTTTCGGAACCGCAAAAGACTTCAATGAGGAGGCGAATTTTTAAAACTAGAAACATTTATGCTGGCCACAAAAGTGATGGAAAAGATGTTTCAAGGTGTCTAACACCTGGAGGGGGGCATGGTGGAGTGGTATAGATGACAAAAGTCCCGGGGAAAAAAATCTGGATTTGACGCAAAGCAGCGCTTTAAGGGCAGAAATCACATTGAATGCTAAATTGGAGGCCTAAAGTGCTTTAAAACATCTTGCATGTGTATACATCAATCAGGGAGTGTAATTAGCTTCAGACTGACACACCAAACTCACTGTGTAACGCACCGCAAACAGCTGTTTGTGTAGTGTTGGCCGTGCTGGACTGGTGCGTACCATGGCCCGAGTGCAGGCTGTGGTTTTCAAGCCCATATGGTCGCCGGGCTGAGATAGCTCAATGATAGAACAACAGTGACTGTCCAGCTGATCAAATTTGGTCTGTCCACAATGAAGCAACGACCTTATTATCTTGGGTGTGCCCCCCCCCCCCCCCACGAGACACTCATATAGCTGTCGGTCATTGCTTCATTGGGATAAGCAAGCCCCTTCACCACGGCAAGGTAATGATCATGAAGGGGAATTGGCACATGTACATGCCTTTTGTTTTGTTGTTGCAGCTGCAGTGAAGCCAGAAAAATTAGGCAGGCATGTACACGCACCAAAAAAATTAGTATAGCGGCCTTAAAAATTCAGGAATCCACCTGGAGTCCTGGACCCTGTTGGTGGTGGCGGAGAAGGCAGTCAAGCCTCCTGCGGGCAGATGTGCTGTGTGGGGAGCAACTTAGTCTTGGGGCAGGCAGTCACATGGCGTGCAGGCAGAGATGCTGTGTGTGGGGACTTACTAAGTCTTCGGGTGGGCAGTAGCCCTCCGGGATCCATGCCTCATTCATTTTGATAAAGGTGAGGTACTGAACACTTTTGTGACTTGGGTGACTTCTCTTCTCAGTAACAATGCCTCCAGCTGCACCGAAGGTCCTTTCTGATAGGAAGCTTGAGGCAGGGCAAGACAGAAGTTGGATGGCAAATTGGGACAGCTGTGGCCACAGGTCAAGCCTGTGCACCCAGTAGTCCAAGGGTTCATCGCTGCTCACAGTGTCTACATCCACACTTAAGGCCAGGTAAGTTGGCTACCTGCTGGTCGAGGCATTGGTAAAGGGTGGATCCGGAAGGGCTAAGGTGAGGCTTTGGACTAAAGAATGTCCGCATGTCTGACATCACCATGAGATCGCTGGAGTGTCCTGTCCTTGCCTGCGTGGACATGGGAGGAGGATTACTGGCAGTGGTACCTTTATTCCAATTTGCTGTGACATCACCCTTAAACCCATTGTAAAGCATAGTTGCCAGCTTGTTCTGCATGTGCTGCATCCCTTCTGCCTTCAGGTGAGTTGATAACATGTCCACCACTTTGTGCCTATACCGAGGGTCTAGTAGCGTGGCCACCCAGTACAGCTAATTCCCTTTGAGTTTTTTTATACGGGGTCCCTCAACAGGCTGGACAGCATGAAAGATGCCATCTGCACAAAGTTGGATCCAGACGTACTATCAATCTCCTCTTGCTCTTCCTCAGTGACGTCAGGCAAGTCCTCCTCCTCCCCCCAGCCACGAACAATACCACGGGAACGTCGAGCAGCACAAGCCCCCTGTGACGCCTGCTGCAATTGTTCTTCTGCCGCTGCCGCCTCCTCCTCCAAAGAAACACCTTCCTCATCATCCGAGTCTGACTCCTCTTCCCCATATGACTCTTCCTCCTCCTCCCCCCTCTGTGCTGCCGCAGGTGTTGAGAAAACATCTGGTTCTGATGAAAATTGCTCCCACAACTGTTCCTCCCGTAACTGTTCCTGTTCACGCTCCTCCACAGCTTGATCTACCACTCTACGCACGACACGCTCCAGGAAGTAAGCGTACAGGATCAAGTCGCTGGTGCCTTCACTGTGACTCACCAGGTTGGACACCTCCCCAAACGGCCGCATGAGCCTGCATGCATTTCGCATCAGTGTCCAGTTGTTGGGCCAGAACATCCCCATCTCTCCAGATTATGTCCTTTTACTGTAATTGCACAGGTACTGGGTGATGGCTTTCGAGTCGGGTTATCACATATCAAGCGTCTCACCGGCAAGTTGTTTCTCCGCTAAATGTCCGCAAAGCGTGCCGTGAAAGACCGCCTGAAATGCCCACATAACTTCCTGGCCTGCTTCAGGACGCCATCTAAGCCTGGGTACTTTGACACAAATCTTTGAATGACTAGATTCAGCACATGTGCCATGCAGGGTACATGTGTCAGCTTTCCCAACTTCAAAGCGAAATGAGATTGCTGCCGTTGTCACACACCACGTTGCCGATCTCCAGCTGGTGCGGGGTCAGCCACTGATCCACCTGTTTGTTAAGAGCCAGAAGAACTGGTTCAGTGTGACTCTCCGCTTTGAGGCAAGACATGTCTAAGATGGCGTGACACCGTCGTACCTGGCATGCAGACTAGGCCCTGGGAAGATGGGGCTGTGTAGCTGAAGAGGAGATCACAGCACCAGTAGAGTTGAACTGCCACTCAGCCAAGGAGGAGGAGGAGGACGATAGCGAAGAGGATGTAGCAGGAGGAGAAGGAGAGGAGGTGGCAGGAGGCCTGCCTGCAAGCTGTGGAGGTGTCACAAGTTGGTCCGCTGCACAGCCACGTACTACCTGCTTGCCATCGGTCACCAGGTTGACCCAATGGGCTGTGTAAGTAATGTACCTGCCCTGACCGTGCTTGGCAGACCAGGCATCCGTGGTCAGGTGGACCCTTGACCCAACGCTGTGTGCCAGAGATGACACCACTTGCCTCTCAACTTCACAGTACAGTTTGGGTATCGTCTTAGAGAAATAATTGCGGCCTGGTATCTTCCACTGTGGTGTCCCAATGGTCACAAATTTATGGAATGCCTCAGAGTCCACCAGCTGGTATGGTAACAGCTGGTGAGCTAACAGTTCCGCCGTGCCAGCTGTCAGACGCAGGGCAAGGGGGTGACTGGCAAAAATTGGCTTCTTACGTTCAAAGATTTCCTTCACGGACACCTGGCTGCTGTTGGCAGAGGAGCAGTAACCGCTCAAGGGCAGAGGCGGAGTGGAGGAGGGTGGCTGTGAAGGTGCAGTTGAAAGCGGCTGAGGATGCTGCACCTGAAGGAGGAAGAGGAGAAGAAGGGTGGCTTTGCTTTTGTGTGCTGCTTTTGCTCAGGTGCTCTTCCCATTGCAGTTTGTGCCTTTTCTGCATGTGCCTTCGTAAGGCAGTTGTCCCTGCGTGGGTGTTGGCCCTTCCACGGCTCAATTTATGGAGGCAGAGAGAACAGATGGCATTGCTCTGATCTACGGACGACACACTAAAAAATGTCCAAACCGCTGAGCCCCCCTGGGGTGATGGCACTATGGTGGCATCAGAAGCTGACGTTGAAGGGCATGTTGGCTGGCGCCGGACACTGCCACGAGCTGTTTCTGACGACAAGCTCCCCCTGCTTCTTTCAGCAACTCGTCTCCTCCTACTCCTCTCTGGCTCCCCCTCTGAACTGTCCCCTTGGTCATTTTGTCTCTTAGGATTCCACGTGGTATCCGTATCATCGTCATCATCATAATCATCCTGGCCAGCTTTGCTTGCCCCAGACACCTCCAAAACTGCACCAACAGCAGGTACTTCATCATCCTCATCCTCACACGTTACGTCCATAGTGTCGCCGCCTAACTCAGACATATGAGGTGGTGTAACTTGCTTAGCGCCTTCATCTGGTTATAACAATGATGGCTGTGAATCAGTTAATTCCCCACCAATTAACTCCTGCGAAGTGTCAAATACAGTGGATGTGGTGCTTGTAGTAGCGCTGGTGGCTGCAGAAGATGAGGTGTTCTGTGTTAAATAGTCAACCACGTCCTGACAATCTTGGGAGTTGATGGGACGTGCCTTCTTCTGAGCACTGTACTTTGGGCCAGGGCCGCACGAAATCACATGAACAGGACCTCACACAGACCTGCTGGGTGGCCTTCCTCTGGGTCTGCCTCTACCTGTTTTGTCTGTTTTGTCCATATCGGGGGGGGGGGGGGGGGATGAAGTGAAAGGTATGCACTGACTTGACTAATACAATGTGCAGTCACACAGGTGCAGTTAACAGGTATGCACGGAGTGGTAAATCACACTCCGTGCGCTCACGTAGGTGGGTGGGTGCACAGTGAACAACAGGCAGGTATATGCAATGGGTATTACAATGTGCACCTGTCACACACAGACAGGTACCGGACAGGCACAGTGACACTGCGTGTGCTCACGTAGGTGGGTGGGTGTTTGGTGAACAACAGGCAGGTATATGCAGTGGGTATTACAATGTGCACCTGTCACACACAGACAGGTGCCGGACAGGCACAGTGACACTGCGTGCTCTCACGTAGGTGGGTGGGTGCACAGTGAACAATAGGTAGGTATATGCAATGGGTATTACAATGTGCCCCTGTCACATACAGACAGGTACCGGACAGGCGCAGTGACACTGCTTGCACTCACGTATGTGGGTGGGTGCACATTGAACAACAGGTAGGTATATGCAGTGGCTATTACAATGTGCACCTGTCACACACAGACAGGTACCGGACAGGCACAGTGACACTGCGTGCGCTCAGCTCACGTAGGTAGGTGGGTGCACTGTGAACAACAGGTAGGTATATGCAATGGGTATTACAATGTGCACCTGTCACACACAGACAGGTACCGGACAGGCACAGTGACACTGCGTGTGCTCACGTAGGTGGGTGGGTGCACAGTGAACAACAGGTAGGTATATGAAGTGGGTATTACAATGTGCACCTGTCATACACAGACAGGTACCAGACAGGCACAGTGAAACTGCGTGTGCTCAGCTCACGTAGGTAGGTGGGTGCACTGTGAACAACAGGTAGGTAGGTATATGCAGTGATGGGTATTACAATGTGCACCTGGCACACACACAGGTAGTCACTGAATGTGCTGGGCCTGGCAGTGGCACACACAGTAGGAATTACCAAGGCTGTCTATGCAACATAAGTGTCAATGACACACACACACACAAAATAAATTGGTCACAAGAACAAGATTAGCTCTCAAAAGAGCTGTTGAGGTGTGATTTTTTAGCAATAAGAATCAGCAAGGAGCAAGCTAAGAAGCCTACAAGAGCCTAACTAATCTTTCCCTATGAGAGTCTGCAGCAGCTTTCCATTCTCTAATTACTGCAGGCACACGAGTGAGTGAAAAGCCTGACGCTGCCTGCCTTTTATAAGGGGGGGGGGGAGAGCCTCCAGGAGGGAGTGTAGCCTGATTGGCTACAATGTGCCTGCTGACTGTGATGTAGAGGGTCAAAGTTGACCCTTATGATGCACTATGGGGGCGAATCGAACTTCCGATAAAGTTCACAGTTCTCCGCGATCGCGAACCCCGGAAGTTCACCGGGAACCGTTCGCCGGCGAACTGTTCGGGCCATCTCTAGTAAAGTGTCGTGGAAGATGTCAGAGCTATTTAACTACTTTCGCCTCCTGGACGTACTATCTACGTCCAGGAGGCCATGTGCGCGTGCGCGCGCTCCCGCGGCCGATCACGCGAGTACACGCGCGCTCTCGACCTGCGGTTTGTTAGCCGGGCAATGGGCAATCAGTGAATCGCGCTATGGTGCCCGATCACTGATTCCTCTCCCCCGCAGAAAAAGCGACAGCTTCTCTCGGAAGCTTCGCTTTTTCTGGCTCTAGCGTCCCCATGCGTCCCTCTAAGCGTACGTGTTACGCTTAGAGTGACGTCATGTAAACAAACTCATGGCTGCCATCTTGCGCCCAAAAAGTAAAACTACAACCAAATGTAAAAAAATAAATAAAAATCAACACATATTTACTGAAAAAAATTACTGTTTACATCCCGCCCTCCCAAAAATACCCAAATAAAATGTTTAATATTAAAAAAACATGTAAATATTTACCTAAGGGTCTAAACTTTTTAAATATCAATGTAAAGATTAAATATTTCTATTTTTTTTATTTTAAACTTGTAAATAGTGATGGATGCAAAAAGGAAAAAATGCACTTTTATTTCCAAATAAAATATTGTCGCCATACATTGTGATAGGGACATAATTTAAACGGTGTATTAACCGGGACGAATGGGCAAATACAATACGTGAGTTTTAATTATGGAGGCATGTATTATTTTAAAACTATAATGGCTGAAAACTGAGAAATAATGAATTTTTTCATTTATTCTTCCTGTTAAAATGCATTTACAGTAAAGTGGCTCTTAGCAAAATGTACAACCCAAAGAAAGCCTAATTGGTGGCGGAAAAAACAAGATATAGATCAGTTCATTGTGATAAGTAGTGATAAAGTTATAGGCTAATGAATGGGAGGTGAACATTGCTCAGATGCATAAAGTGAAAACGACTGAAGGCTGAAGTAGTTAAAGAGACAGTGAAGCAACATTTTTTTTTCATAATGAATTGCTTGTGTAGTACAGATAATTACTAGAACATTAGTAGCAAAGAAAATATTCTCATATTTTAATTTTCAGTTATATAGCTTTTTTATAACATTGCACCATTCTCTAATATTTGCAGTTTACACACTACTCAGCATTCTAAATGATTTTACAGAGCAGGCTAGTGAACTTTTGAACTGTCCTCTGCAGAGAAAAAGAAAATACAGTGACTGACAGTTGAGATAATAAGCTTCAGAAGACAGAACTCTCTGCGACTTTGAAAGTCGTGGAGCTAAGTGGCTCTTTTGCATAGATAACTGGAGTTTCTTAACTCTTCCTGTACTGGAAACAATATTAGGCCCGGTTCACATTAGCGGTTGCTATCCGGAATCGCCGTGCCGGAGCCGTGCCGGAGCCGGACCGCATGCGGACCGGACGAAACGGACGCACGGCATAGCAATGAAAGTCTATGCGACCGTTCACATGCGTCCGTTTCGTCCGGACCGGAGCCGGACCGGATCCGGACTCCGGCGTCCGTTCCAACATGCGCTATTTTTTGGTCCGGCTGGTCCGGCTGACGTATCCGGACCGGAGCCGGAATGTTGCATCCGGCCAATGGAAACCAATGAGAACCGGAGAGCGCACAACACACTGGCTATAAAAACCGGATGTTATACCACACTTCCTATGCTGACTCTATGGTATGGTGGCCATTTTGGATGGGGACCACATGGCACCAGCGTTCACAGAGTGGAGCAGCAGTGACTTCATGCTGGAGCTGTTTGGCAGCAACATGTCTGACGATATGTCTGATAACGAGGGGGTGAGGCCCTACACATCAGAAGACCTCATCCTACAGGTGCAGCAGGTACCAGCCCTGTGGGACAAGGGGGATGCGGACCACAGCAACATCAAAAAATGCAGAGGCCTGTGGAAAAAAATTGCCAAGCTGTATGTGGAGGACTTTGAGCACTTGAGCAAGAGACAGCAAGGCACAGAGGGTATGTTGACTAGAAGTTTTTGGGGGGGCTTGTGGTTAGCTTGTGATGTATTCCACTTTTGCTATGGATTTGTGTCACCCACGTGTTGCCCACCCACCCGTGGCCCACCCACCTGTTCCCCACCCACCTGTACCCCACCTGTGATGTATCCCACCCACCTGTACCCCACCTGTGATGTATCCCACCCACCTGCGATGTATCCCACCCACCTGTGATGTATCCCACCCACCTGTACCCCACCTGTGATGTATCCCACCCACCTGTACCCCACCTGTGATGTATCCCACCCACCTGTACCCCACCTGTGATGTATCCCACCCACCTGTGATGTATCCCACCCACCTGTACCCCACCTGTGATGTATCCCACCCACCTGTACCCCACCTGTGATGTATCCCACCCACCTGTGATGTATCCCACCCACCTGTGATGTATCCCACCCACCTGTACCCCACCTGTGATGTATCCCACCCACCTGTACCCCACCTGTGATGTATCCCACCCACCTGTGATGTATCCCACCCACCTGTGATGTATCCCACCCACCTGTACCCCACCTGTGATGTATCCCACCCACCTGCGATGTATCCCACCCACCTGTGATGTATCCCACCCACCTGTACCCCACCTGTGATGTATCCCACCCACCTGTGATGTATCCCACCCACCTGTACCCCACCTGTGATGTATCCCACCCACCTGTGATGTATCCCACCCACCTGTACCCCACCTGTGATGTATCCCACCCACCTGCGATGTATCCCACCCACCTGTGATGTATCCCACCCACCTGTACCCCACCTGTGATGTATCCCACCCACCTGTACCCCACCTGTGATGTATCCCACCTACCTGTGATGTATCCCACCCACCTGTACCCCACCTGTGATGTATCCCACCCACCTGTGATGTATCCCACCCACCTGTGATGTATCCCACCCACCTGTACCCCACCTGTGATGTATCCCACCCACCTGTGATGTATCCCACCCACCTGTACCCCACCTGTGATGTATCCCACCCACCTGTGATGTATCCCACCCACCTGTACCCCACCTGTGATGTATCCCACCCACCTGTGATGTATCCCACCCACCTGTACCCCACCTGTGATGTATCCCACCCACCTGTGATGTATCCCACCCACCTGTACCCCACCTGTGATGTATCCCACCCACCTGTGATGTATCCCACCCACCTGTGATGTATCCCACCCACCTGTGATGTCTCCCACCCACCTGCGATGTACCCCACCTGTGCACATAAAACATACACAATGACCAATTATTAAACATCAATTTATTGTAAAAAATTAAGACATTTAAAATCACTTAAAAACTTGAAACTCCAAAATAAACACATTTCAACAAAACATATTAAAAACCAAACATTCACCCTCGTCCTGGTGGTGTGGTAAAATAAAGTCTCAGTTGGTCCCTGTTCCGCAGTGACACTACCCTTGGCCTGGTTGCATACCTCCGCAGGGGCATTAGTGGAAGCACATTCGGGGGTTCCGGAGTCTCTCTTTCCTCCTGCCGCACAAAGTTGTGGAGGATGCATGCTGCCTTCACCACGACAACTGCGTTGCCCGGTTTCAGCAGCATGGGCGTGTGGAACACCCTCCACTTTGACACCAGGATCCCAAATGTGCACTCCACCATTCTCCTTGCACGGCTCAACCGAGCATTGAAGTGTAGCTGGCTGGCATCAAGTCCCCTGTCTGGGTACGGACGCATTACATGGTCGGACAGGGCGAAGGCCTCGTCCCCCACAAACACATAGGGGTAGGCTGGTGCCCTTGTCCCAGGCCAGGGTCTGTCACGGGGGAGACGCAGTCTGCCTTCCTCCATCAGCCGGCAAAGGGTCGTACGCTGGAAAATTCCAGAGTCATTGGAACTACCGTACGACCCCACGTCCACGTACACAAACTTGTAGTCCGCATCTGCCACTGCCATTAGAACAATGCTGAAGTATTTTTTATAGTTGAAATAATGGCTGCAACTCCCCACGGGTTTCTGAATCCGGATGTGTTTCCCATCCAGTGCGCCAACACAATTAGGAAACTTGCACTCGGTCCAGAAGCCCTGGGCGATCTCCTCCCATTTCGTGGTGTCCGGCACAGGCATGTATCTGGCCCTCAGTCGCGTCCAAAGGATCCTCGAAGTCCTCACGACGATGCCTGCCACCGTGCTCTTCCCAATACGAAATGTGACATGTAGCGATGTATATGTTTGTCCAGTTGCGATGTACCTACAAGAGAAATAATCGAAATCAATTTTTCATGTCGTTACAGGAGAAAGGTTAAAGACAAGGTGGCGCAATATACGTGATGCATACGTGAAATGGCTACGGAAGAAAAAACTTGCCGAACGAAGTGGCAGTGGCGGGGGAAAGCGACAAAAAGACTACCAATTTGCCAAGCAATTGTCTTTCATCAATGCAAGCCTGGAACCTAGACTGTAAGTACCACTACTGTGGGCAGGAACTGAGAGCTCATTTTAGCAGACAACTACCATGACTTCGGCCATGTATTGCTATAAACTGGCCTCAATTCCCATGGCTAGCGAACTTTTCTCACAAGCTTTATCAAATGTTTGGTAGAAACGGTTGATAAAGTGTTTGCTAGTGTTTGCTAGCTCTGTGAATTGACGCCACATGCTGTTTGGCACACCAATAAATATTGTTTTTATCTACAGGACTGAAGACAATTTGGAGCAAGAGGAACCGACCCAGGAGGCACGGTTCAGCAGTGAGGAGAGCTTGGTGGATGATGACTTCGCCGATGTAACCTATTTCCCCGAGGAGAGGAGTAGGAGGAGGGAGTTCTTAGCTATCCCAGCTCTCTCCTTTGATGATGACTTGGGAGAAGAGAGCTTGGATGTTGAGGTTGCAGGACCGAGTGTGGAAGAAGCTGCACCTCCACAATCGACCGCTATGGAAGCTCCAGGGGAACAAGAACAAAGTGAGGAGCACCGAGAGACTGCAGCACAACCAGCGCGCAGGGCAACCCCGACACAGGCCAGAGGACGGGAAGATGCTGCCACACCACCAGTGAGGACCACCCCACCAGTGAGGCGTCGAGGTACCCTCCCCCCAACAAGGAGAGAGACAGAGTCCGAGATGTCCGGGGCTGTCTCCGGACTTCTCGGGATTCTTCAGAGCCACCAAACTCTCATAACCCGGCAGTTGCAAGATGAGGACAGGGGCCATATCATGGAGCAGTACAAGTCCCACATCACTTCACTGCAATGTGAGCTCGACGCTGTACATGGGCACTACAGGGACGAGCTTAAAATGATGCATGAGATGCACAGAGGAGAAATCGACCAACTGCGTGCGCAGCATCATCAGTCGGTGGGCCAGCTGCAGAACATGATGCAGCAAATGCATCAACAAAGCAAGGAACTACTGAAATTGCAGGCACACCCGTGTTTTCACACTGTGATGTCTCTAATACCATATTTGGAAAAGGTGCCTTCCCAAAACATGATGGCGTGCCATTCCACTTTGCTGGAGGTGATCAAACAACACATGGACACGCCATTATTGCAACCACCAATTTTTAGACCCCCACAACCAACAGCGGTGCCCACCTGGCAATCATCACAGATGTACACCGGCTACAGAGGCAGTCAATATGGGCCACCGCTGTCAGGGTCCAGCTCATCCACGACCAGCACCCAAGAGAGTCCAGATTTCCAGGCAGCAACTCCCACCTTTTCTAGTAGTGGTGCCGATACAATTTGAAAAAAAAAGTCAGATTGTTCCTGGACATGCTCCTCTGAATACCTCCGATCCTCGGAGGAAGGATACCATCACAGGGCTTTTTAGCCCAACCTTTTCCCTGCCCCATCTCCTTCAACCAAGGTTCAGAGGTGTTCAGATGACCATGTCAGGGAACTTTTGTTTTTGCTGGACTTGAACTTTAGGGCCTGGTGTCCCCGAAAGACACTACCTGGGTCACAACCTTGTGCCTGTTGCACTGCACCTGTAGTCCTGCACCCGTGCCTTTGATTCCTCTTGTTCCTTACTTTGTTGTTCCTAATCACTTGCACAAGACCCTTGGAGCCATGGGTGAAGGACACCTTCACTGGTCGGTGAGAGGCCTAGCCTTTTCACTGACCTGTGTCCTTCATCCATGGCTCAGAGGGTCCTGTGCCAGTGGTTAGGTTTTTAAAGCACTTCAATTTTAGGGCCTGGTGTCCCCGAAAGACACTACCTGGGTCACAACCTTGTGCCTGTTGCACTGCACCTGTAGTCCTGCACCTGTGCCTTTGATTCCTCTTGTTCCTTACTTTGTTGTTCCTAATCACTTGCACAAGACCCTTGGAGCCATGGGTGAAGGACACCTTCACTGGTCGGTGAGAGGCCTAGCCTTTTCACTGACCTGTGTCCTTCATCCATGGCTCAGAGGGTCATGTGCCAGTGGTTAGGTTTTTGAAGCACTTCAATTTATTAGGGCCTGGTGTCCCCGAAAGACACTACCTGGGTCACAACCTTGTGCCTGTTGCACTGCACCTGTAGTCCTGCTCCTCTGCCATCGGTTCCTCTTGCTCCTCACTTTGTTCTTGTTCCTAACCACTTGCACAAGACCCTTTGAACCATGGATGAAGGACACCTTGACTGGTCGGTGAGAGGCCTAGCCTTTTCACTGACCTGTGTCCTTCATCTATGGCTCAGAGGGTCATGTGCCAGTGGTTAGGTTTTAGAAGCACTAATAATTTAGGGCCTGGTGTCCCCAAAAGACACTACCTGTAGTCCTGCTCCTCTGCCATCGGTTCCTCTTGCTCCTCACTTTGTTCTTGTTCCTAATCACTTGCACAAGACCCTTGAAACCATGGATGAAGGACACCTACACTGGTCGGTGAGAGGCCTAGCCTTTTCACTGACCTGTGTCCTTCATCCATGGCTCAGAGGGTCATGTGCCAGTGGTTAGGTTTTTGAAGCACTTCAATTTATTAGGGCCTGGTGTCCCCGAAAGACACTACCTGGGTCACAACCTTGTGCCTGTTGCACTGCACCTGTAGTCCTGCTCCTCTGCCATCGGTTCCTCTTGCTCCTCACTTTGTTCTTGTTCCTAATCACTTGCACAAGACACTTGAAACCATGGATGAAGGACACCATGACTGGTCGGTGAGAGGCCTAGCCTTTTCACTGACCTGTGTCCTTCATCCATGGCTCAGAGGGTCCTGTGCCAGTGGTTAGGTTCTAGAAGCACTAATAATTTAGGGCCTGGTGTCCCCGAAAGACACTACCTGTAGTCCCGCTCCTCTGCCATCGGTTCCTCTTGCTCCTCACTTTGTTCTTGTTCCTAATCACTTGCACAAGACCCTTGAAACCATGGATGAAGGACACCTACACTGGTCGGTGAGAGGCCTAGCCTTTTCACTGACCTGTGTCCTTCATCCATGGCTCAGAGGGTCATGTGCCAGTGGTTAGGTTTTTAAAGCACTTCAATTTATTAGGGCCTGGTGTCCCCGAAAGACACTACCTGGGTCACAACCTTGTGCCTGTTGCACTGCACCTGTAGTCATGCACCTCTGCCATCGGTTCCTCTTGCTCCTCACTTTGTTCTTGTTCCTAATCACTTGCACAAGACCCTTGGAGCCATGGATAAAGGACACCTTGACTGGTCGGTGAGAGGCCTAGCCTTTTCACTGACCTGTGTCCTTCATCCATGGCTCAGAGGGTCATGTGCCAGTGGTTAGGTTTTTAAAGCACTTCAATTTATTAGGGCCTGGTGTCCCCGAAAGACACTACCTGGGTCACAACCTTGTGCCTGTTGCACTGCACCTGTAGTCATGCACCTCTGCCATCGGTTCCTCTTGCTCCTCACTTTGTTCTTGTTCCTAATCACTTGCACAAGACCCTTGGAGCCATGGATGAAGGACACCTTGACTGGTCGGTGAGAGGCCTAGCCTTTTCACTGACCTGTGTCCTTCATCCATGGCTCAGAGGGTCATGTGCCAGTGGTTAGGTTTTTAAAGCACTTCAATTTATTAGGGCCTGGTGTCCCCGAAAGACACTACCTGGGTCACAACCTTGTGCCTGTTGCACTGCACCTGTAGTCATGCACCTCTGCCATCGGTTCCTCTTGCTCCTCACTTTGTTCTTGTTCCTAATCACTTGCACAAGACCCTTGGAGCCATGGATGAAGGACACCTTGACTGGTCGGTGAGAGGCCTAGCCTTTTCACTGACCTGTGTCCTTCATCCATGGCTCAGAGGGTCCTGTGCCAGTGGTTAGGTTTTTGAAGCACTTTAATATTAGGGACTGGTGTCCCCGAAAGACACTTGGGCAGCTATGCCCTGCAACTCTTCCAGCACAAAGTTGGTGGTTGGTGTTCCTTAAAACTGACCGGGCTATACCATAGATATGTTATTTTTTTGTCTTCCATGTTGGAAGAATGTTTCCATGTTGGAAAGTGGTTGTTTTTGCAATAAAAAAAATTGTTTTTACATACCTCAGTGTGATGAGTAGTTGTTCTTGTGGTGTGACTGCTCTCCTGAACGTGGTATCCTTCTTCCTAAGGTCATCCTTCACCATCTCCAAAAGGGTATCAAACCTGTCAGGAGATGGAAAGGAAGAAGCTGTAAAGTATGTTGTGGGACAAGGTGTTGGGTGGAGGATGGGGGAGGTGTGTTTACAGAGGTTTGGGAGTGTTGTGGAGGGTGGGGGTGTAGTGTATAGCTAGGTATACAGGGGTGTGGGGGTCAGGGTGGTGTGTTTAGCTAGGTATACAGGGATGAGGTGTTGTGGGGGTGAGGGTGGGGTGTTTAGGAATGGTGGGGGTTGGTGTATTTAGGCCTATATACTTACAGGGGAATAGACATCCGAGTGTAGCTGTAGAACTTCTGTGGGTGTCGTCTGAGGTCCCGGTAGAGGGCCTGGAACTCTCCCTTCCTCTGCCTCCTGGCTAGTAGAGGGTGCACCCACCATCTTCTGTGAGGAGCACGCCTTCTCCCCACATAGTAGTAGGTAAACAACAGGAAGGAGAGAATTCCCAGGTAATAAGCGTAAAAAATGACTGGATCCATGGTCCCAACTGCTGTCTCTGTATCCAAGGATGGTCTCCACACGTCCAGCTGTCTCCAACAATGACCCCAGAGCTTCTGCTGACCTCCCAGAACCCCAGGTATTTATACAGGTTGTTATCTCTTTAAGAATCCGGATTCGGACCGCAACCGTGTTCATACCGCACGGAAACCGTATGCAACCGGACCGGATCCGGACCGGATCCGGACAGGAACCGTACAGTTCAGGTCCGATCCGGCTCCGGTGCGGTCCGGACATCCGGTGCGGTTTTCGCAAAACCGCAAGTGTGAACGGGGCCTTAGACACGTCTCTGTTCCTAATATTTTATGTCTTAGCTGTACTACACATACAAATCATTATATCATAAATTTTTTCGCTTCAGGGTAGGTTCACAGTGCGACATTAAAGTCGCGCGTTATAGCCCTTTCTAACGTGTACAAACGCACTGCAATGCAAAGTCAATGCTACATTCACAGTGCATGCATTGCGTTATAGTGTAACGCAGAACATTCTGTGAAAGTAGTGCTTGCAGTGCGTTTGGCACGTTATGGGCTGCGTTACTGTGTTTGCACATGCTCAGTGGATTTTTGTTTTTAATAAAAAAAAACTAACGCATGCGCCATTTTGGGTGCATCAGGATGCCACGATAACGGCGCATTTGATGCGACGTTAAGGTCGCATTGAAATGACAGCTAAACGCAACGCAATGTAGCATAACGTGTACTAACACATTATGCTTTTGCGCTGCGTTACTACCTGCGGTGCGCCGCACACAACATCAACTGTGAACTTAGCCTCAGTGTCTCTTAATAATATAACTGCATTATTATATTTGTGTGTGTGGTCAGAATTAGCTCCCTGATATTGATTGGCTAAGATGTTGCTACAAATATATAAGCAGAAGCAACCGATAAGCCAATCATTCATGTCTGCCAACCTGGATAACATACTGCTAAGCAGAAACAGGCAGCCAAGTGTTCAACAAGCTGTAATTGCACTGTTGCAGTTAATATGGAAACCACGGCAACATGGTATTCACATTATGCTTATGTGGAAATGAGAAAAGCCGTTGTACATTTATAGTAGTCCTGCACTGCACAAGCTTATCACTCCTTGTGAGGATCCAATATCTTGTATAAAAGTAGTTTTCATCGGTAATGCATTAGAAGAGCTGATTTTCCCATATGGCGCTATTAATTCTGAAAGCAGACAAGCCAAATTGCAAGCCTGCCACTTGATTTCATAACAGGTTATTAATAAACACAGTAATTACGTGTCTCTGGCTAGAAATGTACAGTGTGAAGTTTTTCTAGACAGTTTGCAGGAGAGTTAAAGGGATCTCATCAGCAAATACCAAACAGCTTAAAGCAGTAAGGCCCACGGGCCGAATGCGGCCCCCTGATGCTTTTTCACCGGTCCCCCACTCTCAAAATCTATTACTTATAGATGCGATCCCCTGCATATTTAAAGTGAACCAGAGATGAAGCACCGTCATGTATTTTACCATATATATCAGTGAGAACATTAGAGAAAACACCTACCCTGCTCTCTGTTTTATCCTTCACTGCTGTGCCTGCTTGTTATCAGCCCTCATAAAATCCCTGAGCATTCAGTCTGGCTTTGCTCAGGAATCATTATCGCTGAGTCATTATGGCAGAGCCAGAAGGGGTCAAGCTTGAACTTGAAAGACATCAGAGAAGACCAACTCAGCTATAATGATTCCTGAGCAAAGCCAGACTGAATGCTCAGTCAGGGATTTTATCAAGGCTGATTAGCAGGCTGAGCAGTAAAGGATAAAATAGAGAGCAGGGTAGGTATTTTCTCTGTTCCCACTGATATATATGGTAAAATACATGATGGTGCTTCAGCTCTGGTTCACTTTAAATATCTGCGACCCACATATAGAATAGCAGTGCTGGCACCACCCATCTACATAGGTCCAATTGCAGGTTGTCACCTGGGTATGCTTCACTGTCTGTAGTAAAGATGTTCTTTGGGCGCCACATGAATGGCTGCTCTTCCTCCGGAGTTCTCCTCTGTGTTGCAGGACATACTATCTGCACATGCTGTGCTGGGGGCATACTATCAGATTTGGTTAAATGAGAGACATAACGGCTGCACATGTTAACAGGTAATAGTTTACACTACCTAGGCTCATGGTAATGTTTTCTACATATTATGTACTAGCTGGATGCCCGGCGTTGCCCGGGTATGTATTTGGCTAGTGTTGGCTCTGCCCACTTTTCCTAACCCTAACACACAATTAATTAATGACCAAGTATGTGAGCTTTGCGGTCTTTGGCATCAATAATTTGCACTGAAATAAAATTAATCTGATTGGATGTGGCTCCACCCCTTTTCTGAATTTGAACCCCAATCACCCAATGGCCAACTGTACCAGGTACAGGTGATTAACAGTGCAAGAATGGCAGCAATTAAATATTCCCCTTAAAAATCAATAGGTGGATTTTGATTGGCTTTTATAGGCTCCACCCACTTTTCTGAATATTAATCCCAGTCACCCAGTGACCAACTGTGCAAAGTTTGAGAACCCTACCATTAACAGTGTAAGAATGGCTGCAGTTTACATTTGCGCAATGAAATTTGTATTTTTCTCCACCCACTTATTTCCTAACATTGTTCAGGTATGTATTTGGCTGGTGTTGGCTCCGCCTACTATTTCTAACCCTAACACATAATTACTCAATAACCAAGTTTGTGAGCTTTGCGGTCTTTGGCATCAATAATTTGCATTGAGATTAAACAAATCTGATTGGCTGTTTGTGGCTCCACCCCTTTGTCTGAATTTGAACCCCAGTCACCCAATGACCAACTGTACCAGGTTTAAGGCTTGTGCCATTAACAGTGCAAGAATGGTAGCAATTACATATTCCCCTTGAAAATCAATAGGTGAATTTTGATTGGCTTTTGTAGGCTCCACCCACTTCTCTGAATATTAATCCCAGTGACCAATTGTGCAAAGTTTGAGAACCCTACCATTAAAAGTGTAAGAATTGCTGCAGTTTACATTTTCTCAGTAAAATTTGCATTTGTCTCCGCCTACTGATGACCCGGCATTGCCCGATTATGTATTTTGCAGATGCTGGCTGCGCCCACTTTTCCTAACCTTAACACACAATTAATCAATTATTTAATGACCAAGTTTGTGAGCTTTGCGGTCTTTGGCATCAATAACCTGCATTAAAATGAAACAAATTATATTGGCTGTGTGTGGCTCCACCCTGTTTTATGAATGTAAACCCCAGTCATGCAATGATCAACTGTACCAGGTTTGAGGCTTGTGCCATTAACCTCCCTGGCGGTTCATTTCTGTCTGGAATTAGGAGTCAAAAGCGGTACAATTTTTTTTTCAAGAATTTTAGACCTCCAATTCTTAAGTCTTAAAGGGATACTGTAGGGGGTCGGGGGAAAATGAGTTGAACTTACCCGGGGCTTCTAATGGTCCCCCGCAGACATCCTGTGTTGGCGCAGCCGCTCACCGATGCTCCGGCCCCGCCTCCGGTTCACTTCTGGAATTTCTGACTTTAAAGTCAGAAAACCACTGCGCCTGCGTTGCTGTGTCCTGGCTCCTGCTGATGTCATCAAGAGCGCACAGCGCAGGCCCAGTATGGTCTGTGTCTGCGCAGTACACTCTTGATGACATCAGCGGTAGCGTGGACATGGCAACGCAGGCGCAGTGGTTTTCTGACTTTAAAGTCAGAAATTCCAGAAGTGAACCGGAGGCGGGGCCGGAGCATTGGGGAGTGGCTGCGCCAACACAGGATGTCTGCGGGGGACCATTAGAAGCCCCGGGTAAGTTCAGCTCATTTTCCCCCGACCCCCCTACAGTATCCCTTTAACTCACCAAAATATATCAGAATAGAGGCCTGGTAGACATTCTTCATATAAATAAAAGACTGGAACACAAATTTGCTGAAATAATAAAATTTATCAATAAACTGAAAAAATAGGAAAACTGTACAAATAAGGCAGCAAGAAGATAATTATACACATTATGTACATGTATACTTAGTACACCTCCCGTGTATGATAAGTTTTAAAGCAGGGAGCAGCACAGAGTCCAACATTGCAGGCAGGGCAGTAGATGCGCAACTCCTTCCTGACTTTTTTGCCCCTCTCATCAGTCTTAGAGCAGCACACCACACATGTCCTGGTTGGTGTGGTTTTTTTGGCAGTGGGAGGTATGTGCTCCGGGAAGTGCCGGCCAGTGACTTGCTCCGGGTTAACGACATAGGAGGCACGTTGCCCAGTTCTGGCATCTGCGGCAGTCTGGTACCGCAAACAGATACACTCGCACATCCTCCATATGTAGTCCGCGTGAGTAATTGGCCTTTCACTGCGCTGCTTGTAGAGTATATAAGAATTCCACAGAGACTGCTCCAGAAGATGTCGGAATATCTTTTTATAGTACTTCTTCTGCTGCTTGCGGACTGCGGGATAAAATGTCACTGCTTGGTCCGCTCTGTCCACTCCACCCATTGTTGGGTTGTAGTCCACCACAACCTGCTGCTTCTGTATTTCCTTTCCTCCTCTCGTTTTGGTGGGAACAGTGGAGGTGTCGTGGACCGTGGAAAGGAGACAAACGTCTTTTTTATCCCGTCAGCGGAGAGCCAGCATCTTTCCTTTCTGCCAAGCGGCTATGTACCCGGGTTTCAATTTCTGCTTCCCAAAAGATGTAGGCATCTCCCGCCTGTTCGGCCTAACTGTGCTGTAGGCATCAGTGCGACGCTTTATGAGGATCTCAAAGAGTTCCGGGGAAGAATAAAAATTGTCCGTGGTGACACAATATCCCTTGTCCAGTAACGGCTCAGCAAGTGATAAAACGGAACTTGTCGCCACTCCGTAGTCGCTGAACCGGGGATTGAACTTTGTTCCCTTTCCGGTGTACAAAACTGTATTCCAGATGTACCCGGTTGAAGACTCACACAACATATAAGATTTGATTCCAAAGCGGGCCCGCTTAGAAGCTATAAATTGCAGCCAGCTCAGCCTCCCCTTGTAAGCCATCAGGCTCTCATCCACGGATATATCCCGCTCTGGAACATACGTGGTCCTGAAGTTCTCCACCACCATCTCGTACACTTCCCAGATTTTTTTCAGTTTGGGAGCAGGGTGAGTGGACTCCTCAAAGGTGTCGTTATTGGCGAAATGGAGAAATTTCATGATGAGCGAAAGCCGGTACTCGCTCATCACCGTACCAAAGAACGGGGTCGCTATCATTTTGTTGGTGGTCCAATACCACTTCTGCAGGGGCTTCCCCACCACCCCCTGCAGAATGATAAGTCCCAAAAATAGCCAAATATCTTCTTTGGTGACCGGCTCCCAGGTCCTGCTTCTTGAGAAGGGGCGTCATGGAGCAGCCAGTTGTTGGGTGGCATAACGATTAGTCTCCTCCACAATCTTCTCAATAACGGCCTCATCAAAGAAGAGCTGCAGGTAGGCCAGGGGGTTGTGCTCACACACTTTCTTCAGGCCAGGCTCCCCAGTAAAAGGAAAACGGGGGGCGGTGGCGGTGCCTGAGAAAGGTCAACGGGGCACCAGACCCGGACATCGCAAACATCCGTGGTGATGGAATCACTCTCGCTGTCGCTACCTGGGTCGGATGAGAGGTCCCCAGGTGCGTCACTGTCGCTTGAGTCCGCCAGTGACTGCAAATCGCTGTCCTCCAACTCCACCAGCGATTCCGCAGCAAGCTGCCTTCTTGAAGCGGACGCCATAGCAAACTACAGGCAGACAGAGGTCGGTGAAAACGGCAGGCAGAGAGTTGTCAAAATCCAGGCGAAAATCGGTACACAGTAAATCAATCAAAGTCCAGGCAAAATCAGTGCAGGGAGAAGGCAAAGAGAATAGTCAAAAATCCAGGCAAAAATCAGTAACGGGTATCCAGTAATCATTAATCAATCAATCAGCAACTCACAGATTAAATAGCCAGCAGCCACGGTCTCCAGAGAGCAAATGGCAACATTGAATTGAATACAAACTAACTTGTATTCAATTCAATGCTACTTGTGGCCAATCAGATCACTTGTCATTTTTTTTTTAAATTTCATTTCTGCCTCCCTACCCCTGTGGCCAATCAGATCATTTGTGTCATTTTTATTTTTTTTCCTCTCCCTCCCCCTTTGGCCAATCACATTGTTTATTATATTTTACTTTGTTACTTCTCCCTCCCTACCCCCTGTGTCCAATCACAGTCATTTATTTTTATTTTTTTCCTGACTCCCTCCCTCCTTCCCCCATGACCCCACGCCGCTGCACGATGTCACACCGCCGCTACATGACCGCCGCTTCATGCCACTGATAGGCCGCCGGGTCCCCGGAAGATCACCTAGGTAATGGGGACTCCGGCAGGGAGAAGCCTGGGTCCCGCTGTGCAGCGCGATCAGTGCGCGGGACCCAGAGAGACACTGCGCAGCATGTATTTAGCCAGCCCGACCTGTGTTCGGGCTCACCGCTTTCAGCACACAAAGCGGAGGCTGAACACAGGTCGGGCTTACCGCCAGGGGGGTTAACAGTGCAAGAATGGCAGCAATGAAATATTCACCTGAAAAATCAATAGGTAATTTTTGATTGCCTTTTGTAGGCTCCACCCACTTTTCTGAATATTAACCCCAGTCACCCAGTAACCAACTGTGCAAAGTTTGAGAACCCTACCATTAACAGTGTAAGAATGGCTGCTGTTTACATTTGCCCAGTAAAATTTGTATTTGTCTCCGCCTACTTATGACCCGGCATTGCCCGCTTATGTATTTGGCTGGTATTGGCTGTGCCCACTTTTCTAACCCTAACGCACAATTAATCAATTACTCAATTACCAAGTTTGTGAGCTTTGCGGTGTTTGGCATCAATAATTTGCATTGGAATGAAACAAATCTAATTGTCTGTTTGTTGCTCCACCCCCTTTCTGAAATTGAACCCTAGTCACCCAATGATCAACTGTACCAGGTTTGAGGCTTGTGCCATTAACAGTGCAAGAATGGCAGCAATGTAAACATTCCTCTTGAAAATCAATAGGTTAATTTTGATTGGCTTTTATAGACTCCACCCACCTTTCTGAATATTAATCCCAGTCACCCAACGACCAACTGTGCAAAGTTTGAGAACCCTACCATTAACAGTGTAAGAATTGCTGCAGTTTACATTTTCCCAGTAAAATTTGTATTGGTCTCCGCCCACTTATGACCCGGCATTGCCCGCTTATGTATTTGGCTGGTGTTGGCTGTGCGTACTTTTCTAACCCTAACACACAATTAATCAATTACCAAGTTTGTGATCTTTGCGGTGTTTGGCATCAATAATTTGCATTGAAATGAAACAAATCTAATTGGCTGTTTGTGGCTCCGCCCCCTTTCTGAAATTATACCCTAGTCCCCCAATGATCAACTGTACCAGGTTTGAGGCTTGTGCCATTAACAGTGCACGAATGGCAGAAATGTAAATATTCCCCTTGAAAATCAATAGGTTAATTTTGATTGGCTTTTATAGACTCCACCCACCTTTCTGGATATTAATCCCAGTTACCCAACGACCAACTGTGCAAAGTTTGAGTACCCTGCCATTAACAGTATAAGAATGGCTGCAGTTTACATTTTCCAGTGAAATTTGCATTTGTCTTCGCCCCCTTTTTGTTTATGGGACTAAAAAGTATCCTATACTTTATTCCAGGTAATGTACTATGTGTGTGCCAAATTTCATTCAAATTCGTTCAGCCATTTTTGCGTGATCGAGTAACAAACATCCAAACATCCAAATATCCAAACATCCGAACTTTCCCATTTATTATATTAGTAGGATACTCCGGCCCCCCAGCAGTCTGAAGTATGTTGACCCGGCCCCTGACCGAAAAAGTTTGGGGACCCCTGGCTTAAAGGATACATCCAGGCTTTAAAAAAAATCCACTTACCTAGGGCTTCCTCCAGCCCGTGGCAGCCGTCCTGTGCCCTCGCCGCAGCTCCGGTGGCTCCCGGTCTTCTCCGCTAATGCAGCCGACCTCCACAGGTTGGGTTCCGGGTCGGCTACTTCTGCGCTCCACCACGCGGGTCACATAGGGCTTGATTCACAAAAAGTTGCTAACTTAGTTAGCACGCCTAAAAGCCCCTTAGCACGCCTAAAGCCCTTTAGGACACGCAGTTTCACACGCAAAGTTTAGCACTGCACGGTGCGCACAGTAGTTCTGCACCTGCGCAGTACCGTCCTGATGACGTCGAAGAGACCACGTGACCCGCGCAGTGGAGAGCAGAAGAAGCCGACCTGGAACCCGACTGGGCGAGGTTGGCTGCGAAGACCGGGAGCCACCGGAGCTGCGGCGAGGGCACAGGACGGCTGCCACGGGCTGGAGGAAGCCCCAGGTAAGTGGATCTTTTTTTTATTTGCTTGGATCACTCCTTTACAATCAGTGGCAGACACAATGCTTCACCCAGAGAATCTAAGGGCCAGCGCACACCAAAAAGCGCTAGTGTCATCGCAAACGCTTAGCGCTTTTTGTAGTGATTTTCCTAGGCGATTCTAGGCATATGCCCAGCATTTTTCCAATCATGCCTAGCGACTTTTGGAGTGTTTTGGTGTAGCGGTTTTTATATTTTGTTACAGTAGAGCTATAACTGAACAGCTTCTTTAACAAAAATCCTCTGAAAATCGATCTGATCTAGCGCTTTTCAGAGCGATTTTCCACTTTCCTATACATAACATTGAGGCTGAATCGTCTCAGAAATCAGAAAAAATACTGCAGGACCCGCTTTGCATTTGGGAAAAAAGCTCATCGCTCTGGTGTGCACCATCCCATTCCAATACATTAGCCAAGCGCTTTTCAAAGCGATGGCATTTTTAAAAGCGCCCAGAAGCACTCTTGGGGCCATATGCAATTCACTTTTTCACCTGAGTTTTCTCCTAGGAGATATTTTTAAACTTGTCGATAAAATACTGTTCAAGCCATCAAAAATCAAGAAAATACTCAAAATAATTTTGATAGTACTTTTTCGCCTACTTTTTGGTACTTTTGTAGTTGAAAAATGCTGCAAAGTTATTTTGAATTGAAGATGAAAAAATATCTCCTAGGAGAAAACTCAGGTGAAAAAGTGAATTGCATATGGCCCTTGGTGTGCACCAGCCCTAAATGGCATCTGCAGCAGTGCCCTCAATTATTTCACCTTTATTTTCCTGCTGTTTCTCCTAGTTTCAAATAGTAGCTGTAGGAGCTGCCATGTCCCAGAAGTAACCCCCCCCCCCTCCTTCTCAATGCCCTCATGTCTGGAACAAACCATGCAATTTCTCATCAGATCGACGGGTCAAATCCATAATTTCCGACAGGTCCGATTAGGTTTCCGATACTTTTTTTTTTATTGAGTTTCTGAACACTTCTGTAAAAAAATTGATCGGAAATCTGATCAGACCTGTCGAAAATTATCCATTCGACCCATCAATCTGACAGGAAATTGCAACCAGCATCAAAGTTAACCACTTCTGGTGCACGGACGTGAGGTTCACGTCCGCAGCAGGTGTTTCTGCTGCATGGACATGAGGCTCATCTCCGTGCAGTCTGTGGGGCTGTGCGCGTGACCGTGCAGGTGGAAGCCCGCAATCATGATGGTCCCAGTGAGAGGGGGGATTGGTGGCAGGGAACAGAAGTCCCCTGAGCTAATCTATGCATGTCCGCCTAGAATGATTACTGTTTTTTGTTCAAAAACTGATCATTCTCAATTAGTGCCACCATGCTGCCTCCCACTCGCTCGTTTCAGCTGCTACCGCTGCAAATCTTTAGATTAATGAATGGGAACAAAGTTCTCATTCATTCAGCTCCCTTCTAGGCCACCGTGATTGCAGGCATCGATGAGATGCCTGCGTCACTTCCGAGTAATACAGCTCCGCATTACTTCCTATTAAGCATACTTATTATGGGCAGCACGGTGGCGTAGTGGTTAGCTCTCTCGCCTTGCAGCGCTGGGTCCCTGGTTCAAATCCCAGCCAGGGCACTATCTGCAAAGAGTTTGTATGTTCTCTCCGCGTCTGTGTGGGTTTCCTCCGGGCACTCCGGTTTCCTCCCACATTCCAAAAACATACGGATAAGTTAATTGGCTCCCGATAAAAAAAAAAAAAAAAAATTGACCCTAGACTACAGTACTTACACTACATAATATAGACATATGGCAATGGTAGGGATTAGATTGTGAGCTCCTTTGAGGGACAGTTAGTGACAAGATATATATATACACTGTACAGCGCTGCGTAATATGTCGGCGCTATATAAATACTAAAATAATAATAATAATAATAATACGCTTATAAGAAATACTGCGCGAGGACATCTTCTGGCCAAATAGTAAAATTACACCTACATACATTAGGGATTAAAACTGTTTAAATATGTACGTCAAGAGGGTATATCATTATCAACATTTGGGCCTGTGATTAGTGATGGATGTAAAACTAAAAAAATGCACCTTTATTTCCAGATAAAATATTGGCACCATACATTGGACTAGGGATATAATTTAAACGTTGCAATAACTGGGACAAATGGGCAAATAAAATGTGTGGCTTTTATCCACAGTAGAACGTTTTATTTTAAAACTATAATGGCCGAAAACTGAGAAATAATATTTTTTTTTCAATTTTTTTCTTATTACTCCAATTAAAATTTATTTAGAATAAAATAATTCTTAGTATAATGTACCACCCAAAGAAAGCCTAATTGGTGGTGGAAAAAAGGGATAGATCATTTTTTTTTTCATCATAAAATTTTTATTGATGCGTGATACAAAACCATAAATGCGAACATAAGCAGCATGGTAATAAGTAATCTATCCAATACTCATACAAGTCTTTTACACAGATACACTATCTTATTCCATTAAACGTAAGGGTAAGCTAGTACAAGAGACACTCCTAGTATGTTGGTCTCGTACTGGTAGTTTTCACATGACCTATATTAGGTAACCACCAGGAACTCAGACCTCCCTAAAATGTATCTATCCAGCGGGCCTGGTTTTGCCCTAGATACTTGCAAATTAACATATGATGGTTCAAGAGTGCAGAATTAGGACCTATCAGTTTCAAAGATGAAAAGAAAGACTTCAACTGACATTGTACCATGTTCGTGTTTCATCCATAAACCTTCTAACTAGATATAACTAAAAAGAAAAGAAGAGAAAAAAAAAGAGAAAAACGAGAACTGAGTAATGAAATTAACTATGCTAAATAGTAGAGTACACCCAGGAATTATAGGATAGGAGGGGTATCTAAATGGGTCACTCTAGCCAGGTACCAGGTAGAGAGAAGGCCTTGTGATCTCCTGAAGTTCTTATTCTAATTTTGTGTTCCATGTCGAGGTTCGAAGACACTTGGGACCTTAGTTGTCTTACCGACAGAGAATCGGCTGATTTCCAATTGGTGGCTATTTATAGATCATTTTTATGTGATCAGTAGTGATTAAGTTATTGGGGATTGAATGGGAGGAGAGCTGAAATGTAAAAATTCCTCTCGTCCATAAGGTGAAAACAGCGTGGTTAAGCATGTATGACTTCTGCTCTCTGCTACTGTGCAATAAAGACTAACTATAGCAGTCCTTATCTGCCTGTAATTTCAGTGCTCCGACCAGTGGTCATAAGTAGGAAAATACAGCCTGTACTAAATGCTTAACCACTTTCCAACCTCAAGTTTTTTCCCCTTAAAAAAAGTAGAGTAATTTTCACATCAGATCCTCCCATTAATGTGCCAATAACTTTATCATTACTTATGAAACCAAAATGATCTACATATTTTTTTTGTCACAAATTAGACTTTCTTTGAGTAGTACTTTTTTATATTGTATTTTATTTTGTATACATTTTAAAAAGAATACAATGGAAAAAAAATCATTATTTTTATAGTTTTAAAATAAGATGTGGCTTGTAGATAAAACCTACAAATTGTATTTGCCCATTTGTCCCATTTAAATGATGTCCCTAGTACAATTTATGGTGATAATATTTACTTTGGGACTAAAGGTGAATTTTTTCAGTTTAGTGTTTTGTATTTTTGTTTTATTCTATATTAATAATTACAAGCCTTTATTTGCAAAAATAACAGTAATGTGCCCTCATGACACACACACACACACATATATATATATATATATATATATATATATATATATATATATATAAACAAAGTCCCTAAGGTAACTATTTGGGCATATTCAAAGTGGGATGTTGCATTTTATTGCGACATTAAAGTCGCAACGCGTCTGCGTTTAGAGGTAACGCACTGCAACAGTGAGGTACCATAATGAAACATTTTTCAATGCAACGTTAACATCACACTGTGAGTGTCCCATAGGATTATCATTGCAGTGCCGTAAGCTGCGTTATAAGACTTTATAATGCAGCTCCGCAATGTGCCACTGTGAATCCGACCTTTATGTATTTCTGTTCCAAACTATGTGGAGCAGCTCAGTTTCAAATATACAAGGTAAGCAGTTTGAAATAAACTGTGGAATAAATCCTAGGAATTTGTGTATCTGAACTTAAGGGATTCCTTTTTTCTTCCTCAACAAAGGTGTTATTTCACTCCCAGTTGTCAGCAAACAATAGCTGTTGTCAAATTGGTCAGTAGGTGGAGTGCATGCACCCAAACACCACAGTCCACTGAGCAGAGATAGTTAATGAGGTGCTAATTATCCTAGCTTACATACATGCTTCAGGGCTGGTTCAGACGGACGTTTGTGCAGCGTTTACCGCCAGCGTTCGGGGCTTGGCGTTAAACGCTCCCATTCAACTGAATAGGAGCGTTTGTACCAAGCTTTCGTGCGCGTTTGCATGAACGCTGCGTTTGGGTCCCGATTTTCCCTGGCGTTCAAGGAGCCCCTGGAAGCTACATGTAGCTTCCAGAGGCGGTTAACCGCGACGGGTAATGTCCCCCTAGGGGAAGAAAAAAGGCGACCGCATCCGAACGCAACGCGAACGCTGCTGAAAGCCCGAAAGCATTGCCGCCGAGACGCCAACGAACACGACGCCTCCAAACGTCCGTCTGAACCAGCCCTCAAGGAATCCATCATCATTCCCATTCCAAAAAAGCAAGGGGTTTCAGACCTAAACAACTTCAGGCCTGTGGCCCTAACATCAGTTGTCATGAAGACCTTTGAAAAACTGGTCCTGTCTCTGCTCAAGAACACTACTCTAGACCGACTGGACCCTCTCCAGTTCGCATACAGAGCAAACAGGTCCACGGACGATGCTATCAACATCTGCCTGGAGTTTCACTGACCACCTAGACAGGGCGAACTCATACGCTAGAATCCTTCTCCTGGACTTCAGCTCGGCCTTTAACACTATCTGCCCCCGTATCCTGCAGAATAATCTCACGGAGCTGGAAGTCCATCCAATTCTTCGTCTCTGGATCACAGACTTTCTCTCGAACAGGTCCCAGGTTGTGAAGCTGGGCAACATATCCTCCAGACCCAAAATGACCAACACTGGAGCCCCTCAGGGCTGCGTCTTGTCACCATTCCTGTTCTCTCTATACACGAATAACTGCACATCCACTGCGAAATCATCAAATTTGCGGACGATACCACAATTGTTGGCCTTATTAGTGAGAATGACGAGCAGGCCTACCGCCAGGAGGTTGACAGAGTCTGCATTGGTGTAGAGAGAATAGGTTGGTTCTCAACACAGCCAAAACCGTGGAGATGGTCATTGATTTCAGGAAGTATGCCAGTAATCCCCCCTCCCCCCCCCCCCCTATGTACATCAAGGGTACCGAAGTTGCTAGGGTTCCCAGCGTCCGCCTTCTGGGTACAACCATCTCTCACGATCTGACCTGGAGGGCAAATACCACCGCAACTCAGAAGAAGCTCAGCAAAGACTCTTCTTCCTTCGCCAACTAAAGAAGTTTGGGTATGGCCCAAGGACTTCTGAGGTCCTTCTACTCTGCGACGATCGAGTCAGTCCTCTGCTCATCCATCCTGGTCTGGTTCGCTGGCTGCACCACCAGTGACAGATACAAACTTCAGAGGGTCATCAGCTCAGCGGAGAGGATCATTGGAAACCTCTTCTCCCTCTTGATCACATCTACAACACCAGACTGCGTAACAGAGCAATGAAAATTGTGGGTAACCACTCGCACCCTGGTCACGTTTTTTTCAGGCGACTCAAACTAGGTCGGAGGTTCCGGTCCACCCCTGCAAAACCACTAGGCGTATGAACACTTTTTTCCCCACTGCCATCAGACTCTTGAACTCTGCCCGTTCTACTGACCCCCCTGTAGCCGTCTCCAGTCTAACATCTGACCTTGATTGCGGCTGCGTTGTTATCTGCCTTGCTTAGGTCATACTAGAATTATCTGCGGTCACACACTGCTGTCCCTGCTAGACCCGAAATGCTCTACGTCAAACGATAATGTGTATAAAACGACAATGTGTATTCTCATGTCCTGTTGTATTACTCTTGCTCTGTGTACTACTCTTTTCTGTTGTATAACTCTTTCTGTGCCTATCAATGTGTCAAATCCAATTCCGGGCACGGCCCAACTTGGTGAAATAAACTAATTCTGATTCTGATATTTAGTGTACATTGTATGCAGCTTGGAATTGGGCCAATCAAATGCCCTCTGCTGTTTTTGATTGGCCCAGTTCTAAACTTCATACCTTTTGCATGAAATTTGCATGCAAGCTGGAAATATTTGCATCTCATTGGCCTCATTAACTTTGTGCCTCTGTCAGGGCTCAGACACACGGTTTTCTGAGCGCTTTTTGGCCATCAGAGCTTTTTGAGAGGTTTTTTTTTTAAATGCTCCCATTGACTTACATTAAAACCGTGGTAAAATTAAATCAATGTGAACGTTTTTTAAAAAACTCTCAGAAAGCTCTGATGGCCAAAAAGTGCTTAGAAAAGCGTGTGTGTCTGAGCACACTGACCTCTACAACGATAGATGGATCCCCCGATTGCATTTATAAAAAGGTGACATTTAGGGCCAGTGCACACCAAAAGCGGTAGCGTAAAAGAAAATAGTGCTTTTTGAAGTGATTTTTGCGTGGGTCGGGGGGTTGGCCCTAGAGCTGCGCAGCCGCACTCGCGGCCGGGCGGACTGCGCAGCCGCGGCCAGAGGAAGCGGCCATTTTACGAGAGGCAAGAGAGCCCGACCCGTGCCGTGGGGTCGACAGCCGGCCCGGGGGGCTAATGAGCGGGGGGACCCGTCGGATCGGCACGGAGGGCGCGGACGGCGTCCTCCGTGCCTTAAAAGGTGAGGCAATTGATTAACTTTTTTTAGTAATTTCGCCTCGTAAGTCCTTTAAGGTGATTCTAGGCATGTGCCTAGCGATTTTCTAAGCATGACTAGCGATTTTTGGAGCGTTTTGGTGTACCTTTTTTTAATTTTTGTTACAGTAGAGCTGTAACTGAACGGCTTCTGTAACAAAAAATGCTTGGAAAATTGGTCTGATCTGGCACTTTTTTAAAGCCATTTTCCACTTTCCTATACTTAACATTGAGCATGAATCGCCTCAGAAATCAGCAAAAATGTTGCAGGTCCCGCGTTTGGGGAAAAAAGCACATTGCTCTGGTGTGCTCCATTCCATTCAAATACATTAGCCAAGAGCTTTTTGAAGAGCAAGTGTTTTAAAAAGTGCTCAGAAGTGCTCTTGGTGTGCACCACCCCTCATAAAGCTTTGAAGCTTAGGATAAAAGGATGTTTACTTACCTGGGGCTTCTTTCAGGAAACTGCCAGGACCATGGTCCTCAGAGTTTCTTGTGGGAGGGGTTTCACCACAAAATCAGCCATACAGCGCCCCCTGATGATCCGTTTGTGAAAAGGAATAGATTTCTCATGTAAAAGGGGGTATCAGCTACTGATTGGAATGAAGTTCATTTCTTGGTCATGGTTTCTCTTTGTGTGTGCGAAATCGCAGCCAGTTTTCTTTTTTACGCTGCACTGCGATTGCATTTTTGTTTGCATTTTTGCACCCACGATTTTTTTATTTTGGAAATGCATTTTTTGTAATTATGGGAAAAAGACTATATTAGACAAAAACACGATGCATATGCAAAACCGGCCACTGATTTCGGAATCTTCTGCAGACCAAAGAAAAGTCATTGCAAGTGTGTTATCCTGCGATCAACGCTACCGGCAAAAGGCCCGCAGCTAACCCTAGTGTGCTGCAGCTGTGTGCTCACAGCTCATTAACAGGAGCTGAACTGAGCTGTTTTGCCATCTCATAAACCTTCTTTTTCTCAAAGAGTTGATTCGCAGACAGCAAATTAATGATTAATTGGCTGTGGTGCTCTCCTGTGAGTACTATTGTTAGCATTATTAGATAACTATTGAGCGAGGCAAAGCACAGTCGGTAGAAGATATTCCTCAGCTGTACGCAGAGGGCTCCACATCAAGTCTATTATTTTACTAAAAAAAGACGGCATTTCATCCCTACTGAAGGGACGCTGGAGATGGGGGCAGCATTTTTCCCAGAGAATCATAAGCGATTGCTACAACCAGGCACGTCATTAGGGCCAAATCATCGCTCACAGTACCCCGGTTGTCAGGGCTTGGAGTGCCCGAATGTTTTCTGGGCAGTTCCGGGGGGGGGGGGGGGGAGTAGAGGGAATGGCTGGGTGTAGTGCAGTGAGGGGGGTCTGACTTCTATCCTCCATCCCCTTGGTGCCGCTCTCTTGTCAGTGTGGTCCCCCATAAAAGTTACAGGCGCGGCAGAAGACATTATTATTGTTATTTATTTTATTCATAAAGCGCTAACATATTACACAGCGCTGGACAATAAATACATACAATGATACAAAGGATGACAGACGTAACAAGGTTATACAACATAGGACAAAGCTGTACAAGGAAAACAAGGTACAAAATACATAATCATACTATTTAGGCTGGTTAGGTAGGCCCAGTAATACAAGTACGAGGCGGTCATAGGAAAGGAGCACAATGATGGGGCACACAATCATGTAGAATACAGTAGCGAAGGGAGGACCCTGCTTAATCTAAGATACAGCTACACACCTCCCCAGGCTTCAGCTCCATCAGACACTAGAGATCCAGGTCCATGCTGACTCCTCTGCAATGCTGCTCAACTGCTTCCTGATTCAGTGTGAGTGGCATTGCAGAGGAGACAGCGTGGACCTGGGGCTCTAGCGTCTGATGGAGCCTGTAGCCTTGGGAGGTGAGTGTGTAGCTGTATCTGTACGCCTGTAGTTTTTATGGAGGGAGTACAGTGACAGGAGTGGGGCCTCGACGTGAGGGAGGTTAAGGTACCAGCCACTAGTGTTGCCCATCCCAACAGCCACCAGTGTCCCCCCATCCCACCCCACTAGCCACTCCCACCAGCATTTCTCCCACCCCACCAGCACCCAGCATTTATCCCTTCCTCCCACCCACCCCACCAACACCCAGCCGTCTTTCCTTCCTCCTTTGTTCCCACCCAACCCCCTGCACCCAGCATTTACCCATCCCACCTCACCAGCATCCAGCGTAGGGGGACGTGCATTTATGTCTAATATAACATTTGCTGTATTTAATTCATGTTGAGTAATATGTGTTGGAGGTGATGTTGTCTGCATGTCACATTTGTGGTAACGTTTTCTGCATTTCACATCTGGTAACATTGTCAGCAATTCATATATGTAGCATAATGTTTTCTGCATTTCACATGTGTGGTAACGGTTTCTGCATTTCACATTTGGGGTAAACATTTCTGCATTTCACATGTGTGGTAATGGTTTCTGCATTTGACATTTGGGGTAATGGTTTCAGCATTTGACATTTGGGGTAATGGTTTCTACATTTGACATTTGAGATAATGATTTCTACATTTGCCATCTGGGGTAATGGTTTCTGCATTTTAGATGTGGTGTTGTGTTAGTTTTATTAGTTACGTCTTGCTACTACTGAGTTGGACCCCTTTTTGCTTTCAGAACTGCCTTCATTCTTCATGGCATTCCTCCGATTTTGCACATATAGGGCCTTCATTCTTCATGGCATTCCTCCGATTTTGCACATATAGGGCCTGATTCACAAAGCGGTGCAAAGTGTTTGCACGCCTGTGAAAAGCCCTTTATCACGCCTATCACTCAGTTTAGGCGTGATAAAATGAAACTCGCGCGAAATTCCCGCGCGCAAAGTTTTGCACGGTGCAGTGCGCGCGATGCGCCCATTAAACCCTATGGGCGCTGCGCGTGGAATTGCGCGATTGCGCGCGCAAAACTTTGCGCACGGGACTTCGCACGCGATAACCAGCACAAAGCGGTGCTAACTCAGCGGTGCAAAGGTTATCACGCCTAAAGTCTTTTAGGCGTGATAACTGAGTTATCACCGCTTTGTGAATCAGGCCCATTGACATGATAGCATCATGCAGTTTCTGAAGATTTATCGTATGCACATCCGTGATGTGAGACCACCACATCATGGGGAAACGCTGCATTGTTGTGTTTTTTTGGGGGGAGGGGAATGCTGCTATTATGTGTGTTTTTGGGGGAGAAGATATTGTCTGGTTACCTGTCTTGTCTGGTTTCCATGTGCGTGCTTTTAGCCGTGCTTATGGAAATGCAATTGCAGGGACAGCGACAGTGCCTAGACTGCACTCTCTGATGTTTCCATACATGCGCTGCGATTCACCACTGAATCGCAGGGCATGCTTGCACGCACTTTGGGGCTATTGCGCCCGCAATCCCATTCATTTTACTGAATGGGATCAGAAGCGCTGCCCCTGGGGGAGTCATGTGAAACGTAGACTGTGCTGCACTAATGGAAACAAGCCCTTAGTGTCACTTTGCCAACTGTGTTTTTGGGAAAAAACTCAGGTCCTTTAAATTACACTTTTACATCACAGTTGGATATGCCCACGTCATGATCACGCCCATTTTCCAATACTTATGCCATTTATAACCATCCATTTTGCAGTAGCAACGATCAAATGACACCCGAGGCTGCTGCAGGGGAGGGGGGGTCTGGTTGCATGGGGTGTGTGACCGATAATGAATGTCAATGGGCAGTAACAAGTTAACTGTTCCTCTGCCCAAGTGCTATTGTAGTTACAGGAAGTTTCCACAGCAACGTGCCACTCACGTGTCGTCCTGCTTCACCTCTCCATATAACAGAACACGCTGCCTTCTAATTCTGTGCAGCACTTGTTACTGTACTACCACCCCTTAAAGGACATTCGAAGTGAGAGGAATATGGAGGCTGCCATATTTATTTCCTTTAAAAGAATACAAGTTGGCTGGCAGTCCTGCTGATCTTTCATGCATCTGTAGTGCCTGAATCATATACATTATTTACATTATTATTATTTATAAAGCGCCAACATATTCTGTGGTGCTCTTCAAAGCTAGAAAAACATACATGAGGTACATAATGACTACATAAAGATGGCCTAGCCTATAAGGGGGTTGCTAACATCCTGAAACTTAACTGCAGAATGGTGGCCAAGACAATACAGCAGTTTAAAAGGACAGGTTCCACTCAGAACAGGCCTCGCCATGGTCGACCAAAGAAGTTGAGTGCCCATGCTCAGCGTCATATCCAGAGGTTGTCTTCTGCAAATAGACGTATTAGTGCTGGCAGCCATATTTATTTTGTATTCCATAGGCAACAGCCTATGAGAGCCGATAGCTCCTGTGTCTCCCAGAGGGATAGCCGAGTGACACGGCTGTCCCCAGTACAGCGCTGCCTTAGGTCTGCCTAATATGAATATTTTCATTAAATATTTACAAAGATGTGAAAGGTGTACTGACTTTTGTGAGATGCTGTACTTGCAGCAAAGGCAGCACAAGCCGACACGTTACCCACCCCCCAAGTGTGACTCTCAGACTTACATCACATTCGCCACACATCCCACCACTCAGCTTCATTTGCATCTGTTGCTGTTCATGCTGTGAAACGCCCACTAGGTTACTATACAGTGGGTTGCAAAAGTATTCGGCCCCCTTGAAGTTTTCCACATTTTGTCATATTACTGCCACAAACATGATTCAATTTTAATGGAATTCCACGTGAAACACCAATACAAAGTGGTGTACACATGAGAAGTGGAACGAAAATCATACATGATTCCAAACATTTTTTACAAATAAATAACTGCAAAGTGGTGTGTGCATAATTATTCAGCCCCCTTTGATCTGAATGCAGTCAGTTGCCTATAGACATTGCCTGATGAGTGCTAATGACTAAATAGAGTGCACCTGTGTGTAATCTAATGTCAGTACAAATACAGCTGCTCTGTTAGGGCCTCAGAGGTTGTCTAAGAGAATATTGGGAGCAACAACACCGTGAAGTCCAAAGAACACACCAGACAAGTCAGGGATCAAGTTATTGAGAAATTTAAAGCAGGCTACAAAAAGATTTCCAAAGCCTTGAATATCCCACGAAACACTGTTCAAGCGATCATTCAGAAATGGAAGGAGTATGGCACAACTGTACACCTACCAAGACAAGGCCATCCACCTAAACTCACAGGCCGAACAAGGAGAGCGCTGATCAGAAATGCAGTCAAGAGGCCCATGGTGACTCGAGTCTGGACGAGCTGCAGAGATCTACAGCTCAGGTGGGAGGCTCTGTCCATAGGACAACTATTAGTCATGCACTGTACAAAGTTGGCCTTTATGGAAGAGTGGCAAGAAGAAAGGCATTGTTAACAGAAAGCATAAGAAGTACCATTTGCAGTTTGCCACAAGCCATGTGGGGGACACAGCAAACATGTGAAAGAAGGTGCTCTGGTCAGAATAGACCAAAATGGAACTTTTTGGCCAAAATGCAAAACGCTATGTGTGGCAGAAAACTAACACTGAACATCACTCTAAACATACCATCCCCATTGTCAAATATGGTGGTGGCAGCATCATGCTCGGGGGGGTGCATCTCTTCAGCAGGGACAGGGAAGCTGGTCAGAGTTGATGGGAAGATGGATGGAGCCAAATACAGGGCAAACTTGGAAGAAAACCTCTTGGAGACTGCAAAAGACTTGAGACTGGGGCGGAGGTTCACCTTCCAGCAGGACAATGACCCTAAACATAAAGCCAGGGCAACAATGGAATGGTTTAAAACAAAACAAATCTATGTGTTAGAATGGCCCAGTCAAAGTCCAGATCTAAATCCAATCGAGAATATGTGGCAAGATCTGAAAACTGCTGTTCACAAACGCTGTCCATCTAATCTGACTGAGCTGGAGCTGTTTTGCAAAGAAGAATCGGCAAGTATTTCAGTCTCTAGATGTGCAAAGCTGGTAGAGACATACCCTAAAAGACTGGCAGCTGTAATTGCAGCAAAAGGTGGTTCTACAAAGTATTGACTCAGGGGGCTGAATAATTACGCACACCCCACTTTGCAGTTATTTATTTGTAAAAAATGTTTGGAATATTATAGGGTTTGAGACAGCACCCATGTATAGAAGAAGGTGTGCCCAAGCAGTCGGCCCTCCACACCACCAGAGCCGTCAAATGCCAAGAAAGGATCTTGCAGGCACCACCACTGCATGCAGTTTTGACAACTTGATAAAGAACTACACTGCTCGAAACAGCGGTCTGTCGTTGTATCTTCTGCACAAGTCTGATGTGATCAATAAAAGAAGCTGTGAATACAGTGGTGGTGCCTGCAAGATCCTTTCTTGATGTTTGGAATATTGTATGATTTTCGATCCACTTCTCACATGTACACCACTTTGTATTGGTCTTTCACGTGGAATTCCAATAAAATTGATTCATGTTTGTGGCAGTAATGTGACAAAATGTGGAAAACTTCAAGGGGGCTGAATACTTTTGCAACCCACTGTAATTCCCAATACAAGTTGAATTCAGGTATTTTCAATATTTCATATACAGACTCCATATTTTTTTCCCCACAACATCTAATTACTTCTAGTAAGAACATTTTGATGGCAGATACATCTGGATCTTCCTCTTTATAACGTATGGTTTGGAGTGCAAAACATACGTTAGTGAGTGTGTTTTATATTCAGAATATACGGTGCAGACACTGGCGTAACAATAGGGGAATGCGACCCCTGCATCCGCCTGAGGTCTTCCGATCTCTGAAAGCTAGATGTTACTTCCTGTTTACACAGGAAGTTACATGAAGCACTTAGAGATCGGAAGACCTCCGGCGAGAAGGAGGTATGTGCTCAGCCTGCCGCCGCTGCCACCAATGATTGCAGGAGGGAAAGCGCTGAGAGGAGAGCCCGAGGTGAGGGGGGGGGTGGGGGGGGATGTCCCCCTTCCCCACCGATCTGCGGCCACGCTCTCCTCTTATGCTGCAACCTCTCCTGCCCCACAAAAGTCCCTGAGCGGGCCCTAGGGGGGGGGGGGGTGCTCAAATCTGTTTTTTTTTTTGCAGGAGGGCCCGGGGATTTCTAGGTACGCCCCTGGGTGCAGAGAGTTGTTCGTTATTGGCCACCTCTGCTGATAATCCGTGTGTATACAGCAGACCCCGATTGCTGCCTGGCCAGCAATTTGCCAGGCAGATCAACTCGGGCGATAGCTTTGTACTCACCAGTCACCCCATCTGCCACGTGACATCACATCTGCAACATAATGCATTGTTATGCGTCCATACAGCTTCTGCCCAGTTATATTGACTGAGGCCAGTTTCACACTGTGAATCTGCCTGTGGCCAAATCGATGATGTGCGCGGAAATGTATATAGTGCTAAAACACGCTTCCCAGAGGCGTCACTAGGCTTGGTGTCACCCCATCTTACCCCATGAACCTCCATCCACACCAGGTAGTAACTTGCTTGTTTTGGTGGGATGTTGAGGTAATCACCACGTTGTGCTGGTGGTCTCCGACCTCCATTGTCAGCTCAACACGGAGCAGCCAGAAGGGAGAAGAGCAGGAGCGAGAAGTAAATCAGGCACTAGCCTGGTCTGTATTTACCTGGTGAGGTCTGCACCTACTGTACCCCCTAGTGACGCCACTGACGCTTCCGTGCATACATGTAAAACTTGCGGCAGTCATTTTAAACCACGCGTGTCGCCATAGACTTACACGACTTTTGGTCCCCCCCCCAGGTCGTCGCTCGGTATCGTAGGTTTGCCCTAGAGTTAGGCTATGGTAAAATGCTGCACCGCGCCACTGTGAAAGGCCCCTAAGGGAATGGATCGGGGAACATCAATCTAATGTGTGTACGGACCTTTAGTTAATTAAGACAGTAGTTTTGTCACGTTCTGTAAGCTAACTGCAAAGCTTAGCAAAGATAACGGGATACACAATTCTCTGGCTGTGGAAAAGGGACCCACAGTCAGGTAATGAAAATAACAAAGATGTAGTGATTGGTGCAACAGTTATTCTCGTACTACTCAGTGGCGAGGGCCCACAGAGCGCAGGAACTTCCGTCCAGCGGCACGGGCCCGCTGGCGGAGAAATGTCGTACAAGCAAGGTTCGGCAACAGAAATCAGATACACGAGGCACAGAGACACACAGGCAAGAGAATGAACGAGAGAATAGCAAGGTTGGCAACGGGAAGTCAGATAGGCAGTGGTACAAGAGGATCAAGAGAAATCGAGGTCAAGAACAGGCAAAAGGTCAAAGGCACAGGTAAATCACAATGGTATGGTCTTCCAGTACTTATATATTGGCGTAACCAATATATAAGTATACTGTGGATCCGAGAGCTAGCACAGGGGTGTGATCGCAACAGCAGACAAAGAGTACTGGCAGCCTGCTGCTTAAATGCAGGCTGTCAAACCAGCAACCCCCACCCCCCAGGTGACATCAGAGAGGGGGCGGGAAGTGTCCCAGCAAGCCGCTCATGGGAGCCTCCTTCTTAGGGCATAAAGGGCATGACGCTCCGTGCGTGAGCGTGCTGCCCTGCCCTGCTGGGACAACCTGCGACTGGAACGCTGACCGGCGGCGGCAGCAGCCGAGGCAGGCCGGAAGTTCGGAGTCCCGGTGACGTCAGCCCCGAGAGCGGCGTTCGCGCCGCTGGCCGCGGCGGGGGTAAGTCCACGCCTGACATTACCCCTCCCCTGAGGCGTGGTCTCCGAACGCGCTAAAGAAGGCCTATCGGGATGGGAGTCATGAAAGTCCTGTATGAGCTCTTGTGCGTGGAATTGATGTGCTGGTACCCAGGACCTCTCCTCAGGACCATATCCTCTCCAATGAACCAGATACTGGAGAGAACTCCGAACCAAACGAGAGTCCAGAATTCTCTCGACTTCATACTCAGGTTCACCGTCCACAATAACGGGGGGAGGGTAAGAGTCCACATGTACCGCGGGCTTTAGCAAAGACACATGAAATGTTCTCACTCCACGCATAGATTGGGGTAATGTCACCTGATAAGATACCCTATTGATCTTCTTGGCTATAGGATATGGACCTATAAATTTAGGTCCAAGTTTCACTGATGGCTGTCGTAAGGCAATATGCCGAGTAGAGATCCAGACAAGATCTCCGGGAGAGAACTCCCACTCGGGTGAACGCCTTCGGTCAGCCTGTCGTTTCTGGAGAGCAACTGTTCTTTTCAAATTAGCGTTTACTTCCTTCCAAAGAGATCTTAACGTCTCCTGCCAGGCTTCCAGGGCAGGAAAGGATGAAGCACTGACAGGAAGGGGAGAAAACCTAGGTGATCTTCCATTCACGATCTGAAAGGGCGAAAACCCTGAGGAAGAACTCCGAAGATTGTTATGGGCGAATTCGGAATATGGTAAGTACTGAACCCATTCCGTTTGATTGTCTGCCACATAACACCGAAGATACTGTTCCAGTGACTGGTTCACCCTCTCTGTTTGACCGTTGGTCTGGGGGTGAAAACCGGACGAAAAAGAGAGGGTGATCCCCAGTACCCTGCAAAATTCTCTCCAGAATTCTGAGACGAACTGCACCCCCCTGTCAGACACTATGTTCTCAGGAACCCCATGAAGGCGAAGAATGTGGATCACGAAAAGATCTGCCAGTTCTTTAGCGGAGGGAAATTTCCTTAAAGGCACGAAATGAGCCATTTTAGAAAATCGATCAACAATGACCCAAATCACCGTATTACCATCCGAGGGGGGCAATTCTCCCACGAAATCCATGGATACATGAGTCCAGGGCTCGGAGGGTATGGGCAGAGGCTGGAGGGTACCCACCGGAGATACTCGTGAGGGTTTGCTCCGTGAGCACACTGCACAAGAGACAACAAATTCTTCGGCATCCCTCCTCCAAGTGGGCCACCAGACACTTCTGGATAACAACTCTCTGGTTCGAGCCACTCCAGGATGACCAGCTAGTTTATAGGAATGAAAGAGTTGCAGTACCTGTAATCTGAACTGTAAAGGCACAAACATGAGCTCAGGAGGTTTTCCTGCCGGACTGTCCGGTTGGTAAGGGAGAAGGGCAGAAGCAAGATCTTCAATTGAGTCTATACTGGCTAACACAACCTTTTCAGATAAAATTGGATCTGGTTCAGAGGGTAGTACTGACTCTATGTCAAAGCATCGGGAAAGAGCATCTGCCTTGATATTTTGCTTCCGGGTTTAAACGTGATGATGAAGTCAAACCTAGAAAAGAACAAGGACCAACGTGCCTGCCTGGGGTTTAATCTCTTAGCCCCCTTCAGATATTCCAGGTTCTTATGATCCGTGTAAACCGTGATCACATGCTCCGCCCCCTCCAGCCAGTGTCGCCACTCCTCAAAAGCCAACTTTACGGCCAGTAACTCCCTGTTCCCGATATCATAATTCCTCTCCGCCTCAGAAAATTTTTTTGAGAAAAAAGCGCAGGGATGGAGTCTCCCCTGTGACCCGGAATACTGCGACAAGACTGCCCCAACACCAATCTCAGATGCGTCTACCTCCACGATAAATGGCCTGGAAGAATCGACATGGTGCAGAATGGGAGCAGAACAGAAGGCTGATTTTAGACTTAAAAAAATAGTGATGGCCTCGGGAGACCAGTTGCTAATATTAGCCCCTTTTTTTGTCATGTCAGTAAGAGGAGCTACCAGAGAGGAATACCCCTTTATGAATTTTCTGTAATAATTAGAAAAACCTAGAAACCGTTGTAAAGCCTTCAGACCAACTGGTTGAAGCCAATTCAAAACTGCCGCGACTTTACTGTTATCCATTGATAACCCAGATCTGGAAATCATATAGCCGAGGAATGGGACCTCAGTGACCTCGAACAAACATTTCTCCAACTTGGCATATAATGAATTTTCACGCAACTTATGTAACACATACTGAACCTGAGACCTATGTTCGCTGATGTTATGAGAAAAGATCAAGATGTCGTCCAAATAGACGACCACAAATTTCCCCACTACATCCCTGAAAATGTCATTAACTAGCTCTTGGAAGACAGCAAGGGCATTACACAGACCAAAAGGCATGACCAGGTATTCGTAATGCCCATCCTGAGTGTTGAATGCTGTCTTCCATTCGTCACCCTGTCTAATCCTGACCAGGTTGTAGGCTCCCCTGAGATCCAACTTAGTAAATATCTGAGCACCCGTGACCTGAGTAAAGAGATCATCAATCAGGGGAAGCGGGTAATGGTTTTTAATCGTTATGGCATTGAGAGCTCTGTAGTCAATGCAGGGACGTAGACCCCCATCTTTTTTCTTTACAAAGAAGAATCCTGCCCCGGCGGGTGACCTGGAGGGGCGAATGAACCCCTTATCTAAATTCTCCCGGATGTACTCCCTCATAGCCACTTTTTCGGGGCCAGTAAGATTATAAAGATGACCCCTGGGGGGCATGGTTCCAGGTCTGAGCTCAATCGGGCAGTCATAAGGTCTGTGAGGTGGTAGCGAATCAGCAGACCGTGGACAAAAAACATCGGCATAAGAGATGTAATGCTGAGGTAGGCCCTGAGGAGCTAAGTGAGCAGACCGAAGAGGACACTTAGATATACAGTGCTTCTGACAGTATGATGACCAAGACAGCAACTGTCCAGAGGACCAATCAATCTGTGGAGAATGCAGACGTAGCCAGGGTAGGCCCAAAATAATAGAGCATGACGGCATTTTAATGAGATAAAATCGTAATTTTTCACAGTGTAAAACCCCAACGGTACAAATTAACTCAGGTGTGAGAGAGACAGGTTGACTATCCTGTAATGGTGAATCATCGATAGCAGTGACTATAATACGTCTTTCTAAAGGAATAACCGGTATGCCTAACTTAAGTGCCAAATTTAAATCCATGAAATTGGCTGCAGCGCCCGTATCAACAAAAGCCTGCAGCGAAATATCTTGTTTGTCCCAAGAAATGGAAATGGGAAATAAGACTTTATCTTTAGGAGGTACAGAATTCTCGCCTAGGGCAGTACCCCCGACTAACCCTAGGCGGAGAAGTTTTCCGCCTTCTTGGTACAAACGGACGCGATATGACCTTTTTCCCCACAATATAGGCACAGACCCTCCTTTCTTCTTCTCAACTTTACTGTCTCAGATAGCTTGGAGTGGCCCAGCTGCATGGGTTCGTCAGTGGAAGAGGAATTAGGAAGACTCGTGGAAGGCTGAAACCGCATGATGGGTCGCTGCCTGGCCGACCTGTGAAAACGTACCCTGCGGTCTATCTTAATAGCAAGACTTATGGCCTCATCCAAAGTTCTGGGTTCAGGGTGACTTAACATCAATTCCGACACGGAATCAGACAACCCAGTTAGGAACCTATCCAGAAGAGACTGAGCCTCCCACCTGGTAGAGAATGACCATTTGCGGAATTCCGCAGCATAAGTCTCCACTGAGTTCTGACCCTGTCTGAGTCTTTTCAGTTTCCTCTCAGCCGTGGCGGAAATATCTGGATCGTCATATACGACCGCCATGGCTTCAAAAAAATTTTCAACAGAGGTAAGGGCCTCGTGACCCAAGGGTAGGCTGTAGGCCCAGGTCTGTGAATCGCCTTGTAGGAGGGTCTTTATGAGCGTGACCCTTTGTAATTCAGAACCAGAAGAAGTGGGACGCATCTGAAAATATGACTGACATCGATCCCGGAAATTACGGAAATCAGAACGTTCTCCTGAAAACTGTATGGGCAACGGCATTTTAGGTTCGACAGGCAATATTGGAGCGGGAATAACTGGCGCCTGCAGATTTTGCACAACCTCTGCTAGTCGATTGAGCTGGACCTGCTGATCTTTAACGGTCTGGCCCAATTGAGTAACGACTGTCGTCAGAGTGTTAACCTGCTGAACCAGAGCATCCATATTGTTGGTCCGCTGTACTGTCACGTTCTGTAAGCTAACTGCAAAGCTTAGCAAAGATAACGGGATACACAATTCTCTGGCTGTGGAAAAGGGACCCACAGTCAGGTAATGAAAATAACAAAGATGTAGTGATTGGTGCAACAATAATTCTCGTACTACTCAGTGGCGAGGGCCCACAGAGCGCAGGAACTTCCGTCCAGCGGCATGGGCCCGCTGGCGGAGAAATGTCGTACAAGCAAGGTTCGGCAACAGAAATCAGATACACGAGGCACAGAGACACACAGGCAAGAGAATGAACGAGATAATAGCAAGGTTGGCAACGGGTAGTCAGATAGGCAGCGGTACAAGAGGATCAAGAGAAATCGAGGTCAAGAACAGGCAAAAGGTCAAAGGCACAGGTAAATCACAATGGTATGGTCTTCCAGTACTTATATATTGGCGTAACCAATATATAAGTATACTGTGGATCCGAGAGCTAGCACAGGGGTGTGATCGCTACAGCGGACAAAGAGCACTGGCAGCCTGCTGCTTAAATGCAGGCTGTCAAACCAGCAACCCCCACCCCCCAGGTGACGTCAGAGAGGGGGCGGGAAGTGTCCCAGCAAGCCGCTCATGGGAGCCTCCTTCTTAGGGCATAAAGGGCATGACGCTCCGTGCGTGAGCGTGCTGCCCTGCCCTGCTGGGACAACCTGCGACTGGAACGCTGACCGGCGGCGGCAGCAGCCGAGGCAGGCCGGAAGTTCGGAGTCCCGGTGACGTCAGCCCCGAGAGCGGCGTTCGCGCCGCTGGCCGCGGCGGGGGTAAGTCCACGCCTGACAAGTTTAATCTTGAACATTATATAGTTACATAATTACTTTGGTTGAAAAGAGACATTCGTCCATCAAGTTCAACCAGGAAAAAAAACAACTCCATCTTGAACCTGCATATATCGCAGTTGATCCCGGGGAAGGCAAAAAAACCTTACAAGGCCTGGGCCAATTAGCCTTAAAAGGGAAAAATTCCTTCCCAACTCCAGATGGCAGTCAGATAAATCCCTGGATCAATTATTCCGGGAATTACCTAAAATGTATAGCCGTTGATGCCCTTCAATGCAAGGAAAGTGTCCAAGCCCCCTTTAACCTTCTAGGGACCGGCTGCCTAAGGACAAGGCCATTTTACATGTGCGGAGGAGTGGGCACGTTTGGGGGGGGGGGGGTCAGGCTGCCAGGTCACTAGTATAGTTAGCTAGGCAGGGTGTCCCCAGTGTAGCCAGGTGTCCCTTTACTCACCTCCCAGGCTCCAGTGGTGAGCAGCTCTAGCCCCCTCCACTGATGTCATCTCATCAAGCCGGGACCCGACACTTAAGGCAGAGCAGGGATGACGGGGGATGCCGGCCAGAGCGGAGGGGAGGGGAACGTCAGGAAGGTGAGTTCCTGTCCTCTTCTTCCCCTCAGACTGCTACTGCCAATAGTGATCACTACGATCGGCCAGCGATCACGATGGCTCCTGATCACTGAGGGGAGTTGTCAGCTGTCATATAACAGCTTAATCTCCCCTCTCCTGTGCACACGATTGCGTCGTGAAAGGAAATGGCAGGTGGCATAAATGCTACACCGCATCAGAGTTAGGCAGCCACAAGTGCGGCATAGGATTTATTGTATATACTGTATATATATTTATTGTGGCTCTGATTTCCTGCTATGTATCCTCATAGCAGGAATGCAGTGCCAGGAGGGGGCGGGCTTGGGCTCAAAAAGACATCAAAGAGGACTGACTCAGCTATAATCATTCCGGGGCAAAGCTAGACTGAATGCTCAGCCTGAGATTTTATCAGAGCTGATAACAAAAAAACTGAGCAGTGAAAGATGAAACAAAGAGCAGAGTAGGTGTTTACTGTCATGTTCCCATTGATATATATGGTAAAATACATGAGGGTGCTTCATCTCTGGTTGTCTTTAACCACTTCCATTGTGAAAGACCCCTTTCTAAATAGATGGCAAAAACATTTTTCCTCCACACGCAAATCATGTCCCCTTGTCCATCATACAACCCTAGGGACAAAAAGCTCATCTGCCAAGCTTTTGTATTGCCCGCTGATGTCTCTACCCAGCTTAAAACACTGCTGTTTATTAAAATAAGCTGAAAATAAATGTGAGCTCTCATACCCAACATAAAGATTTGTACAAATATTGGTGGTTCTTTGACTATTCTTAGAAATGCTGGCAAGGCAAATAGCAGCAACGCAGATCATGACAGCAGAAAAATGATTTTTCTAATCAGTGTCCCATATTTCCCTCCCCCCACCCACCTGTTCCGTGGGGCCTCTTCCAGTTCTCTTCATAAACCTTACCGTCTACCTCGACTATTAACTAATACAGTGGTTTGCAAAAGTATTCGGCCCCCTTGAAGTTTTCCACATTTTGTCACATTACTGCCACAAACATGAATCAATTTTATTGGAATTCCACATAAAAGACCAATACAAAGTGGTGTACACGTGAGAGGTGGAACGAAAATCATACATGATTCCAGTGGGGTGTGCGTAATTATTTAGCCCCTTTTGGTCTGAGTGCAGTCAGTTGCCCATAGACATTGCCTGATGAGTGCTAATGACTAAACAGAGTGCACCTGGCTGTAATCTAATGTCAGTACAAATACAGCTGCTCTGTGACAGCCTCAGAGGTTGTCTAAGAGAATATTAGGAGCAACAACACCATGAAGTCCAAAGAACACACCAGGCAGGTCAGGATTAAAGTTGTTGAGAAATTTAAAGCAGGCTTAGGCTACAAAATGATTTCCAAAGCCTTGAACATCCCACGGAGCACTGTTCAAGTAATCATTCAGAAATGGAAGGAGTATGGCACAACTGTAAACCTACCAAGACAAGGCTGTGTACTTAAACTCACAGGCCGAACAAGGAGAGCGCTGATCAGAAATGCAGTCAAGAGGCCCATGGTGACTCTGGACGAACTGCAGAGATCAACAGCTCAGGTGGGGGAATCTGTCCATAGGACAACTATTAGTTGTGCACTGCACAAAGTTGGCTCTTATGGAAGCCATTGCTAACAGAAAAGCATAAGAAGTCCTGTTTGCAGTTTGCCACAAGCCATGTGGGGGACACAGCAAACATGTGGAAGAAGGTGCTCGAGTCGGATGAGACCAAAATTGAACTTTTTGGCCAAAATGCAAAACACTATGTGTGGCAGAAAACTAGCACTGCACATCACTAAGAACACACCATCCCCACTGTCAAATATGGTGGTGGCAGCATCATGCTCTGGGGTTGCCTCTCTTCAGCAGGGACAGGGAAGCTGGTTAAAGTTGATGGGAAGATGGATGGCGCCAAATACAGGGCAATCTTGGAAGAAAACCTCTTGGAGTCTGCAAAAGACTTGAGACTGGGGCAGAGGTTCACCTTCCAGCAGGACAACAATCCTAAACATAAAGCCAGGGCAACAAGGGAATGGTTTAAAACAAAACATATCCATGTGTTAGAATGGCCCAGTCAAAGTCCAGATCTAAATCCAATCGAGAATCTGTGGCAAGATCTGAAAACTGCTGTTCACAAACGCTGTCCATCTAATCTGACTGAGCTGGAGCTATTTAGCAAAGAAGAATGGGCAACGATTTCAGTCTCTAGATGTACAAAGCTGGTAGAGACATACCCTAAAAGACTGGCAGCTGTAATTGCAGCAAAAGGTGGTTCTACAAAGTATTGACTTGTAAAAACCACTTTGCAGTTATTTATTTGTAAAAAATGTTTGGAATCATGTATGATTTTCGTTCCACTTCTCACGTGTACACCACTTTGTATTGGTCTTTCACGTGGAATTCCAATAAAATTGATTCATGTTTGTGGCAGTAATGTGACAAAATGTGGAAAACTTCAAGGGGGCCGAATACTTTTGCCAGCCACTGCACATACACAGTGCTGCTTGAAAGTTTGAGAAAATGTCCTAGATTTTTATAGTGATGTGACTCAATACTTCATCTGGTTTTCAAAGTCTTAAAACTAGATGCAGAAAATGAAGTTTAACACATTAAGTGAAAATCATTATAGTTGGTTGTGTATAGTAAAAAGAAATGAACCCATTAACATATCTACATGTGTGACAAAAGTACGTGAATCCTTAGGTCAGTTTCACACTGTATTTTGGCGTCAGCGTCAACGTCAAAACCAGTCCTTCAGGGAATATACCACGTTACTATGCGGTATTCCCCTTCTGGCATCCGGCCAAACAGGAAGTGATGCGCACTTGCTGTTTCGGGTATGCAGAAGTGCATGGAAGCGTTTTGTAAAAATATGCTTCTGCGCATGCGCATCACAACGTCGCCGCACCGCTGCCACCTACATTTTTAGTTTCAAAGTATTTTATTAAAGTTTTAACCAGTAACGATATGCAACATACTGTACATTACATTTGTCCCTGTGGGACCAGGTACAAGATGATAAGCATACGGATGCCACCTACTTTTTTAAAATTAGTCAGGGAGAGAATCCGAAGTCATAACAACAAAAGTTGTTTAGGGGATACCTTTAATGATTAACTGTACAAGATTTCTTTGCACGCTTTCGAAATTTTGAGTTTCTTCCTCAGGCATGTTACAGAACTGGAATCTGGTACAGTTAGTCATTAAAGGTATAATCTAAACAACTTTTGTTGTTATGTCTTAGTATTTTTACAGTCTCCACTTCGAGGGGTACTCACTTTTGTTGCTAACGATTTAGACATTACAGGCTGCGTGTCACGTTATTTTGATGGGAAGCAAATTTACACTCTTATACAAACTGTACACTGACTGCTTTACATTGTATAAAAGAGTCAAATACTCAGTGTTGTCCCATGAAAAGATATAATATTTACAAATATGTAAGATCTGTACTCACTTTTGTGAGCTACGGTATATGCCAGGACAAAATATTTCTCATGGCTAGCAGTACCCTAAGTATATATGGGAGTACTGAATGAGCCAATAATGATAGAAGGAGGGTCAGTTTAAGATACCTAAAATGAAAGAAGATAGGTCAGCTGCATGTGTGAACAATGGTAGAATGTAGGTCTGTTTGAAAGTGCCACAATGATAGAAGATAGGTCAGATGGAGGTGCCAATAATGATAGAAGGTAGGTCAGGTGGAGGTGCCAATAATGATAGAAGGTTGGTCAGTTAAAGTGTCCAATAATGATAGAAGGTAGGTCAGATGGAGGTGCCAATAATAATAGAAGGTAGGTTAGTTGAAGGGTCCAATAATGATAGAAGATAGGTCAGATGGAGGTGCCAATAATGATAGAAGGTAGGTTAGTTGAAGGGTCCAATAATGATAGAAGATAGGTCAGATGGAGGTGCCAATAATGATAGAAGGTAGGTCAGGTGGAGGTGCCAATAATGATAGAAGGTTGGTCAGTTGAAGGGTCCAATAATGATAGAAGCTAGGTCAGATGGAGGTGCCAATAATGATAGAAGGTAGGTTAGTTGAAGGGTCCAATAATGATAGAAGATAGGTCAGATGGAGGTGCCAATAATGATAGAAGGTAGGTCAGTTGAAGGGTCCAATAATGATAGAAGATAGGTCAGATGAAGGTGCCAATAATGATAGAAGGTAGGTCAGGTGGAGGTGCCGATAATGATAGAAGGTAGGTCAGTTGAAGGGTCCAATAATGATAGAAGGTAGGTCAGGTGGAGGTGCCAATAATGATAGAAGGTTGCAAACTCACATGAATGAACTCATTCACATCTAAAGTGAAGTTTGCATAAAGGATGTAATAGGAAAATTATTGCCGAAACAAAAAGTATCGAACTATGGCCTTCGCTAACTTATCTCTCACACTAACTTATGTACTGACACAGCAGTGCCAAAATCAGAATCAGCCCTAGATGCTGAGAGATTCTTCTATAGAGGAAACAAGGATTCCAATGGTTGCTCCAGGCATCTGCACCAATATTGGTGTAATTTCCTTTGCAACAGTCTAGACTAGGGATGGCCCTGCCTAGAAGAACTCACATAGAAGCATGTGATCAGTTTGATCAGCTGATAGTTTTGTAAGGCTCTGATTTGCTGGTCTTGATTATGAGTTAACACGGGACGTCATCGCAGCAAATCAGAACCTTCCAAATCTATCAGCTGATCAAACTGATCACATGACTCTCCATGAGCTCTCCTAGGTTGGGCCATCCCACTCTTGACAAATGAACCCCCTGGTGTCGCAGTCTGACCGGCCACACATGATGATTGTTTCTGTACCTGGATTATATACTGCAGTGTTATAGTTCTGTTTTGCACCTTATTGTTTTGTTAAAAAAAAAAAAAAATATAGGGCCCTGTTTCCACTGCAAACGTTCCAGTATTATTTTCTAAATGTTTGTAGTTATTAGCCATTTGCAAGGACATTGGTGTGGAACCATAAATGGTGCTATGTTGTTCCCACCACTAGGACACAGCTATGTTAAAAAATTCATGCCTGCTGCATTTTTGTTCAAGTGTACCCGAGGCGATATGTGACCTGATGAGATAACCGTGTATGTACAGTGCTAAGCATATTAATAGCCAGGCTGTTTTACTTGTTTTATCTTGCTGCCTGAAAGAGTTAATTTCTAGCCATGTAAGACTTTGTTCACATCTAAAATCAAAATCGATGATGGCCGCTTTTTGCGCTTTTTTTCATGCTTTTTTCCAGGGCTGTGGAGTCGGAGTCGAGGAGTCAGAGCAATTTTAGGTATTATTATTATTATTATTTAGTATTTATATAGCGCCGACATCTTCCGCAGCGCTGTACATAGTACATATAGTCTTGTCATTAACTGTCCCTCGAAGGAGCTCACAATCTAGTCCCTACTATAGTCATATGTATATGTATGTATCGTGTAGTGTAGTGTATGTATTGTAGTCTAGGGCCAATTTTAGGGGGAAGCCAATTAACTTATCTGTATGTTTTTGGGATGTGGGAGTAAACTGGAGTACCCGGAGGAAACCCACGTAGACACGGGGAGAACATACAAACTCCTTGCAGATGTTGACCTGGCTGGTATTTGAACCAGGGACCCTGCGATGCAAGGCAAGAGCGCTAATCACTACGCCACCGTGCTGTCCGTGCTGGGTACCTGGAGTCGGAGTCAGGAAAAAATGCACCGACTCCGACTTCTAATGAATTTAAACTGTAATTAAAATAGAAAATATGATAAAATGTTCTATTTCTCAGATAATAGTCATCATAAATAATTTATAGATACAGTAATAGCTGTGATTAGATAAATAAATCAATCAAAATTAGTTACTTTTGCTGCTCAATAAAGCAGTCACCGTATTTTTAAAGTCAGATATACATATCTGATTGTGACTGTACAGTACATATAATGTGTACACAGGAATTTTTACATATACAGTGGTTTGCAAAAGTATTCAGCCCCCTTGAAGTTTTCCACATTTTGTCATATTACTGCCACAAACATGAACCAATTTTATTGGAATTCCGCGTGAAAGACCAATACAAAGTGGTGTACATGTGAGAAGTGGAACGGAAATCATACATGATTCCAAACATTTTTTTTACAAATAAATAGCTGCAAAGTGGGGTGTGCGTAATTATCCATCCCTCTTTGGTCTGAGTGCAGTCAGTTACCCATAGACATTGCCTGATGAGTGCTAATGACTAAATAGAGTGCACCTGTATGCAATCTAACGTCAGTACAAATACAGCTGCTCTGTGACAGCCTCAGAGGTTGTCTAAGAGAATATTGGGAGCAATAACACCATGAAGTCCAAAGAACACACCAGACAGGTCAGGGATAAAGCTATTGAGAAATTTAAAGCAGGCTTAGGCTACAAAAAGATTTCCAAAGCCTTGAACATCCCACAGAGCACTGTTCAAGCGATCATTCAGAAATGGAAGGAGTATGGCACAACTGTAAACCTACCAAGACAAGGCCGTCCACCTAAACTCACAGGCCATACAAGGAGAACACTGATCAGAAATGCAGTCAAGAGGCCCATGGTGACTCTGGACGAGCTGCAGAGATCTACAGCTCAGGTGGGGGAATCTGTCCATAGGACAACTATTAGTCGTGCACTGCACAAAATTGGCCTTTATAAAAGAGTGGCAAGAAGAAAGCCATTGTTTTTTTTTAAAGATTCTTTTATTTTGAATATTTTAGAAAAGGTACATACATACAGTAAGGATTTCCATATAAATCCCGCCACATACAGTATAAATCAGAGAAGGTAATGGTACAGTACAGGATATGAAAACCAGAATATATTCCTAGATGTCTTATAGACCGTGTTAGGAAGGACCACTAAACAGTGTGGTTCCGTCAAACCAATTAAAAGGGAAATTACCAAAACATCAATTCTATAGCCCGTGACAGTCTATTTAACAATGGTCCTTTTGATGAGGTTAAGACTCCCCATTAAGTGTAAAGGCTACCGAAGGGTCAGTACCGGGCCCAAAGGGATCATACACCGGTAACCGACCTCGACTATATGGTCCGAAAGCCATTGTTAACAGAAAAGCATAAGAAGTCCTGTTTGCAGTTTGCCAGAAGCCATGTGGGGGACACAGCAACCATGTGGAAGAAGGTGCTCTGGTCAGATAAAACCAAAATGAGGAGTCGGAGTCGGTGGATTTTTGTACCGACTCCACAGCGCTGCTTCCCCCCCCCCCCCTCCCCTCTACGATTTTGTACAAAGCACTTTGTAAGTGCTTTTGCGGAGCGATTCTGTTTTTATAACTCTTTCACCCGGAAATGAATAAATACAATGTATTTATTCATAACAGCGCGAATGCAATCGCCAGATAATGGCCGGGAATATAGTAAGCATCACTGATAAACAAATTACAGCCATAAAAGTTTTCCTGGCAGAATACAACTTATGAGGGCAGTGAGAGATAAAATACACAAACTATTGACCTTTTTCTAACTCTGGGACAATTAATAGGCTGCCACTGATTAGAGACAGCAAAGCATTCAACCTTCTTTGTAAATGTTTAAATATAAAAGAAAAAATAGTTTATCTCTGTTATTTTCACCTCTGGTTCACTTTAAGATTCAAAGGGCTTTGAATAAAATAAAATAAATAAAACCAAGTACAATTGCACAGATGCAAAAATGATTGGGCCCTTAGTGGGTGCTTTGTGATTTGTAGTGTAAACAAGCGTATAATGCATACCTGACACACAGCATTTATGTGTTATTATTTTCCACATACGGAAAGGTCACAAGACAGGTTGCTATGGCCACTTGAAGGGACTTCTGAAGTAAAGGGGGATAATAAATAATGCATAAACATCTTTCAGTCCCCTTCCCCCATCAGTAGTCCAGTGGCCATGCATGGCTGCCTACAACGCCAAAGAAAAAAATCAATTTCTGTACGTCAGTGCTTAACATCAATAATATGTGCATGAGAGAATATATACAGGTGAAACTGGAAAAATTTGAATATCGCACAAGAGTCCATTTATTTCAGTATTTCAACTTAAAAGGTGAAACTAATATACTGTATGAAATAGGAACCCTTTGCAGGTGTTTTGGATTAATGAGCTGATTAGAGTCTGACACTTTGAACATTATCACAATATTATAATGTTCTGAGATTGTGATTTTGAGGTCTTCATAAGCTGTAAGCCATAATCATAATAATATAGCAACAAATAAAAGCTTGAAATATCTCGCTTTGCATGTAAGGATTCTATTTCATATATTACTTTCACCTTTTAAAGAGAGTCTGAAGCGAGAATAAATCTCGCTTCAGACCTCATAGTTAGCAGGGGCATGTGTGCCCCTGCTAAAACGCCGCTATCCCGCAGCTTAACGGGGGTCCCTTCACCCCCAAATCCCCTCCGTACATCGCAGAATCTCTTCCGCATTGGGGCAGGGCTAACCGCCGCAGCCCTGCCTCCCGCGCGTCTATCAGACTCGTACCTCCGCCTCTCCCCCGCACCTCTCAGTCTTCCTTCACTGAGAGGGGCGGGGGAGAGGCGGCGATGCGCGTCTAATAGACGCGCTGAGAGGCAGGGCTGCAGCCGTTAGCCCTGCCTCCAGGAAGAGCAAAATTTACAACCAATTTGGTCGTTGATTTTGCGGGGGGGGGGGGGGGGGGTTTGGGGGTGAAGGGACCCCCGTTTAGCCCCTGCTAACTATGAGCTCTGAAGCGAGAATTATTCTCGCTTCAGTGTCTCTTTAAGTTGAAACACATTTGCACGATATTCTATTTTTTTGAGTTGTATGTATGAATGTTTGTGTGCATTTATTTTATTTAATTTTTCAGGGCAATGATTTTGCGATGAACGGATGTTTTCACAATATCGTGTAACATCATTTTCATTTCCTTCAGAATCTGATGTCCATCCTAGCTATCAGCTCAGAACTGGCAGAAACCTGTGGGACCCAGGTACGTCCATCTACTGTCTAGAGATGTCTGGCCAGAAGAGGTCTTCATGGAGGAAATACAGCTAAAAATCTGTACTTCCGACGCGGAAATAGCGCAAAGTGACTCAACTATGCACCTTTACGCTGCAGTGAGCACAGTCTTACCAGATGGGACAGATGAAGGGCTAGTGCACACAAAAATCGCTATTGCAATCACTCGCGCTTAGCGATTTTCTGAAGTGATTTTCAGAGCGTTTTTTTAAATAAATGAGCAGTCTTGCTCATTCATTCAAGCTGAATCGCTCCAAAAAATGCTACATGGAGCAGGTTTGCGATCTTAGAAAAATCACTACGCTTTTGTGGGAACATCTTCATAGGGTTTCAGTAGCCAATCGCTTTTCAGAGCTCTCTTGGTGTGCACCAGCCTGAAGACTGGAAGAACATAGCTTGGTGTTATGAAACTGTTTCTGCTAAAGAACGCAGATGTGCGGTCCCAATGTGGAGTTAACAGTTTGAATCCATGGATCCAACTTACTTTGTGTCAGTAGTTCACACTGATGGTGGTTTCCGGTGTCATGGAATGGGAAATCCACAGCATGAATGCACAGCTGATAAAATCTGTAGGTGCGGCCTGATGCAATCATGTCAGCATGCACCAGGACCCTGCAGAGATATTTCCAGCATCGCTTAGAATCCACGCCATGAGGAACTGAGGCTGGTGTGAGGACAAAGGCACACAATATTCAGTGTTACGAATACAGCGCTAACAGGACCTCTACTGCAGGAAGTGCAAAACAATACAGCCACAAGAATGCCGCTGACTCCATTCAATAAGCCGCAATCCCCAAGACTAGCAGTCATACTACAAATACAGAATGCTGGAATACAGAACAGGAGATGATATTGTTGTAAACTGATAAAAATGAACACTTTTTATGTAATGTTAACCATACTGAATAACACTAGAAACAAGCATACAACTTATTTTGTCAGATCTGCCAATAATGTCAGAAACACCTGACCTGCATATACAGTGGCGTAGCTAAGGTGCTATGGGCCCCGGGGCAAGTTTTACATGGGGCCCCCTAAGCACTCTATACATAACAATTGATACGGCGCACCAAACCCTGCCAATGGCAACTACAGTATCAGAGGTGCAAGAAGGGGATGGGGAACAGTTTGTTAATGATTTTCACTATTCAAAGTATCTATAGAAGTGATTATTATGAGCACAGGACCAATAGGGAGCTAATACTGTAGTTGAGGGAGGGCCCTTCGGGGCCCCTCTGGCCCAAGGGCTCCGATACGGTGGTTACCTCTGCAAGCCCTATTGCTACGCCCCTGTGCATATGCTTGTTCAGGGTATATGGCTAAAGATATTCGAGGCAGAGGATGAGCAGGATAGCCAGGCAACTGGTATTGGTTAAAAGGAAATAACTATTGCAGCATAGTGACATCATGCGCAGTGCGCTCCCGGCCACAGGCACATGCTGTAGGATGCGCACAGCCTGGCCTGCTTAGTAGTGCTACTCTGGTGATACGGAAGAGGCTACCGGAGGGGAATTTAGGTACGGTGCGGGGGCAGAAAGGAGAATGGGGCAACAGTAGGCAGGGGCGTAACTAGAAATTACTGGGCCCCCCTGCAAAAATTTGGAGGCCCCCTCCCTCGGGCCTGCTCAGGGCTGTTTTGGGGGGCTGCAGGGGTCGCAGCATGAGGGGAAAGCATGTCCACACAGTTCCTTGTTCTCAATTATCACACACTTTTATCGCTGGGCACCCAATCTAGCATGTCAGCCCGACATCTTGCAGCATGTCCAATCAATAGATGGGAGTAATTTTGTCCTGAAACTGGCTGCATTGTCGATCAGGTATGTTTTTGATAGCATCGTTTCTCATTCCGATACCAAATAGGTACATGTATGGCCACCTTTACAGATCTGGCATGCCAGATAATTAAGCAATCTCGGCACAGTAGACACCAAGACACACGTTAGATTTGCCGCCTTGGCTGAGAACAGTCCCATGTGTCTTCATACCAGGGCCGGGCAGAGGCGAGAGAGGCTCCAGCCTAGGGGCGCAGTGTAGGAGGGGGCGCACAACTCACTCAGCTATCATTCCCCTATTGTGTTTGAAGCAGAGAGAAATAAGAAAAGGGGATACATGGCAGTGACTACAAGCCAGATAACTAGAGATTAAGGTGTTGGGATTGGGGGCCATGGGGCGTATCTTAGTCTAATACCAATCAGTGTGTGACGGCTGGGGTGGGAGAGATGGATGAGCGCACTTTGATCGATGTCTCAGCCTTGGGTGCTGGAGGACCTTGTCCCGGCTCTGCTTTATACTGCCTGATTACAGCTTGGTCTGTGTTTGTTCAGTAACTTCAAAGTAAAATTCCTAAATTTAAACTTTCTTGGTCAACAACATGTGTACTATTCTGCCCTCCCAGATTTACTGTTGATGATTATGGGCCGTGACTATAACAGTCATCATTCAGACCCTGTATATATTGTTATCTGCTAACATTCCAGTGCAGGCTCTTCCCTATTTGGAATTCACATAAGGGTACTGCAGGATCCAACACACCTATGACATCACATAACTCCAGCGTAAGTAGACCAGCCTGAGCTTTTAACCTGTCACTTGCTCTTTACCAGGCTACAGCAACTGCAGGAGCAACCCCGAGCATCCTGCGCCCAGCCCATTGGTTCGCAGCGACTGTCAGTCAAGAGCATGGCTGGCTTTCTCTACTAGAACGGGGCGGGTCTATCGGTTGCCTCGGTAACCATAGTCTGGGTTGAGCTGCAGCGGAGCCTTGGCAGGAGTGTGTCAGCAGCAGTAGCAGTAGCAGCAATAGGCGAGCAAGTGGGAAGGAGGGGGTGACAGTTACCTCTCCCACTCAGGCATATTGAGATAGCAGGACTGTCCTGTGCTGATAACACAAATGCATTTGCTCTGAAGGCAGGACTGACTCGTTGAGGATATCACAGGCAGGGGTGAGTTAACTTTTGTACATATATGGTGGAGGGGAGGAGGAGGGGGGTCAAGGGGGGGTCTATGGCTGATTGATGCAATAGGTGTGGGGGTGTGTGTTCTGTGCTGTGTCTGTGACATTGGGCAGGGCTACTGCTCAGTGCACAGCAAATGGACTAAACAATCCCCCTGCTCCCTTTGTTTATCCACATCTGTGATTTGCACTAAACAACTGAACCATGTACATCTTTCCTTGTCTTACAACTAATGACTTTAGTTATTTTTTTTCAAGTGACAGAATAGGCTGGAAAAAAATTGATATGTGTAAGGGCAGCCTTGGTGGGCATTGTGAACTTTCAGTGGGTATGACATATATGGCATTTGGGCACCTTGGTGTATGGCAAAGTTGAGCATTTTAGTGAGGAGGTTGTTCAATCACCTATGACTGTAACCAGACTGTATAGGGAGACAGTAGAAGTGTGAATGAGAACAGACCCTGCAACCTACACACACACAAATAAAATGTATGGCTTTGCTAGCGGTGTGCTGAGCTTCCATACGCTGCTTGCCATCCTTCTGCCAAGCGTCCAGCTAATTGCACAAGATTGGCATTGCCGACCTGCCCAGTCAAGCCGGGACACACAGCAATTAACTGTTGGGAGAATGACACAAGCCCTCACAATAATCCATCCAGAAGCCACTCTGGCAATGCTTCTTAGCCAGTACACTGGAATCAGTCATTCCTAATTGAATTCTTTTGTTGTGGTCTCCAGGCAGTGTAGCCCTTTGATGCAGTAGGTACCTGCAACCCATTGCTAGTGCAGCGTTTGGTTGGTGAGCAGCGCCGGGTAATTGCCACCAGTCCCTAGGAGATATGATTAACAAGTGATAATTGTGTGTTTAGCGAAGATGCGCTGATAAAGGCAGTGGGAAGAGGGGTCTGATGGAGCTGGTTCATCTCATTCTCTGTTAAGGCATTGACCTGCAGAGTGTGGTGTGATGAACGTGCTGCATATAAAGGGTTAATTCCTTTGCCCCATGTGTGAAAACCACAGGAAGGATCCACTTTCTCCTGCTGGGGTCCTGCCTGTAAGATGATCTGAGGCAGCAGCTGATCTCTGGGTGCTCAGAGGTGATGCTGGGATTGGTGGCTGAGGTGCGTACCCTGCTGCAGACCAGGGAGATGGCTGCTGCCAAAACACATCACACTTATGGAAATATTTATGTTGCCGTCTTTCGTGGATCAACCTCAAACTTTGAAATGCTGTATTGCCCCCCGCTTTCCGTCGTAAAAGTGAATGAGGCCATCTCTTTCCGATCTGTTTTTAACTGCTTTATAGGTTATTAATATTTTTTACTTATATAGTCAACATCTTTCATAGCACTATACATAGTACAAAACAAATATTGGGGAACATATATACATGAGACCTTCAAGACACCGTACAGTCATGACATTCAGTAATACTATTACAAATACATGCATCGTTAATGAGGAGATTGAGATATCACTTAAATTGGTACACGTTCATATGGTAAATTACAGCAAAATGAGAAACAATAGGAGGAGGTCCCTGCCCTTGCAAGCTTACAATCTAGAGGGAAGTGGGGAGGAAACACAGGATTAGTGGATGAAGAAGTTAAAGGATACCCGAACTGACATGTGACATGATGAGATAGACATGGGTATATACAGTGCCTAGCACACAAATAACTATGCTTTGTTCCTTTTTTTCTTTCTCTGCCTGAAAGAGTTAAATATCAGGTATGTAAGTGGCTGACTCAGTCCTGACTCAGACAGGAAGTGACTACAGTGTGACCCTCACTGATAAGAAATTCCCCTTTCTATCTCTTTCTTGCTCTCAGAAGGCATTTTCTGTTAGGAAAGTGTTTTATAGTTGGAATTTCTTATCAGTGAGTGTCACACTGTACTCACTTCCTGTCTGAGTCTGGACTGAGTCAGCCACTTACATACCTAATATTTAACTCTTTCAGGCAGAGAAAGAAAAAAAGGAACACAGCATACTTATTTGTGTGCTAGGCACTGTACATACCCATGTCTTTCTCATCATGTCACATGTCAGTTTTGGTATCCTTTAAGTTCCAATGGTACCTATAGCAACTTATAGGCTTGTCTGAATAGGTGTGTTTTTAGGCCTTGTTCACATTATAAATCGCCAGTGCTATCGCAAGCGGTGGCAAATTATAGGGCAATTTTGTCAGAGCTTCTCCAAGCGCTTTCTGGGTGATTTTCACTTAGAAAAGCGCTTTTATAAGTGCTTTTCTAAACGCTTTTGTTGAGTGAAGATTTTTTCACTTCGTAACGTCAGTCAGGAAGTAAACTCTTTGAGCTGGAAATGAATAAATACAATGTATTTATTCATAAAAGCGCTCGGAAAAAAGCAATTCAAAGCGCTTTTTCAAGCAGTTTGCGATTTCCTTATACTTTATATTGAATCACAAACGCTCTAAAAATGGTGCAGGAGCCGTGTTTGCGATTCAGTAGAAACGCATCGCTCATGTGAGAACACTCACATTGAGCATCATTGCACTAGCACTTTTAAAGGGGTTCTGTGGGGGTTCCTGAGGAGAAAAACTGCCACTTACCTGGGGCTTCTATCAGTCGCCCGGCATCGGTAATGTCCCATGCCGTCCTGCTCCCATCCGCCGTTCCCCGCAGCCGGCACCGGGCTATTATTCGTCTGTCACACAGACGAATAATGCGCACTGCCGCGTCTCGTCATCTGAGGCTTACTGCGCAGGCGCAGTACAACGGAGCCTTGTACTGCGCTTGCGCAGTAAGCTTCCGATTATGTAGGCGGAAGCGAGCGGTGCGCGGCCACTGTAGCGCAGCCGCAGTTGGATCCCATGCCGCACAAGACCGGGGCTGGCGGCAGAGAATGGCAGATGGGAGGACGCCGCCGTGGGACATTACCGCTGCAGGGGGTTGATAGACGTCCAAGGTAAGTGTCTGTTTTCCTCCTCAGAAACCGCTAACAGAACTCCTTTAAGGCGAATTTTAAAATCGATAGCGCTTAAAAAAGAGCAAAAACCTGAACTCTTGCACAGGACAGAAGGAGAACATAGAGAAATGCACCCTGTAGGTATTTAGGGCTCTTTCACACCCAAGCCCATTTTCTGCGGTGTAACGCAAAGTCGAAACTTTGCGTTAAACAAAGGTAAAATGAAAGTCCATAGACTTTCATTTTACCTTTCGCTCCTGACAGTGCGTTGCGGTTCGACGCACCCGGGAGCTTTTAATCGTCGGGAGCTGGAATTTGAATGCATATAACGCGTGCAGGAGAACGGCTCCTGCACGCGTTGTAGATGTGAAAGAGCCCTTAGAGACTTTATCCTGTCTAATTCCCCCTCATCTGTGGCTGTAATTTGATCTCTCAGCAGTGTCAATCAGGAATCTCCTCTGCCACGGCAGAGCAGCTAATTTGTAAACACAGAATGTTAAAGGGGTTCTGTAGGGGGGGGGGGGGGGCTGAGGATACAAACTACCACTTACCTGGGGCTTCTATCTACCCCATGTAGCAGTAATGTCCCACGCCGTCCTCCTCCGATCCGCCTTTACCTGCCGCCGGCCCCGGTCTAGCGCGGCATGCCGTCCAACTGCGGCTGCGCCGCCGTGACCGCGGCCTGCTCTCTTCCGCCCGCGTCATTGGACGCTAACTGCGCAGGCTCAGTACAAGAAAGCTTCGTACTGCGCCTGCGCAGTAAGCTTCCGATGACGCGAGCGGCAGCGCGCATTTTTCGGCTATGTCAGACGAATAATTGCTCGGTGCCAACAGCGGATCGGAGTAGGATGGCGTGGGACATTACTGCTACATGGGGCAGATAAAAGCCCCAGGTAAGTGGCAGTTTTTATCCTCACCCCCCCTACAGAACACCTTTAACAATATGTCTGCTTCCATGAAAGTAGGAAGTAGACACACTGCAGATTTATTTCCGGATTTCAAGAAGCTGTAACAAATAATGTTTTTCATTATTATGCTGCTGCGTATATTTTAGAGCAGAGAGGAAGTTTTGAGTTCAGGTCCACTTTGATTATAGAATCAGGTCACACATGTCCATCGCGGTGACAAGATGCAAAGCTTCAATGGTGCATGACTTTTCCGGACACTGCATGGAACATAAACATAGTATAGAAAGAGGACATGTCCATTACTATGGACACCAACGGATGTGGATGGATACACCGCATTGTACATTGGCAGTGGCTGGATAGTGTACTGGGAGACCTGGGTTCAAATCTTGGCTCTACATGTTCAGTAAGCTGCACCTATTCAGTGAGGAGACTTTGGGCGAGACTCCCTAACACTGCTACTGCCTATAGAGTGCGCCCTAGTGGCTGCGGCTCTGGCACTTTGAGTCCGCCAGGAGAAAGGCGCGATGTAAATATTCTGTGTCTTGTCTACATCAGATCTGCTGTGACCATCCACATCAGGAACCCCAGCAAGTGTAAACCTAGCCTTAGGGCCCATTTCCACTGTGCACGGCGTGTGTCTCTTGAGATGTTATGTCGACACAGCTGGGATGTGAGACGCACCCAAATCTATCTAGCCATGCCATGCAAGCTATAGGGATCTGCATGCATTCTCCGTTTAGTTTCTGCATGTAGTCTGATTTTCCTCCCTGCATATGAATTGGATGGCAGCCTCCCAGCTGCAAAATGTCCCGCTGGTGCCCGTGCTGTGCCCCTGGGGTGACTCCTGGTATCACCCCGGTTACTGCGAGTGCTGTACCATGTGGCCTGCTGCCATGTTGTGCAAGCACTTGGTAACGGGGGTGACACCGGATGACGCCATAAGACAGGTAATAATTTGAACAGCACGGGCATCAGTGGGGACATTTTACACTTGGGGGGATAGCAGCCAGGGGCCCGATGCGTGCGCCTGTTGTCGCAATTTCAAACGCAATTACCGCCGCACAGCCGATCGAGCACTTTCAACTGAGGTTTTCCAGCATGCTCAATTTATTCATTTGACCGATTTTGGCCCAAAACCAATTGAATCATTGATCTAGTGAACATGTTGTGGCTGTGATTTTCATCAGATTCGATAGAAGTATTGAATCGGAAGGTCGATTGTAATGCAAAATTGCTAGATGTAAGGCCACCTTTATAATATTATAATGGCATAACACTATGGTAGGGATCAGGTAATAATAATGACGGAGGGGCCTCGTCCTGCGACCACAAATGACAAACAAACTGCATGCTTGAGAAGCATCCTATATAATAATAGGCAACTGTCCCTGCTTTCAGCAGGGACAGTTGCCTCTGTGTAGCTGGGTCCGTGCTTTTTGCTACTGCGCATGTCCGCAGCTTGGACCCAGCCTCACACAGACAGGAGGACAGGGCCAGGGAGCCAGGCGGGCGTGTGAGCGGTTGTGCGGCAGGTGCGCGCGCATGTCGGGTGTGCGGTGGGTGCGCAATACATGCGGCGACGAAAAAGAGACCCTAGAGCCTGTTTTTAAACGGGCTTGGGTCTGCTAGTATAAGGTGAAACCCCATGTGTCTGTTGTGATGGCTGAGCTGCAGAGCCACCGGTGAACACTGCATATGGGGCTTTAAGCAGCCCGTTTTCACGGAATAAACACTAGTAATGGCTGTCAGTTTGTCCTATGAGGTACATTCCTATACTGAGTATGTTCCTGGTGACAGGGAATGGTCTGCGGACGAAGGCACCACAAAGAAGATGAGCTGCTGAAGGCCTTTGTGACTCAACACGTAGGTCTGTTAAGGTGCTTGTTAGTATTTCAGTGTCACTTTGTATTCAGCGCCATGGCAACCACGTTGTGTCACATAAAAGGTTCACTGAAACCATCAAAGGGCATTTTCTATTTTTTTTCCCCCGTCGGTCTGATCATCAATCTTCTCTCAAACTTTTTGTTTCTTGCATTAATTAGTTTCAAACATTTTTTACTCACATCTGTTTTCATTTAATCAATTAAGGAAACATTTATTTTATTTTATACTCACTATATCTTCTGAATATTTCTCCACACGATCACCTCCTTTACGTATATAACCATTTGTCATCTTTTTATCTTTTTACAAGGCTTTCAATCCCTTTGTTGTAGTATCATCACACTTCTTACCCATGGGTTGGAGGTATTGTGGTTGGTGGCTTCATGTTAATGCTGCTGAACAAACAGTTACTGGAATTCTGCAGTCATGTGACAAGCGGTGCAGGGAGAGAGGAGATTAACCTGACAGATGCAAGTTGAATTAAGAAAGAAAGAATATTTTGTGTGTCAGATAAAAGCAAATGGCTGTTACTTTCTGGATGGCCCTCTTATTTGTGGCACCAATTAGATTCAATGTGGGAGTACCTGATAGTATACTGGTAAAATGTGCTTACCAATCAATACTATGCGATGTGACATAATTTTCACTGATGCTTTTGGTGCTTCCCCCTGTCAATGGCATAACCAGTTCCCCTATTTCTTATTTACCTTCTACACACCTAACCATAACCTACCCCAACATTAACCCCTTCCTGATGTGTAACCTTAACCGCCTAATTAAAAAAAACTAAACTGACTTCCACCTACCTTAACCCTCCTAATCTACCGTATATATACTCGAATACAAGTTGACCTCATGTATAAGTCGACTCCAATATACAACCCTCTTATAGAGAATCTGTAATCTAAAGTTTTTACAGCAAAACGCATATTATTCTATTCATTAATTTCTCCTGTGCCCCTCTGTGCTGTTTCTGCCACTCTCTGCTGCAATCCTGGCTTGTAATTTCCAGTTTTAGGCAGTGTTTACAAACAAACTAACCAGCTTGTGATAGGCTCACATAAACAGAGTGTGTGAGTCATACAGCGGTGTGTATCGCTTCTATCCAATCACAAGCAGCCCTGCACATTCCACACATTCAAGCCTTAGCCCAACAGACACAACAGAGGAAAGGAGATAAGATTTATTACAGAGACAGTGCAATTTGGAAATGCTGCAGTAAGCCAGAGCACATTAGAACAGGCAAAGGAACTTATAGGATAGAAGAAAATTTGTTACAGAGTCTCTTTAAGCTGGAATTTTTTATTGTCTCAAGTACCTGTATAAGTCTACTCATCAAAGTTAATGGTTGCTGTTGGGGACCAGAAAGAATTAACATCTGCACTTGGGGCCCAGGTTAATGACTGCACTGCATACAGTATTGCAGCCATTAACCCCTCCTGGCCCCCAAGGGCAGCATTTATTCACCCCACACCCTCCTGCAGCCCAGTATTTCCTCCCTGCCCTTTTCCCCATTAATTGTTGTGGCCAGGACTTAGAGACCTGTGCGTTCTTGGCATTTCCTTTATCAAGAAAGTGTCACTTATCACTGGGTAAATTGCTGCAAATGGGAATGTCAATGATAGTACACACATTGTAATACAAGAGGAAGAAGCAGTGCGGCACTCCATATAATTCAATTCAACTGTGCAGTAGAAGGGAATGAAAAGCAAAACTCTCACCACCTTCGGCCGGATCCTTTTGCTGTCAATCACTTAGGGACGTGTGCTCCGTCAAGCTATAGGGAAATCTTTGTGGTAGAAAGAAAGAAATATGTGCACCTTCCGTCCTCAGTTGCTCCTGTTTATTTCAGCAGTGACTCAATCCATCACATCGGATCCATAGTTACAGTACTACAATAACATACCGGCCTGAGTGGCGATGGTGGTGGAGGAGGTGGGTGGCGGGCAATGGTGGGGGAGAGCAACTGAGGACGGAAGGTGCACGTATTTCTTTCTTTCTACCACAAAGATAGTACACACATTACTCAGTGTGCTCAGTGCTGCCCGTGACTTGTGTATAAGTACCCCTATACTTTTATTTAGTGAGTCAGACCTAAAGTTCTAGACTTATACTCGAGCATATAGGATATATCTTACCAAGGTGAAAATAAACTGATAGATAACCAATTGTATCTACCCTACGATTCCTACAAATGACTTTTTGAGATATCCCACAGTTTTTTTATTTTATGTTTACATCTACTTTTTATGTTCACATCTAAGTTTTGTTTACATCTAAGTTTTTAATGCTTCGTTGTCTCTGCTCAATGACACAGTCTTTGAATTTTGTCACGCGCTCCACAGTATGGAGCCGCCTGTCTTCGGGAGGATTCGGCTCCCGGAGGCTTTGGAAATTCCCCTGTGGCGGGGGATTCAAACGGGGAAGCTAACACTGCACCAAGGGCAGCAGGAGAGGAGAGGGAAGGTTATATAGGGCCTTCCCTCTCCTTCTCTCTGGCTTTTTTTTTTTTTAAGCAGGACTTCCAATGACTTTATGTATCTTTTTATATTTTGTTATTTTAGGAAACAATCCAACTCTTTTTGAAACAATCAAATCAAATATCACCTTTTTTGCAGTTGGAAAGAAAACCTTTTCACTTTCAACTGCAGGGGGTGTGCTTCTTGTGATTACCTCCCACTGAAAAATTTCCCTGAGTTTCATTTGCGACATTAGGCACTTATAAGCCTAAAGTTATGTACTCAAGACCAGATGGATCAGGGATCTCTGCGTTGTCGGAAACGAACGATCGTGTAAACGACTCTTTGACATGAATGCTGCAAAATAAGGCGAAAGTCAATAAGGGTCAGAATGATCCTCCTTGATTTAATCCTGTATCGCCGCGGGTGGCATGCGTTGTGAAACATCGTTTATCAAATTTTCATTAAATGATGTTGTGCGATATTGTGAGAAAGATTGCTCGTGCGAAAAATCATCCTGAAATATCGCGTCATCGGTATGTGCCTTTTTAGATGCTAATTCTTACTCTGGACATCTTTTCTTTTCCAGACAAATGTACATCTTGCAGTTCAGTCACAACTGAACTTGCTGACTGCCATGCGATCACTGCTTAGCATACGAGAGACTTGGGCTCAGGATACAGCAGATAGTCAGCTTATCCTGCTCCTGCACAAGTCCCGGGGGCGTTAACTACTATTCCCCCTCCAGGTCCACGTGGATAGTGGGGAATGATGTAATTCGGCTTCCAGCTATTGCTGGCGGCCGAATTAGTGTTTTAAAAGTAACTTAAGCTCCGTCTTCTAACGGCGCCTAAGTTACTCACTGTGTGCCGCTATAGCCATAATTCCTATTATGGCCTATGGTGGAGCCAGCTGCGCCCAAATATCCTGCGCTATAATCCACGTGCCCACGCTGCTTATCCCCTACTTTTTGGTACTTTTTCTATTGCAGAGTACTGAAAAGTTATTTTTAACAGAAGATGCAAAATTATCTCCTAGGAGAAAACTTAGGTAAAAAGGTGTATTGGTTAATGACCCGTGGCCCAAATGCAATTAAAGGATAACTGTAGTGAGAAGAATATGGTGGCTGCCATATTTAATACCAGTTGCCTGGCAGCCCTGCTGATCTATTTGGCTGTAGTAGTATTTGAATAACACCAGAAACACGCATGCAGCTCATCCAGTGGCTAAAAGTATTAGAGGCAGAGGATCAGCAGGATAGCCAGGCAACTGGTATTGCTTATAATAAATATGTCAGCCTCCGTACCCCTCTCGCTTCAGTTGTCCTTTAACTTCTCCTAGGAGATATTTTTTCATCTTCTATTTAGAGTACATTTTAAGCACTTTGCATTTGAAAAAGTACAAAAAAATAGGTAGAGACCTACTATCAAAACTATTTTAAGTATTTTCTTGCTTGCTGGTGATTTAACCACTTCACAACGGAGGGGTTTTACCCCTGAAGCACCAGCGCAATTTGTACATTGCAGCGCTGCTTCCATTCATTTTTTACTGTGATATGATTGGTTATTGGGGACTGGGGTCCCCATAACCAATCATTGCACTGCAGAGCGGGGGTGTGTGCGCGCGCGCGCGGGTCGCGGGGGCGCGCGATCGCGCGCTACACGTTTGTTTACATTAATGTGTTATCAATGGAGACTGCTTCTGTTTGAAGCAGCCTCCATTGTGTCCGCAATCGGCGCGTCTAATTGGATTTAGGAACGCTTGTTCCTAACATCCAATTAGTCACCTGCTGTGCTGGCTGGCTGGAGTGTGCGCGCGAGGTCCCCGCCCACTCCCAGCCAGTAAACAAATAAGTGCGCCTTTCTCCGTCCCTGGGGGTGAAGCAGTGCGCAGAGGGACGGAGAAATTTAGCACTGGGGGGTCAAGTGGTTAAAATACGTTTTATTGACAAGATTGAAAATATCACTTAGGAGAAAACTCAGGTGAAAAAGTTAATTGCATATGGGCCCATGAATCTTCATAAGTGAACGGGTGAGGAGTGATCATGTGGCATTGAGAGACAAGCTTGAGTGACCTGCAGGTATTTTTCATATGACTGGATAAGGCAGAAGAAAATATTTTCATGGGGAGAACAGCTTGTGTGAACTTGGCACTGTACATACCCATGTCTATCTCATCATGTCACATGTCACCTCGGGTATCCTTTAACCACTTAAGCCTAACTGGACGAGAAGTCTCGTCCAGTTAGGCTGCGCGCACTCCCGCGGGTCGCGCGTGCTCCCGCGGCCCCCCCAACCCCGTGCGTGCTCTTACTACTGGCCGTTAGCCCAGCGATCAGTGAAAGGGATTATAGATCCCTTTCACTGATCGGACCTCCCCGGAGAAAAGCCGACAGCGTCTCCTCAGACGCTGCGGCTTTTCTGACTTCAAAAAGTTCCCCGTCTTCATTCTTCTTCCTGGGAGCGAGATCGATCGCTTCCAGGACTTTTTGACTGTGGCCATCTTGTGGCCAAATAGTAAAACTACACCACATACATTTTTACATTACACAGATACACTTTATTATAATAAAAATTACCTGTTTACCTCCCACACCAAAAATTACCCACACACAATTTTTAATTAAAAAAAAAAAAGAAAAATTACAATTAAAAAAAAAACAACAACACATAACTCGTTACCTAAGGGTCTGAACTTTTTAAATATGCATGTCAAAGGAGTATATTAATATATATTTTTAAAATTATGGGCTTGTAAATAGTGATGGACGCAAATTGAAAAAAATGCACCTTTATTTCCAAATAAAATATCGGCGCCATACATTGTGATAGGGACATAATTTAAATGGTGTAATAAGCAGGACAAATTGGCAAATAAAGTACATGGGTTTTAATTATGGTAGCATATATGAATTTCAAACTATAATGGCCAAAAGCTGAGAAATAATGATTTTTTTCCATTTTTTTCGTATTCTTCCTGTTAAAATGCATTTACAGTAAAGTGGCTCTTAGCAAAATGTATCACCCACAGAAAGCCTAATTGGTGGCCGAAAAAACAAGATATAGATCCATTCATTGTGATGAGTAGTGATAAAGTTATTGGCAAATGAATGGGAGGTGAAAGTTGCTCAGATGCAAAAAAAATTCTACCCTGTGGGCTTTAGTGGTTAAAGTGGTCTGAAAGCATTTCTACTTTGTTCTAAAAGATTCCTCACAGCTTGAAAGGTACTATCCCAGAATTTTTTTTTATCAGAAATGGTTGAACAAAGCACTTTGTCCTGCTATTCAGCTTCAAATCCGCATTCAAACTGGAGATAATAGTATCTGTGTTTGCATTCCAATGTTGATACATGTGTGTAAACACAGTGTAACAGGTGAAAAGGAGCTCTCTGTGAAGCTCTCTGTGCTTCAAGCACGCAAACAGCTCAGAACAGCTAATTAGAAGATGTTAATCTATAATAAAAAGCAGTTTGAATAAAATGCAATGCCAGCTTTTAGGGCAAGATAAACTACACTTTGGAAACTTGTAATTTGTAAACAGACAATATTACTTATGCACAAAAGCAAATATGATAACTGTATGAGTAATAAAAAGTAGGAAAACACGTTTTTATTGAATGTTATGTCGGAGTTTCAGAAGTGAACAGGGCCTTTAACCTCTTGAGGACCGCAGTGCTAAACCCCCCTAGTGACCAGGCCATTTTTAGTAAAATAGGCCACTGCAGCTTTAAAGAGTAACTGGCAGGCTGCAAAAGCTAATTTAAACCTCTATTCTTCTCCTGTGTTAAACAGTTTAGAAGGAAGCCAAAAAGGCAATACTGAAGTTAAAAATCTCTCTTACTTTTGATGTGTGCTGAACAGCAAGGCTATTATTCCCAAGCTCTTAAAAGGACGAGAGGCCGCATAACATACTGCAAAGCATTCTGGGGCTACTTCTCCCCACCTTGGGTCCTCCCCTCGGCTGCTAGTGAGAAGTTACAGGCTCAAGTTACAGCAGCTTGTAATGCAGCCCAGCTCACAGCACTGAAAAATCACAGGGCAGAGTATACTGCATGAGTCCGCTATTGTTCCTAGCCACATGGCTAATTAATATTCACTGCACAGTAGTGTTGTCCATTAGGATCTTTTTTGTGAGTCGAATCATCAGGAAGCAGGGAGGACATGACGACACAATTGGCTTCATAGGAGACAGACAAACATAGAACCTGCCATGAGCTGTCAGGAGCATCATTCTCTACAAATACTATATAAAAATTCTGTGAAATCCAAACCTGGTCAGTGAAACGCATATGTAATGTAAGTACAGCCAATCTTTAGCTACTGATATATGTGTTTTTTTTCTCTGAGACCTTATACCTAACAGCTCCTCTTTAAGGCCAAGCTGCAGGGCCGCACAACACAGCACACAAGTGATTCCCCCCCCCCCCTTTTCTCCCCACCAACAGAGCTCTCTGTTGGTGGGATCTGATCGCTCCCCCATGTTTATTTATTTTTTTATAAATACTATTGTTAGTGTTTTTAATAAAAAAAACACTGTTTATTTAAATAACTTCCCTCCCCTCAGCCAGCCAATTACGGCGATCGGCTGTCATAGGCTTCTGCCTATGAGAGCCGATCGCTTTCTTGTCCCCCAGGGGGACAGCCGTGTGACACGGCTGTCCCCAGTACAGGGCTGCTGCTGATCGCAGCTGTACATGTAAATAGACGGCGATCACGCCGTCTAACAGTCTCCCGAGCAGCAATAGCCGCTCGTAGACTGAAGGCGGGGCGGAGCTCCGCCTCCCAAGCAGGAGATGCGCGCGCAGCCTGCGCGCGATCTCCAGCATTAGCTGGCCCCAGGACTTTACACCAATCGGCGTTAGGAGGTCCTGGGGCTGCCGCCACGGCCACGCCCATCAGCGCGACGCGGCCGGCAAGAGGTTAAAGGCTTGTACACACGGACCAACCAACTGCCTGATTATCATCTGACTTTAGTCTGTTGGACGATAATCAGGCATGGGTACGCGCACAAACGACTAGATGAGCGACTGATAACAGGTGGTTTCCCAGATCCAACCGTCAGAAGTACTCACACAACTGTTGGGCTGATATGTGCAGTTGGTCATGTGTGTACAAGTCGTTTGAATGACTTATACTTGTCTTGAATCCAGCTCATGAGCATAGATCTTCATCTGCAGCAGCAGAAGTGACTCACAAAAAATATGTTGGAATGGTCTACAGAGTTGCTGGTTTGAGTTCAGCTGTGGGTTATCTTTGATGATCTAATGTTTTTCTCAGTTCATTTTGTGTAAATTTTAAAGAAAGAGTGTCCATGGGAATGGAAATATAGTTATTCTTCCCCTCCGTGCTGTGTAAGTGCCACTGTTCAGCAATAGGGCATCATAAGAAGACTGGGCCAGTGGGCCTCGCCCCGTGGTGTTCCCTATGTGTTCCCAATGAGTGATGCAATGCACTGATTATGTTTGTTGGGGGAGGCGCAACCTATGACTTCACAGCTGTTTTTGTCAGTAGCTTTGACACTGATATCCCGGCCCTTCTGGCTTACCACCCATCCATTTGTAGCTAGAATAGGAAAAATTATATTTGAGTTTTTAAGTACAGTTATCCTTTTAAAGGACCATTTTTTCCAAAAATAGTAGAATGTAAGATACATATATACTCATACTGAAGATATAGGCTTCGATTCACTAAAGGGTGCTGACCTAGTTAGCACGCCTGAATGCTTTGGACGTGCAAACTAGGGTGCTAAGTAATTTGCACGTCTAATGCTGTCAATGATCGTGTGCAAAATGTCGCACTGGTGCGCGCGAAATGTCACACCGTTCGCTTGTTAAATAACTTAGGCTATTTAGCACACGGACGGTGCGACATTTCGCGTGCACCAGTGTAACGTTTCGCGCCGTGCAAACTTTGCAATTAGCGCCTACAAAGTGCCTTTGCTTGTGCTAAGGGGCTTTTCACTGGTGTGCTAACACTTAGCACCCTTTAGTGAATCAAGCCCATATACTCATAAAGAAAGAACAGGCAGATAAGGACTGCTGTAATTAGCAGTAGCAATGAGCAAACAATAGCTTTCATGGTGGGGATAGTACACTGTACTTCAAACGAGTTTAGAGAGTTACACTTGATTACATTCACACCTTCCCCTGGATAAATAACAGCAGAGGGAAGGGGAGGAGGAGCTAAACCAGGACAAACTGCAGAAAAAAAAGCTGCTTGAATCCCTTTGATTCCCCCCTCCCCCCCCAAAATTAGCCCTAGACTGCGATACATACACTACACTACCCATACATAGGCATTAGCCTATGTATGGGAATAAATTGTGAGCCGTTAGGAAGGACAGTTAAGTGATGGGTCTGTCCTCTGTACAGCGCTGCACTAGATCGCAGTGCTGTATACATAAATATTTGCTTTTTTATTGGTTATTTCAGCCTGCCAGCTCTTATCGTGGCTGGTAGGCTGATCATGCGGCCCTGCTTTGTTTACAGCAGGGAATGCTTGCTTGTTCCCTGCTAATCTTGTGAGGAGCGAGATGACGTCAATCAGTGTTAAGCGGTCCTAGGGGCGCCACCCTCCTACCGCCGACCGGTAGGAGTCTCTAAACATTCCTCTCCTTCTAACATCTTCAGCGGGCGATATTTTGGCTATACAATAGCTGAAACACCGTGCCAGAAGTTAGCATCTAGTCACACTAACCTGACATGGCATTCTGGCTATATACAGTTGAAACGCCTTGCCAAATCCTCGCAGTTCATTACGATAAGCTGGCACTGCCTATCTTTAACGTGGAGGGATGGTTATAGCCAGCGGCGGAAGTACCCATTTCCAGTATACTCAGTACAGCTGCTTCCATCATGTTATTTTAAACAGCTTGTGTTATTCAAATGAAATGGCTGGTTTGGCGCATTGTTTTATTTCAGATCTGTGTCGTTTAAACGCAGGTAAAGTGTAAATTCTCTTCCCGCTCACTTACCAGGCACATTATCGTCAACTGGGAGCTATCATTTTTTGTTAGCGCTTCCATTAGCTATAACGTAGCGGCGTAGGTGACAAATTCGAGTTAAAGGGAACCTGAACCGATAATTTAAAATTATTTAAAATATACACATGATGTACCTGCAAATGAATACTACACACTTACCTCACCATCAGTTCCTCTCAGAAGCTCACCATTTTCTTCTTATAACGATTCCTTCCAGTTCTGACAAGATTCTGTCAGAACTAAAATATACAGTGGGATGCGAAAGTTTGGGCAACCTTGTTAATCGCCATGATTTTCCTGTATAAATTATTGGTTGTTACACTAAAAAATGTCAGTTAAATATATCATATAGCAAACACACAATTGGAGAAACTCACTCCCAAACAGTTCTCTGCTGCTTTATAAAGCCTGCAGGCTGCTTATAAGCCAATGAGAAATGCACACATATGTAACACCTAGCTTGCAGTGATTATTCAAACAGAAGCTGAGCAAGTCAGCCAGTCAGTTGGAGAGGGCTTCAGTTGCATATAGACAATGGCTATATGACCAGCAGGGGGCACCAGCGTGCAGGATATTCCCTCTCATCTGCCCCCCTCCTAACTAAACTGCATGGGATACTAAAATAAAATTTAAAAACAATGGTGCATGAGCCAGCCTGGGGCCCCGGGAACTCTCACTGCTCGGGCCCCAGAACCAGCATCCAACACCATATGTGAGCGCAGCCAAACACTTGGAGCTGCCACCCCCAAGGCCTGTCTCCTACTGCTCTATAACTTACCTTTTAAATTTTTAAATATATCATATAGGAGACACACAGTGATATTTGAGAAGTGAAGTTTATTGGATTTACAGAAAGTGCGCAATAATTGTTTAAACAAAATTAGGCAGGTGCATAAATTTGAGCACCACAAAAAAGAAATGAAATCAATATTTAGTAAATCCTCCTTTTGCAGAAATTACAGCCTCTAAATGCTTCCTGTAGATTCCAATGAAAGTCTGGATTCTGGTTGAAGGTATTTTGGACCATTCCTCTCTACAAAACATCTCTAGTTCATTCAGGTTTGATGGCTTCCGAGCATGGGCAGCTCTCTTTAACTCACACCACAGATTTTCAATCATATTCAGGTCTGGGGACTGAAATGGCCATTCCAGAACGTTGTACTTGTTCCTCTACATGAATGCCTTAGTGGATTTTGAGCAGTGTATTGGGTTCGTTGTCTTGTTGAAAGATCTAGCCCTGGTGCAGCTTCAGCTTTGTCACTGATTCCTGGACATTAGTCTCCATAATCTGCTGATAATGAGTGGAATCCATGCATCCCTCAACTTTGATAAGATTACCAGTCCCTGCACTGGCCACACAGCTCCACAGCATGATGGAACCACCACCATATTTTACTGTAGGTAGCAGGTGTTTTTCTTGGAATGCTGTGTTCTTTTTCCTCCATGCATAATGCCACTTGTTATGCCCAAATAACTAAATTTTAGTTTCATCAGTCCACAGCACATTATTTCAAAATGAAGCAGGCTTGTCCATATGTGCTTTAGCATACTTCAAGCGGCTCTGTTTGTGCTGTGGGCGGAGAAAAGGCTTTCTCTGCATCACTCTCGCATACAGCATCTCCTTGTGTAAAGTGTGCTGAATGCTTGAACGATGCACAGCGACTCCATCTGCAGCAAGATGATGTTGTAGGTCTTTGGTGCTAGTCTGTGATCTGACTCTGACTGTTCTCACCATTCGTCGCTTCTGTCTATCCGAGATTTTTATTGGTCTGCCACTTCGAGCCTTGAACTGAGCCTGTAATCTTCCATTTCCTCAATATGCTCCTAACTGTGGAAACAGACAGCTGAAATCTCTGAGACAGCTTTCTTTATCCTTCCCCTAAACCATGATGGTGAACAATCTTTGTCTTCAGGTCATTTGAGAGTTGTTTTGAGACCCCCATGTTTCTACTCTTCAGAGAAAATTAAAAGAGGAGGGAAACTTACAATCGACTCCCTTTAAATACTCTTTCTCATAATTGGATTCACCTGTGTATGTAGGTTAGGGGTCACTGAGCTTACCAAGCCAATTTGAGTTCCAGTATTTACTTCTAAAGGTTTTGGAATAAATAAAATGACAACAGTGCTCAAATTTATGCACCTGCCTAATTTTATATAAACAATTATTGCGCACTTTCTGTAAATCCAATAAACTTCAGTTCACTTCTCAAATATCACTGTGTGTGTCTCCTATATGATATATTGCACTGACATTTTTTATCGTAACAACCAACAATTTATACAGGAAAATCATGGAGATTAACAAGGTTGCCCAAACTTTGGCTTCCCACTGTATATTTGAGTTCTGACAGAATCTTGCCAGAACTGGAAGGAATCGTTATAAGAAGAAAATGGTGAGCTTCTGAGAGGAACTGATGGTGAGGCAAGTATGCAGTATTCATTTGCAGGTACATCATGTGTTTATTTTAAATAATTTTACTCGGTTCAGGTTCACTTTAACTCGAATTTGTCACGTACGCCGCTACGTTATAGCTAATTAAAATGGAAGCTCTAACAAAAATGATAGCTTCCAGTTGACAATAATGAGGTTGCTCAAACTTTCGCATCCCTGTATCAGTTGCTGTTAGTTATATCTGAAAGGACAACTGATGAGCAAGGTAATGTCCGTGTTTCCCTATGGCTCAAGTGAGCGTTATACAGTGTAACAGCATGCTGACCTGAAAGCTGTTATGGGGCAATAGCCATTTTAAAACTGGAGGACAGAGAATTCCATTGACTACAGTGGACAAACAGGACACAGGAGTGGACAAAGCGATTGAAGAGTAGACTACACAGGAGATAAGTATGACGTGTATGTTTATGTTTATCTTGTTTTTAAAGTTCAGGTATGCTTTAGGACAGTTTTGGTTGTGGTGCGATTGTATGCATTCGCACCACAACGTTAAAAATAGCCTTTCGAGATTACCATGGCAAAGCGGGGTAACCTCACTTCTGACTGAAAGCCAAACAGGAAGTGGGGCTGTCTAGTGCTCACTTCCTGTGGCCGAAAAACCAATTGCACAGAAGTATATTGAAAAAATAAGCTTCCACAAGTGCACTACAACGCAAACATGAAAAATGTTAAAATACGTGCATTGCCATTGACTTACACAACTTCCGGTAGCCGCAAATGTTGCCCAATAACGTGCTGTTGCTTTCGCGTCAAATGCAAGTCTTCCATCGCATCGCTACACGGCAGGTATGAAATGTCCCATAGGTTTTTATTGCTTTAGCGTCACCCTGTGGTAAAAAAAGGTTAACGCAACGCAATTAAAACGCCCTAGTGTGAAAGGGGCCTCAAACATTGATCGTGCTATATTCTTTTATACAGGTATACTGTGTACAGGTAGTCCCCGACTTACGAACGACCTGCTGATACGAACGGCATGGATTCAGTGTTTCCATGGGAACAAGCGCCCCCCCCTCCAAAAAAAAAATTAAATTGGACTTGTAGTCTTTGAGAAAATCGATTTTCAAAAATTCAAAGAAAAAATGGATTTTAAACTTGTATAAGCAGGTACAGAGGGCAGAGGTGACACAGAGGGGGACACTAGAGGCACAGGGGGCACAGAGGGAGGTACAGGGGATAGAGATGGCACAGTGTTCCGACTTAAGAACAGATTCAGGTTAAGAAGGAACCTACAGTCCCTATCTCGTTCATTAACCAGGGACAACCTGTAAATGTATATATATATATATATATATATATATATATATATATATATATATATATATATATATATATATATACTGTACGTTAGTGCAGTACAAACCTCGGCTATGGTTTTGCTGTGAAATTGCTTCTCTACAGATGATTTCCCTGGATTGTCATTACGGTGGTACAGTAGCGTGAAGCTCTTGCAATATTAGCGTGCCGTAAAATGCTGTTATGTGATTAAACTCTCAGCGATCTGGTTTACCTGGATTTAACAGGATGCTTATTGTGTCTCTTTTTAAGGTCTCCAGCGAGCCTAAATAGTCTCCTGTGAGCTGTAGCTGAATACGGGGTTATATCGCTTCTCTAAGCAGATTCCGCGCTTCCTCCTTTGGCGCGAGCGGCTGTGGCTGCGATGTGTGCAGTCGTTGCCTATTACCCGACGCAGCACTTCAGTGGATGTAAGCTGGGGCCTCCGTAGCCTCGCTTCTCTTGCTCTTTGTACTAAAATACCCTCTCGGGAGGAAAAAATTCATTTCTCTACCTAGCAACAAAGGTTCCAGCCACTATCACCAGCACCCGCTGCAATCTGGGACAGCTCATATCTTATTCACATACCTTCTTCACGCTGATATCAAAGTGCTGCTTTTGTCAGTAAAAGCAGAACAGCTGCAGAGATCTTATAGCCGGAGCTGTTTAATTTCATTTCATGGTGTTTTTTCTGTACACCCAACGTATTACGTGTTGCAGAGGTTGCAAATGAGTCACATTACTGCGTATGTTGTCTGGAGTGGGAGGAATTAGTGGATCAGAGGGCGTTAAAGCCTTAAGGTGCCACCCTGCCCATACATCTTGTGATGATTGGGCAGATCGACCAAGAGACAGATCTCTCTCTGATCAGAGAGAGATCTGTTAGCTGCCCATACACTGCAGGCCAATTCCCAATTGATTTCTAATGGGAATCGGCCTTGTGACGCTGCCTCCATGCCTCACCGCTGTCCCCCCTAATGTACGCCCCCCCCCCCCCCCCCATGTGCCCATACATTAAGATCTCACATACTCCAGCTGCTGTGACTGTCCAGGTGCTCCCTGTGTCATCCGCTGCATCCCCATGAGCACCACTGTCATATGCAGCCACCACATGGTAGCCACGTATGGCACGTGTGTGACATCACACGCAGGTGCCTGGTGGTGCTCTGAAGAAGCAGTGAGCATGACTGGGAGAAGCTGGTTAGTCGCGGAAGTTGAAGAAGGTGGAAGTTGAATGGACAAGCACTGGGGAGGGGGGGGGGGGATGGCACATTAGAGGGGACAGTGGCCAGGGGACCGTTGCATTCGTCAGTCATTGTGATATCGCACGTGGTTACCACCGTGCACCTGATTGATCACATTGGCCCATCGATACATTCAACCAATTTCGGACCAAAATCAGTTGAATCATTGCTTGGACATGCTTTTTGCACCACCAATTTATATCAATCAATGAATTAATCTCAAAATCAATAGATGTATGGCCACCCTAAGTTCATCCTCCTTTATGGTTTAATGATTGCATAGCAGTATAGTATGTCAGCATATTGCTTGCCTCATTATGTCACTTCCTGCAGCTGTTACAAGGGCTTTGTCACGTGACACCAAGACGACTTGAGTCAGGCGCTGAGAGAGTGGGTGTGGCACATCACGGGGCCTGCCCTTATGGAATGACGCTGTGTGACTGCGTCAGTGCCCTTACTTGGGCTTTCTCTAGGTGGCAGGACTCAGTGTAGGCTACCAGTGCCAAGATTTTTATTTATTTATATATTTTAAAAGCCTTTCTATATTCTCCACTAAGGGTCTTCAGGTTTGGAATCAAGTGACCATTCAGGCAGCCAGCCATCAAGCCAATGTCACACAGGGCTGCTTTGCCTCCAACTGAAGTTGTCCCATCACTTCCCCCTTTTCTGTTGTTTCTTCAAGAGAACTATTATCTGTGGTTCTGTCAATCAAGCTATCAGCCTCTCTAGTTAGGTTCCCATTAACAATCCAATTTCCTGAATGATCGACCATCTGATCTGATCGATGCAATGGATTGGAAACGATCATTCGGCCCACCAACAGTGAGGGTCATGTCTAGGACAACTCACGGAGAAGTGTGTGATCAGTTTAGTCAGGTGATAGATACGTAAGTCTCTTATTTGCTAGTCAAGATCATGTGATAAAGCAGGATGTGATCACAGCATGATCAGCTGAACAAACGAGTCACATACTTTTCCATGAGTTTTCATAGACATTGACTATCACTACCCACCAATGGAGGGAAAAATGATAAGCAATCCGATCAGACCAAAAGAATTGTTTCAAAATCTGGATTGATGGAATGATTGCTTATCGTTGTCTGGCACCATTAGCGTTACCTGATACAATCGATTATACAGTTGATTGTACTGACAAAGGGCACCTTAAGTTTCAGACATTAGTCAGAACATTGAAAAATATGCTGAAGTTTTTTTCTCTATACAGGTCCTTCTCAGAAAATTAGCATATTGTGATAAAGTTCATTATTTTCTGTAATGTACTGATAAACATTAGACTTTCATATATTTTAGATGCATTACACACAACTGAAGTAGTTCAAGCCTTTTATTGTTTTAATATTGATGATTTTGGCATACAGCTCATGAAAACCCAAAATTCCTATCTCAAAAAATTAGCATATCATGAAAAGGTTCTCTAAACGAGCTATTAACCTCATCATCTGAATCAACTAATTAACTCTAAACACCTGCAAAAGATTCCTGAGGCTTTTAAAACTCCCAGCCTGGTTCATTACTCAAAACTGCAATCATGGGTAAGACTGCCGACCTGACTGCTGTCCAGAAGGCCATTATTAATAATCTGAATAATAATCTGAACATTTGTATAGCGCTTTTCTCCTGTTGGACTCAAAGCGCTCAAGAGCTGCAGCCACTGGGACGCGCTCAAGAGGCCACCCTGCAGTGTTAGGGAGTCTTGCCTTGAACTCCTTACTGAATAGGTACTTGACCTAGCCAGGATTCGAACCCTGGTCTCCCATGTCAAAGGCAGAGCCTTTAACCAGTACACTATTGACACCCTCAAGCAAGAGGGTAAGACACAGAAAGAAATTTCTGAACGAATAGGCTGTTCCCAGAGTGCTGTATCAAGGCACTTCAGTGGGAAGTCTGTGGGAAGAAAAAAGTGTCGCAGAAAACGATGCACAACGAGAAGAGGTGACCGGACCCTGAGGAAGATTGTGGAGAAGGACCGATTCCAGACCTTGGGGGACGTGCGGAAGCAGTGGACTGAGTCTGGAGTAGAAACATCCAGAGCCACTGTGTAAAGGCGTGTGCAGGAAATGGGCTACAGGTGCCGCATTCCCCAGGTCAAGCCACTTTTGAACCAGAAACAGCGGCAGAAGCGCCTGACCTGGGCTACAGAGAAGCAGCACTGGACTGTTGCTCAGTGGTTCAAAGTACTTTTTTCAGAGGAAAGCAACTTTTGCATGTCATTCGGAATTCAAGGTGCCAGAGTCTGGAGGAAGACTGGGGGGAGGGAAATGTCAAAATGCCTGAAGTCCAGTGTCAAGTACCCACAGTCAGGGATGGTCTGGGGTGCCATGTCAGCTGCAAGGGCAGGGTCAATGCAGCTAGCTATCAGGAGATTTTGGAGCACTTCATGCTTCCATCTGCTGAAAAGCTTTATGGAGATGAAGATTTCATTTTTCAGCACGACCTGGCACCTGCTCACAGTGCAAAAAACACTGGTAAATGGTTTACCGACCATGGTATTAATGTGCTCAATTGGCCTGCCAACTCTCCTGACCTGAAACCCATAGAGAATCTGTAGGATATTGTGAAGAGAAAGTTGAGAGACGCAAGACCCAACACTCTGGATGAGCTTAAGGCCGCTATCGAAGCATCCTGGGCCTCCATAACACCTGAGCAGTGCCACAGGCTGATTGCCTCCATGCCACGCCGCATTGAAGCAGTCATTTCTGCAAAAGGATTCCCGACCAAGTATTGAGTGCATAACTGAACATAATTATTTGAAGGTTGACTTTTTTTGTTTTAAAAACACTTTTCTTTTATTGGTTGGATGAAATATGCTAATTTTTTGAGATAGGAATTTGGGGTTTTCATGAGCTGTATGCTAAAATCATCAATATTAAAACAATTCTAATGTTTATCAGTACATTACAGAAAATAATGAACTTTATCACAATATGCTAATTTTTTGAGAAGGACCTGTACTTTTTGAAGACCGAAAAAATGTACTAGTAACCTTTTAAGTTTCTTCATACTGCTCTCTCTTGGCACCTGCAACAATGCAGTTACATTTGAGAGTGAGAAAGATAGCAAGACAGGGGATACCTTTCTGATGTGATTTGGTAATACTGACGTGTGTAATAATCACAATGTGTGATTTAAATGATAGGTTCTCTTTAATGGGATGAAGAAGGGACTGGAGTGTAGGGAATGCAAAAGCAAACAAAAAAACCTATGGTTAATGGTTTCAGTATAAAGGAAGCCAAAAAATACCCGCAGGGGAAAGTATGGATTGTAAATGCTAAAATGTACAGGAGCCTGGGATGAAAGCATTGATTTTTGTCGAGCTGTTGGATTCTAATTAGGGTTTCTTGGATTTGGCATGAGCCTCCCATAGCGTGCAGAGAGGAAGAAGAACAGAGGGTGTGTGAGTCATCAGAGCGAGAGGCCACAGGTGCAGGATACACACGGCCCGCGTATACAGCAGCCCAAACACCATTTACAAAAAACATACAATATTTACCTCAGATGCAATCATTCAATCAGATTTTTACAATCGAATTGTACAGAAAACCACACAATGGGCTTGATTCACTAAACCGTGATAACTCAAATATCACACCTTATCGAAGATCACACCTTATCAAAGATATCACACCTTATCAAAGTTAACACGCCTTATCAGAGTAGCATAGCGAGCGCTACAAACTTATGCCTGCTAATTGGCAATGGCACTTGTCCTGCCCTGAGCCCCTGCGGGTTCATAGTGCTCGCTATGCTACTCTGATAAGGCGTGTTAACTTTGATAAAGCGTGATATCTTTTCATAAGGTGTAATATCTTTTCATAAGGTGTGATCTTTGATAAGGTGTGATATGTTTTCATAAGGTGTGATATTTGAGTTATCACGGATTAGTGAATCAAGCCCCATATGTGGAGAAATCAATGTGAAATGATTCTATGGTCAGTTTGAATACAGAACTTTATCGATCAGACTGTTGCGATTTGCGCTTGTATCTGAAGAGAGGAAGTACCCCTAATCGACTCATTTATGGGAACAATCAATAATGACCCTCCAAGTGCTTACAGTCCCACAAATCTAATCGAATGACTACATCTGAGGAAATGATTGTGCCATTAATGCTTAGGACCCTTCCCCACTTGAGTGCATCGGGAACGCAGGTGGGGGGTGGGGTGGGGGGTGGTTTCTCTCCCATTCCCACCCCCACAACACCTGCTAATTCTGGTTTCAGCATCAGAAACACTTCCTGTGCCTAGATCAGGCATGGGAAAACTTGGCCCTCCAGCTGTTGAGGAACTACAAGTTCCACAATGCATTGCAGGAGTCTGACAGCCACAGTCATGACTCATAAAGGCAAATGCATTGTGGGATTTGTAGTTCCTTAACAGCTGGAAGGCCAAGTTTGTCCATGCCTGGGCTAGATATAGCTGTATACTGGTGTGTAGCCCCGCCCTCCCAGTGAAGCTTAGCCTAGAGCTTTTTAGTATGCGGAATTCCTCATACACCCTCTCCCGAGCATTCTGGGAGACCAAAGATCTTTTCTACTGGCTTTATAACTCTCAGTACACAAACATTACCCAGAGATCACCTGCCAGTACTAAAGATGTTGCTGCCTGTGATACATTTCAAATGAATCAGGGTGAGACAACATTTTACTATGGGCACACACTGACTAAATAATGTATACATAACTATTGTAATAGCATAGCAGCTGGACGCATTGGGCAGTGATTCACAACACTTTTCTGTTAAATTATCTCACCTTATTTATTAATTCACAATTTACCTCTCATGATTTACCATTTCCTTATCTAACTTAACTCATGGTTTAGCTCTCCTTATCTATTTATCTCATGAATTATCTCTCCTTATTCGTTTATCTCCTGCATTAGCACTCCTTACAGTTAAGGTGAAGAATAAGTAACCTTTGTGAATCAAACCCAATGTCAGCTACACAGCTGACACACGGCTGTATAGGCCGGCCCAGCGAGGTCACCCAAGGGGGTTGGGTCCCGATCTCAGACGAGCGACATTCATCAAAGATGTGTATGCACCTTTGCAGTAAGTAGTACAAATCTGACAAATCTGGCTAGTCCATCTCCTCATGGATGATTCTCCGTATGTCCTTCATTCTTTACAAAAACGCTCTCCAGAAAGGATCTATGCAAAGATGTCTGCCAGCCATCCTATGCATTTGCACACTGTTTTTGTAGTTGGACAGAGCAACTGCAGTTCAGTTAGTGCTTTTCAATATAAAGATAATCCAGAGAATCCCCCATGAGGAGATAGACTTGTCTGAAACCTGTCAGATTTTCAGTGCTGACTGTGACAGGAACATAGGAAAAGAGTACCATATTTTCCGGCGTATAAGACGCTCTGGCATATAAGACGCACCCAGGTTTAGAGGGAAAAAAACAAGGGGAAAAAAAAAATACTAAACCAGGATCGTCTTGTACATGTTCTCTACCAGATGGTGTCCTCCTGCGTATCCCATGTATCTTACTGTGCCCACCCCCCTGTGTCCTCCTGTGTATCCCATGTGTCCTACTGTGCCCACCCCCCCATGTCCTCATGGGAATGAGCGCAGGCTAGTGGGGGTAGCGGCGAGGTCTTTAATCATCGCAGGAGCATGACAACGGTGAGTTGCCGCTATCAACACTACACCCGAGGGGGGAGTCACAAGGGGGAGGGAGGGAGCAGGCACACAGAGGCAAGGAGTCCCCAACATGGCGGTGGGCTTGGCAGTTCATATCGGCGGGCGTTTGTAAGTCGGGGATTCCCTGCCTTTGCCATATAAGACGCAGGGACTTTTTCTCCCCATTTTTTGCGGAGAAAAAATGTGTGTTATACGGTTGAAAATACAGTAATTTATAGTGCATTTTAGTGTAGGAAAACCATACTTCTTGTACGCATGTCATTTAAACTTTAGAATTGTTCACAGTAGTGGTCTTTTAAAGTACACTTCTTGCTGCAGGTGCTGCATACGAATGCAAAAGCACAAACTAATTTTTGTGGTGGCTGAATATCATACTGGTGAGGCTTGTTGCCTTTAATGTGTGATTTGAGCATTTTGAGTCTTTGGGCAAGACTCCCTATAGGTAGCCATACATCAGGCGACTTGGCGGGCGATTGACCATCCGATTCAATTTATTAGAAGGAATTATTATAATAATAGTTGAATTATGATAGTATTCTGAAAATTGTAATAATATGAAAATTGGTGCCGCCAAGTGCATGCACGATCAACAATTTCAGGCAGAAGTCGGTCGCATTAACCGGTTGGACATGTTGCAAGATGTAGGGCCGACTTGCTTGATCGGGTGTGCGGTGGTAACAGCGAGTGACATTAGGCCGAGGGATGAAACCCCTCAACACTGTCCCCCCTAATGTGTGATATGTAATGTCACATATGTGCCTGCCTTACTCCGGCAACCACGTGGGGCGCGCGTACGAGTGAAGGACAGCGGAAGACAAGCGGCAGCCACAAAGAAAGACAATGTTGGGTTGCGGATGCGGCGTCATAAGCCGAATTCGGGATCAATTTCAGCATGAAATCAATCGGGAATCAGCCTGTGGTGTATGGGCAACCAACAGATCTTTCTCCCTTCAGAATCGATTAGAGAGAGATTTGTCTCCTGGTAGAATCTGCCCATCATCACTAGATGTATGGCTACCTTAAAGTAAACCTAAAACAAGGTGAAGAAAAACAGGTTCACTTACCTGGGGCTTCTACCAGCCCCCTGCAGCGGTCCTGTACCCGCACTGGTCCTGAACGATCCTCCGGTCCCTCGCCGTGGCTTAGTTTCATTTTCTTACGACTGACAGTCAGTGGGCCACTGCCCCTGCACCGCCTTGGCCACACACATCCTCGTTGGCATTCCCGTCGGCAAGATGGCCCTGCACAGGTGCAGTAAGAGAAAACCTCGTAATGCGCTTGCACAGGATGTTCTTGCGACGGGAACGCCAACGAGGATGTGCGCGGATGCAGTGGCCCACTGACTGTCAGTCAAAAGAAAACTAAACTAAGCTGCAGTGGGGAACTGGAGGATCATTCAGGACCAGCGCGGGAACAAGACCGCTTCAGAGGGCTGGTAGAAGCCAAAGGTAAGTGAACTTCTTTTTCTTTAATTCGCTTCAGGTTCACTTGAATGATCCTGGCTTGGGTATCTGTGTACAGTATGTTATTTCAACTTTTCGGTGAAAGTTTGCCCGGTACTTGTGCAGTTCAATCCGTTTTCTGGAAAGCAGGCTCTGTGCTGGACAGTCACTTTGAACAGACCGGATAAGCTGCTGGGATTTAATTGATTACGTTGGTTTTCCAGAGCAGCAGCTTAGTAGGAGATGTAGCTGGCGCTGATTTCTGCAAAGCGTTTGACACAGCATTAGACTTGTAAACAAGTGCAGTCTGGGAATATTTCCCATTGACAGCACTCAGGGGAGCTGGTGATTGATTGAGAGTAGAGAGCTCATTTCGCAGAGAACATATTTGACAGCCATTGTGTTGTGGCTGAACGCAGCGCTGTATAGAAGACAGATATAAGCCTTTCATAGCGAGTCACTTCCTCCGCCGTTCCGTAATGAATGTTGCATTGAAGTGCGCTCGTCGCTTCTGCACAGTACAATCAGCCGTCTTGTGCGGCGAATTAACATTCACGTAAATGCGGCCCATTATTTAAAGGACATATTTCATTAACCCTTCACAGGTTTGTGCTGAAGCTTATTCCCAGGCTCGGATTTCCAGCACAGCAGCCTATAGGCATAGAGGTTCTGGCGCTCTAGTAGTCGCCCTCCACGAAACCCACAAACCCCCGCTGAAGTGTGCTGCAAGTGTGCTGACTCAGTTGTCGCCACTCCCTTATTTCCCCTGCTGGGTGTAGGCAGCCACAGTTTCCCCTAAGTATTAAGTAGCCAGAGGTACCCGCCATATTTAGGCCTCGTTCACATTGGGTACATTCAGAAACGTGTAAAAGCGCATATTAAAAACCGCATGCGTTGATACGCGTTTTAGTGCACGTTTCAGTGCGTTGCGGTGCGCTTTTTTTAAGCAGACCCATGCGTTTACATGCACTTAAACGCGTTTTGTTCAGCATGTTTTGCTTATTGTAGCAGCAGCAGTGAGTACATTTGAAATCGGCGCCGGTAGACTTGGGCGCAGGATACAGCGTTATATAGCTGATCCTGCTTCTGCACAAGTTCGGGCCGATTTAATTACTATTCCCCCTCCAGGCCGCCATGGATAGTGGGGGAATGAAATAATTCGGCTTCCAGCGATTGCTGGAGGCCGAATTATTATGTTTTTAAGCAACCTCGGCTCCGTCTTCTGACGGAGCCGACGTTACTCACTGAGCGCTGCAATAGGAATGATTCCTATTGTAGTCTATGGTGGCGCCAGCTGCGCCCAAATCTAGCAGCGCTGAAAAGCACTGCTCCGGCAGCAGTTGCCAATAAAGATTTGTTTTCATTTGAAAATGTTTTTTTTTTTTTGCAGTTAGGGGTAAAAAATGAATGTGTTTTTATGCATCAAAAAAGCTCACCCATTTACTTGCATTCATGTGCGGTTTACAGCTCAACACACAGAAATGCATGCAACAATACATTTTTGTAACGCAGCTTAGCACAGCGCATAGATGTGAACCAGACACATTCAATTACATGGGAAAATCGATACCTTGAGGGGTCTCCAAGAATTTAGTAGCTAGAGTTGCCCCCGGCTGAAGGGATATCTAGTAAGTAGAATGCCAAGAGTCAGGTGAGTAACCTCTCATTTACGCTCTGCTTGGGTTTCTGTATTGGGAGAGAGGGTGGCAGGCACCTTCTCCATCATCAAGCGCCTGTAGGCATGAGCCTACAGTGCCTTTTGGAAAATCTGTCCCTGGAAAATTCCATAGGAAGATGAGGAAAACACAGCCAGCTGCTAGAAAAATGCAGTCTAGTCAAAATTCAGCATGAGTTCCTAAAGTACATAAAAGATGGACATATTTGTTTGCGGAAACACAAGTGAGTCTGAGTAGTAATGCCAAAGGCTCCCCTATTAGTCCATGTCCTTACACTAACCCAGCAACTTCCTGTAAAGGAAGTCAGCATAGTGTATTTTAGGTGCAGAAATCATGTGCTAATTTTACCATGTGACATCGTGCAGAATTCCACGCCTGATGCACAAAACCACGGTCATGTTTTTTGCACACAAACGAATGCCGTTTTTCATGCGTTCAGGCCGCTATCTTATGCTGAAACAAAACGGTGTGGCAAAATCGGTAGTCACATCACTCACAATACTCCTCACTCAGCTCCATTCTTTTGGAAGAGTAAGGATATCCACTAATGATACAATTTCTCAAACGATTGATCGATCAGAGACAATCCTTTGAAACCACCCACAGAGGGGGAAATGATAAGCAATCTGATCAGTCTAAAAGAATCGTTCATAAATTCAGAATAACTGCTTGATCGATAAAATGATCGTTAGTCGTTGGTCAGCACCATTACAGCAGGAGGAATAGCCAGGGGAAAAAAACACATATATAAGTAGATAAATACTTGATCTACTTATATAACACATGTATTGTACTGTCCACGTTTTGATTTCAGTGAATTTTATCTAGTAAATGAAGAGAATTCTGTTACTGGTGGGGGCCATGTCTTTTGCCCACAGTTTAAATACTGATGTAATTTCTTCCCTTTACTTTTTTCTTTTCTCCTCCAATCGCTGAGTCACCTCAGTCTTGCTTCTAAACACAAGTAGCAGAGGATCATGTTTTAGCTAGACAGCTTGAAATAAAGGGAAGAGGAAGAATATATTATACAGTGGTGTGAAAAACTATTTGCCCCCTTCCAGATTTCTTATTCTTTTGCATGTTTGTCACACTTAAATGTTTCTGCTCATCAAAAACCATTAACTATTAGTCAAAGATAACATAATTGAACACAAAATGCAGTTTTAAATGATGGTTTTTATTATTTAGTAAGAAAAAAAACTCAAAACCTACATGGCCCTGTGTGAAAAAGAAATTGCCCCCTGAACCTAATAAGTGGTTGGGCCACCCTTAGCAGCAATAACTGCAATCAAGCGTTTGCGATAACTTGCAACGAGTCTTTTACAGCGCTCTGGAGGAATTTTGGCCCACTCATCTTTGCAGAATTGTTGTAATTCAGCTTTATTTGAGGGTTTTCTAGCATGAACCTCCTTTTTAAGGTCATGCCACAACATCTCAATAGGATTCAGGTCAGAACTTTGACTAGGCCACTCCAAAGTCTTCATTGTGTTTTTCTTCAGCCATTCAGAGGTGGATTTGCTGGTGTGTTTTGGGTCATTGTCCTGCTGCAGCACCCAAGACCGCTTCAGCTTGAGTTGACGAACAGATGGCCAGACATTCTCCTTCAGGATTTTTTGGTAGAGAGTAGAATTCATGGTTCCCTCTATCACAGCAAGCCTTCCAGGTCTTGAAGCAGCAAAACAACCCCAGACCATCACACTACCACCACCATATTTTACTGTTGGTATGATGTTCTTTTGCTGAAATGCTGTGTTACTTCTAAGGCAGATGTAACGGGACACACACCTTCCAAAAAGTTCAACTTTTGTCTCGTCGGTCCACAAGGTATTTTCCCAAAAGTCTTGGCAATCATTGAGATGTTTTTTTAGCAAAATTGAGACGAGCCTTAATGTTCTTTTTTCTTAAAAGTGGTTTGCGCCTTGGATATCTGCCATGCAGGCCGTTTTTGCCCAGTCTCTTTCTTATGGTGGAGTCGTGAACACTGACCTTAATTGAGGCAAGTAAGGCCTGCAGTTCTTTAGATGTTGTCCTTGGGTGTTTTGTGGACTCTCGGATGAGTTTTCTCTGCGCTCTTGGGGTAATATTGGTCGGCCGGCCACTCCTGGGAAGGTTCATCACTGTTCCATGTTTTTGCCATTTGTGGATAATGGCTCTCACTGTGGTTCGCAGGAGTCCCAAAGCTTTAGAAATGGCTTTATAACCTTTACCAGACTGATAGATCTCAATTACAGTACTTTTGTTCTCATTTGTTCCTGAATTTCTTTGGATCTTGGCATGATGTCTAGCTTTTAAGGTGCTTTTGGTCTACTTCTCTGTGTCAGATAGCTCCTATTTAAGTGATTTCTTGATTAAAACAGGTGTGGCAGTAATCAGGCCTGGGGGTGACTACAGAACTTGAACTCAGGTGTGATAAACCACCGTTACGTTATTTTTTAACAAGGGGGGGCAATCACTTTTTCACACAGGGCCATGTAGATTTGGAGGTTTTTTTTCTTACTAAATAATAAAAACCATCATTTAAAACTGCATTTTGTGTTCAATTATGTTATCTTTGACTAATAGTTAACGGTTTTAGATGAGCAGAAACATTTAAGTGTGACAAACATGCAAAAGAACAAGAAATCAGGAAGGGGGCAAATCGTTTTTCACACCACTGTAGATAAAAAGAACCCCCAGCATGTAACTGTTTGGCACTGACTATTAAAGGGCCAGTGCTCCTAAGGTATGTGATAACTCCTAACCATAACAGCAGAAAAAGTTTTGAAAGTTTTGAATGCAGGATTATCATCTTTATCACTTAATACACTCAGACCAGTTGCTGTTCAATTTTGATTTTTATGGTGACAATCCCACTTTAATAGTACCGCTGAGTCATACGGTCGATCTTTGGGGAGACTGCCCCATTAATTCGCACTTTAATGGGCCTTTCACACTGGCGCGGTGTGGTATTTTTACTGCACCACACCACAGGACAATGAAAGTCTACGGGGACTTGGTGCAGTGCAGTGCAATGCGACGGAAGTGATGTTCTCACCGCATCCCAGACGCTACGTTACTGCACAGTTCTACGGCGACATGTGGTGGACCGGAAGTCGTGTAAGTCAATGGCGACATGTGTGTTAAAATGCCCGCCGCAAGTTTTATGCGTTGGGCATGAACGGAAATGTATTTTAGCAATACGCTTCCATGCACAAGATTGCTTCGGCCACAGGGGGTGAGCATATCTTCCTGCTTGGCCGGCTGCCAGACGGGGATTACCATGTACTTACGTGGTAATCCCAGAAGCAGTGCTGCTCAAATCTGGATCCGGGAGATACCCGGATAGTTGCTTTCCAGATATCTCCCAGTAAACCTGGGCGGGGTGGGTCAATCTTACCTGTCTGACGTTTTCTTCGCCCGTCCCTCGGCACCTCCCACGATGTGCTCCACGCGCGTCACGTGATTACAAACACTTCCTCGTTCAACCCGGAAGGAGGAAGTGTTTGTAATCACGTGACCGCCGCTTGGACCGCATCCTGGGAGGCGCCGAGGGATGCACCGAAGAAGACGTCAGACAGGTAAGATTGACCCACCCACCCCGCACAGGTAACTGGGAGATATCCGGATAGAACTATCCGGATGTCTCCCAGATTCGGATTTGAGCAACACTGCCCAGAAGGCCTGTTGTTGGCGGTGTGGTTCAGTGCCCTCGGGCTGCACTGCTGCCACCAATCCCCAGTGTGAAACTGGCCTCAGGATGACACCCAGCTACACAGAGGGCTTCTTTCTAGGTATTCTAACTGATTTAATTAGAATATTGACCTATGTTGATCTTGAGAACGACTCATCACTGTAACTGTTTTAAGACATTTTACATGAAGCCGGTTATATTTTGCCTACATCAGCTGGACTCGGCCTTCCTCTAATGTTTATTCCACGTTCAGCAGTGAATCTGTCAGTGCTGGAGAGAGCCGGCTATATGGATTATCAATTGCAAGTGTTCCGGAGGGGGAACCTGCCAAACCAAGAATTGATTCCCTTTTCCTAATGGAACTCAGTAAAGAGCTTTCAGACATGGACCTTGTGGCTTCCGCCTGCCCTACGCGTGCTTTTTCAGCCTTGAAATGTTGCTGATCGTGTATTTTAACTTGTAGCCTACATATGTTCTGCACATTAAACTCCTCTATTTGATTTAGAGATTAGTTGTTAAAGAGCCAGAAGCCGTGACTCTGAAATTGGATGTACGGTGCTTGATTTAAAGGCCAGCAAAACCTAGAACTGAAAAAGGCCAATTCTAAAAGCAATCGGGATGATGAGTGAAGATATAAAAAGTGTATAGAAGCAAAGTGCTGAATAGAATCACTGCTTCATGGAGCAAGTGTGTTGGAAACGGCACTAAAACCTATCTTCTCATTTCTGTGGACTCAGCATCATGTGACTCGAAGTAGGAAGAACAATAGATTCCACAATACATTTCCCAGAATGCCCTGCATTGCAGTAGAAACCACGTGTCTCTATAAGGAGGTGGCGCTTTGTAAGATTACTGGAAGTAGTTGTGAGCAGTTGGAAAATCTTGACGGGTCTAACTGAACATGGAAATTTTAAGCTTGTTGGCAGTGGGGGTGTGGCGCGCATGGGCGGAACGTTGCAAATACGACAGGGAAGCCGGGTATCCCAGTGACGCACTTTTTGCCCAGCAGGTAGTATGTCACTGGGTAAGGGGTGTGCTAGCAAAGGGGGGGGGGGGGGGTGGCACTATGCATTTGACTATGTAGATGCACTCTTCCTCAGGGCGATGAGATGGGGGATAGCACCGCAAAGCTTTCCTCAAGTGTAGAAGCTGTGCACCTATCCACTGGTGCTGATTAGTTACCTGTGGTTCTACAGTTCTTTCCCTGTCACAAAGGCTGAAGACCAGACCACACCATTCATTGTCTATGTATGAGAGCTCAAGTGGCTTTGCATGTGTGAAATGGAGCAGTGTGCACGTTATTTTCGGTTTCCTGTTTGCTTTTTTGTAGTAAATAACCAACACTTAGTCCTGACAAAGTGAATCTGTCATAGTGCCGCGCCTCATTAAAGGCAGAGCAGTTTGGGATTTGTTCGATAGAACTGCAGGGAAAATGGGAAAAATATTTTCTAACCAAGTGCTTTGAGATGCATAGCGATATCATAGCTATAACTTTCTACGCAAAGTAAATCAATACTCCCATTTTTACTAGTAAGAAGAAATTAACCCAGCCCCTGGAGGTATGGCAATGTAATTACTATTGATTAAAATGTACAGGAAGTTCACAATTTACACCAGAACTGCATTCCAGAAACAGGTGTATTTCACTTTGTGTGGAATTTAGGCAATGATTTTCTGTTGAAAATAATGTAAAGTGCGGTAAGTACGACTCTTATGCATGCCAAAGACCATATTTGCCTAGAGCGGAAATACATGATTACATGAAACTTTAAAGGGACCCTGAACAGATGCCAAAAACGGAATTTGAACGTACCTGACGCATCCTCCAGCCCACTGTAACCCGCGACGTCCCTTGGCGTCCTCTGGGTCACCTCTGCTCAGTCACATGCCCATTGCTGTGAGCGTTCTCTGCATGCACTATTCTCGAAAGAATGAACTGCATTTGCACAGAGCGCATACGGAGATGGGTGCGTGATCGAGCTGTGCAGTAGTGCATGACTTCCGGCTAAGTTGCGCGCTACCGAAGCTGCCATCAGGAGAATGGAGGGGACCATGAGGGCACCGAGGGACCTCAAGGGCTACGGGGGGGGGGGTTGTTGGCTGGAGGAAGCCCCAGGTAAGTTCACATTCCATTTTTAGCGTATGTTCAGGGGTCCCTTTAAGGCCGCTTTCACACGACAGAGTTTATATGCGCACATCTAATGCAAGTGACATCACATTTCCTGTGTGTTTTAACCACTTAAACCCCCCTAGTGACCAGGCCATTTTTTAGTAATTGGGCCACTGCAGCTTTAAGGCCTAGCTGCAGGGCCTCACAACTCAGCACACAAGTGATTTCCCCCCCTTTTCTCCCCACCAACAGAGCTCTCTGTTGGGTGGGGTCTGATCGCTCCTCAGTTTTTGTTTTTTTTATGTAAATATTTATTTTATTAATTTTTGAATACATTTCCTTATTTTTTATTTATTTTATATTCTCCCTCTCCCTCCCTCCCCCCGCCAGCCAATCAGCATGATCGGCTGTCATGGGCTTCAGCCTATGACAGCCGATCACTTCCTGGACTACAGAGGTAACAGCCGTGTCACACGGCTGTCCTCAGTACAGCGCAGCCTTAGATCGCAGCGCTGTACAGGTATATTAGCCGGCGGTTTCGCCGTCTAACAGTCTCCGAGCAGAGCGTGCAATCTCCTGCTAGCCCCATTGAAGGCCATTCACGCCAATTGGTGTGGAGTGATCCTTGGGCTGCCACCATGTTCACGCCGATTGGCGTGGAGCGGTCGGCAAGTAGTTAATGTGAATTTTTGCACCCAAATTCTCTGCAGAAAAATAATTGCCTTCATGTGTGCCGCGCACGGTGGCTAAAAACTTAAGCTTACAATACATACACATAAAATGTACATTTCTCCCAAAGTTGAATGTGCACTATAAATTACTTTTTTTCTATGTTGCTGTCACTTGCAGTAGGTAGTTAAAAGCAAAAGACTCTCCGTTGTTTACACAACATGCGTTGCCCATAGACTTCCTCTAACCCAAGCATTATGCATTAAGTGTGGTGTTTGCAGTAATGCACTGTTGCCCTTGCAACGCCTCGGATACTTCCGGTGCACTGCAAGGGACCTCAATAAATGTGAAAGTCTCTATAGACGTTCATTGCATTTGCAGCAGTAGGGTAACACAACGCAGGTTTACCTTGCTAGTGTAATGAGACACTCAAAAAATAGCTTTGAATATGTGGTCACACGGCCTAGAGTGGTTTTTTATTGTAATGTTGAAATCCTCATACTAATTAACTGCAGAAGGTTGGTGGCATATAAAAAAAAAAAAAATGCTGCATTAGGTTGAGCACATCTCGGTACAGCACTGTTTGAGAGGCAAAAAATGACAAGAAATGCACCATCTGCATTTTTCATGACTGAAACTGTAATGAAGCCCATGTGACACCAAGAGTCTGGCCAGTTCCATCTGTAAGTTTACTCCACCCACCTGTCACAGACGCCATTAGTTGGCCGCACTTTCCATATATCTTCCTCTGTTGAGAAAGCTGTAGGACCATTGATTTTACATTGGCCCGGGGCAGAGCTGATGGACTCATCTTCTTGCTGAAGTTGACAAACAAAGACAACAGCTGATTCAATAGACTTTCTTCTTCATCCATAACTGACATATCACTTATGGATGAAGTGGTACATCACTGGACGTAATTTAAAGGACCGCTATTGCGAAAAATTGTAAAAATGTAAAATACATATACATGCATACAAATAAGTAGTATGTTTCTTCCACAGTAAAATCCGCTATAAATTACTTTTCTCCTATGTTGCATTCCCTTACAGTAGTTTGTAGAACTCTGACTAGTCCATTTCCTCTTGGGGGACTCTCAGTATTTAATGTATTCTTTACAAAAGCACTCCCTGGAAAGGATCTGTACAAAAATGCAGACCGCGCCCTCCTTTCCTGTTTGCACACTATTCTGGCAGTTGGACTGTGCAACTGCCATCCACTAAGTGCTTTTTAAATTATAGAAAACCCTGAGAATCCCCCATAAGTAGATGGGCTTGTCCACAACTTGTCAGTTCTGTCAGATTTCTACTACCTACTGAAAGTAACAGCAGCATAGGAGAAAATTAATTTATCGCACATTTTACTCTCATCCCAATCAATAGCGGATACCCCCTTTCCCACAAGAAATCTTTACCTTTTCTCAAACGGATCATCAGAGGTTCTGTATGGCTTATATTGAAACCCCTCCCACAGTGTGATGTCAGCACCTAGGTCAGTACATCACACCATGGGAGCCTTGTTGCATTGTGGGAAATAACAGCTGTTTCCAACTGCCAAGCAACCAGTATCTCCTTCCACAGACATCACCTGCCAGCAGTAAAGATGTCGCCATGTGATAAATTTCAGAATCTGAATAAGGGAAAGGAAATATTTTACAATGGGCAAACACTGACTAAATCATTTTAAAAAAATTATGGTTGTAAAAATGAAGGGTACTTATACTGTCTGAAGAGTTTGGCAGTTCCTTGTTTAGATTCTGTTTGCTCCACTACCAAGATTTAACCCTTTTTAAAAAAAAGCTGAAAGTCCTGGCTTTCCATTACACTAGGTCCCGTGTCAGTGTAATGCTCCGTTTGCCAAGTTAAAGGGATTTGAAGAATGGGTGTCCCCTGCATCTTGAGAGGTGAAGAGGATGTATAGCTGGGCTGCTCCTTCATCTTAAAGTGGACCCAAATTAAAAATACAAGATTTCAGAAATAAAATCTATAGTCTAAATTATAATAATAAATAGCAGCCTTTTTTTCAGCTGCAGGATGCCAAATATAAAATATTTTACATTTATTGGAGGAATCCCTCCCTTCCTTTCATATTGCCGGGATTTTTCCGGCAAACTGGTGGAGTAGATGGTGTCCGGCAATGGAGGAATTGCTAATGGCTGCCCCCAGTATAACCCTAGTTGTGCAAAGAGAAGGGTGAAAAGCATGCACTGAAATGCTCATAGGCTTGAAGGAGTCTTTATTTATTTTTGTATGTTTCAGAATGGTGCAACTAAATATTTTTAATTAAAAAAAAGTGTTTGGTTTGGGTCCGCTTTAATAGAGTCTCCAGCCCCGGCCAGTAACACACAGAGAGAGGTCAGGAGCGTGCATAGCTTATCTGCTCCTTCGTCTTCTGTAATGAGACCTCTGCGACAGAAGAAGACCTCCCAGGGATCCTGCTGATCATCAATGTCGGGTTCGGCCGGTACTTCTGCAATCACGCTTTGTGTAGCCAAGATGTAGGGGCCACCCCTCCTTCAAAACCCTTTAACTTGGCAACGGAGCATTACACTGACACGGGACCTGGTGTAATGGAAAGCCAGGACTTTCAGCTTTTTAAAACGGGGTTAAATCTTGGTAGTGGAGCAAACAAAACTTAAACAAGGAACTGCCAAACTCTTCAGACGGTACAATACGTAAGTACCAAATCAAGCAATTTTTTTCATTACGTTAGTGTCACTGCAGTTCCTCTTTAACTCTTGCGAGCCTGCGGTTATAGGAGTTAGATTTTTATAAAGCATGATGATGGGGAGTCCAGGTGAACTGCATCGTGTTTCCAGCCTATCTGATTACATACGCAGTCATTCGTTAGTTTGACCTCGGTGCTCTTCAAGTGTTGACAGGTCAGTGGGAAAGTCCATCTCATTGAATCATTGACTGAACCATGAAGAAAACAGCCAAATAAGCAGCTTCAGTACCTGCTGGCTGTTACAGTTCCCTCCCTGCCTGCCTGGGGAATGCTTACATTCATTAATATAAAATGTGGGCGTGTAACCAATAAAACCGATAGTTTAGTACTAGTCCGAAAGCAGATCATTTGAGCTGAAGGGTAAAATGGGCGTTACATAGACCGCAATGTTAATGTAAATGATACATTTCGTAATTAGGCAGCTTGGATATCGGGGGATATAAAGAGAATCTGAAAAAAATGGCTCCTGAGGGGTACTTGCCTCAGGAGGGGGAATATTCTAGGCTCTAATGAGGCTGCCCACGTTAGCCTCCAGGAACCAGCACTGGCAGCCCCTGAATAGTGGCCATGTAAATATTTACCTTCCGTGAAGGGAAGGGTGGATGGCATGGGTTTGGGTGGGTTTCGGGCATTATTGTACAATGTATAATGTACATGTGTTTGGTTGTTATGTACTAAATTCATTAAAACGTATTTGTTAGCAAATATTTACCTTCCATGCTCCAGCCCAGGCGCACTAATGGCTTTCCGATAAGCTCTGGCAGAAATAGCTGAGCCCGATCAGGTCCGCTTTACTGCTCAGGTGCCACAGATATTGGCAGAAATAGTGTCAGGGAGGTAGTTAAGGTTAGGCATCAATAGAGGGAGGGTTAACGGGATAATAGGTTTAGGTTTAGTGATAGTAAAATACAGTGGGATGCGAAAGTTTGGGCAACCTTGTTAATCTTCATGATTTTCCTGTATAAATCGTTGGTTGATAAAAAAAAGTCAGTAAAATATATCATATAGGAGACACACACAGTGATATTTGAGAATTAAAATTAAGTTTATTGGATTTACAGAAAGTGTGCAATAATTGTTTAAACAAAATTAGGCAGGTGCATAAATTTGGGCACCACAAAAAATAAGTGAAATCAATATTTAGTAGATCCTCCTTTTGCAGAAATTACAGCCTCTAAATGCTTCCTGTAGGTTCCAATGACAGTCTGGATTCTGGCTGAAGGTAATTTGGACCATTCCTCTTTACAAAACATCTCTAGTTCATTCAGGTTTGATGGCTTCCGAGCATGGACAGCTCTCTTTAACTCACACCACAGATTTTCAATTATATTCAGGTCTGGTGACTGAGATGGCCATTCCAGAACGTTGTACTTGTTTCTCTGTATGAATGCCTTAGTGGATTTTGAGCAGTGTTTAGGGTCGTGGTCTTGTTGAAAGATCCAGCCCCGGTGCAGCTTCAGTTTTGTCACTGATTCCTGGATATTGGTCTCCACAATCTGCTGATCCTGAGTGGAATCCATGCGTCCCTCAACTTTGACAAGATTCCCAGTCCCTGCACTGGCCACACAGCCCCACAGCATGATGAATCCCCCACCATATTTTACTGTAGGTAGCAGGTGTTTTTCTTGGACTGCTGTGTTCTTTTTCTTCCATGCATAACACCCCCTGTTATGTCCAAATAACTCAATTTTAGTTTCATCAGTCCACAGCACCTTATTCTAAAATGAAACTGGCTTGTCCAAATGTGCTTTAGCATACCTCAAGCTGCTCTGTTTGTGTTGTGGGTGGAGAAAAGGCTTCCTCTGCATCACTCTCACATACAGCATCTCCTTGTGTAAAGTGCGCCGTATGGTTGAACGATGCACAGTGACTCCATCTGCAGCAAAATGATGTTGTTGGTCTTTAGGACTGGTCTGTGGGTTGACTCTGACTGTTCTCTCCATTCGTTTCTTCTGTCTCTCTGAGATTTTTCTTCGTCTGCCACTTCAAGCCTTAACTTGAACTGAGCCTGTGGTCTTCCATTTCCTCAGTATGTTCCTAACTGTCGAAACAGACAGCTGAAATCTCTGAGGCAGCTTTCTGTATCCTTCACCTAAACCATGATGGTGAACAATTTTTGTCTTCAGGTCATTTGAGAGTTGTTTTGAGACCCCACATCAGAGAAAATTAAAAGAGGAAGGAAACTTACAATTGACCTCCTTAAATATTCTTTCTCATAATTGGATTCACCTATGTATGTAGGTCAGGGGTCACTGAGCTTACCAAGCCAATTGGAGTTCCAATAATTAGTTCTTAAGGTTTTGGAATTAAAAAAAATGACAACAGTGCCCAAATTTATGCACCTGACTAATTTTATTGAAGCAATTATTGTGCACTTTCTGTAAATCTAATAAACATCATTTCACTTCTCAAATATCACTGTGTGTGTCTCCTATATGATACAGTGGGTTGCAAAAGTATTCGGCCCCCTTGAAGTTTTCCACATTTTGTCACATTACTGCCACAAACATGAATCAATTTTTATTGGAATTCCACATGAAAGACCAACACAAAGTGGTGTACACATGAGAAGTGGAATGAAAATCATACATGATTCCAAACATTTTTTACAAATAAATAACTGCAAAGTGGTGTGTGCATAATTATTCGGCCCCATTTGATCTGAGTGCAGTCAGTTGCCTATAGACATTGCCTGATGAGTGCTAATGACTAAATAGAGTGCACCTGTGTGTAATCTAATGTCAGTACAAATACAGCTGCTCTGTGAGGGCCTCAGAGGTTGTCTAAGAGAATATTGGGAGCAACAACACCGTGAAGTCCAAAGAACACACAAGACAGGTCCAAGACAGGTCAGGGATCAAGTTATTGAGAAATTTTAAGCAGGCTTAGGCTACAAAAAGATTTCCAAAGCCTTGAACATCCAAAGGAGCACTGTTCAAGCGATCATTCAGAAATGGAAGGAGTATGGCACAACTATAAACCTACCAAGACAAGGCCATCCACCTAAACTCACAGGCCGAACAAGGAGAGCGCTGATCAGAAATGCAGTCAAGAGGCCCATGGTGACTCTGGACGAGCTGCAGAGATCTACAGCTCAGGTGGGAGACTCTGTCCATAGGACAACTATAAGTCATGCACTGTACAAAGTTGGCCTTTATGGAAGAGTGGCAAGAAGAAAGGCATTCATAACAGAAAGCATAAGAAGTCCCGTTTGCAGTTTGCCACAAGCCATGTGGGGGACACAGCAACCATGTGGAAGAAGGTGCTCTGGTCAGATGAGACCAAAATGAAACTTTTTGGCCAAAATGCAAAACGCTATGTGTGGCAGAAAACTAACACTGCACATCACTCTGAACACACCATCCCCACTGTCAAATATGGTGGTGGCAGCATCATGCTCGGGGGGTGCATCTCTTCAGCAGGGACAGGGAAGCTGGTCAGAGTTAATGGGAAGATGGATGGAGCCAAATACAGGGCAAACTTGGAAGAAAACCTCTTGGAGACTGCAAAAGACTTGAGACTGGGGCGGAGGTTCACCTTCCAGCAGGACAATGACCCTAAACATAAAGCCAGGGCAACAATGAAATGGTTTAAAACAAAACATATCTATGTGTTAGAATGGCCCAGTCAAAGTCCAGATCTAAATCCAATCGAGAATATGTGGCAAGATCTGAAAACTGCTGTTCACAAACGCTGTCCATCTAATCTGACTGAGCTGGAGCTGTTTTGCAAAGAAGAATGGGCAAGGATTTCAGTCTCTAGATGTGCAAAGCTGGTAGAGACATACCCTAAAAGACTGGCAGCTGTAATTGCAGCAAAAGGTGGTTCTACAAAGTATTGACTCAGGGGGCCGAATAATTATGCACACCCCACTTTGCAGTTATTTATTTGCAAACAATGTTTGGAATGATGTATGATTTTCGATCCACTTCTCACATGTACACCACTTTGTATTGGTCTTTCATGTGGAATACCAAATAAAATTGATGCATGTTTGTGGCAGTAATGTGACAAAATGTAGAAAACTTCAAGGGGGCCGAATACTTTTGCAACCCACTGTATATTTAACTGACATTTTTTTATTGTAACAACCAACGATTTATACAGGAAACTCATGATGATTAACAAGGTTACCCAAACTTTCGCATCCCACTGTATCAGTAAAAATTACTAATGTTCTCCTATTGTATTACCCATTGACCAATAGTAGAATAATATTGGTAATTTACTGATATTCTACTAGGGCTTTCCCTAGCACTCAAATTGCTGCAACCTCCTTTTTTACATGTATGCGTGATAGGCATCCAAACCAAGCACCCAGCATCCAAACCAAGCAACTGCCTAGTGTGCCCATGCCTAGAAACGGACCCTGTCTGGACAGCAATTTCAGGATCTAACAAAACACCATCAGCTAGTAATAGGCTATTAGATTTCAGCTTGGCCACACTGGAAGCAGTGCCTTCCAATTACTATGCCTAGAGTTACAATTACTCCTTGCACTGCAACAGATAAGAGAAAGTTGCAAGGACAAACTGAACGCCCGACAACCGTAAATAGAGAAAGCCAAGCTTTATTCATTATTACACAAAGTCACGCTGAGCTCCAGCAACAGCTGTATTTAAAAACTGCCATATAAAAGAGCGAAAACATAAACACAATTTCTGCTGGCAGTCTCAGTATAAGAGAATGGCTTGTCGGATGCCTGCGGTGAGGTTAGTGTAACACAGGAACACTTTATCACATCAATCTACACAAAATACAGCACCTTTTCATCCCTCCGACAAGCTTTAATGTGCTGCCTTCAGTACAGCGTGCTGAAAGCCTGGTAAATAATATCAGGAAATAGATTAGGCAGTAAGTCAGTGTTGTGCTTTCTGAGGCTCCTGCTGCGATTTTTGGTTTGTTTTTCCTTTTCTCTGTGACATAAGAGTGTTGCTGAGCTCGTTCCTATTTTAGTTCTCTGCATTGGGAGGCACAGTTAGCACAATTGCAGAGGAAGACAGATCCGCACTAGAACACATACAGTGAGTTTATGGATAGTAAACACAAGTGCGCATTTCAATAGAATCTGTTCTGCATAATTGAAAGCTTATTAATATCACCGTTTACTAGACTTGGCGGCTGAGCTGTTATACCTTTATAAGGTTGCAGACATTAAAGTGACACCGAAGCGAAAAAAATCTTATGATATAATGAATTGTATGTGTAGTACGGATAATTAATGGAACATTCGTAGCAAAGAAATGAGTCTCACATCTTTTATTTTCAGTTATATACCTTTTTTTTAATAACATTGCATCATGCAGTCATATTTGCCGTTTACAAACCACACTCTGTATTTTAAACTGAAACAGAGCAGAGCTAATGACCCTTTGAACTCACCTGCAATAAATCTTATCTGAAGCTGTGTCTCACTGTTTCTTTGATGTATAAGTGCTTCAGAAAACAGCATTGTAGCTGACCCAAGTTGAATCAAAGAGCTCAGAGCAGCTCTTTTGCATAGATAACAAGTAAAGTTTCTTAAAGGTGGCCATACACTTATAGATTTGCAGCAGATTCGACCATCAGATAGATCTCTGTCAGATGCCTGTCAAGGCGAAACTGACAGGAATGATGTGTGTCACACACTAGAGAACAGATTTCTGATAGATTCTATAGGAAATCGATTTAAATGCATTATTGGACCATAAAGATCCAATGTAACTCTATGGGCCATTGATCTACTGCCAGCAGCAGGTCGACCTAGCTTTTCCATCATGTCAGATAGATCAAATCGATCAAAATCGATCGAAAGATTTGATCGATCGATGACTGCAATCGACCAATGTTTGGGTCCCTTAAAGAGAATCTGTACTCTAAAATTCTTACAATAAAAAGCATACCATGTTTCTGCCACTCCCTGCTGCAATCCTGGCTTGTAATTGTCAGTTTTAGGCAGTGTTTACAAACAAAAGACATGGCTGCTAACAGCATGTGATATAGGCTGAGAGTAGCTCAGTGTGTGAGCCATACAGAGCTTGGAGGGGGCCTGGAGAGGGTGTGTATAGCTTCTATCCTATTACAAGCAGACCTGCACATTCCAGCCTGAGTGCCTGAGCCTGACAGAGCCGACAGAGGAAAGAAGATTAGATTATTTAACAGAGATAACACAGCCACTGTGCAACTAGGAAAGGCTGCAGGAAGCCAGAGCACATTAGAACAGGCATAGGAACTTATAGGATAGAAGAAATAAGGCTGAACATTTTGTTACAGAGTCTCTTTAACTCTTCCTGTACTGGAAACGATATATGAATGAGACTCATACCTATGCTACTAATGTTCTAGTACTTATCTGTAATACACATACAATTCATTATCTCATACATTTAGTTTCACTTCAGATTCCCTTTAAAGGGCAGCTGAATGGAGTAGACATGACCCTATGGCCAAATTACTATTTTTCTAAATGAACTTTGGGGATATACGAGGGCTATAGAGAAAGTCTCCTGTCTCCCTGCATCGCTTATCACATGACTGCAGAACACTGATAACTGTTTTATCAGTAGCATTAACATTAAAAACATACCTACGTGGAGACATAATCAGAAGACACAGTGGGTGTAACATAAAATAAAATGTTTCCTTACTTGATTAATAGTTAACAGCTGTTACTTCCCGGATCTCCCTCATAGATGCGGGTTAGTTGATGAAGTGTTAACAATCAGAATCAAAATCAACAGGATCATTTTTGTTTTGGCCAAATACGTTTGGATAAAAAAAAACCCGCAGGAAGAAAAAACAGAGACAACAGGAGCCCAAACGGTGCAATACATCACAGTAATGGGAGAATGTGAGGAAACGCGGAAAAGCCGCCGCATGTGCCAAGAGCTAGGCGGCTGACTCCGCGTCCTACGCAGCGGTTGCACGCGTCTGGCGGTGTGGTGGAACACAGAAAAGCCGCCGCATGTCTTGACAGCAAAGCGGCTGTTTGCATGCAGCAGCATGTGCTTGGTGTGGCTGGGTCTGTTAGTGCACCTAGACAGATGGAGAGCTATGCACGCGCGGGCCTGAATGCAGGACCTTTATACTAGCAGGGGAAGTGTCAGCTGATCAGGAAGATCAGCTGACTCTTGCAGGACTCATGATTGGCTGAATGTTTCGGGCGGGGCAGCAGAGTCCAGCAACTATATATTCTGCTGCTTGTCAGTTGCTGGTTGTCTGCCATTGCTAACACTTGCGTGAAGGCACTCAGACCATAGTCAGATCCCAAAGTGTGCTAGAACCGGCCGGAGCCGGGGATCCACACTTAGCTAGATTCTGTTGATAGTTTAAAGTACTAGTGTGATTGTGATTATTGTCATGACCTGTTTTCCTGTCTGACCATTCTTCTGAAACTCTGATCTTGTACTTTGCTATTCTGATACTCTGTTGCCGAACCCCGGCTCGCCTCTAGACTCCGCATCTGCACTCCTGATTCTGTACCTCGATATTTCTGATACTCTGTTGCCGAACCCTGCCTGTACTTTAGACTCCGCCTCTGCCTTTTGAATCTGTACTTTATCTGTCTGTGTGTTTTCGACTTGGCTTGCCCGACCTCGAGAACCGACCTCACGATTGGAGGCGGTTCCTTGTCCCGTTAGTGACACTTGCGCCTGAGTGTCACTTTCGGACTTTCCTTCCCACTGTCAGTCTGACTCCTCCCGTTTTGGAGAGCTCAGACCTGTGGAAGGAATCTGTGCAGTACTCCTTGCTGCCCTGTACCTGCTCTTGAGGTGCAGCCCTCAAAACTTTACAGTTGCACCAGACACTTGTTACTCAGGTGACCAGAGGTTAGCTTATATATCTGATTATCGGTGAGACTGCAGATCACCAATAATCGGGTATATTCTGCATTCTCGGTGATACTGCAGTTCACCGGTAATCAGACCCTCTCTGTGTTACACCGATCGTTAAAGAACGCCAGACCTGTTAGTGACACCCTCTCTCTGGTGTCACTCACGTTCTGTCCTTCCCTCTCCCTGTCTGACTCCTCCCCGTGGAGAGTCCAGACTACGGAAGGAACTTGTTGCTAAGACTGCAGTAAGGTCTGAATCACCTGCTCCACAGGTGACCATTAGAGCCGTGCTATTTGTATCTCTGAGACTGCAGTAAGGTCTGAATCACCTGCTCCACAGATGACCATTAGAGCCGTGTCATTTGTATCTCTGAGACTGCAGTAAGGTCTGAATCACCTGCTCCACAGATGACCATTAGAGCCGTGTCATTTGTATCTCTGAGACTGCAGTAAGGTCTGAATCACCTGCTCCACAGATGACCATTAGAGCTGTGTCTTTTGTATCTCTGAGACTGCAGTAAGGTCTGAATCACCTGCTCCACAGGTGACCGTTAGAACCGTATTTATCTGTCTGTACCTTCCAGCCCCACTGAGGGGCCTTGTGTCTGGTCTGTTCTGTTGGTGTCCTGAGTGTTCCTTGCCAACTCCTGTGGTAAGGTCCTGTAAAACCATTATTCCGCAGATCACCAACATTCAGTCATCTGAGTAGTGGCATAATCGTTACAGAGAAGTGTGAAGAATAGGTTAATGGATTATACTCACAAAGGCGGGTTGTAGAAAGGCAACCAACCACTGTAGACAGGTTGAGATGTATAACCCTAAATCCACTCAGGTGACCAGGCAGAGCTGGTGCTGGTCGCACTCTTAGTAGAAAAAAACAAACCTCCATTGGCTTATGAATGGTCAAAGAGGGATGATAGCCCTCCAAAGGAAGGGTCATGGCACAGGATATAGGAATAAAATTACATAAAAAATAAAATAATAAATGATGAGGTGGCTTACCTCAAAGAAGACAAATTCACGTATTAGATGAATTTTTATTTGTTGTTAATGTAATTTTATCATAACTGGGCGCCTCTTTCCCATTATCCCGTGACTTGTGTAGATAATTACATATGAAAGACAGTATAGGATTTAAAATAATTGAAAAATGGGATAAAGGACTTATTTTCCAGTTTCCGTTCCGTACAAAATGTAGAATTAGCCTGGTTCTGCATTAAGCGGGGCTACCACCTGTGGGAAGAAACTGTTTCTTTGCCTGGAAGTTTTTGTTACAACTGACTGGGATCTCACCCCAATCTTGGTCACTCTCTTTTTGTACCTGCTAGTATTGTAGTCTTGCAGGGAACTTAAGCCCCATACACACGCTCAACCGCCGTCTTTTACAGTGAGTGAAAATCAAATGTTTTGGGAAAATTGAACGACAGTCTTCAGGTGTAGACGTGCGGACGACTTGGCGGAAATCAAGATAAAAAAACGTGAAACAACAGATAAGAACAAGTTGAATTGTTCCGCATATCGGATTGATTTGTGAAACGACAAGAGGAAGTTGTGGTCATCTTATCAATGTGTACAGAAGTCCAGTGGCGTAGCTAAGGAGCTGTGGGCCCCGATGCAAGTTTTACATTCGGGCCCCCCCAAGCACTCTATACATAACAATCGATACGGCTCACCAAAACCTGCCAATAGCAACTACAGTGTCAGAGGTGTAAGAAGGGGATGGGGAACAGTTTGTTAATGATTACCAATATTCAAAGTATCTGTAGAAGTGATTATTATGAGCACAGGACCAATAGAGAGCTAATACTGAAGTTGAGGGTGGGCCCCTCGGGGCCCCTGTGGCCCAAGGGCCCCGATGCGGTCGCAACCTCTGCAACCCCTATTGCTACGCTCCTGCAGAAGTCTGTAACGATTATGCGTCAACTAAACTGTTAAAAAGAGATCTCCTTCGCATTTAGCGATATGCAAATCATGGTTTTATAGACGAAATTGCTTGTTTTGTCGTGCGGTGTGTATAATTGTCGTTTGCACATCAAGACGAATCTTGTCGCACTGAAAAGTCGTTTAATTTCGTCTTGCCATTTGTACTAAGTGGCTGCGTTTGAGCATGTATATGGGACTTTAGACTGCAGCCAACGATTCTTTCTGTTAATCAGATGATGCTCTGAAGTCTCACTTTCTCCTGTATGGAGCAACAACTGGCAGAGACCCCCAAATATGCTCTTATGGAGTGGGAAATATGGACAGACACTCCAAGAAAAATGAAGCTGGATATATGGGAATGTTGGGGGTACTTAGGTCTTGAAGGCCTTAAAGGGAACCTGAAGCGAGCAAAATTATTTAAAATAAACACGTGATGTAGCTGCAAATGAATATATGAACATACTAACTTCACCGTCAGTTCCACTCAGAGGCTCACCACTTTCTTCTTACAGTGATCCCTTCCAGTTTTGACAAGATTTTGTCAATTGAAATATACCAGTTGCTGTCAGTTATATTTCAGCAGCTGTCAGTTACAACTGAATGTGAAAGGTAATGTCCATGTTTCCCTATGGCTCAAGTGGGCAATATTACAGTTTCACAGTGTGCTGACCAGGAAGCTGTTATGGGGTAATGGCCGTTTTTAAAATGGAGGACGGAGAATTCCATTGATCACAGTGGACAAATGGGAAGCAGGAGGGGGAGGAAGAGATTGAGGAGTAGACTACAGAGGAGATAAGTATGACCTGTGTATGGTTATTTTGACTTTTTATTTTCAGTACAAGTTCTCTTTAAGGTGGCCACTAACTATACATTTTTTAAAATATCTGTTCAATTCAAGAATAGCAATCAGTTTTTATGACTGATTGTAACAATTCAAAAATCTGACCAGTGTACCACACACCTATGTTAAAATTTTCCCCAATCATGAATAAAAGAATTAAAGCTCAGAAAAAATTGATTGGAATCCATCACACACCATGCAATTCTTAATAAAGTTGTTTTGAAATTTCCAACATGTCCAATCTCCAAAAATCGGAAACAAAAATCAAGGAAATTCTATCGAATTGGTGAAAAATTTGATCTTTTTTGTATGGTGTGTGGACACCTGTATCCATAGAAGGGAGAGGGAGGAAACGAGGATCAAAAGTAACAACACTGTATACTAAGAAAGAAACCTCTCTAAAATAACTGTCAGAACGCCCAGGTGGGGGGAAGTGCCAGTACTTATCATGAGCATTTGGTTTTGGTCCAGGTCTCTGGAAGTCCCTTCACAAGGGGAGTGGAAATCCTTTGGCCTGTAGAGAGGGGGAGCCCAATAGTGCTCGTTATGTCTAAAACGGTGGGGGATTGTGGGTAGTTATACTCACAAGCATGGGTTACAGTCCTGCAACCACCATATAAGCATGCAGAAATTGACCGTTCTTGCTCGGTATCACGGAACCTTCTGGAACTGGGTGGTCGCTTTCCTCCTGTGGACCCTTCTACTGGAGAACTACGTGCACCAGTAGCTGGGGGCTACACCCTCCTTGGTAGGTGTAAAGTTATAACTGGGTTGCTAATTTGGGGAGGCGCCCAATAGAATTATAATGGTGGATAAAACTATAATATATAAATAATATAAGTAGAGGTATCTTACCTCTAATGACGACTCACTGGGACGACTCAGCCCGCTTCCTCAGGTCAATTCAACAATAACCTTGTTATACAGCTGTGTGGGGTGCAGGCGCCGTGTGCATGGCTGTATTACAAGGTGGTTATTGTATTGACCTGAGGAAGCGAGCTGAGACCCGTGAAACGCGTTGTCAACAGTATAACCTTTTGATAATAAAGACTCCTTAATTCCATCCCAGTGAGTCGTCATTAGAGGTAAGATACCTCTACTTATATTACTTATATATTATAGTTTTATCCACCATTATAATTCTATTGGGCGCCTCTCCAAATTATCAACCCTTATCATGAGCATATTCATTTGAATAGGGTTGTCTGGGGAAGACTCTGGGCCAATTCTCCATGTACCTTTATTTTGAAGTGTAAGTACTGATGACCTTTCTCATAAGTGTATGAAAACATACAGTCTAAAGGCCATCTCATGTTGAGTAGGAGAAGCCTGAGCAACAAGCCAGTCACGTAGTCAGTGGACAGGATCCTCCCCTGGAGAACTGAGCCGTACATTATCAGTTTGTGTTATTTTTATTTTTTGGGGGGTTGGCAGCAGTGATTTATGAAGCTCAAGCTTTCAGGTTTTTTTTTAATAAGCTATTGTGTGATTTCTTGACAGCTATGAGCTTCAATTCTCCAGGAAGCGTGAGATGGGAGATGCCTTATTTAGCTCCCCTTCTCCCCCCCCCCCCCCCAAGTTAGAACCTGAGCGCAGGGAGGAAACAACCACCAGCGGACATCTGAATTCTTGGCATATTCAGCAGGTTAGGATAATCCTGTGTGTCCATCTCTGCAGGAGTCTGATGGATCAGGACAGGTGGAAGCAGTGAAAGTCACACCGTGATGAGTCTCCAGGGAGTCCCTGCCATTCACCACACGGCTTGATATACTGACCAGCTGCACCACTCTGATTTAATGTCTTTGTACTAAAAATATGCATTACAAAACCAAATCTTTGTGTACTCGGGGCATTCTCATGAAGGTGGCAGACTCTCCGCGCTGCGTTTTCTATTATTCATGCCCTGTGGCAGTTACGCGGCGGGGGGCTCTGCCTGGCGCGGCCTGGGAAGTGCGGAGAGATGGACGGTGTGTAAATTGAGATGTGACTCTGCGGCATGCTCCACCAGATTGATCTTGATAAGCGAGCAGAGATGTTTAAAGCCATCTGTAGCTGCATCATGTACGCATAAAATAGTGCCCCCGCCATGCCTGGCGCGATGGGACAACGCCAGGCCAGCGGCAGCTGGGGAAAGGCGACACCTTATTTTTAATAAATACGTAACTTCACTTTCAATACTATTTTTAGCGCAAACTGTAAACACACTTAAAGTGGGATAAAACTCTGATATAACATTGAATAAAAATGGGCTTTCCTACTGTTTATTACCCATACAGTTACCATATTTGCTTTTATGCACAAGTAATATTGTCTGTTTACAAGTTCTCAAAATACAGTTTACCTGCTTTGAAAGCTACAGTTGCATTTTATTGCATAGCTGCTGTATTTATATATCAAAATCTATCTAGTGATTACTAGAGATGGCCCAGCCTTGGAGAACTCATGGAGAAGCACATGATCAATTTGATCAGCTGATAGATTTGTAAGCCTCTGATTTGCTGTGATGACTTCCTGGTTTAACACATGATCATGACCAGCAAATCAGAGCCTTACAAATCTATTAGCTGATCAAACTGATCGTGTGCTTCTCCATGAGTTCTCCAAGGCTGGGCCATCCCTAGTGATTACTTCTCAGCTCTTTCTGCTTCTCAGCTCAGTACAGCTTAATTTCAGAAGTTTACTAATGTTTATTAAATGTATCTAACAAAGGGATGTAAACAAAAGTTAATGTTATCACCTCTTCAGTTGTGGCCACTGAAGCAAGGAGCTTTCCGCTGAAGATTTAAGTGATGTGTTTAACTGTTGGAATGCTGTTCTGATACCATTTTTTGTGGTAGTGGATTTAAAGCTTAAAGTGAATGTTTACCAGATTCAAAAAGAAAAAGTCAGATACTCACCTAAGGAGAGGGAAGGCTCGGTCCTAATGAGCCTTCCCCCTCCTTTCCCGGTGCCCGGTCCCGCGCAGGATCCTCCGTGGCAGTATTCAACCAGTTCGGTCAAATACTGCCACTTCCGCATGCCTTCGGGAGCTTTCGGAAGCCTTCGGGAGCACTCGGGCTCCCGATGACGTGGCCGCTCCATACTACGCATGCGCGAGCGCCCTCTATGACGCACTCGCGCGTACGTAGTATGGAGCGGCCTGTCTTCGGAAGCCCGAGTGCTCCCGAAGACCTCCGAAGTCCCTGCGGCGGCGGACGCGAACGGGAGAGCCAGTGCAGCACCGAGGGCACCGGGAGAGGAGAGGGAAGGCTCATTAGGACCGAGCCTTCCCTCTAATTAGGTGAGTATCTGACTTTTTCTTTTTGAATCCGGTACCCATTGGCTTTAAAATAATCTTTTGGAGCAAAGAAGAAATGCTGAGTTTCAGACCACTTTAAGCATTGTTACAAATAAGTGAGATTCCACTTTTCTTTGAAAGTAGACTGGTACTAAACAAAGGAAATTGTACGGTAGACTAATTCATTTGCAACAAGCTATGTGTTTTTAAAGCCAGCAAGATAACCAGTTAACCAGCTGAGCGGTCTGGACGAGCTCAGCTCGTCCATCACCGCCGGAGGCTGCCGCTCAGGCCCTGCTGGGCCGATTTTCATCAAATAAAAAGCAGCACACGCAGCCGGCACTTTGCCAGCCGCGTGTGCTGCGTGATCGCCGCCGCAGCGCGGCGATCTGCCGCGTGCAGCGGCGAAAGAGGGTCCCCCCAGCCGCCTGAGCCCAGTGTAGCCGGAACAAAAAGTTCCGGCCAGCGCTAAGGGCTGGATCGGAGGCGGCTGACGTCAGGACGTCAGCTGACGTCCATGACGTCACTCCGCTCGTCGCCATGGCGACGAGGTAAGCGCAACACGGAAGGCTGCTCATTGCGGAAGGCGATCAGAAGAACGCATCCGGAGCGCCCTCTAGTGGGCTTTCATGCAGCCAACTTTCAGTTGGCTGCATGAAATAGTTTTTTTTTAATTGAAAAAAAACCCTCCCGCAGCCGCCCTGGCGATCTTAATGGAACGCCAGGGTGGTTAATGTGGAGCTAGTTTAGTTGAGGTGGGAAAGCCAACAGCTGCTCCCTGCTGTCAGCAATTTGGTCACAACCACTAATTTGTAAGAAATAGGGGACCCAGTTGAAAACAGTAGCCTAAAATGGCACACCTGGACTCTCACCCGCAATCTTTGAGCCATTGCGAAACCTATTCCATTGGTTGGGTGGCTAGTACTGTTTTGAAAGTTTGACCCATTAACCAAAAACAGTAAATTGAGGGTGATTTACAGGACTAGTGAGAAGGTCTGCTGTTACTGGTTGGATTGCATCATCCTACTGTAAAAGGGAAGGCACTGACTGAATCTTTCAGAGGAGATTGCAAGCTATAGCCCCTCCAATAACATAACACTAGGATTTCTTATATGGGCTCCATCAGCTTCAGCTTCTACAGAAGGTTGACCACAGTGCCGCACCAGCACGTCCTCCAGCTGTCACATCTAGGAGGTGGCGTGGTGCATGTGCCAGTCATCTTCTCCCTTTGCTGCCAGTTGGCGTCCTTTTTCACTCAGTCCCAAATGTGCTGCAGTGTGGTCTCTTTTTGCCCCATATAACATATAATTTATTTTTTGTGCGGCAGTGATGTTTTCCGTGCGATCATCAAATTTCACGTTATGATTGCGTCTTGTGATTTTTTATTTTTTTTAATGAGGGGAGAGGTGAATGTTGCATAGGCAACTGCAAAGAAAATCACATAGTACCACGTTTGCTATGGGACTTTCTTGTACTCCTATAGACTTAAAGCTAACTAAGCACCTAGGTGCTCCTAGATTAAAATAATAAATCAAACAAGCGTGCCCTAAGGGAGGTTTGTAAGCATGTGGTTTTGGGGGCTCTAACCATTTACTTATGTATGAAGCTGTTGCGTGATTACTGCTTGCAAATCCCTGCATGCTGAAGCATGAGGGCCCGTTTCCACTCTCGCGGAAACGGCCGCGAATCCGCAGAGTTTCCCCGCAGGCAAATCGCGCGGGGAAACTCTGCCATAGGGGACAACGGCGCCGCCGGCCGAATCGCTTGCAGTAGCGATTCGGCCGGAAACCCCCACAGAATTCGCGGCGGAGGCTGCGATTCCCATAAGCCGTGCATGGCACGGCTGATGGGAATCGCCTGCGATCCCGCCCACCCGCTCAGTGCCGGCGTGCGTCTACGAGACGCACGCCGCACTAGTGGAAACGAGCCCTGACTCAAAATCAGCTGCTTAGCAGCAGGAAGTGCAGAGGTAGTGACCGCACCCGGGCCCCTTGGGTAGAGGGGCCCACTATGGGCCTTCCTTCATCCACCTCATTAGTGTTTAATTGGTGCTATGCTGGTAATGAACACCTCTGTATGTGCATTGAATATTGGTAATCCTTAACAAAACTGTTCCTGTACTATGATTACACCTCTAAGACACTGTAGCAGTCCTTAGTAGGTTTTTGGGCTCCATAACAATAGAGTGCTCTGGGCCCCATGTAAAATTCGTACTGGGGCCCCAAGCTCCTTAGCTACGCCACTGCTCAAATTATTGACCAAATTAAAGTGTGCCAGAGACGGGGAAAAAAAGCGTCCGCCGGAGAGATACATAGAGGGCGCACTTCTCTTGTGCAGACCGGCTGAGAATGGAGAAAGTTACAGGACCCGGTACCAGAGCTGCAGGCAGCGGAGGACGGCAGCGTGGTATCCATCCTTGCGCATGGGGCTGGAGGAAGCCCCAGGTGTGTATAAAACTTTTTTTTTTCTCGTCTCTGGTTTCCTTTAAGATCCAGTACTATAGTATAGTTTATGTGGTTAAGTATGACCATTTCTGATATAGTAAACCACTTTGTCCGGTACCTTGGAGTTTACTGTAAAGGGATTCTACTGTATAAAGTATGGTTGTTGTAGAGTCGGAGACTCAGTACCTTCAGCATTCGGCAGTAGTGACCTCTGTGTAATGGTACTTCAGTCTTGATCAGTCTACAGAAACACAGGAGAGGTTTAGTATTCTCGTCGTCCTCGGCGATCACGCTCCCCCTCTGGCAGCTCTCCACTCCTGTCATGTGACGATCTCAAGAGAAAGATTAAGCTCTTCTTCCAAATGGGTAATTGAATATCTACTGGAGCCCCATCAGCTTGTTTTTATGTCATGAATATGCTTGTCCTGAGCAGTTAGCAGTGATATTTCCCTATCAGAACAGAATTCATCTTCCCGGTGTATCTTTTATGGATGAAACTTGGGGCCCTTTGTGAGTTTCAGTATTTAGTATCCGTTCTTCAGCATGATGTGTTCTCAATTAATGCAAATATGCCTCCTGGAAAGGACCTTATTTGCTCCCTGCCTTTTCTTTCTGCCATGTGTATAAATCAATATAATCCTTTTAATGCTCCGGCGGGCAGTAAACCATGCAATTTGCATTCTCTGTCTTGTGCGGTGCTGAAGGTTAAAGTTGCAATCCTGATGCCGGAGCCGGGTCCAGAAATAGTCCTGGCGCTGTTTAATCAGTTTATTGTGGTTTCCGACAGAGGGCAAATCATGTGCTGGGAAGTTTGCAGAGCTGAAGTTCTGCTGTGAATTTAAAGAGGAAAGGTAACCCAGGATTGAACTTCATCCCACTCACTAGCTGATATCTCCTTTCCCATGAGAAATCTTTTCCTTTTCTCAAATAGATCAGCAGAGAGGATCTGTATGGCTGATATTGTGGTGAAACCCCGCCCACAGTGTGATGTCAGGACCATGGTCCTGGCTGTTTCCTGCTGTCTGTGAGCTTTGTGGGAAATAACAGCTGCTTCCAACTGCCAAGCAACCAGTATCTCCCTCTGTGCATATGTATTACTTTAAGGCAGGGGTCATACTTGTCTTTCAGTTTCTACACTTTTCAGAAAACTGAAAGACAAGTGTGACCTCTACCTTACAACAGCTAATGTAATTTATAGAGAAAACTGACAAATTGCGCAAGATGTCAGTTTTTTTTCTGCGCGCAAAATCTACATTCAAGTGTGACCTAGCTCATTGATTAACATGAGTTCTCAGTTGAAAACAGTTTTTCTGTGCAGAAAACGCATACGAAAGCCGACAAGTGTGACCCCTGCCTCAAGGACCATTATCGCCAAAATAGTAGGCAGTTAAAATCTGACAGAACTGACAGGTTTTAGGCAAGTCCATCTCCTCAGGGGGGATTCTCTGTGTTTTCTTTTTAACAGCATTTCCTGAACAGCAGTTGCAAAGTCTATCTGACAAAATAGTGTGCAAGTGAGTAGGGAGGCTGGCTGGTATCTTACTATTTTGGCAGTTAAACTGCTGTTCAGGAAATGCTGTTAAATACAAAGAAAACCCTGAGAATACCCCATGAGGAGATGGTCTGACCCAAAGTCAGTTCTGTCAGATTTTAAAGTGGATCTGAACTCAGAACTCCTCTCGGCTCTAAAAGATACACAACAGTATAATGACCTTTAAACAAAAAAATATGTATTTGTTACAGCTCATACAAATCCTAAAATAAATTTGCACAATTTCTACTTCCTAATTCATGGAAGCAGACATATTGTTTACAGCCTGTACTTTCCAATGAGCTTATCTGCCATCTCTGCCATGGCAGTCATGTGATACAGGGGGCAGATCAAATTACAGCTTGTAATTAGACACAAATGAGGGGGGAGTAAACAGGCTATTTTGTATTTTTAAATACATTCAGGGTGCATTTCTCTACGTTTTCCTTCTGTCCTGTGCAAGAGTTACGGTCCACTTTAACTGCCTACTTTTTTCGCAGTAGTGGTCCTTAAGAAAATAAACAACTTTTTAGCCTATCGCATTGTTAGGGGGTGTGGTTAAAGATAATGGCAGTTGGTGCTCTCTGTTTTTTTATGTCTACCAGTAGTAAAGATGATGACCTGCAGGCTGATAATCGATCAAATAATATGAACAAATTACATGGCGAATATCAATTATTTCTTGATCTCTCTACTATTTTTTTCACTTTGCAATGTATTAATACTTAATACTTATACTAATAATTATATAAAATTTCTTTTTTCTCCTTCTTAAGGTAGAAGTTGCCACGGTAGGGGATAGAGGAATGCATGGATCCAAAAATGTTCTTTTCCTCACAATAACCAAAGCCGCTTTAGGCAATACCTGTAATGACTAACGATCGTTATTCATTTGTTATTTCAGTTATTTCCTAAGGCAGCTTCTGTTATTTTGACAAAAATAATGTTTCTGGATCATTTCCAAAACGAACATCAGACCAAACATCATTCAAGGGAACACACAGAGAATTTTATTTCACTTTTGTTCTATTAAATTTGTCTGGTATATAAAGTGAAGTATGGTCCGGTGTTAGTTGAGGAGCAGAAATGCTGACATCAAACCAACAAGCGGTAATTCCGATAATACTGTACCTTTAATGACTGACTGTGCATGGCTTATTGCAAGCTTTTGAAACTTTTTAAAGTGTACCTGGGATGGGGCAGTAGAAAAAAATGATACATACCTGGGGTTTCCTCCAGCCCCCTCCGGGCAGATCGCTCCCTCGGCGCCATCCTCTGCCTCCTCCTGGATTTTCCGCGGTTCGCCTCGGTAAAGTTGTCCAGTCGGGGCCAGTCGGTGCAGGCACTATCTGGTCGCATGTGCTTTCTGTTGCGCTCCCATGGTTGAGAGCGTTCTGCACCTGCGTAGTAGTACTGCGCAAATGACCCTGGACTGGAGGACTTCCCAGGGCTAATTACAGACCAACCAGGAGGCGGAGGAGAACGGCGAGGGAGTGATATGCCTAGAGGGGGCTGGAGGAAGCCCCAGGTGTGTGTAATTCCCCCCTCCCCCTTCATTTCAGGTTTACTTTAAGTTTATTTTTCAAGCATTATACAGAACTGGGTCAGAACCATACAACCAAAAGCCACTTTAGGCAATACCTGTAAAGACTATCGTTATTTTTTTTAAATTGGGTTGTACGGTTCTGATCCAGTTCTGTATAATGTCTGAAGAATAAGCTTTTAATAAACAATGCACAATTAGTCCTTAAAGGTATTACCGGAATCAACACTTGTTGGTTTGATGACAGCATTTCTGATAGGTTTATGTATACAGTATAACCTGCATTTGCTCCATACATGGAGTTTGCATGTAGTCTCTTTGTTTGTATGTGTTCCATCCCACATCTAAAACCTTCTGATATGTTAATTGGTCCCTCCCCTCCTACTCCATCACCATTGTTGTTCAAAAGGTAATTCCTCTGGATCAGCTGTGTCTCATGGAAATTCATGGAAATCTCAGGGTTGGACTGGGCCACCGGGGAGATGGGAAAATCCCAGGTGGGTCTTTTGTGTTTTAAAAATGGCGGCGGTGCCAGTTGCCATGTACCAGCACTGCTTTCCTATGGTGCCCCCGCCACTGGTGCCTCCCATTTGTGTGGTGAGGGGGTGGTGACGGCGCAGGGTTGAAAGGGGTGACAGTATGATGCATGCATCGTGCAGAGATCAGGCAGCCAGAGAGAAGCCGGCAGCCGGTGAAGACATTGCATGGAGCCGAGCAAGTGAGTAAACCAACGCTGCGCTAGCTCTGCAGAGGGACACAGGAGGGGGCCCATGGAGAGAAAGGGTGGAATGGTGTCAGCCCCGCCCCTCCCCAGCAAAGCCCCAACCCCAGCAAATTGCACAGCACCCAGCAAAGCCCCCAGCCCAACAAATTGCAAAGCCTCCAACCCAGCAAAGTGCACAGCAAAGCACCAGGCAAAGTCCCCAGACCAGCAAATTGCACAGCAAAGCCCCCAGTCCACAAAGTTGCACAACACCCAGTGCTCAGCACCCAGCAAATTGCACTTCAACACCCCAGCTCAGCAAATTGCACAGTACCCAATTGCACAGCACCCAGAAAAAAGACCAGTAAAGCCCCCAGCCTAGCACCAAGCAAATTGCACAGCAAAGCATCCAGCACCCAGCAAATAGCCCAGTAAAGCCCCCAGCCCAGCAACCAGCAGATTGCCCAGCAATTCGATATACTGTATATGGGAACATGGCTACTTAATTCTGTTTTCTGTGGAACATGGCTACATAATTTATGTGTACATGGTCCACTCAGCTACTTATTTTATTTTGACTCCCCTGGCTATTTAATTTGTTCATTGTAAAGCACTTGACTGCTTAATTATTTCAACTGGAAATGTGGGACTACCGTACTTTATATTTTTATGTAGTAACATGTGACTACTTGATGAATTATCATAAGGCATGTAACTACTTGATTTAGTTTATCTAAAGTTTATCTGGGCAGATCCACTCTCTGTGAATGACACGGCTACTTATTTCATGTGCATTTTGGTCTGCCCAGGACCCATCATGACCACACCCGTGTTCCAGTGCTTTGCGCACAATATTTACCTGGCCTACCACGCCAGTGAATCCAGCACCTGCACAGCCTCCTCTGCCACCTTCACTAACATTTTCTGGAGCAGCCCCTGTATAGCAGGGCTGGGGAGTTGGTACAAAAATCATCCGACTCCGACTCCTCAATTTATGAAACCACCGACCCAACTCCGACTCCAGGGTACCCAAAATGGCTTTGACTTCTCGACTCCGACTTCTTAGTCTAAACATTATCAGGACTGTGGTTTTGGTACTAAAATCATCTGACTCCCGACTCTTGACTCCTCAGTTTATGAAACCTCTGACTCCAACTTCGACTCCAGGTACCCAAAATTGTTCTGACTTCGACTCCAACTCTGACTCCACAGCCCTGCTGCATAGTCATGTCATGGACAGTCCTCAGAAGAGCTCACAATCTATTCCCTTCCATAGTCATAGTCTAATGTCCTACCAAATTATTATGTATTTATATAGCACAAAATTTACAGAGTACATGAGTATGTGAGCTCCAAATCGGAGGGCGTGTAAGCCCCAGGCTGAAACTTCTCTGGTGGGCCCTTAGTGTCCCAGTCTGACGCTGCCTATTCACCTATATTAACAATGAAAAATCCAGATCGGTGAACTATGGATTTAATAAACTGTATCTAGCCCGTAGCAATCATTTTTAAAGACGTATCAGCGTAAAAGTATTAATGAAATGCAGCCCTGATTGCTTTTAGGAGATGAAGGGTTTACAACCCCGCCTGGCATAAATTCAAGGGTTTTTCGGTGTTTAGCAAATGACAGCGTGCATGATGGCAGCCACGTGCAGGATCAGGCGGGAAATGTTTATGTTTAATAACTTTACTGGATTACATTTTTGGTCATTTGCTGCTGAGTGCTCATGGTCTCTCACCCGGTGATACTTTTGTAAATCAGACCCCAAATATCCTGCACCCAGCACCCAAAATTCCAGCTGGTCTGGGCACAAGTCCTGTTGTAACATACAGTATGTGGGTTCTCATATGTTTTTGTATGGAATAAAAAAAAAAAAAATAAGCCTCTTGAAATAATTTTTTTTAAAAGTTTTTTGAATACTGTTTTTGTGCTTATCTTTTAAAGTATGTAACAGCTCTTCTTGGGGCCTGCATTTAGCTGTGCAGCGCCTGCTTTGGGAGCTACCATAGAGCGTAATGCTATTATGGCTATAGCAACGCTACAAGGAAAACACTGTAATTTAGGTGCCGGGCTGCCAGCAATAGCAGGACCCCAAATGACACCAGCAGAGAATAGGCTGGGTAATCAGTAGGGGAAAATATCCTATATAGTAATCCCCCATTGTCTCTGCGTCCTCTGTCTCCGTGTCCATGCTTTTTTGCTACTGCGCATGTGCAGCACGGACAGCCGTTGCGACATGAGGACGATGGGGCCAGGGGGCCGGGCAGGCGTGTGCACGGGCGGACGTGTGCGCGCTGACATGCGGCCAGCGGCAGCAGTTGCGGGAAGGGAGGGGGGTTGTGAGAGTGGCCTAGAGCCTGTTTTAAATGGGCTTAGGTCTACTAGTTTGTTATATTTCACTACTTTGCCGTGCGTAGGGAGAGCCGTCACTCGGCTTCTCCTGGGCCCAGATCAACATCGCGGGGAACTTGTGCACTGCTTAAAGGTTGAACTTCATGACAATCAGTAGCTGATACCCCCTTTACCATGAGAAATCTTTTCCTTTTCTCAAATACATCATCAGGGGGGTCTGTATGGCTGATATTGTGGTGAAACCCCTCCCACAGTGTGATGTCATGACCATGGTCCTGACAGTTTTCTGTCTGTGAGCCTTGTTTCATTGTGGGAAATAATGGCTTACCTCAGCAGGATTTGATTGCTTCATTTTTAAGTTGCATATGTTGGCATACAAAATTTGTATAATGCTGCATCAACTTGAAATTATTTGCATCTTACTGACCATCCTTAGTTGACTGACGCATCGTACAGCTACTGGCTTGACTGAGAACCATCAGTACCTTCTTGGCCATATAAACTGAAATCATTTCAAACACCTTCTGTTTGTGGGTGGGAACACAGTAGGCAATGCATGAAAGGTAGCGTTTTGTTGCATATGCGTTTTATTTGCGTTTGGAGTGCATTTTATTTGCATTTGTGTTTTACTTGCATTTTACTGCTTTTGCGTTTCACGCATAAAAAACGCATATCATAAATAGAGATGACTCGAACCTCCGATTTTCAGTTCGCGAACCACAATAGACTTCAATGGGGAGGCGAACTTTGAAAACCAGAAACATTTATGCTGGCCACAAAAGTGATGTAAAAGATGTTTTGAAGTGGTCTAACACCTGGAGGGGGGCATGGCGGAGTGGGATACATGCCCAAAGTCCCGGGGAAAATCAGGATTTGACGCAAAGCAGCGTTTTAAGGGAAGAAATCACATTGAATGCTAAATTGGAGGCCTAAAGTGCTTTACAACATCTTGCATGTGTATACATCAATCAGGTAGTGTAATTAGGGTACTGGTTCACACTGACAGACCAAACTCACTGTGTAACGCAACGCAAACAGCTGTTTGTGTAGTGACGGCCGTGCTGGACTGGTGCGCACCGTGGCGAGAGTGCAGGCCGTGGCGGTTTTCAAGCCCATATGGTCGCTGGGCTGAGGTAGCTCAATGATAGAGCAATAGTGACTGTCCAGCTGATCGAAATTGGTCTGTCCACAATAAAGCAACGACCTTATTATCTTGGGTGTAACCCCCCCCCCCCCCCCCCCCCCCCCGAGACACTCATATAGCCGTCGGTCATTGCTTCATTGTGATACGCAAGCCCCTTCACCGCAGCAAGGTAATGATCACGAAGGAGAATTGGCACAGCCAGAAAAATTAGGCAGCCATGTACACGCACCATAAAAATGATCATAGCGGCCGCTGCTAGCAGCGTCCTTAAAAATTCAGGAATCCGCCCGGAGTCCTGGACCCTGTTGGTGGTGGCGGAGAAGGCAGTCAAGCAGCCGGCAGGTAGAGATGCTGTGTGTGGGGACTGACTTAGTCTTCGGGCAGGCCTGACCGTGCTTTGCAGACCACGTGGTCAGATGAAGCCTTGACCCAACGCTGTGTGCCAGAGATGACAGAGTGTGCCAGAGTTCCGTAACAGCTGAAGGGCCGAGTTTGCCCATGCCTGGTCTTGATGCTTCCTGGATCCACCTCCAGACAATCCAGCGGTTGGATCCCTCGTAAAATATTCAAACCAGCAGGTTGATAATGTGTCTTCTGGCCAGGAGTGTGGCTGTGAAAGAGTGCATCCACAATGGGCATGTGCCAGTATGGTCTGTGCATGCGCAGTAGTATGAAGTGATCATTCATGGAGCAAAGACAGTTATGCTGGTCATGCGTGGACCATTCTCGCACGTGCCAAGTATGATTGTGCTCATCCATGGACACACCCCTAGACAGAAGATAAAGAAGAACACCGAACTGGATTGGTGAGCTGGAGGAGGATTGGTGAAGCCTCTGGACTATCCAAGAGGCTTCCAACTACTGAGGTAAGTGTCTGACCTTTGGCGGTGTTTTGGGCTTCTGGATGGCTTTTAAGGAGACCTGAAGTGAGATGGTTAGGGAGGCTGCCATATTTATTTAATTTTACATAACACAAATTGCCTGGCCGCCCTGCTGATCCTCTGCTTCTAATACTTTTACCCATAAACCCTGAACAAGCATGCAAATCAGAGGTTTCTAACAAAAATCTGACAAGGTTAGCTGCATGTTTGTTTCAGGTGTGTGATTCAGACACTTCTGATGCTGGAATGATCAGTAGGACAGCCAGGAAACTGGTATTATTTAAAAGGGATCAGACTTTCAGGTTCCCTTTAAATCTGATGTTATGCAATCATCCCTTTAAAGCAACAGGGACAGTGATACTATCCCAGGGAAAAAACACATGTATAAGTAGATTACCTGTCCTACTTACATAACACATGTATTGTACTGTCCATGGTTTTATTTCAGTGAATTATATATACTATATAAAGAGAAAACTGTTCCACACATTTTCCATCTTTACTGTCCCTGACTGAAGCCAATCCTGATGTAATTTCCTCCCTTACTCTTTTCTTTTTTCCCTGCCTGAAATGGTGTATGCATTGCCAGACCTCCTCCCTACTAAGCTCTGTATTAAAAACTGCACCGTCATATCTAGCTTGCTTTGTAAACACATGTGAGCACAGCATAGATCATATTTCAGCAGCTTCTGCAGAGGGGTGAGGTGTATTTCCCTCCTCAGTCTTGTGTCACACTGAACCTCCCTCAGCCAATCAGTGAGGAGCAGGAATGTGGGAGGGGAGATAAAAAGCTTCCTTCTCTTCAGCAATGTACCCAATAGAGCCAGGTTGACTGAGATAAGATTCATTACAGCAGAAACATTTATCATTATATTGGAATGCTTGCAATCCAGACTGCATGTAGACTACATAATAAAAACAGAGCAGTGGGTAAACGGAATTTGATTTTGTGACTGTCAATCCCTCTTTAAAACACAACCTCCTTCCCAAGAGGAGCCAGCAGCATGTTGCAGCTGTGCTCTTTTATCATGAGTTCCAGCTATGTTTGTTCATTTAAATATTTGTAAGCCGTTTTCTTACAAACTAAACCTTCAGTCTAAATGACCAGCAGCATCCCCTGCACTGGGGAGTTATCCTGCAGGGACCCGCGGCAACAGAATTCTGATGAGCCATTAAACACGGTTTCTGAAAGAAAACAGACACAGAATTCTGGAGGTGGCTCCCAATAGAGGGACCCCCAGGGGATGGGACATGTCTGTAAACACAGTAATAGATGGTGGTGCTGCTGCTCTGTTAGTTATTGTAAAGATCTACTGTATATAATTGAGAATAATTCCCAGAGTGCTGTCACACATTTGCTGCTTTTCTCACTTCTTGTATTCTTAGCCCACTTGTAGCAGTTAACACTCACTTCTTTTTTGTGTTTGGGTGGCAGAAACATAATTATTACCTAAGAGGCCTCTGTAAGTATTTTCACAGGCTGAAACAGCAGAATACAGCTGCAGGCCTTTGTATTCTGTTCCGGATTTGAAGTAGGAATATTCCTTACAAGATGTTCAACAAGATACTTAAGATTTATGTATCCAATTAATGATAGTATCTATTTGTATGCAATTAAAGCCCAGATCTCCTGGCAGGGATCTGGAAAAATAAGAATGTAATTACTTAGTAATCAGAGTGCTTGAATGTTAACCGTTTTTGTCTGAAGTGCAGCTTTTGCAACCGAAAATCCTGTCCTTACACAATTTAGACTCTGGCTATCTGAAGGGCAATTTATTACTGCATCACATCTTCCATTTACTCAGATCAACCGAATCTACTAGCATGGAGCACAGAGCAAGGGGCAGCACGGTGGCATAGTGGTTAGCGCTCTCACCTTGCAGTGCTGGGTCCACGGTTCGAATCCCAGCCAGGTCAACATCTGCAAGGAGTTTGTATTTTCTCCCCATTTCTGCATGGGTTTCCTCTGGGAACCTCAGTTTCCTCCCACATCCCAAAAACATACAGATACGTTAATTGGCTTCCCCCCAAAATTGGCCCTAGACTATGATACATACACTACACAATACATACATAGACACATGACTATGGTAGGGATTAGATTGTGAGCTCCTCTGAGGGACAGTTAGGTGACAATATATTCTGTACAGCGCTGCATAAGATGTCGGTGCTTTATAAATACTAAATAATAATAGTCATCCTGAGTTCTTTGGAACCAGTGCCTCCTGTCATACTGCTCTTGTAACACCTTACCACATCCAATCAGGACAGCTCCATCCTTGAAAGTGGTTAAAGGGAAACGAGCACCAGTTCAAGTAAGGATATAAAATGAACCTCCCTATAAGGGAGATTCGTGCCTGAGGGTGCAGGATGGCTGCAGGGGGCTGATCCCTCTAGTTCCCCTTCCATGTGGGGTTTGCCATCTTCCCCCAGGGAGTGACCGCAGTGTCAAGTATCCGGCAGTGATGTGTGCTCCCAGCAGTGCTTATCAGGAGATATTGGCCTCAATTCACTAAGCTTATCTCCTGTCTTTAATAATGTTTCTATAGTTATCACCATGGTGATGAGGCATGTAGTATTCAGGAAACATTTTACCTCAGGCAAACCTAAAATTAACTCTTCTGTCTTTAAGTTAACTCTTCAATCCTTAAAATAACTACAGAATTCTAAAGTTAAAGACAGGCTGTTAATTAACCTCCTTGCCAGTTATCCCGAGCTCAGCTCGGGGTAACCTGCGTAGGAGGATTTCTTAGGCCCCGCTGGGCCAATTTTCAAAAAAAAAATTTCCCTACACGCAGCTAGCACTTTGCTAGCTGCGTGTGGTAAGCGATCGCCGCCGCGCCGAGCCACCCCCCCAGACCCCTGCGCAGCGTGGCCAATCAGTGCCAGGCAGCGCTGAGGGGTGGATCGGGATTCCCTCTGACGTCCATGACGTCGGTGATGTCATCCTGCCCCGTCGCCATGGCGATCGGGGAAACCCAGCAGGAAATGCCGTTCTGTACGGGATTTCCTGCTTACTCTGATCGCCGGAGATGTTCGGAGTGGGTGGGGGGATGCTCAGCGGCTACATGATTTAAATTTTTTTTTTTTTTTTAAAGTGCTCTGTTGCTCCCTTGCCGCGGGAATTGGACCGGCAAGGGGGTTAACTGCGTGTGAAAATAACTACAGAGCAGGTAACTTATCTGCAGAGGAGGTAACTTAAGGAATGAACAGATGAGATAACTCTCTCACTGTGTGCTGGAAAGTTTTCTCTTGCCTTATTATCTCCAGTATGATCTTAGTGAATTGAGGCCATAGGCCTCAATTCACTAACATCATGCTGGAGATAATAAGGCAAGAGAAAACGTACCACCACACAGTGAGAGAGTTATCTCATCTCATCATTCCTTAAGTTACCTTCTCTGTAGTTAATTTACCTCCTCTGTAGTTAAGTTACCTCCTCTGTAGTTATTTTCACATGCAGTTAATTAACAACCTGTCTTTAACGGTGGAGTTATTTTAAGGATTGAAGATTTAACTTAATGAGGAACTTCAGTAAAAATAGTGTAATAAAAAAGTGCTTCATTTTCACAATAATTATGTATAAATGATTTAGTCAGTGTTTGCCCATTGTAAAATCTTTCCTCTCCCCAATTTACATTCTGACATTTATTACATGGTGACATTTTTACTGTGGGCAGGTTATGTAGCTGCTGCCAGCTGTTTTGGCCATTGGATACAGCTGTAAACAGCTATTTCCTGTCTGTGAACCTTGTTACATTGTGGCAAACTGTCAAAAGGACCGCGGTCCTCAGAGCTTATTGTGGGAGTGGTTTCACCACAATGTCAGTCATACAGCGCCCCCTGATGGTCTGTTTGTGAAAAGCAATAGATTTCTCATGTAAAAGGGGGTATCAGCTACTGATTGGGATAAAGTTAAATTCTTGGTTGGAGTTTCTCTTTAAAGACAGAAGAGTTAACTTTAGGTTTGCCTGAGGTAAAATGTTTCCTGAATACTACATGCCTCGTAACCATGGTGATAACTATAGAAACGTTATTAAAGACAGGAGATAAGCTTAGTGAATTGAGGCCTATGTCTCGTGCCATGCATTGAGGCGCCTGGAGGCAGTTGGATAGAAACAGCCCCCCTGTGGCACACTCTATCATGATCCTCCCTTATGGGGAGGTTCATTTTATATTTTTTCATGAACAGGTGATTGGTTCCAAATCTAGATTGATTCTTTCTCTGTAAGTTAATTATGCCCGACGCTAATGACTGGTCTGAGACAAGCCGCGCCCTTTGAGTCCGATGGAAGAGAATCACTTTGTAAATGGTGTTATTATTGTTATTCATGCCAAGAAGCAGCTGAAATTAAGGAGTTCAGGCTGCTCCCACTGTTTGGATTTCATCATGCTGCTGCTCAGATTGCAAAAGGCATGGCACAGACTGAATCTCTCTGAGAAGATTGTAGCGTATAACAGTAATAGGGCTTGATTCACAAAGCAGTTCTAATGCATAGCAAGACTGTGCTATGCATTTAGCACGTAATGTGACGCGGGCAAAAGTTTGCACGCGTAAATATTTACGTGTGCGCGCAGCCGAAGGTTGTCGCGCGGCAATGCGCGCACTTTGCTGAATTAGCGCACGTATGTAACTGCGCGCTAACCTTTACGCGTGCAAACCTTCGCGAGTGTCATATTGCGTGCTAAATGCATAGCACTATCGTGCTATGCATTAGCACTGCTTTGTGAATAAAGTCCATAGTGTGAGAAGGAGGAAGTTGGCAGCATCTGGCCACATAACTTGTGATTTGACATTACGGAGCGCCTGCACAGACAAAATAAGTTCTACAAAAACAAGTTTTCATACTGTTCATCAAATAAATGCATAACTGCCCTACATTGTAATGCCCAATAGCCATTGTTTTCAGAATACTGTGAACCTGCACATGCATAAGAAAACAAAAATGTTTTTGTTTAAAAGCAAACAAAGAAAAAAAACCAAAAAATAGCGTATCGACCCCCTCCCCTCATATGAATGGAGATCTGCCCTTTGGCCAATACTAGTTCATTTCAAGGGGCAAAGTTACATAGTTACATAGTTACTTGGGTTGAAAAAATACATACGTCCATCGAGTCCAACCAGAGAACAAAGTACAACACCAGCTCGCCCCCTCACATATCCCTGTTGATCCAGGGAAGGCAAAAAAAAACCTTACAAGGCCTGGTCCAATTAGCCCCAAATGGGAAAAATTTCCTTCCCGACTCCAGATGGCAATCAGATAAAATCCCTGGATCAACATCACTGGGCATTACCTAGTAATTGCAGCCATGGATGTCTTTCAACGCAAAGAAAGCATCTAAGCCCCCTTTAAATGGAGGTATAGAATTTGCCATAACTACTTCCTGTTGCAATGCATTCCACATCTTAATCACTCTTACTGTAAAGCACCGCAGATCATGTCCTCTAGTCCTTTGAGAAGGCCTATGGACAAAAAGCTCATCCTCCAAGCTATTGTATTGCCCTCTGATGTATTTATACATGTTAATTAGATCCCCTCTCAGGCGTCTTTTCTGTAGACTAAATAAACCCAGTTTATCTAACCTTTCTTGGTGCAATCCTGGCTTGTAATTAACAGTTTTAGGCAGTGTTTACAAACAAAAAACATGGCTTCTAACCAGAGTATCATAGGCTGAGAACTAGCTTACTGTGTGACTCATGCATAGCTTGGAGAGGGTGTGTATAGCTTCTGCCAATGACAAGCAGTGTTGCACATTCCACACATTCCAGCCTGAGCCCGACAGAGCCGACAGAGGAAAGAAGATAAGATTTATTACCGAGACAGTGCAACTAGAAAAGGCTGCAGTAAGCCAGACCACATTAGAACAGGTATAGGAACTTATAGGATAGCAGAAATAAGGCTCAAAATTTTGTTACAGAGTATCTTTAAAGGGAACCCTAGGTGAACCTCGGGGGGAAAAAAGACATACTTACTGAAGAAGAAAGAAGACTCTGGATGCTATAGAGCAGCCTTTCTCAACCTTTTACCTTGGAGGAACCCTGTAAATAACTTTTGGATCTCAAGAAACCCCTGCAAACAATTTTTTGGTCTCGAGGAACCCCTACATTTATTTTTCAGGAGGCATGGTCTTTAAATAGGTTAGGCTGCTAATTTCACTATCCCCTATTACACTGCCACTCATTATACTGTCTCCTGACCCCCCAATTTAGTGTTTCTTGTTACAGTACCACCTATTATAGTGTGCTCTATTATACTTCCCCCACGATCGGGTAAAATGCCAAGGAACCCCTGCAGAGTCCTCAAGGAACCCTGGGGTTCCAGGGAACCCTGGTTGAGAAAGCCTGCTATAGAGGCTTCCCGTGTCCTCCTCGCCACAACTTGTCGACATCCCCTGAAAGATGCAGACCGTGCTTCTCTTCAGACATGAGCCAAGCTGCATCCAGATGGGCACAGCCATGCCTGCCCAGTAGCACTGAGCCGCTTGTGCACAAATGGCCCCAGTTGTCCATTGTCGTGCAGTACAGCTCTGCTTGTTCTCGGGGCCAGATTTTATTTGTTTACAAGTCTAGGCTGCTTTCACATACATACACTTTTATTGGTCCCAGAATTCAGTGTATTTTAAGGCACCCATTGATGATGCAATTTTACTTAACAATCAACCTTTTGATTGATTGGATTGGACAGTGTTGATGGTGCCAATTGACTAGAAACTAACGATTTCGGAAGGTTGATCATTTGGTAAAATTGCATTGTTAATGGGCACCTTAACCTTGTTGGTGCTATTTTTAAATGACATAGCACACTCAATCTGCATACGTCTTTGACTCTGCCCTCCTGCTCTGCTGCAGCTCCAAATCAAGGACTATTCTTCTCCAGGGAAGTCACTGTCTCTGCTCCATGGGGTTACTCTGACCTCTCCATCCACCCCAGCAGCACTGAATGACCTCTCCAGTCATCACTGAGTCACATATGGTTTGATGTAACAAACTTTCCCACCCCTCCACCAGCTCTGATAGGTTGGAGCTGGGTGGAGGGCGGAGTCGGACTTGAAGAGTGGCCGGCAGTGATGGTGAATAACAGCTCAAGTCACAGACAGTAAGCTGCCCCTGTTTGCTGCCTTTTCATTCCTTGAGTTCCAGACACCTGCTTGACCACTACGGTTCACATGTTTGGCAGCTTAACTGCACGAGTGTACCAGCCCGCTGCCCGCCCTTTGCTTCTTGGTGCACTAGGCCATGGCCTTTGTGGCCTTTCCTGAAATCCACCTGTGCTTTTGCCTGAAGAGCAGCATGGCCCCAGTCTTCTAACCAACAAACCCTTGTCGGAATTCTTCAGGGGGTGCATGCACGGCAATGGGGGCTGGAGAACAGCGTGGGAAGCCTTTACAGGATCTAGATGCTTCCCTCTTCTTAGGTACGTAGGACTTTTTTAACCTGAAGTTCTCCTCGGGTACACTTAAAACTTTTATTTTCTTCTACAAGTCTTTCCACAGTCCTCTCTGGAAGTCCCATCTTGATCCACTGCTTCTCCTGGTTGCTAGGAATCTTATACACGCTTGCTAGCTCATTCCTATCCCTGATTTATACAGCCTTCTGTTATGCAATGCAATAGCTGCCATTTCTACTTAATTTCCTACAGCATATATAGCAGCGGAACCACATCTGGCAGAAATGAATCCAGTAAACAGCAAGCGTTAAATCAGCGTCAGGAAGGAAACATTTCCCTCTTGCGCACATAGCATGCCGGTCCCTGGGGAGGACACTGATAGAACAGATTTTATAAAGTCAGCAGCAACTGCCTGCAACAGTTTCCTAACAAACAGCCTCCGAAATAGGAGCTCTAGTTTCTTAAAGTGTACCTGAGGCGATACGTGACATGATGAGATAAACATGTGTATGTACAGTACAAAGCATATTAATAGCCAGGCTGTTTTACTTGTTTTATTTTGCTGCCTGAAAGAGTTAATTTCTAGGCATGGAAGTGACCGCTTCTGTCTTGTCGGTACCTTGTGGCAATATAGTAAACACCACTGATAAGCAAATTACAGCCACATCAAGTTTTTCCGGCAGGGAGAGATAAAAAGGTCACTAGTTTATGTATTTTAAGTCTGGGACACTTAACAGGCTGTCACTGATAAAAGACAGTAAAACATTCAACCTACTTTGTAATCGTTTAAAGTGGACCTGAACTCTTGCACAGGACAGAAAGAAAACAGAGAGAAATGCACCCTGTATGTATTTAGAGCGTTTAGCCTGTCTAATGTCTTATCATCTGTGACTCATCGCAAGTTGTAATTTGATCTCTTCCCTGTGTCTGCCATGGCAGATAAGGTAATTTGAAAGGACAGGATGTTAACAATGTCTGCTTCCATGAAAGCAGGAAGTAGACAAACTGCAGATTTACTGCAGGATTTGTATCAGCTGTAACAAAGAAATGTTTTTCTTTAAAGGTCATTATGCTGTTGCGTATCTTTTAGAGCAGAGAGGACGTTTTCAGCTCAGGTCTGCTTTAACCTTCCTGGCGGTAACCCCTCGGGGTAAGCCGCGCAGGAGGTTTTCTCCGGCCCTGCTCAGCGGATTTTCTTAATTTTTTTTTTTTTTGCTGGACGCAGCTAGCACTTTGCTAGCTGCGCCAGCACACCAATCGCCGCCGCCCCGCGCCCGATCGCCGCTATCCGTTGCGGCACGCGGCCCCCCCAGACCCCGAGCGCTGCCTGGCCAATCAGTGCCAGGCAGCGCCGAGGGGTGGATCGGGACTCCCAATGACGTCACGACGTCGGTGACGTCATCCCGCCCCGGCGACGGGGGAAGCCCTCCAGGAAATCCCGTTCTTTGAACGGGATTTCCTGATCGGAGATCGCCGAAGGCGATCGAAGCGGGCTGGGGGATGCCGCTGAGCAGCGGCTATCATGTAGCGAGCCCCGGGCTCGCTACATGATTTAACAAAAAAAAAACTGCCGCGCTGCCTCCTGGCGGAATTTTTCATACCGCCAGGAGGGTTAAACCAATGATGTATCTAAGACTTCTCTGCTGTGTGCGTCACTTGTGTGTATCCTCAGTGCTGAGACTGAGGTCCAGCCTGGTTATACAGAAATAATACCACTGTAACCCACGTGCTGAAATACCATGGCCCGTGTAGCCGTGCTTGCATTCCCCTCGTGCGGCCAAAGCTTACATAAGTATTGAGGGATTTACTTGTCTGTCATGGACGGCGCAGCGAGAGTATAATTTTATGTTATGTAATCAGCCGGGAAACTGTTTTCTTGACATCTGGCTTCTGGATGATTCAAGATTAATGGGGAAATGCCAACATCAGCGAAAATATAAAGCAGCGAAAGCTGTGCCTGATAGCCTTAAAGTGTACCTCAAGTGAAAACGTATGATATAATGAACTGTATGTTTTGTACGGATGATAAATAGAACATTAGTAGTATTAAAATGAGTCTCATATTTTTATTTTCTGTTTTATAGCTTTCTTTTAAGATTGCAGCAGACTGTCACAGCTGCAGTTTAAAAACCACACTCTGCCTTTTAAGTTGAAATAGAAGCAGAAATAATGACCCTATGAACTTTCCTGTACTACAACTTTATCATTTTATTTCCTCCATAACAGATAGGAGGCTGTTAGCTTCTATTTACTTTTCAGGAAACTCGACTGAATTCCACAAGCTGTTAGACAAGCTTATTTGCAACAACTCAACTTTAACCGGACCCTGAGCAGAAGCCGTGGGTATGCATATAAGCATACCCACAGCTATTTAGTAAAGAGGGACATTCACCAGACCCTTCAGTAAGCGTTCCTGCTCCCGGGGTTGGCTCCTATAAATTACATGGCAACAAGCGACACTGAAGCAAAGTCACGCTGTGCCCCGGACCAGGAAGTCTGCGGGTCCTCTGCGCATGCGCAGGCTTTCTGGCCTCTTCCCTCTCCCTTTGCCTCCCGTCATTATGCAGTTCATGAGCGGAGCGGAGGAAGAAGCCAGGAAGCCTGCGCATGCGCAGAGATGACACGCAGGCTTCCTGTTCTGGAGGACAGGAATTTATAGCGGCCACCCAGGGAGAAGGCGCACTTACTGAAGGGACTGGTGAGTTCCCCCTCTACTAAAAAGCCGTGGGTATGCTTACAGTATATGCATACCCACGGCTTCTGCTCAGAGTCCCTTTAACTCTTGCTGTACTGGAAAACAGAAAGGGACTTTAGATAATATCTTAGGTACTACAAGTTTATATGTTTATCTCATTTATGTCACTTCAGGTACACTTTATATATGAGGCAGAAGTGATACAGGATATAATTGTAGGTTCTTTGGAAATTATAGCTGTTACCCAGACCCTTCATAAACAGGTGAGATCTGTCACCGGCCACTGTGTCTGTAACAACCAAGCTAATTTCACCAAAATGTAGGAGTTAAATTGAGTGATGTGGACAATAAAAATTAACAAATACATTTCTTCTGATAGCACCGTTTTCTGCAAATCTGCTGTGTGATGCAACTGAGCTGATTGAGCACCTGAAGTAACTGGGTAACTGGGTGTGTCTGTAGATTGACTACACCCCCACCTCCAGACTCTATACCAGTAGCTGAAATGGTGAGTCCATACAACAGCAGCAGCCATGCTCACAGACCCTGAAGCCTGACTCTCTCTCACTGCAGCTTCTGATCATGTGATCAAAATTTCATCAAAAGGATTTTTAGTTACAGAAAGTTAATTTCACACAAAAAGATGACATTTAAGCACTATGATTACGAAGCTGTCAGATTGTATTTTTATATCTCTACCTAGAGATGGTATTTAATAAAACTTAAGCCTTTCCTTTAATTAAAAGTTGTTCATACCCCTCTCAAACCTGCATATATTAACATTTTTTGAGTTGCAGTTAATCAATAATTGATATATGTCACCATTTTACTTCAGAGAAGTACATAAAATTTAGATCTATTGCTGGAAAACTTGGAAGTTTAGCGTACCAATCAGTTTTGATATTTCGGTAGGACCATCTACTTAAAGGGCACCTGAAGTGAGAGAAATATGAAGGCAGCCATATTTATTTCCTTTGAAACAATATCAGTTGCCTGGAGGTCCCACATATCTTTCTAGCATCAGTAGTTTCTGAATCACACACCTGAAACAAGCATACAGGCCCATACACACGTTGGATTTCCGCGAACGACGGGTCGTTTGAACGTCCCGTCGTTCCGTCGTTCGCCCGCTAAATCGGACGTGTGTACAGACTGTCGTTCACTTGATAAGGGTGAGTTTGAGCGATCCGCCGGGCGGATCGCTCAAACTCACCCTTATCAAGTGAACGACAGTCTGTACACACGCCCGATTTAGCGGGCGAACGACGGGACGTTCAAACGACCCGTCGTTCGCGGAAATCCAACGTGTGTATGGGCCTTACAACTAATCCAGTCAGATTTCAGTCAGAAACATCTGATTTTCATGCTTGTTTAGGGTCTGTTGGTAAAAGGGTTAGAGGCAGAGGATCAACAGGACAGCCAGGAATTGCACCGTTTAAAAGGAAATAAATATGGCAGCCTGCATGTCTTTCTCACGTAAGGTGTCCTCTTAAACAGTCCGAGAACGGTACTCCATCATTTGCTCTAGTGCCTGGTTCTCCTCTCCTCCTGCATTCTCCATGTGAAGAGATTGAGAACATATTGTGCTGGCGCTGTTCAGTTTGGCGCAGGGAGAGCCGACTGACTGCTCTCCCTGCTACCGCTAAACTGTGAGGCGGCGTTAAATACTATTCCCCCTCCGAGTTGTCGCAACATGGAGGGAGATGTAATTTGGGGTCTGGCAACTGCCGGAGCCACAAACTACCGCTACGCGGGGCATGTAGCATAGCATTGCTGCTATGACGGCGCCCAGCTTTGGCGCGGTGCTGAAATAACCTGCTTCGTGCTTTATGGGGGAGGGAGTGGGGAACAACTAGACACCAGGAAATGCTATATGGGGGAAGGAGTGGGTAACCACTAGACACCAGGAAATGCTATATGGTGGAGGGAGTGGGTAACCACTAGACACCAGGAAATGCTATATGGGGGAAGGAGTGGGGAACCACTAGACACCAGGAAATGCTATATGGTGGAGGGAGTGGGGAACCACTAGACCACGAGAGAAGCCTTATGGGGCAGGAAAAAGGGAACCACCAAGTGGCACAGCCCCGCTTGTGCTCCTGTTGCCCGGGAGAGTTCTGTTCCTGTGCAGTACTACTGCGCAGGCGCAGAACGCTCCTTGTTGCGGGGGCACGATGGGGCAGCACGCACCTGCGCCTTTACCGACCTGCGAAATGACTGGGCCGCCTAGCGCAGGATCCAGGTGACGTGGGAAGATGGCGTAGAACCAATCAGCCTGAAGGGGGCTGGAGGAAGCCACAGGTATGCATAAAACTTTTTTAATCCATCTCAGGTACACTCTGATGTGTAGCTAAAAATATGTACAGACACACACAAGAATGCTCAAGCTGTAAAAGTGGCCGCACGCCATACAATTATATTTCAATTTGAGAATTACGGTACAATCAATTTTTTTACGATTGATTATAACATTTGAAAAAAACTAACCAATGTATCCCACACGTGTTCAGTTTTCCCTAATTATAAAACAAATATTGAAAACTCAGAGAAAATTGCTTGGGGTTTATGCATCAAGAATTGGACAATCTACCCTACACCCTTCAATTTTCTTAAAAATGTATATTAAAAAATCCATCACTCTGAATCAACTTATTTTGAAAAAAAGAGAAATTTGATCAGATTCCTTGAACAAACAAAAAAAAGCTTTACATTTTTCTGTTTAACCGGTGGGTTTTATCGAATAGGCGTAAAATTGGATCATTTTATTGTATCGTGTGTGGTAAAAGGCAAAGACTGTAGTTTTGCTTTGAGAGCTGTTTACAACGTTTATTGTTGTATCGTCCTGACCTCTAATATCACATTTACTGACAAGCTCCAAAAAGTTATTGAAGCTTTTAAAAGAAAAAGAGGTCTGATTACAGCTATTTCCATTCCAGTCGTGCAATTTTCATGGCCCATTCCAGGTTGTGACACATTTTTCATACTGGAAACCTTGAAGCGATCATTGCATGTGATGACTTTGTCCTGTTAGACACTCCCAGAATCCTTTGCGAGTTGCTGTGTCTCATGCAGTGATATTGAGGTGTCTGGGACATACTGACAACAGGGTGTCTGTGGAATATAAATAAGCCCTGGAGCCCGTGCTGTGCGGGCTGCATGCTGTGGATAATTGTGACTTACAAACCGTTGACCTTGGCACTGAGGAGAAAAAAATCATTATTCATGTGCTCTGTGACTCTTATCTGGGATGTGGAATTCAACAAGTGACCTTGAAATGCAGATGCAAACTGTTATTAATGTGTGGGCTCGCCAGTCACCATAGTAACACATTTCACCCAAATAAAGAGACGTGAGAGAAGCTGCCATTCTTTTAGATTTCGGTATTCCAAGGTGATTTTAACCACCCTTGAATGTTTTTTGTCCATTTTCCCTTTGTGTTTTGATATAGCTTGTCTGGTCTGCAGCGAACGACTTACCGTAGATGTTTACTTAGAGGCTGTGCTTATGAATATGTACAACATATACTGTGTATGTGTATGTAATGTATATAAACAAAGAGCAAAACCATTATACAACTCTATTTATGCTAGGGTGCCAGCTATGCTTCCACCGCAATCGGACTGTAATATGTGGGTAAAGATGTATGGAAATGCAATGGGGGACAGGGTGAGGGTACTTAGAGAGTTGACGGAAGTGGAGTGAGGAGAGATAGAATTTAGATGAAGCTGTGGTTGTTGAAATGTGTCTATGTTTAACATTGTAAGCAGTAAGATGTAAGTTCTTCATGTTTTGCAAAAATCTTTAATAAAAACTTAAAGTAAAAAAAAAAACAAAAAACAAATTTAGATGAAGGTGGGAATGTAACACAGAGGAAGTTGGTTCGGATGGGTTGGAGATGGATAGAAAGTTGATAAAGCTGGGGATTTAGGTGAGGTGAGGACAGATAGAATGTTGATAAGGTGAGGGCAGGTACAAAGTTGATGGTAGTGGAGTGTGGACAGAAAGAAAGTTAATGAAGATTGCGGTGGACACAGGCAGAATGTTGATGAGACTGGAGTGGAGATGGATAGAAAATTGATGGAATTAGTTGGTGTGGACAGATATAAAGTTGGTGGGGTGGGGTAGAGATGAATACAAAGTTGATGGTGATAGGGGGGAGAAGTAGTTGGTGTGGACAGACAGAAAGTTGATAGGGTGGAGTGGAGATGGCTAGAAAGTTGATGGAATTAGTTGGTGATGGGGTGGGGTAGAGATGAATAGGAAATTGATGGAGGTTGGGGAGAGAACAGGTAGAAAGTTGATGGGGGTGAAATGGAGATGGATAGAAAATTGATGGAATCAGTAGGTGTGAACAGATAGGAAATTAATGGGGTGGGTTGGGGTGCGGTAGAGTGGAGATGGAGAGGAAGTTGATGGAGGTCAGTGTGAGAACAAGTAGAAAGTTGATGGGGTGGAATGGAGATGGATAGAATATTGATGGAAGCAGTGGGTATGGACAGATAGGAAGTTGATGGGGTGAGGTGGGGTAGAGATGGATAGGAAGTTGATGGAGTTCAGGGTGAGAACAAGTAGAAATTTGAAGGTGGTGCAATGGAGATGGATAGAAAATTAATGGAATTAGTTGGTGTTGAAAAATAGAAAGTTGATGGAGTGCGGTGGAGATGAATAGGAAGTTGATGGAGGTCTGGGAGAGAACAGGTAGAACGTTGATGGTGTGAGGTAGAGAAATTGATGGATAGAAAATTGATCAAATTAGTTGATATGGACAGATAGGAAGTTGATGGGGTGGGGTTAGGTGGAGATGGATAGAAAGTTGATGGAGGTGAGATGGAATATTGATGGGGGTGGAGTGTGAGAAAAAATAAAGTTGATGGAGGTGGGAGTGCTGACAGATAAGACACCATAAAAGTTGATGGGGGTACAGTGGAGACAAAAAATAAGTTGGTGGGGTGGGTATAGATAATAGGTCGATGGGGTTTGATTGGGGACAGATAGAACGTTTATTGGTTGGCATGGGGATCAATAGATAGTTGATGGAGGTGGGGTGGTGACAAATAAAAGGTTGATGGATGTGGAACAGGGAAATTGATAGAAGTGGGCTGGGGACTAATGGATAGTAGATGGAGGTGGGTGAGGACAAATAGAAAGTTGATAGAGGAGGAGCGGGCACATTGATGGGAGTGGGCTGGGGACCAGGAAAGGATTAAGATTAAATGGGGCACTAGGCAAGTCAGCACTTTTTGCCCAGCGTACATAGCTTAACTCACCTATTAGGGACAACAAAGGGATGATTTGCATATTCAGAAGTGATGCACTGTAGGACATCTCATATGCTCCCTCCAACCTGAAAAATTGCAAATACGGTACCTTCTGTTTTAAGAATGCAAAATTCTGTTCTGCATAACATTTTAGTAAGGAAGCTTTTTGATCCCTTTCAGCCCCTTACACACTCCTAGGAATTCTGGTTCACCATGAGCTTGCTGGGCAATCTGTAACTCTGAGTGTTCAAAGTCCTACCCCGTAGAGCCATATTAATTAATGCCATGCACTGATGAGGCTTAACCAGTCCGAAACATCTGTATGCATGTTGGATTATTGTGGCTCTGTAATGTTAACAAGCTGACTCATCTTTTGAAAACAAGGTAATGATTTCCAGGGGTTAATGTAAAGAACCCTCTGACCGTCCTGCATTATACAGGACAGTTGGCAGCAGCTATAGATTGTTCTGTCTGATAGGCTGAGGATTAGCAAGCTGCTGTGCTATCTTCACTTGTGTTGCATGAATCCCGATAGTGCAGGAGTACAGAGCACTGACCCTGAGGACATAACAAATAACTGCTGTGCTTTGATTGGAGTAAATCTCACAGAGTAGCTTGTGCATTACTGTACTTGGAAGGCTTTCAGTAACATTATCACATTACACTTACATTAGATCAGACCAGAGGTGATAAGTTAAATTAATGCCCAATCACTTGGATCAGCGATCTCTCTTCCAAGCGAATGTAAACACTGGTGACGTGTGCAGGCTAGCTGAACCATGACTGTGATGAACCCGTACGCCCCCTGTCAGATAATGCTGAGCTGGCACTTACTGCGCATTCGATAACATGCTCTTGCCAGCAGTCCAGTATGATCGAATACTACAAACCACTACAAAGGCCTTACCTGCAGTGTGACTGCCTGATCACTCCTCACATTAAACAGTGTTTCATGATATTACTGTCTGTGGGGGTCCTTTTCCACCAAGAAACATGATTGCGATGCAATTGCATTTTTCCTTCTATTTCCACTACCGCGATTACATCACGATCCATCAACACGATTACAGTGCATTTGTGCTTGCAATTTCCAGTTGAGAAATATGCTGAAAAATTGAATGGTGGTGCGATTGCTATGCGGTTTCCCTGCATATCTTGCAAAAGCACAGCAGTTGCGATTTGCAAAAAAATTAATTGCATTAGTGGAAAAACAGTACAACGATTTAAATGTTATCGCAGTGTTGTTGCGATCTGTAAATGGCTAGCAGTCAGATGTTCGGATCGTGTGGCAGCTAGTGGAGAAGGACCCTAAAGCTGGCCACTATCGGTCCAATTTCTAGCGAAAAATCGTTCGAAATTCTGATTGGAAGTGAAATGTTGTAATATATCGTTCACTACACCATCAACGAACCAATCTTTGCTTCCTATCTATCACAACCAACAAGAAAATCCAAATTTTGGTTCGACGAAAATTCATTCGGACTACATTTTTTTCACTCGTTCATAATCGATTGTGTCCACCAATGGAGATTATTTACAACCAATCCGATCAGAATTTCTGATCGCTCAAATGATTTTTAGCCAGAAATTGGACCGTTAGTGGCCACCTTAAGGCAGCGTTCAGGCTTATTATAACAATTGCAAAAATGCGTTGGCCTCAGATGTAATGAATCCGAATGGTATCATGTATTTCTGATTGTGTGCAAATTTGCGTTTGTGAATGTTCTTCATTTAAAATACGTACTGCAGGTCTTATTTTATGTGTTCGATTCATCAATGGCAATGCAGAAAATTTGCATAAAATATTGTTTTGTACAAAAATGGACCCATAGACACTTTATTTCTCAATTCACTCAAAAACATGATTCCCTTCTAATGAGAACATGTTTTGAACACGTATGTGCCTCTGACCCGGGATCTGCAGGCTTGCTATCCTTACTTTATAAGTATATGGTTTCTCCCACCAATCTCCTCAAAATGGGAGCAGGACCTTAACGGCACGCTTGAGATGGAAGATCTCAATTCCATATGGTCCTTCACTGCACAATGTTCTATTAGTGCATCCGTTGTAGAGACACAAAATAAGGTGCTTCTCCATTGGTATCTAACACCAGATCGGTTAGCAAAATTCGATGCCAAATCCAATGGACTATGCTTTAGAAACTGTGGTCTAAATTGGCACTTTTTCACATGTATGGTGGTCTTGTTCTAGGGCCCGCAGGTTCCGGATAAGAGTGTACCAGGTGATATATACCACCATTAAAGTAAAAATCCCTTAACTGCCAGAGGTTGCCCTGAAACTTTACAATCTCAGTATAAATTGTTAACTCGTATTTTTATTGCAGCTAAAAGAGTAATTGCTAGCTCTTGGAAGTCCTCATCACTGCCAATAGCCCAGTTTAAGATTAATTGAAAGCGGATCCGAGATTAAAAACTAACTATAACAAGTAACTTGTCTATATATCTTATCTAAAGTTTAGATAGTTTACACAGCAAATCTGTCTGCAAACAGCTTCAACGGAATATGATTATTTCTTCCTGTGATACAATGACAGCAGCCATGTTCTGTTTGTAAACATTACACACAGGCAAGCTGATCTGCATCTCCAGCCCTCTGCCTTTGAAAACTTCACTCCCCTCTCCTCCTCACTCCTCCCCTCTGCCTCTGAAATCTCTGGCTATCTGGCTAATAACACCTCCCCCTCCTCCTGCCCAGACTGAGCTCCCATAAGCCCTTGCTACTGTCTGAAAATGCCAAGGCACTGGAGGAGCTGTGGGCGAGGCTTGTTTAGTTTATAGGGTATTAGAATATTAAAACAAAAACAAAAAAGTATTTGGCTTGAGGAATTCCCTATAAACTATATGAAAGGAACACAATTATGCAATGAGTAAAAGTTTATCTTGGATCCACCTTAAGTAATGCCCTCTGTTTCAACAAAATGAAAGCCATACTAGATGATACCCTACCCAGATTTGAAAAAGTTTGGCAACCCTACCTTCTCCATTCTTCCCATTGGTCCCCTCGGTTGCTCACTGAAGTCTAAACAATACAAAATTTAGCCTGAAGAACTTACCTCTGAACAGGTGTGTGAGACTTGTCAATGACGATGGCCTTCAGACGTAGGGTGGGTCCCCATGAAATTTTCTGTGCTCTTCCTTTTCCTTCTTCTCCAGTTGCCTGGCAGTCCTGCTGATCTATTTTGCTGCAGTAGTGTCTAAATCACACCAGAAACAATCATGCAGCTAATCTTGTTGGATCTGACAATAATGTCAGAAACACCTGATCTGCTGCATGCTTGTTCAGGGTCTATGGCTAAAAGTATAGAAGATCAGCAGGCAAGTGAAAACATGCATTAGATGGAAACAGCCCATTGATTTAAAGAGACTGAAGTCTCTTAAAAATCCTCTTTTTATTACAAAATCCTGTGTAACATTATTGCCCTACCTAAACCGCCTCATCCGCGCCGCAGTAATCTAACTATATCCCCCCCTAACTCCCCGGGGGGCAATCCGGGCAGCGTTTCCGTGAGAGGCAGAGCTATGAGCCGCAGCCCTGCCTCTCAGCACATCTATCAGCCCGGATCGCCGCCTCTCCCCCGCCTCTCTCAGTCTTCCTTCACTGTGAGGGGCGGGGGAGAGGCGGAGATCCGCTGCTGATTGACGCGTAAGGAGACAGAGCTGCAGCTGAAACCTCTGCGTCCAACAGCATCAAAATTTACAACCAAAAAAGTCATGGATTTTGCGGGGGGGAGGGAGGGTGGAGTTAGGGGGGATTTAGTGAGATTACAGCCACGGGGATACAGAGTTTTAGTTAGGACAGTGATGTTACAAAGGATTTTGTAATAAAAAGATGATTTTTAAGAGACTTCAATGTCTCTTTAACATGGGCTATCAGATTTAACATGTCTATGAGTGCAGAAAAACGCTGACAGCCACATGTAGTGAAATTAACCCCCTGAAGAGAGTTAATTCGAGAGATAGATAATGAGAGACAATTAATGAGATAAAGCAGGTGAGAGGAGGTAAATTATGACTTGAAGAGGAACTCCAGTAAACATTTTACTGTTGGCAGGTGATGTAGCGGCTGCATGGTTTTTGGTAGTTGGAAACAGCTGTGAACAGCTACTTCCCACAAAAGTTCGAACTTTTCTTGTGAGAGGGGTTACTTGTGGGAGGGGTTTCACCACAATATCAGTCATACAGCGCCCCCTGATGGTCTGTTTGTGAAAAGGAATAGATTTCTCATGTAAAAGAGGGTATCAGCTACTGATTAGGATAAAGTTCAATTTTTGGTCGGAGTTTCTCTTTAAAGCAAACATGACACGAAAATAAACTGAAAGAATAAACAATTGTACCTATAGCCCTATTCCTAAATAGGACTTTTCTGGAATCCTAAAACCTTACTTTGGAATTAAAGATTAAATTCCACCTTATCATCTACATTTTTGACTGTCTCAGGCAAATGACTCCTGTCTTCAAGGTTTTTCAGCTCCCACACAGACAAATCTTGACCTGCTGAATTTTTATTTTGTATCTGTTCCCTGCTCTCAGATGTGTTTCCCAGATGTTTATAAGCTCTGATCAGTTATCAGTGAAAGTTCTGCTACGACTCCACTACTGTCCAACTGCAGAGAAACTGTAATTTACATACCTCAATTCTTAAAGTGTACCAGAGCTCAATAAAAGAAAAAGATGTATACATACCTGGGACTTCCTCCAGCTCCATCCGCTCAGATCGCTCCCACACCGCCGTCCTCCGATGTGTGCAGCTCCGGTATCGGGTTCCCTGCATGTTAGTCAGTCGGAGCCAGTCTGATGTAAGAGAAGTGCACCCTCTATGTATCTCTACAGCAGCTTCTGGAGAGATACACAAAGAGCGCACTTCTCCTGTGTAGACTGGCTCTGACTGACGGAAGTGCGGGAACCCGGTACCGAAGCTACAGACATCGGAGGACTGCGGAGTGAGGGATTCTCAGGGTTTTTGTTTTTTAAGAAGCATTTCTGAATGTCAGTTTAACTACCAAAACAGTTTAACTACCAAAACAAATCGGACAGCCTCCCTAATCACTTGCACGTTATTTTAGCAGCTACACTTAGCAACTGCCGTTTATGAAATGCTTTTTAAATCAAAGAAAACCCTAAGAATCCCCATAAGGAGATAGACTAGTCCAAAGCCCGTGTTTCTGTTAGATTTTAACTGCTTACTTTTTTCACTTAAGTGGTCCTTTAAAGAGACTCTGAAGCGAGAATAAATCTCGCTTCAGAGCTCATAGTTAGCAGGGGCATGTGTGCCCCTGCTAAACCGTCTCTATCCCGCGGCTAAACGAGGGTCCCTGACCCCCCAAATCCCCTCCGTGCAGCGGGGGATTACTTCCTGTTTGAGGCAGGGCTAACGGCCGCAGCCCTGCCCCATGTGTGTCTGTCAGAGCGTATCTCCGCCTCTCCCCCGCCCCTCTCAGTCTTCCTTCACTGAGAGGGGCGGGGGAGAGGCGACGATGCGCGTCTGATAGACGCGCTGAGAGGCAGGGCTGCAGCCGTTAGCCCTGCCTCTAGGAACAGCAAAATCTACGACCAATTTGGTTGTTGATTTTGCAGGGGGGGGGGGGGGGGGGTGTTGGGGGTGAAGGGACCCCTGTTTAGCCGCGGGATAGCGGCGTTTTAGCAGGGGCACACGTGCCCCTGCTAACTATGAGCTCTGAAGCGAAAATTATTCTCACTTCAGTGTCTCTTTAAGCAGGTGGATCCTATGACCACTGAAGCAGGTGGATTTTCTGACTTGTTCCAGTTAGAGGCCAAGCAGGCTGGAATCCTGATTGGATAGCAGAAGGCAGGGATTTCTGGGCATTCCATTTAGATTAGGATCTACTGGTTTATCGGTTTATAATGGTAATAATAATATGCTTTTGAATTTTGGCATGGCCAAGCTGAAAGCAATACTGTCTCATATCTGTGGCTGGAGTTACACTTTAAAGATGACCATTGGTGAAAAAATAAGCCTGTGCTTGAGCCTGCACTGTAAGGGCCTGTTTCCACTATCGCGAATCCGCATGCGTTGCCCGCATGCGGATTCGCACAGTCAGTACAAGTGGATGGGACTGTTTCCACTTGTGCGTTTCCCCGCACGTTTTTCTGTGCAGAAAAAATCTGCAGGGTAGGGCCCTCAGAATTCGCCTGCGTGTGGAATGCAGGCGAATCGCACGCAATTTATTTCCCATGCGTTTTTTGCCGCGATTTCGCATGCGATTTCGCATAGGTATTAATGTTAATTTACACAGGCAGTGACATGGTTAAATTCGCAAACAGCCTTACCTATGCGAAATCGCATGCGAAATCGCGGCAAAAAACGCATGCGGAATCGCACCCGCATGCGATTTGCCTGCGGTGATTCGCCGGCGATTCCGCAACGCTATAGTGAAAACGGGCCCTAAGGCTCTCTATTATTGCTGCATGGATCGGTGGGTGGTAGGGTTAATCACTCACCAGCTCTCTCTAATGAATTAATGTAAGAAATTCCACCCCCTCCATCTGCAAGACAGCCACAGACATTTCTCTAAAGTTTTCCAAAGCTCTGTGGCCACGTACATATTAGTACGTCGTCGGTGAGTTGGGCGCAGGGCAAGCGAAATGACAGCTCTCCCTGCTGCCTCTAACCTGCCTGGCGGCATTAAATACTCTTCCCCCTCTGAGTCATCGCAACTCGGAAGGAGGTGTAATACGGGGTCCGGCGATCGTCAGAGCCATAAACTTGCATTGCCACAGCCCGCCCCAGCTCGGTAGTGCACAATTAGGCTGTGGCTGCCAAGCTGGGGCGGGCCGAGGCAACACAGGTAGGGTGGCTACAGCTTCAGAAGACTGTTGAAAAAACGTATTGGCGGTTATGCTGAGGAGAGGGTGGAGTTTCTGACAATAATGGATTATGGATGAGCAGGTGAGTGATTAGTCCCACCACCCACCGATCCGTGCTGTAGTAATAGAGAGCCTTATATTGCAGGCTCTCTATTTTACACCAGTGGTCCTGTTTCAGTCAGTCAGTACTTGTACTGTTTGTGTAGGAGATGCTGAAAGCAGGGAGGAAGCTGTGGGTGTTGAGAAAGGGGGAGGTGATGTATGAGGTAAAGTGTGGCAGTAATGATGAATTGTGGGACTTCTTGTGTGTATTCAGCACCTGCATTTTAGCAGGTCTATAACACACACACACACACACACACAGTGCACACACACACCACACGTACACACCACACGTACACACCACACAGACACACACACACACACACACCACACACACACCACACAGACACACACACACACCACACACACACACAGTGCACACACACCGCACACACACACACATACCACACACACACACACCACACACATACACCACACACACACACAGTGCACGCACACACACACACACACCGCACACACACACACACACACCACACACACACATCCACACACACCGCACACACAAACACACAGTGCACACACACACCATACACACACACCTACACACACACTCATACACACACCACACACACACACACCTACACACACACTCATACACACACACACATACACATATACACACACACACATACACATATACACACACACACACATATACACACACACACACATATACACACACACACACACATACACACACACACACACACATATACACGCGCACACACACACACACTTGCGCACACACACACACACTTGCACACACAGTGTTAATTAACTAACGTTTTCACTATCGTAGAGATTACTTTTTTTAATTGAAATCCAAGACCCTAGCACTAGTAATGGATTAAGATGTAATGGAGCCCCAGGCAAGGTTTGGGATTTGGGACCCCTTTGTAGTGTTTTTGGGAAGCTGAAGTGGATAGAGATCAGAGAATAGGGCAGGTGGGCCCCCTGACACCCACTATTCCCCAGGCATCTGTCTAGGTTGCCTGGTGGAGGATTCTGCTCTGCGTAGAGAGTCCAAAGCCACCCCCTCTATTTGTTTAGTGTTATCAGGCCAATACATGATGTCATTGATTATTTACTATATTTTTAACAATTTTACACACACTGAGTGGTTGTCGGCTGAGTGCACATGTGTTCAGCAGATCCCCCTCAATGCATTACTGCCTGGTGGATAGTCTTGGCCAGAGCAGGCTGTAGGGATGACCCTGCAGCACTCATACGCTTCCCATTCACACTCTACACTCACTAATGCCATTATACCACCAGTTCCGGGGACTTTGACTGACAGACACAGAAGATTTATACCGCACTTTTCTCCTGGCGGACTCAAAGCGGCAGAGCTGCAGCCACTAGGGCGCGCTCTATAGGCAGTAGCAGTGTTATGGAAACTTGCCCAAGAAACTCCTTACTGAATAGGTTACTGGCTTACTGAACAGGCAGAGCCGAGATTTGACCCCAGGTCTCCCGTGTCAGAGGCAAAGCCCTTAATCAGTACACTACCCAGCCACTGCTGTATCTCCTGTGGGATTAGCAGTATAAGAGGCCTCAGCCTGTTGAATTTGGCATCCCACATCAGTATATCTTTGTTTAGCATCTGACTTGCACTTGCTCACTTCTGCAATTTAAACTCCTCACAGGTATCAAAACAAAAAGAGGGACACTGAGAGCCCAATCTAGTGTAGTATGCACTGGTAAATGAAGGTGTGTGGAAAGAGTATGTGCAATATACTCACAAACCAGGGTTACCGCATAGGCAACCACCGTATAGGCAGGTGGGGAGATTAGACCTGTCCCCACTCAGGATTAAGAAGTCGCTCTCTGTAGCTCAATGAAAAAATGGGTAACACCCCTCCTCCAAGGGTGGATATGCATAACGTGGTATGGATACAGAGGCGCCAGAAGGATAAAAAAATCTAAAATGTCTAAAAGTGAGGAGGTAGTGGTGGACTTACCTCCTCCAGGCAGACACAAGAAAATGTCTGACAGAGGCGCATGGCATAGTACCAGACCTGTTTTTGTATATGCTCCATCTTATTGCCTGAGGAAGCGGGTCACTCCCGCGAAACGTGTTGTATTTTGCTGGAGTGTGTAAATAAAAGGTTTTGCTGAAAGTTGATCGGCATTTTCTTGTGTCTGCCTGGGGGAGGTAATTCCACCACTACCGCCTCACTTTTAGACATTTTAGATCTTTTTATCCTTCTGGCGCCTCTGTATCCATACCACATCCTCTCAGGTATGCTTTGAATATCTCTCCTTTATTAATAGCAGTAATAACATGCCATCAGTTTCCAAGTGGATGTATGTTTTCTTTAAGAATGCAAATAGATGAGGTTTAGCGGCAGGCGCTGTGGCTTTTGTCTGCATCTACATTTCTGATGTCGGGGTAAATTGCATGCAGCGAGACTTCGAGTAGCACAGAATGTGTGATTAACACTCTGAAGTCACAAACACTTGCACGGCGCTTGTAACTTAGTGAGTGGTTGTTAAAGGGGTAGAGGGGGATGAAGGCGATCATTATTCTGCTGGTTGTGAAGGGAGGATCCGGAGTCTTGTTCACATCTTGCTTTCTGCTGAATACATTGCTTTACGATTGGGACCTATTTATATATTTACATTCTGTAGAGAAGTGTTGTTCTTTCTGAATTACCCGCACCTTTTAGATTGCCAGGAAGTAGTAGTCTGCTGACGAGACCGGCACTTTTCACCTTGATCACCACTTTTATACGATTGTCAGTTTCAGTGGACATCTGCTGCCAGAATCCATGGCTGCCATTTTTATAAAGTGGTAATCAGAGTGATTGTCACTTTATGGTTTGCCAAGTATAATTTACCAGAAGCTGCTGTACACCAGTTTCTCCCAGATTGCATCCTTTATGAGAACCTGTAATTAAAAAAAGTGCCCCGGGGGAGTACTTACTTCGGGAGGGGGCAATCTCTGGATCCTAATGAGGCTTCCCCAATTCTCCTGTGTAGCATCAATCAAGCACTGGTTCCCTTTGAAAACTCGCCAGCAATGCGCGCCGTCACAGTAGTGCCTGCAGCACGCAGCAATATTTACCTTAGGGATCCAGCGCAGGTGCAGTACCATCCCCCTCGCACTCCAGTGGAAATAGCCGAGTCCGATCGGGTCCGCTCTACTGCACATGGGCAAGACGCCTGCGCAGTAGAGTGGATCCCATTGGGCTCGTCCAAGAAGCATGCAGACTAGCCTCCCGTCTGAAAGAGGCCTTAGTAGCAGCAGGCAAGTAAAGGCTCATACACACATGCAACTTTTCTGCCCAACTATCGTCTAAATTTGTCTGTTGGACGATAGGTTGGGCTTGTGTTGGCATGACAAACGAATAGATGAGGCACTGATAATAGGCGGTTTGCCCGATCCAACCAGCAGATCAACTGACCAACCATCATGCAGGTTGGCCACATGTGTACAAGTCGTTTGAGCGACTTGTGTTTTGAATGCAGATATGGTGCGCGCACAGTATTTAAATGAGTTGGTTGTTTAGTTGGTCAGCGCGTGTGTACGTAATGGTCGTACAAATAACAAGTTTGGCTGTTGGTCATGTATTAACACCTCAACAGTCTCAGCTGCGGATCTGTTTCTCCATTCAATTGGATTTTAGGGTAATTACAGTGCGGCAAACAGACAGGAAGCAAACCTTTATAATTTCGTTGCTATAGTATCAGTTAGACTTTTAAAAAAAGGAAGAGCCAAAAAAATGTTGATTTTTTTTCTTATGTTCTGTCATTTTTATACATATGCCTCTTATTGGGACCTCATTTACTACGATTCTACCGAGCTGCAGATCATTGGAGAATTTAAAGAGGAACTGTAACCAAGGATTGAACTTCATCCCAATCAGTAGCCGATACCCCAATTCCCATGATAAATGTGTTCATTTTCTTCAACAGATCATCAGGGGGGTTCTGTGTGGCTGATATTTTGGTGAACCCCCTCCCACAGTGTGATGTCATGACCTAGGTCCTGACAGTTTCCTGTCTGTGAACCTTGTTGCATTGTGGGAAAAACAGCTGTTTCCAACTGCCAAGCAACCAGTATCTTCCTATTAGCCTATCACAATGTTAGGGGGTGTGGTTATAGATGATGGCAGGTGTGGTCTAGTTTTTTTGTTGTGTGCCAGTAGTAAAGATGACTATATACAGGCTGATTGTGGATCAAACAATATGAACGAATTACATGGTGAATAGCAATCATTTGTTGATTCCTATTTTTTACCGTTTTACTTTGCAATGTATTGATTTATTTTTCCCTTTTTGCTAAAGTTCTCCTTTAAATGATCCTGAAATTCTGGATTTAGTAAAAGTGGTGTGCAGTCCTCGTCCGGGTCATATCGTAGCGCAGATTTTATTTGCGCAGCTGAAGTTCTAAATCGGCAGCACCCATAAATATGTATATGTAACGTGACTGTGCTGCAAATACTTCATGCACCTGCATATCTAAAAATGCCTTTCAATGTGACCCACATTATCCATTCCCCACCGGGCTGTTCCTGTACTTAAGGCTTGTGTTGTGTTTGCAGGAGCGCTTGCTGAATTACGCATGTCTCTCTCTCTCCTCAGGCAGCCTGCCGGTTATGAAACCTTTTTGGATGTGATGTGGATGACCGAGGCAGACCCTACTGGATGAGTTGCACCGAATCGAGTCTCGACATGGGGACGGCCACTGAAGAGCTGGTCGTGGTGGAGGACGATGCCTCGCTGAACCCACTGTGCTTTGAGTGTGGTCAGCAGCACTGGACAAGAGAAAACCACCTGTATAATTACCTGAATGAAGTGGACGATGACTTGGTTTGCCACATTTGCCTTCAACCGTTGCTGCAGCCGCTGGACACGCCCTGCGGCCACACGTTCTGCTACAAGTGCCTCAGAAACTTCCTACAGGAGAAGGACTTCTGTCCGCTGGACCGAAAGCGGCTGCACTTTAAACTGTGCAAGAAATCCAGCATCCTGGTGCACAAACTGCTTGATAAGCTGGTCGTCTCCTGTCCCTTCTCCAATGCATGCAAGGACACCATGCAACGCTGTGATGTAGAGGCTCATCTCAAAAACAGGTAAGAAAAGTGAAAATGGGTAATTTGAAGTGCAGGTGAACAACCCTACTGCATATAAATTATACTCTACAGTAATTTTTGATATTAAAATAAAACACATGGCACCAATAGCCATTTTAAACCAAACCTAAAGCGTTGCATGGTCTGTAGACCCTAGCAACTACCCTACGGACAGACCAGATGCTGCCCCACCTTAGTGGGAGAAAGTTCTAAATTGAAAATAGGGCTGGTGAATGGGAAGCTCAGCAGTCCACTTCAAAAGAAAAAGACAAACACTTTTCCCCTGGCAGACTCAAAGTGCCAGAGCTGCAGCCACTAGGACGCGCTCTATAGGCAGTAGTAGTGTTAGGGAGACTTGCCTAAGGTCTCCTACTGAATAGGTGCTGGCTTACTGATCAGGCAGAGCCGAGACTTGAACCCTGGTCTCCCGTGTCAGAGGCAGAGCCCTTAAAGAGAACCAGAAGAAGCACCCTCATGTATTTTATTACATTTATCAGTGGGAACATGACAGTAAACACCTACCCTGCTTTTAGTTTCATTCTTATCTGCTTAATTAGTCTATTAGCAGCTGTGATAAGAATCACCGACTGGCTCAGTCTAGGTTTGACCTGGAATCATTATAGCTGAGTCACTCTTCTGTGGAGTCTTTTCAAGCCCAAGCCTGCCACCTCCTGGCTCAGATTCCCTGCTTTGCATACTGAGAGCTGTGATGACATGGGAGGGGCTGCTCCTGCTGAGAGAGAATCTCTGAAACAGACAAATGTGGCTGCAATATGATCCACACAGATCATATTGTGCACACAGAGCACACACTCTGTGTGCACTCTCCATAGATAATGATGATGACTGCAGTTTCATTCCTATGAGAGACACTTCCTACAGGCAGCTGCACATCATACCAAAATGAAAGCACACAGATGAAAGGCTGCAGCAGCCTTTCTCATAAAGCCTAGATAGCAGCCTAGTTTCATATAGCCTAGACAGCACATCCAGAACAACTCATAACCCGGAAGCAGAAGGGATATGAGCCGGCGGCCATATTTGATTTTTCCTGGAGCAATAATGGATAAAAAACACTAAAAAAGGCACACCAGAGCGGCAAAATTATCAGGAAGAGCATTTATTCTTTACAAGCTATCGACTGATATGTTTATTTTGTGTGAAACGTTCATCTCTGGTTCCCTTTAACCATTACACTATCCAGGCACTTCAGAGTGCCACTAGGCAAAAAGTCATCAAAGCTTATATACTACCACACTTTGACACCTCATTGGACCCAGGTATCATGATCTGCAATACCAATCACGATGTGCAAAGTCTTTTAAAGTTTCACTTTATTTGGCTGCTAAAAGGTTAAGCATGTATCATATCTTTTCAGAAGGATCTCAATTACTTTATAGCATCACACTCCTGTCCTATGGGCTGGTGGAATTTCGGGAGCATGAAGGAGGGGGGTGGGGGGTGAGGGGGGGGGGTCATGGTAAGACTCAGTAGGGTATAGTGTTCCAACTTACAAACACATTTATGATAAGAACGAAGCTATAGTCTATAGCTCGTTTGTTAACCGGGGACATTGAGTATGAGCCCTAACCCAGAGTTCAATCATGGTTGATATACAGAGCTCCATATCTGCTGCTGAAAATCCTCCAATCCCCAGTTGTTGAGGGACTGTAATGTTCGGGGATGTCAGCTGACAGGACATCCTGGACGTTTTAGTTCCTCTACAGCTGTGGTGCTGACAAACTGTCCGTGCTCTGTGTAATTTGCCCACAGCATTCTGTACACGGTTTACATTATTCTGAAACACACGGGACATCAGCCAGACGGACAGTAATAAGTGATGCTTAGCTAAAGAGAAGCGTACATGAAGCCTGCTTCATCTCTTCAGTCTTTCCTCTCTGAGGCATTGAATCGCAGACACTTATGCTTCTCTGTTGCCATGCTCAGGAATTTACCTCAGATGTAGTGACAAGGCTCTCGTTGCTGGTACGGGGAAAAGTCACTTAGATCAGATGTGCGTCAAGCGATTTTTAATCCTGTGCTCATTACACCGCCTCAAATGCCTTGACCTGCTTCTACCCTCTGAGTATTGCGGCCTTCATTACAGATTTCAGCCTGAGGCCTGTAATTTTGTGTACAGACACAGCATACTGCCCTGCCTCGTTATTATTGTATCCTACTGCAAATTATACAAGCGCTATTAAGTAAAAACTAGACAGCGGAAAAAATGCTATATGTCATTTGCTCGGCTGCACTTAGAAGTCACAATTCAGTTGATACATTTCACATGTTTAAAAGTATTTAAAGGGAACCTGAGATGATGGAAATTAAAAGTTTTATACATACCTGGGGCTTTCTCCAGCCCCCTCCGCACAGATCGCTCCCTCGCGGGTGTCCAAAGCCTCCTGGATTCTCCTGCAGCAGCTCCGTTTTCCGTGGCAAGTTGGTCATACTGCACTTGCGCGGCCGGCAGCATGTTCCCGCCCCACCGCTCTCCTGTCGAGGAGCGTTCTGTGCCTGCGCAGTAGTACTGCGCAGGCACAGAGTGCTCCCAGCCGTGGGACTGAGACGGGGGAGCGCGCTTGGCCGCACTATGCATGTGTCCACTGGCCGAAGATTGCAGGGCTTCTACGGGAGAATCCAAAAGGCTTGGGACAGCGGCGAGAGAGTGTGGAGGGGGCTGGAGGAAGCCCCAGGTCTGTAAAGTTTTACTATCCGTCGTCTCAGGTACATTTTAAAGAGAATCTGTACTCTAATATTCTTACAATAAAAAGCATACCATTCTATTCATTATTTTCTCCTGTGCCCCTCTGTGCTGTTTCTGCCACTCTCTGCTGCAATCCTGGCTTGTAATTAACAGTTTTAGGCAGTGTTTACAAACAAACTAACCAGCTTCTAATAGGCTCAGCTAAGCATAGAATGTGAGTCATTCATAGTATGCAGGGGGCCTGGAGGGGGTGGGTATAGCTTCTACCAATCACAAGCAGCCCTGCACATTCCACACAATCAAGCTGTAGCCCGACAAACAGGACAGAGGAAAGATACATTGATTTATTACAGAGACAGTGCAGTTAGGAAAGACTGCAGTAAGCCAGCGCAGATTAGAACAGGCATAGGAACTTATAGGATAGAAGAACTAAGGCTGAAAAATTTGTTACGGAGTCTCTTTAAAGACCTGGTTCATCCTCTCAGGCCGCTTTTACACCTGCAGGTGAAACCTGTGGTGCGTTACTCTATCCTTTTTTACTGCAAGAGATTATGTTTGTAGGACACATGGCAATTGCAGTGAATACATACAGACATAGCTTTGACAACATGAGAATGTACAGTGACACAGGTATGAGAAGCATGCACAGGCATGAATAGCATACCTGTAGAGAAAAGAAGACAAGCAGAACTCTAAACACGGGAAAGTACTTTGGTGGTTCTGTGGGGGAAGGCTCTGAAGTGGCAGCCTGATGGGAGGAGCTCATAGAAGTGACTGCCTAGGTGGGGGGGGGGGGTCATGTGTGATCTTGGTGGTCCTCATCCTCATTCTGGTAGAGTGAAGGAGGCCCGGAGATGGCAGGGGTGATCCTATGATCTTTTCCTTATGGTATCCTCACTGTAGATGCTTGGATGGAAAATCACCCATTTGGGTTTGTACAGCACAAATGACCTGGGACACACTTGCGATTGCAAAACGCTCTAAAAAAAATGCTAGTGTATTGGATGCAAAGATATTGGCTGTTGCTACGCAACTAACTTGGTGTGAAAGAGTCCTAAAGGAAGATTATCATGAGCAAAACAGCAAATATGGGCCCGTCTTTCCTTGTCTCCATGGATCAGACCACCATACTAATTTTGCAGCAGCAGCAGCATTATTTATGGCTTTATTGTTAGGAAGTAGTATGTGACTCGGGGGTCAGCTTCCATATGGCAGCTTCTCACATAGTTATTTTTCCAAATGTGTTGTTTCCTTCATTGTGCGATCATATACCAACTATCCTGTCACCATCAATGGCCATGGCAACCTCATTACATTTCTCATCGCTTACAAGCTCCATTGGAAAAGCAATAACAGGGAGATGTTTAATACAGTCGGCCAGGCCTAGATTCTGGTGTTTGTAAGCCTGAGGCACCCAACTTCCAGGACATTATAGGGTGAGTGTGAAAGGAGGTGACCTACATTGCCTGCTCTGCAGATCAGCTGTGATGCAACTATTGGCCCTCCTCTAATCATAGGATGAGCTGATATTGGCCTCAGGCTGTCTGAAGTGTGCACTGGAACCAGTATAATTTAAAAGACAACTGAAGTGAGAAGAATATGGAGGCTGACATATTTATCTCCTTTTAAACAATGCCAGTTTCCTGGCAGCCCTGCTGGTCTATTTGGCTGCAGTAGTGTCTGAATTGCACCAGAAACAAGCATGCAGCTAGTCAGACCCCCCTATGCTTAATAGTCTGAGTCCCTCCACCCCACTGCAATCAGTCTCTCAATTTAAGTATCTTGGAGTGCAAATTACCAAGGACATCACTGCCTACCAAACCTTGAATATTGACCCCATAGTACAATCATTGGAAAGTAAGTGCAGACTCTGGGACAAATTGCCACTAACCCTGATAGGCCGAATAAATTTAATAAAAATGATATACCTGCCTAAATTTACTTATGTCTTTAGACAATCCCCAATTTGGCTCACACAAAATGTTTTCAAAAAATTAGATTCAATCCCACTTAGATTTATTTGGGCGGGTAAGCAGCCCCGCATAGCCTTGGATATTTTATGTTTGCCGGAAAACAGAGGGGGGCTAGCCATGCCAAATTTTCAGAAATACTTTTGGGCTTCTATACTAGTTACGACCCGCTGGTGGTTCTCGCAGGATGAGTCCAACCCTGCAACTACAATAGAGGCCGCAATCCTGGGCTCGTACGAAAAGTTAACAAACTTACCCTATAGAGGGCCTAAATGCTCTTCACAAACCACGAAAGCTATGGTAGCGGTGTGGAAGGCGTGGGGGGCGGCTAGGGCCCTGCTGGCAAGGGAAAATGTACTCTCACCACATACCCCGCTATGGGGAAACACCCAGCTTCAACACTTTATGACTATTCCGGATCCAGTAATCTGGGCGAGCTTTGGAATTAAAACACTAGCTCACATACAACAGGGGCAAACGATTTTAACATTTGATCTCTTAAAATCACAATTTAATCTGCCTAACTCACACTTTTTCCGCTACCTCCAGCTTAAGCATGCTTATTCTTCACAATTTGGAAGATCCCCCCCGATGCTTTCCATGGACGACTTAGAAAACCTACTTCTAACTAGAGACTTACCTAAGGCACTCTCAGCAATATACCTAGCACTTCTAACCCTCAACAACACTAAACTAGATAAATGCTTCAACAAATGGCAACAGGTAGTGACAGGATTGGAAAGGGATGACTGGGACGAAGTCTTAGAATTATATCCGACCTCGGTCATTTCAGCTAGGGACCAACTAGTTCAGACCAAGTTTCTACATCAAGCCTACTACACGCCGGTGCGTATGCACAGGATGGACCAATCCTTTTCAGGAGTCTGTTGGAGATGCCAGGCGGACCGAGGTTCCTTTGTGCATATGTTTTGGACGTGCCCTAGAATTATCCCCTTCTGGAAAGATGTTTTATCAACAATTAATAAATTACTGAAGGTTGCTCTCCCGCTGGATCCAGGTCTCCTGCTACTGGGGAAAATGGAGGAGGACACATTAACTCATCACAAACAGATATTGGTTAAAACTCTTTGCTTCCAGGCCCGCAAAGAAATACTTAAATTATGGAAAAAATCTTCCGTTCCTACATTGGGAATATGGGCAAAATCTATTAACTCTTCCCTGCCCCTATATAAAACTACATACCTGAATAGGAGATGCCCAAAGAAGTACTATAAAATCTGGGGGATATGGGAGACCAGAGTTATGGACCCTACGGACTCTGAATTTATTCCAATACTGATATAATAGCTCTGCCATCTCTGATCTATAAGGATTAGGCCAAGCGGAGGTAGGGGGTCGGGGCGAGTCGGGGTACGGATGGTCATCTTCTCTTTCTTTCTCTTCTCTTTTTCATCTCTTCTCTACTCTTGTCTTCCTCTTTAGAGGGTGGTTCTTGAATACTGCCAACTCAGCACGTAACACTAACCTGATGCTATAATGGTGTTTACGTAACTGTACTATACCTGATATCTAAGTAAGTTTGTATCAGGAATTTTTCCGATGGACTGTCTGTAAAAATAACCACACCTGTACTTTACTGTTCTCTTACAATGTGTTGTAATGTTCCTTTTTATTGGAAAAATAAAAAAACTTTACTGTTAAAAAAAAGCATGCAGCTAGTCTTGTGAGATCTAACAATAATGTCAGAAACACCCAATCTGCTGCATGCTTGCTCAGGGTCTATGGCTAAAAGTATTAGAGGCAGAGGATCAGCAGGATAGCCAGGAAACTTGTATTGGTTAAAAGGAACAAATATGGCCGGCCCCATAACCCTCCTACTTCCTTTAACCACTTGAGGGCCGCGGTGTTAAACCTCCCTAGTGTCCAGGCCATTTTTTACTAAATGGGCCACTGCAGCTTTAAGGCCTTGCTGCAGGGCCGCACAACTCGCACACAAGTGATCCCCCCCCCCCTTCTCTCCACCAACAGAGCTTTCTGCTGTTGGGGTCTGATCGTTCCCCCAGTGTTTATTTATTTTTAAATAAATATTTATTTGATTATTTTTTATTTAATTTGCCTATTTTTTTCTTTGTTTTTAAAATCCTCCCTCCCTACCCCGCCAGCCAATAAGCGTGATCGGCTGGCATAGGCTTCATCTTATGACAGCGCATCACTTCCCGGCCTCTAGAGGTCAGCGCTGTTCAGGGTTATTAGACGGCGCACATCAGCGCGTGCTCTCCTGCAAGCCCCATAGGAAACCATTCACACCAATCGGCGTGGAGTGGTTCTGGGGCTGCTGCCGCATTAACGCCTGTTGGCATGGAGCGGTCGGCAGGTACTTAAGCACACACTGTGTCCACTACTTTGTATTTTGCCAGATCGGACAGTGGACTCAAAACAAATGACTTAAGAAGAACTGAGCAGATTTTTTATGCGCCAGTTCACATTGACAGGCTCTGTTCATTGCGGTCCTTCATGGAAAAATCTGACTGCACACATTTTTCTGGACAGTGGATTGGGTTGTCATTCATTTGATTAATAACTTGCCTCTACCCTGCAACAGGACCGGCGCTTCCATAGGGACAAATAGCGCAATTGCCTCAGAGCCCCAAGCCAGTCACCAGGCCCCTCGGGTCTCCTTTCAACTTTATTGTGGCCTCTGCGGCCCCTGCAAGGTTTTTGGCAGTGTAGCGACTCCCCTATCCTGGCTGACGCGCTCCTTCATTAGTCTATGGCTCCGTACTTTCCCGTCTTCATCCTCACTGGCTGTATCTTCTCAGTGACCCAGTGACACTTTACATATAACATATGCAGGTCATGGAGGAGAGGCGCCACTGCGAGGATGAAGATGAGAATGCACTGAGCCCCAGACTAATAGAGGAACGCGCCAGCCGGGGCAGGTGAGTCGCTACACTGTTGAAAACTCAGCAGTTGCGGGGAGCTCTGTAAAGTTTGGGGAAGCCCAACAGTCAGCTTGAGGGCCTGGGGGGTTAGTGAGCGAATTTGGCAGAAATAAAGTAGCTCCTAATACTGCTGTAGGGATTGGGGGGGGGGGGGTGTTAGTCTGGGGGGGGGGGGCAGATTAATGTTGCCCGGCGCCCCATTGTAATTAGAACTGGCCCTGTCCTGCAATAAACAATATCAGCTAAGGCTGAGATTCTGTCAAAATAGACTGCAGGACGGGGGCCCAGAGCTGTAAGAGGGCCCCAACTACTACTTTACTCCCTTAGATCAGGTGTTTTTGTGGCTGCCCTTGTTATAGGTGGAAAGATTATGATGTCCACACTTGTTTTATGACTCTTGCTCGATGGGCCTCCAGACTGTAAGAGTCACCAGGAATAGGCAAGGGAGAGTGTGTAGCTCGTATAGCTCAGGGTGCGAAGCCTTAGCCGGCCGGGGCTCGCATTCTGGATATTCCAGCCTGCATTTTTTTTATATTTCTCACACTCTGAACATCGTTATATATATAAAAAAAATTATACACATGTTAATACATTATCTGTCATTTTAGTGCAGTAACTTTGCTACTTTTTTCCTCTAACTTTAAAATTGATTTTCTCAAAAAGTATAAGGTCTTTTTGAAATTTGTTTCCTCTTGTTCTCACTGCCCTTTTTTAACATTTCCTGCGAATTTGGTGTTTCTAGCATATAAGGGGCTTTGCTATTAACCACAAAAGTCTATGGCTATTGAAACATTTCCCACACTCAGAACGAGAATTTTAAAATGTATTTTCTCAAACACTTTGCTGGGAACTGTCAGCCACTGAACTGTTTGGGTCATCTCCACTTATGGGTATCTCAGGGTACATCTGTTAAGTTCAGGAATATTTATTTTCTGAACGAGAATTTTAAAATCGATTTTCTCAAAAACTTTGATGTCTTTTTATTTTTTTTCTTCTTCTACCCACTGTCCTCCTTCACATACCCTGCAAATGTGGTGTTTCTAGCACGTAAGGGGGCTTTTCTATTAAATGCTAAAGTTGGCAGCCCGTTGAAACATTTCCCACACTCAGAACGAGAACTTTAAAATAGATTTTCTCAAAAACTTTAAGGTCTGTTTTGAATTTTTTTTCTTCTTGTACCAACTGTCCTCCTTCACATACCCTGCAAATTTCGTGTTTCTAGCACGTAAGAGGGCTTTGCTATTAACCACAAAGTCGGTGGTCGTCAAAAAATTTCCCACACTCAAAATAAGAACTTTGAAATAAATTTTCTCAAAAACTACTTTTTTAAAAATGTATTTCCTCTTGTTTACACTGGCCCTCTTAACATGCCCTGCAAAGTTGGTGTTTGTAGTACATAAGGGGGCTTTGCTATTAAACATTTCCCAAACTCAGAATGAGAATTTTAAAATCGATTCTCAAAAACTTAAAGGTCTTTTTGAAAAAAAAAAAAAAAACCTCTTGTACCCACTGTCCTCCTTCACATACCCTGCAAATTTGGTGTTTATAGCACGTAAGAGGGCTTTTCTATTTAATACTAAAGTTGGCAGCCGTTGAAACATTTCCCACTTTCAGAATGAGAACTTTAAAATCGATTTTCTCAAAAACGTTAAGGTCTGTTATGAATTTTTTTTTCTTCTTGTACTAACTGTCCTCATTCACATACCCTGCAAATTTGGTGTTTCTAGCAAGTAAGAGGGCTTTGCTATTAACCACTTAAGCGGCAATCGTCGAAACATTTCCCACACTCGAAATAAGCACTTTAAAATCAATTTTCTCAAAAACTACAAGGTCTTTTTGAAAAATGTATTTCCTCTTGTTCCCACTGCCCCTCTTAACATACCTTGCAAATTTGGTGTTTCTAGTACGTAAGAGGGCTTTGCTATTAAACATTTCCCAAACTCAGAACGAGAATTTTAAAATCAATTTTCTCAAAAATTATAAGGTCTTTTTGAAAAATGTATTTCCTCTTGTTCCCACTGACCCTCTTAACATACCCTTCAAATTTGGTGTTTGTAGCACGTAAGGGGGCTTTTCTATTAAACATTTCCCAAACTCAGAACGAGAATTTTAAAATCGATTTTCTCAAAAACTTAAAGGTCTTTTTGAAAAAAATTTCTTCCTCTTGTACCCACTGTCCTCCTTCACATACCATGCAAATGTGGTGTTTCTAGCACATAAGGGGGCCCTTCTATTAAATGCTAAATTTGCCAGCTGTTGAAACATTTCCCACACTCAGAATGAGAACTTTAAAATCGATTTTCTCAAAAAAAAGGTGTTTTTGAATTTTTTTTCCTCTTGTGCCCACTGTCCTTCAAATACCCTGCAATTTTGGTGCTTCTAGCACGTAAGACGGCTTTGCTATTAACCGCTTAAGTCTGCAGTCGTCGAAACATTTCCCACACTCAAAATAAGAACTTTAAAATCAATTTTCTCAAAAACTATAAGGTCTTTTTGAAAAATGTAATTCCTCTTGTTCCCACTGCCCCTCTTAACATACCTTGCAAATTTGGTGTTTGTAGTACGTAAGAGGGCTTTGCTATTAAACATTTCCAAAACTCAGAACGAGAATTTTAAAATCGATTTTCTCAAAAACGTAAAGATCTTTTTGAAAAAAAAATTCCCGTCTTGTACCCACTGTCCTCCTTCAAATACCCTGCAAATTTGGTGTTTCAAGCACATAAGGGGCTTTGCTATTAACCGCTAAAGTCGGCGGCTGTTAAAACATTTCCCACACTCGGAACAAAAACTTTAAAATCAATTTTCTCAAAAACTTTAAGGTCTTTTTTTATTTTTGTGGTCCAAGCCTTGTAAAGGTTTTTACCTTCTTCTGGATCAACTGAGATTTGTGAGGGTGCAGGCTAGTGCTGGACTATATTTTCTAGTTGAATCTCATGGGCGTCTGTCTTTTCGACCCAAATAATTATATGTAAGATAGGCGTAGCACATGCTGAGGATCTCAGGTCTTTGCTCCACCACACAGCAGTGCCCTGCTCTACTCTATAGCTAATACAGAGGTGTGGCTCTTACAAAGCAGATGGCGGCAAAACTTGAACTTGGACCAGGGAATCTGAGTGGTCTGACTTGGCCAAATTATGATACTTTGCCAGTCATCAGTGTAAAATGTTTATGCACAAGCTTCCATCCCCCCTTCTTCTACCTACAGGATCTATATTTGTAATCTTTCCTTATGTTTCCTTCCCTGCAGTTTGTATCGAGGCTTGTTGTTGTGTGCCTTTATATCTCAGCCACATCTTTACAATCTGCAATCTGATTGGTTTACCCAGGATTCTGTCCCTCCGGTATTTCCTTACAGTGCCTTATATTATCAGAGATTAATTGCCGTGCCTCTGGCCTCCGTGGTCGCTGTAATGAATGAGTGTTTACTATTGAATAAGCCATTATTTGGCCTTCCTTCACGCTCATTTCTCTGTCTCTCTGCAGGATGGGAGACGCTGAGTGAATTCACAATGCATTGACTTGCAGGCTGGTCAGGTTCTTTTTTTATTTTTCTTCTTATCAGACTTTCGGGAATTTGCAGTCATTGTTCAGTACATCCATTACAGCTAAGCAGTGCTAAATCCAGGATTTCTCAGCCTGGCTGGTCCAGGGGTGAAATAAGTGATATCAGACTTTCCTTAAAACGATTAGAAAGTGGTTCAGGCGTATTGATGGGATTAGTGAAATTCATTAATGTGCTGCTTGCCTTTGACATCTACTGACTGACATTCCATTTCAGATATCGAGGTAACAAAAATCTATTGCAAAAAAAAAAATATATATATATATATATATATATATGTATATATATATATATATATATATATATATCTGTGTGTGTTTTAATATGTCTGTGCATGCATGCATGTATGTGTGTATATGTATGTGTCCATGCATTAGTTGTTGCTCTGTGTGTGTAAAGCTATATACACACATATGACAGCTGTCTTCCAAAATTGATCAGCGCCCGCTGTACACAAATACCGAGCATCTTTGCCGCCATTATCGGCCGTTTTGGACGACGGTTATCAGATGTGTGTATGTACCTTAACTGCAATGGGCATTCTTGTGTGTCTGTGTGCATGAATAGGCATGTTTGTGTGTGTGTGTGTGTGTGTGTGTATTTGTACATGTACAATGTACATTTTTATATCTTTGCATTGGTGTATATAGTTACATAGTTATTTGGGTTGAAAAAAGACATATGTCCATCGAGTTCAACCAGAAAACAAAGTACAACACCAGCCTGCTCCCTCACATATCCCTGTTGATTCAGAGGAAGGCGAAAAAACCCTTTCAAGGCATGGTCCAATTAGCCCCAAAAGGGAAAAAATTCCTTCCCAACTCCAGAGACAATCAGATAAAATCCCTGGATCAACACTACTGGGCATTACCTAGTAATTGTAGCCATGGATTTCTTTCAATGCAAGGAAAGCATCTAAGTCTTCCTTTAAATGCAGATAGAGTTTGCCATAGCTACTTCCTGTGGCAATGCATTCCACATCTTAATCACTCTTACCGTAAAGAACCCTTTCCTAAATAAATGGCTAAAACGTTTTTCCTCCATGCGCAGATCATGTCCTCTAGTCCTTTGTGAAAAAAACCTCATCCGCCAAGCTTTTATATTGCCCTCTGATGTATTTATACATGTTAATTAGAACCCCTCTGAGGCGCCCTTTCTCTAGACTAAACGGGAGCAGGCGGTGAATTCACCGCGTTCAGCTGCCCATGGAAAAGAGGCCTTATTCTACCCTTGTAGTTAAATCGTGGGACACTTATTTTGGTTGACAGTCAACAAGAACCATCTTTCTCTAGTCCTTGATTGGCCCTATGCAATTCACAAACTCATCAGCAATAAGCGCTGGCAAGTTCTAAACTTAGGTGATGACATCCCCTAATTTTTAGGCCAATATGAATATTCTTATTGGTCCACCTAGTGGAGAAATGGGGATTCCCAGAAAGGAACTTAAAAGATGCTTTGTTTTAGCTCCAGCGTTGGAAGATGGAGAGGAGATCTGCAGTGGCTGGCGTAGAGCGACGGTGCCAGCAGAACCTGGCATGCAGCAGCAAGCATCGGTAAGTGTCTGGGAGCCTGCTGGTTCTAGCACCGGACATTATGTGACAGCGATGGGTGCTTCTCCCAGGAGAATGAGGCAGCAGTGGCATGGTGCTGAAGGACAGCTCCATGGCACAAATACCTCACTCCCCATCACACGGAACACAAAAGCATTGCTCAGGCAAATAGCCAGTATTAGCTTGATTTATGCTTGGAAATTGCTCAGGTTAAGCCGGCAACTGAATTTGCCAGTAAATCTCAAGCAGTTTGAGGTGATAAGAAGATTGCACATTTTTAAGCTTCTTCTTACCTCTAATTGCATATGTCCCGATATGTACTACTGTTATTGTGTTACAGTGAGACAGATAATATCTCTGTGTTGTGATTGGATCATGAGTGGAGATCTGGCGAATACACAGCTTTTACAGTACCTTGAAATTTTGTACTGAAAAGTGTAAAGGCTTGTACCCACCTCACGATTTTGTCCATCGAAAAGCAATTTTTTGAGTGTTTCCGTGACCTCGCGACGTGGGTACGAGTGCATGATTAGGCGGATGATGCTTTGTTAGCGACCGTCACATCGGATCCTTAAGATCCCTGTTGGCTCCCGCGTAGAGTGCCCCGATCGTTTGTACTCTCGTTCGCACCTGTCTTGTGCTGCTGTGTGATGCCGTGTGTTCCGGTGGGCAGGAGGATGCATCGGGGAACATTTGTTGTCGGGGGACGTTGCTGTGATCCATGTTCCTGCGTCTTCAGGTGACTATTCAGCTTTAGTGGGTAGGTGGGATCTAAATCTGCTTTCCCAGTGTGAAGTCCAGCCTGATTCCCTGATAGGAGAGAAAGAAGCAATGCCTTCATCTGCTCATAATGAGTCGCTGGGCTGTCAGTCCCTCAGTGTGATTGGAGTGAAGTAAATCACTTAAGCCTACAAGCACAAGGAAATGTGTCAGACGTCTCTTGCCTGATTGCCAGGTTATGTAACATGAGACAATGCACCGATTTACTACAGCAATGCTGAATCATTTTCCTGTACCAGAGTTGGGCGCCAAATTATCAGTCTAATTGGAATGAGGTTAGTTAATGCGATGGTCCTATTCAAGGAACTCTGTGCTGATGATCATTATGCTTCTCACGGTGACCCAGTATCACAGCTCACATTCTACATCACTGCTCATTGGTCCATGTGTGTATCACAGGCTTTGTCTGCCTGGACATTAGGAATTTGAAGTGCAGTGAGCTGCTTAAAGTTGAAGGAAAGCTGTAAGATACCTTTCACACTAGCACTGAATATCTGCATTGTGCTACCCCTTCTTACCGCAAAGTGCCACAAGTGCAATGAAAGTCAATCTGACGCAAAGTCTACAGCACATTACCGCAAGATCCGTCCCTACTGCACAGATTATGCAAGTCAATGGTAGTCAATTTCAAGAACAGACTTTTTATTTATCACATTGAAAAAAAAAATCTCCAGGATGTGACGCGTCTCGCGGGACACAGCCCGCTTCCATCAGGCAAAAAAAGCAGAGTCACAGATACTCCCTTTTTTGCCTGATGAAGCTGGCTGCGTCCCGCGAAACGCATCACATCATGGAGGTTTTTTTTGAATGTGATAAATGAATAGTCTTTAGCTGAAATTAACTACTTGAATCTACTAAGTTTACCAGCACCTCTTTTTGACTTCCTTTCTATATAAGGAATTTTCTACATTTGTTGGCGCCTCTGTTATTCCATTTGTTCTATCGATTGTCCACCACTGATTGAGGGGTATTGCCCCCATTTCTATCACATAGATTGATTCTGTAAGCCCGAGTGTGGGGGGGGGGGGGGGGTGTCTAATCTCCACACCTGTCATTTCAGTGGTTTCTTGGAGGTAACCCAGCCTTGTGAGTATATGTACTCTCATTTGATACGATACATAGCTCCCAACTGTCCGTCTTTTGGAGAGACAGTCCCTTATTGGGAGCCAAATCCCTCTGTCCCTCTTTCTTCCTTATTTGTCCCTCTTTCAGGACTCACGTACAGATGTATGTAGGTATATGCATTTTTTACTTTAAAAATGTGTTTAAATGACTGTAAACTTTAATCCCATCAATAAAATTATTTTCAAATGTTAAAATGAAGTAAAACGAATGACGATAGAAAGGACTAGTGTGGTTTGAATGATAAAACTGTATCCTTTGATTCTGAATTGTTTGTGGTATGCAAGACTAGTGGTTTGGTAGCGGGTGGTTAGAGGTGTGGCCGGGGCGTGTCGTAAGGTGTTGCAGGGGCGTGTCTCTTTCTTATTTCATAAAGTTAGGAGGTATGATGATGTATACCTCCTGGTGCAACACTGTATTGGGCTTTTGCCTATTTTCCCTTTTTTTGTCTTAGAAGCTGACTGAAGTAGTTTCTGAAGCAGGCATACAGGTCACATGACCAGAATTTGGGTTTGTGGAAAGGGTAGTTTAGCATTATCTATTTCTGCCAATATGGGCTATTTTACTGGTGAAGGCAGCGGAGGATGAGCAGATGCGGATCAAACCTTTTCTTTGGCATGCAAAGCTTTATTGTAATGTTATTCTTTTATGTTTTTTTCATTTCTGTCGCTGGGAGTAGTATTTGAAGGTGATATCAGAATGTGCGAAGGCCGTACCGATGAAAGGGCGGAGGTCATATCTGTGGATCTGAGAAGATGGTTATTGTTCTGCGACTTTTCTTATTTCTTCTCAGAGCGAGAATGAAGTCGGGATTATGGGAGGATTTATCTGTCCGCAGAACTAAGCTGAGAGGGAAAATGTAGATTTTTACAAAGCAGAAAACAAGATAAATGGGCCCAGTGTGCCAACTCTCTGTTTGAAGCACTGACTTATTTTTCTTGCGTTTCCAAATGTGTTTTTGCATTATGAAAGCTGATAGATACTGAGAGCCATAAAAAGGATGACATACGGAGTACAGGAAGCGCAGAAAGTGCTGGGGGTGATGGGTCTGTGCTTATGTTATTAGGATTGCTCCTACTGGGATGTCTCTTGGGCTCTGGCCTGTGTATACAAAAGTATTCAGTACAGTATAAGGCAGAGTTCATTTGTGATGGAGCAGAATGTTCTGTACACACAGATAGTCACCTATTATAACAAATTAGAACTCAAATTTGAAATTCAGCAAGCAATTCGAATATGCAGCATACTTAGAACAGAGAGGAATACAAAGTGAATACAAGAAATCACAAAACCAAAATACAACGATCTTCACATCATTCTACAGACAGTGACGTCTTGTGGTTGCTTTACTGTATTGCAGTTAAAGTAATAATCCTGTTGATACTTCCAATAATTTGTTCCCCAGGCTAGGAAGGCACTAGGCAGAAACGCTAGCTCTGGGCACTACTGATAAGCTATGGGCTGCATGTAAAACATATATATGTGATATGTGCGTTTTACATTGTGCATTTTTGAAAACGCACAACTTGCTGCATAGTTTTCATAGTTGTATTGCAATGGAGATGCAAAGGCATGTGTTTTTACATGCATTATTTGGTAAAAAAAAAAAAAGAAAAAAAGAAATAATTGTTACTGTAATTTATTCCATTGGTTAGGAAAATGAAAGTTGAAATGAAAATCCTACAAAAACAAAGAGTTTCACTTACCTGGGGCTTCCCCAAGCCCCCAGCAGCCGTCCTGTCCCACGCCGGTCCTCCGCAATCCTCCGTTCTCCCGACCGCCAGCTAGTTTCGTTAGCCGACGGCAACTGCGACTACGCGCCCCAGGCTATGCTTAGCTTTCTTGCATTCCCGCCCGCTATAGCATCCTGAGCAGGAACTAGGTGGCGGCAGGAAAATGGAGGATCATGGAGGACCGGCGCGGGACAGGGCGGCTGCTGGGGACTTGGGGAAGCCCCAGGTAAGTGAAACTCTTTGTTTTTTTAGGATTTTCAGTTCCGCTTTGATAAAAGTGAAGACGCAAATCGCACAAAAAACACATTAAAAATGCAAAGTGCAAACGCATGCAAAAACGCACTCAATACGCTGCAAAAAAATAAAATAAAAACTCACAGCACGGAAAACGCTTGGTTTTCTGCACTGCCCAGTGTGCTCCCAGCCTCAGACTTTTATCTAGTATCATAGAGGCCTGTTTATTGAGGTGGTGCAGAAACAAAGGCAAGTATTAAATAACCTTATTTACAAGATAGGCAATCCGCTAACAGAAATCTGTTATTTATCTGCACTTAAATGCAGTTCACCATATTTAGAAAAGTTTTGAATTACGATGACAACATTTAATATCTAACTTTTGGCCTGGTTCACATGAACATTAAACGGGCGGTCTCGATGTTCTTCTCTCAAGCGCTGTGCATTCAAATGAATGGATCTTGCCTTTTAAACATTGGTACCCTATCAGCTGGATAGCATACTGGAAAGGCAGCTGCCTGTGATGTGGGAAGGCTAGCCATACGTGACTGCAGCCCTGAAGTGCTAGGAGTCACCCAGGAGAAAAGCGCAATATAAATCAGTGTTGTCCCCAGGCTCTTTTAGCCGGGTGCTCCACCCGGCTAGTTTTGTTGAGCACCCGGCTGTCATCTGCTCTTCTCCTCCACTGTTGTAAGCATAGTGCAGAGAGAGAGATAGCCGATCCTGCATGCTCTCACCTCGCCCCACCCAGCTACTTTTTCATGCCACCCGGCCGGAAAAAAGTGCTGGGAAGAACACTGTAAATGTTCTGTGTCTTTTCTTTTTCCGTGGCTTGCACAAACGCCACCCTCTGTCCCATCATTTTCCTTTGTCCTGGACACTGCATATAGCATCCAGGATTGGCTACGCTCAGCATGTCCCTCTGTGGGGGATAAAATGCACTGCAACAACTAAATGCCAGTAAGCGCCATCGAAGATTGCTAAATGCTTTTGTGCTTGGTTGCAAAAAGCATTTGACATCGTCTAAACGAGATGCCGCCGCTGCTAGCTCAGACGCCTGTCTAAACCAGCCATGAAAAAAAAGAGTAAGCTTTCGGCTAATAAGCTTTCTTCAGACTCTATTACTGCATGCTGAGTAGATGTTAGAACGCACAGTCATGGCTAGATTTCAGGCATGGCCATAAAGGCCATGGCCTAGAGCACCAAGAAAGCAAGAGGTGGGCTGTGTACAGAAGGGTGGCAGTTGCAGTTAGCTTCCCGAACATCCATCCTGCTACACTGAGTATCCACATAGTGATGGGTGGCTACCAACAGCCGGATCTGGCTCTTGAGGGATGAAGGGGCAGCGAACGGGCACTTACAGTGATCTCTGAGCTGCCTGTCACTCACCAAATGTGCCGCTCGTCAAGTAGCTTACAATCTAATCCCTGCCATCACTTTACTAACTACTGAAGTACGTAACCTGCAGGCCTCGGTCAACACACCTCTTATGCTGGGAGTCACAGATCGGAAAGAGGATCCATCCAGCCTCAAGTATCAAGTCCAATCATGGAGAACCAATCTAGACTCAACCAGTCGGCAAACCAGGAAATTTCCTGGTTTCCTGGTTTGCCGACTGGTTGAGTCTAGATTGGTTCTGCATGATCACTTCACTAACTGTCCTCAGAGGAGCTTCTAATGTAATCCCTGCCATCACTTCACTAACTGTCCTCAGAGGAGCTTCTAATGTAATCCCTGCCATCACTTCACTTACTGTCCTCAGATGAGCTTCTAATGTAATCCCTGCCATCACTTCACTAACTGTCCTCAGAGGAGCTTCTAATGTAATCTCTGCCATCACTTCACTAACTGTCATCAGAGGAGCTTCTAATGTAATCCCTGCCATCACTTCACTAACTGTCCTCAGAGGAGCTTCTAATGTAATCCCTGCCATCACTTCACTAACTGTCCTCAGAGGAGCTTCTAATGTAATCCCTGCCATCACTTCACTAACTGTCCTCAGAGGAGCTTCTAATGTAATCCCCGCCATCACTTCATTAACTGTTCTCAGAGGAGCTTCTCATGTAATCCCTGCCATCACTTCACTAACTGTCCTCAGAGGAGCTTCTCATGTAATCCCTGCCATCACTTCACTAACTGTCCTCAGAGGAGCTTCTAATGTAATCCCTGCCATGTTGGGGGGGGGGGGGGGGGAGTTTAAGATACTGTTGGTCCAAGAGCAGCTGGTGATAGTGGGCCTTGGCTGGTACAAAGTACAAACCCGTCCCTGCACACAGCTTATATTCATTTGAAGCCGATCACAATTTTCTGTGTGAAAGGCGCTGTGGGGGTCAGTCAGGTGTGATAATCTGACACACAACATAGGAAGAACAGTAAATCCCAGACAGTAGAAACCATGTCTGCATAAGGAGGTGGGACTTTGTAGTTCCCAGGAAGTAGGTGCTGAACAAATCTGCGCCCCCATCTCATCTAACAGGAAATATAGTAACAGACAGGAGAGTTCTTACGGTGAACCTGAAGCGATTTGTACTGTATATGGAGGATGCCATATTTATTTCATTTTAAGCAATACCAGTTGCCTGGCAATGCTGTGTGTCTATCTATTGATCTAGGCTGAAGAGCCTGTATGATCCAGCAAGCCTGAACTGGATTCTGTTATTAGATGGCAAAAGTGTTCCTGCTGCATATCAGATAATAGCAAGGAATGCTAAAGGCTACTAAAATAACAGTCATCCAGATGTAGAGATGTGAAGCAACGGCAGGACAACATTTTACAGTATGTACTGGTAGTCCTGGATTCAACACAACAATTGCTACTTCACACCTGATTTAGTAACCTGCACTGTGATCTGATATGTCCCAGCTGAGGGTTGCAATCTTTTGCCACCTGATAACAGACAGTTTATAAAAGAATCAGTCCAATGGGAAAACAGTAGTTTGTACTGCTCTGCTAATGTCACCCTGTCTAGTAAATATGTGTTTTGTGTGCAGGTGTCCGGGAGCGTCACACCGAAGACAAGTGTTGGATCAGAGAAGAGCCAGCAAGCTGCAAATCGAGATTGAAGGAGAAGGTATCCCAGCTGTGATTGAACACCCAACAGCTGTATCTCCGGATGTGGACAAGGCTGGGACGGGGTCAACACTACTGGAGAGGAACTCAACGCCTACCGTGCTGCCTGTCTGGTCGGACGAGCAAGGGTTTGATAACCCCGCCTTCGAAGAGAGCACCGTGTCTGAGAGTACGTGCATTTCCTCTCTTTCCTCTACTAAAAAGTAACTGTATAAAGCTGCCCAAATCATTTAATTTTCTATTAAAAAAATGGTGTTGGGGACAAAAGTGAAGCAGATATTTCCAGAGTTGTATATATATTCCACCACCCTTTAAGCCAGGGGTGCCTATTGCGTAGATTGCAATCTACCTGTAGATTGCACAGGACTACTGGGTAGATTGCGGTCGCGCATTCCAAAGTGGACAGCAAGAACGCTGAAGTGGTGCACAGAGTTTTCTTCATTCGCCAGTCGATGCCACTAGGATGCTTCTTCGGCCCTATCACACAGTCTCATCTCAACGCCCTCTAGTGGTGCCACTAGACTAGAGGTAGTCATTGAGAGGAGACTGTGCAACAGGCAAAGCTGAAGAGGAATCCCGGCGGCGGCACCGACTGGTGAGTGAAGCACGCTCCACTAACTGCTCTGCATATGGGAGGGGTGCTGCCTAATACTGGGGGGACACTTCGCTATCTATGCTGGGGAGGGTAGCTGCTAACACTGGGGGAACATCTGGCCATCTATGCAAGGAAGTGGAGACTCTGCTTAAAGGATACCCGAGGTGACATGATGAGGTAGACATGTGTATGTACAGTGCCTAGCACACAAATAACTATGCTGTGTTCCTTTTTTTCTTTCTCTGCCTGAAAGAGTTAAGTACCACGTATGTAAGTGGCTGATTCAGTCCTGACTCAGAAAGGAAGTGACTAAAGTGTAACCCTCACTGATAAGAAATTCCAACTACTGTATAAAACACTTTCCTAGCAGAAAATGGCTTCTGAGAGCAGGAAAGAGGAAAAAAAGGGTTAATCGGTCATAGATTTTAGCTCTGGCATACTTCAATAAATGTGTCATTGATCAAAAACAATAAAACAGTTAAAACTTAAGTAGATTTAAACATCAAATACAATTGTTGAATATCTTAAAAAGTCATTTTTAGGAGAAAGAAGATAGATATAATTGTTTATTTTATTAGTTTATTTTGGCCTCGGGTGCCCTTTAACTATGTTTGGAGATGGGGGGGGGGCTACCTAAGTGTGTGGTGATGAGGGGGGTAGATCACTTTGAACTCTTTTGACTTATTTTTTAAGTAGCTTGCGAGCCAAAAAAGTGTTGGCACCCCTGCGCTAAGCAGACAACTAGTGATCTAACTTACATCAAAACCTGGGTATGTTGGTTGTTATCTTAAAAATGCCAGTTACCAGGCTGTCATGCTGATGTTTTGGCAGAGTCACACACATGTATCAGAGTCACACACCTGCAACAAGTTTGCAGATAAGGTAGTCAGTATGGATGGGCAATGAGACACCAATGGAATCCTGCCAGAGTGACATTTGATTGGTCTGTTCAAGCTGCATACATTTACCTCCGAAATCTGCCTATTACTGCCTAATACTGTATGAACTCGATACAATTTTAATCTCATTGACCATCCCTAACAGTCAGTAGTTGTTATTGGTTGAGGATTAAGGAATATGAAAAGAAGAAGAGGTCACTACAATGTGTAGACCAGAAAGGGACCCAGGAGGATCCAGGCAGGTAAGGGCCTGTTTCCACTAGGGCGAAATCCACAGCATTTTCCCACAGGCGAAACGCTGCCGTTCAAGTAAGGGCTTTCCATCCAGTTTCTCTGCCATCGTGATTCTGTTGGGAATTGAACTGTAAAATAGATAAGTGTGTGGCTACTTTAACTAGAGGATCACTTTGAGAAGCGTGGAATCGTTTTATGTCAGACCCTAAAGGCTCGTACACACGCTCAACAAAACTGCCTGACTTTAGTCCGTTTTAGACTGTTGACGACAATCAGGCGTGTGGACATGTAAAAAAGACTTGACGAGCGACTGATAAGAGGCATTGCGCCCGATTCAACTGTTGGATCTACGTTGGCCTACGGTCCTCTGATTTTGTGCAGTGAACGACTGCTATAGTCTGCAGTATGTAAATCAGTTGGTGGTTTATCTGTCTGGACGTATGGACATACAGGTCATGCGGTATGTCAGGTCGTGTGTGCGGTCGTGTGCATGTTGTGCACAAGTTGGACGTATGTACTTAGCTTAAGACTGCCGCCAGCGTTTATAGGTGTTCTGTGTTTTTGCATCCATATGCCATGGGTGTCTAAATTCTTTTCAATGCAAATTTAAATTAAAATGGCTTCTGACCGGAACACGGCTCTGCTGTCATAGTATAAGCAATCTGTAGAAACAGCACAGTGGGACCAACAGCGAGAGCGACAAGAGCCGTGGCGTGAGTAGCTTAAATCTACGCCCTGGCAACAGCTTCCTAACAGGACATAGATTTCAACTAGCAAAGTCTGGAACCGGTTAAAGGACACCTGAAGTAAGAGAGATATGGCGGCTGCTATATTTATTTATTTTAAACAATACCAGTTTCCTGGCAGTCCTGCTGACCTTTCATGCATCAGTAGTATCTGAATCACGTGCCTGAAACAAGCATGCAGCTAATCCAGTCAACCGTCAGTCAAACATCTGATCGGCATGCTTGTTCAGGGTCTATGGCTAAAAGTATTAGAGGCAGAGGCTCATCAGGACAGCCAGGTAACATGCATTATTGAATAGCAAATAGATATGGCAACCTCCAGATCCCTCTCACTTCAGGTGTCCTTTAAAGTGCACCTGAACTCATGCACAGGAAACAAGGAAAACACAAAGAAAGGCAATCTGTGTCTTTTTAGAGAGAAGAACCAGTCCAATTCCCCTCATCTATAAGTAATCGGAAGTGTAATTTGATCTCTCAGCTGTGTTAGCACAGAAATTTAGCAGTCCTCAGCAGACACAGCTAATATGTAAACACAGGATGTTAACCCCTTGTCTACTTCCATGAAAGCAGGAAGTAGACACACTGCAGATTTATTGCTGGAGATCTGTAAGCAGTAACAAAGGAAAGTTTTTCTTTAAATCTAATTTGCTGTTGCTTATCTTTTAGAGCAGAGATGAAGTTCTAAATTTAGGTGTCCTTTATGGTGACTCGTTGACTATTTATTTCAGGGATTTTTTTTTTATTTTCAACCAAAAAAAAGCACTAGCTAAGCATTGTTTCCTCTTTGCATCCGATAAACCTTTCTATTCTTTCTTCTGTGAATGGACTGCTTTTGTTTGCTTCTCAGAAGAGATGTCCTTTCCAATAGTATTTATAGTTCCCTTGTCTGTCAGAGTGGGCCCGGGCATTGTACAACTCAAGGTCAGGAGTCTGCGTTGTTTCCTTCCCTGTTTACACCGTATATATAGGAAAGTCCATCAGAAGTCATCATCGTGATCACATTTCTCTAAAAGAAAATAATTCCCCTGCATTTTGCTTTTTTTTTTTAAAAATCCCTGCCGACATAAACAAGATATGTAAATACTTCTAAAAGGATTATGTCAGAAACCTTGAAAAAGGATGTAGATAAATGCAGGAATAGTTGAATGTTATCGCTGTTTCTCCAGTATGGCTGTGTGTGTCAGTAATGCATGCTAGGCTCTTGTCTGAGCGGGTTTTCTGCAATGGGATGCTCAGGTGGAGACAGACAAGCTGATCTGCTGTCCGCTGTGATGTAGATAGCATGAGGTGGATTTACATAGACACATACAGCACATGATCATCTGACTTGTGTATACTTAGTGCATGGACAGGACACAAGTCCATGCAAAACTCAGCACCTACACTACACATTTGGCAACCAAAGCAATCAGAAACAGTCATACTGGTGACCAGTCTGCTGGCAGGCAGTGGCAGTGACAGTTCCTACGCATTGCATACACTATCCTATGGGGGGGGGGGGGGGGGGAGAGCAACAGGATCCCCATAGTGTCCAAGGACAAAGCAATCAGCTGCAAAGTTCTGTCATGACTGATTCTTACCACTTCTGTTTTCACTGGTGCAGATGACATGGGACTGTAGGGAGCACTCAAACCCCCGAACCAACCAACCAACAAAAAGCTTTACACTTTAACCTAATAAATATTAAATAAAAAAACACACCACACCAACTAATTTAGGGGCAGTTTAAATTGACCCTACACAACATATGATGATCAATGAGATGCAAATACTTCCAAAATGATGCACTTTTTTGTATGCAAAAATATGCAGCTTGAAAAAGGACCTGGGTTTAAATTGATTAGTCCATTTTCAAACTGCATATAGTTGCATAAATTTGCATCAACTCGGAATAATTTGCATATCTGTGATCATCCCTACATATGACTATAGTAGGAAAATCAAGACACTTGCAAATATCAAGTCTCATTCTAATAATAATAGAAATAGTCTGCCCAGCCCAGCCTTTGTATACCTGAGCAGTGCATCGTCCAGAATTTACTACAATCAATCCCCCCAGACTAGACCACATAATAAGTACCACGACAGCATGGGTGGGTGGAAGGGAGGACAGATATCCTGCATCTGTCAAACATTCCCTGCCCCCCCCCCACCCCCCACACTTCTCCTGGCTCTTCTTATGAATGAGAAAATGTCTCTACTATTTGTTACTGTGCTAACAGGAAAGGACAGAGTCTCTCAGGGGAAATGTTGTGATTCTTACAGAGGAACTGTAGTGAAAGTAACGTAATTAATAAAATTGCTTATTTATTACAATATTCGCTTACCATATATACTCGCAAGCAAGCCGACACGCATATAAGCCGACCCCCCAACTTTTACCTGAAAAACAAGGAAAAAATTATTGACCCTCATACAGTATAAGCCGGGGGTAGGAAATGCCGGTATAGCTAGTATAGTGCCCAGTATGGGTAGGTAGTGCCTCAGTATAGCTAGTATAGTGCCCAGTATAGCTAGTATAGTGCCCAGTATGGGTAGGCAGTGCCTCAGTATAGCTAGTATAGTGCCCAGTATAGCTAGTATACTGCCCAGTATGGGTAGGTAGTGCCCCAGTATAGCTAGTAAAGTGCCCAGTATAGCAAGTATAGTGCCCAGTATGGGTAGGTAGTGCCCCAGTATAGCTAGTAAAGTGCCCAGTATAGCTAGTATCGTGCCTAGTATAGATAAATCAATAATAATAATAATAATATAGCTAGTAAAGTGCCCAGTATGGGTAGGTAGTGCCCCAGTATAGCTAGTATAGTGCCCAGTATAGGTAGGTAGTGCCCAGTATAGCGCCCTAGTATGGGTAAGTAGTGCTCCCCCCACGGCCGCCGCTGCTATTACCTTAGCTCGGCGCCGCTTCCTCTATTCCCCTGTCCTGCTCGTAGTCGTAACTAATTCACAGCACCGCACCACATGGCGCTGCTGCATGATGAGGGAGGAAGCCATAGAGAGAGAGCGGCTTCCTGTAGCGGCAATGTGTATCGCCGTTACTATGGGAACCGCTCTCTCTCTCTACGGCTTCCTCCCTCATCACACAGCAGCCGCTGTGTGGCGCGGTGCTGTGAATTAGTTACGACTACGAGCAGGACAGGAGAATAGAGAAAGCGGCGCCGAGCTAAGGTAATAGCAGCGGGGGGAGGGGTTGGCTATCGCGGACCACATGACTCGCAAGCAAGCCGACCCCCCCAACTTTTGGCCCACTTTTTGGCTTGCTTGCGAGAATATACGGTATTCGGAACGTTTATTTCTAAGAATTCCGAAGCCAGTGAAGATAATGCTGGGTCTCCTAGAATGCTCTGGGAGGAAATTCCACATAGCTAAACAGCCTAGGCTAAGTATCACTGGGAGGGTGGGGCTACATACCAGTATACAGCAATGTATAGATAAAGGAAGTGTTATAGTTTACTGCATTCTTCTATAATGTCACTGAGTATCTGCGAATTTTTTTTTCGTTTAGTCAGTTGGAGCTTTGAGATTTTTCATTGTTTGTAAAGGTACATATTTGATGCAGCTGTTCCAGAGAGATTCCCTTTGGGAAAGTCAGGCACATGACCCAGAGAACTGTTTAAGCAGAGTTGCCGTATTTTCTCCTGATCAGAGGCATTGTCTCACATGGTCCACCTCTTTCTGCTCCTCCATTGTAGAGTGTCAACTCTGCTCTCACAGAAAAAGACTGCCCTCTGCCAACTCCCCCCTCACTGTCATCTGTGGGTGATGATGGGATAGCTCAATTATTGCTTTTCAGTCTAGTCAAGCAGTATCTGACATTAGCACAGGAAGTCTGTGTTGCAGTCCTAGCGAGCCAGGTAATAACAATTACCGTATTTTTCGGACTATAAGACGCACTTTTTGTCCCCCAAAAGTGGGGAGAAAAAGTTACTGCGTCTTATAGTCCGAATGTTACAAAGTACCTGTCTGGGCGCTTGTATCAGCGGCAAGCAGCATGATCCGGTGGTGTGTGCGGCATAGCAGCAGCCTCTGCATATGCCTGTCCGTCTTGTATCTTGTCCCCTGAGCAGCGGCAGGATCTGTGTTCAGAACTCCCCGGGCGGCATAGCAGCAGCCGCTGCAATGATCTGTAATTCCTGGGTCATATCTTGCAGCTTGTTCCCCGAGTGAAAGCAGCAGCGCGATCGGTATTTACAACTTCCCGGGCGGCATGGCAGTAGCACTTGTAGATCGGTAATGCAGGTCCCCGCTGTGGCTTTTTGTCCATTCACCAGCCCGGCGTCACTGTAACCCGGGCAGATTGGGATACTTCAGCCGCGGCGCTCGCAGTGTCCATCAGAGGCCACCATACTGCCTTGCTCATTGGTTGACCCCATGACCCCGGCGCACGTGCGCCGCAGGTCATGAGAGGGGCCAATAGACAAGGCAGTATGGTGGCCTCTGATGGACACTGCGAGCGCCGCGGCTGAAGTATCCCGATCTGCCCGGGTTACAGTGACGCCGGGCTGATGAATGGACAAAAAGCCACAGCGGGGACCTGCATTACCGATCTACAAGTGCTACTGCCATGCCGCCCGGGAAGTTGTAAATACCGATCGCGCTGCTGCTTTCACTCGGGGAACAAGCTGCAAGATATGACCCAGGAATTACAGATCATTGCAGCGGCTGCTGCTATGCCGCCCGGGGAGTTCTGAACACAGATCCTGCCACTGCTCAGGGGACAAGATACAAGACGGACAGGCATTGCAGATCTTGCAGCGGCTGCTGCTATGCCACACAGGAAAACATTGGATCACAGGGCTACAGCCTCACCATGAACCTCATTGATGGGTGAGAGCTCAGTTTCATTGTAGTAATTAGTTAGTGTAACTAGGTTGTGGGGGGCAGGGGTCTGTGTATTGAAGTAGTGTAGCTGGGTGGGGATATCAGGGGTTAGTGTAGTGTAGCTAAGGTGGGGTTATCAAGGGATATTGTAATTGGTGGGGGCAGCAGTGGATAGTATAGCTTGGAAGTGCATCTCAGATAGACATCTTGGGAGGAGGTTAAAGGTCTGTAAGATACTCTTGGACCATGGACGCACCTAGATTTAGTTTTTTTTTTTTTTCTTCCTGATTTTTGCCCTCTAAACCTAGGTGCGTCTTATAGTCCGGAGCGTCTTATAGTCCGAAAAATACGGTAATCATACAAAAATGGTTTATGTGCAAACTTTCTTAATTTCAAATTATGATAGATGTACCCAATATGTATTTAAAGCAAACTACTAGTCTGAACTGGGTTTTTAAGGAGTATGGATGGCAAACTTGGTGTTTAATTCACAAAAAGTTGTTAAAATTGCCATGTGCACGGTACTTGAGTAACACAAGATTTGCAATGGTAGAACACAAGTACCAATTTAGCAATGCTTGCACTACCTAGGTACTGCAGGTTGCGCTAAGTGCGCAAGGGACAATAGTCTGCAGGTGTAAGTACCAGTACAATTTGGCGAATTTTAGTGAATCACTCCATGGTCCTTACTAAACGCACAAGCTGATGATATTTACAATATTTTTGGGCATATAAGACGCACTTTGTCATCGCCCTAAAATAGGGAGAAAAAGTCACTGTGTCTTATATTCCAAATATAGGGAGTCCCTGACTTACAAACGCTCACCGATATGAGCCTCCGACACCCTGCAATGTAGAGGAGTCCCTGTATTGTGCCCATGTCTCCTCCGCCTCGTGTTCTCCTCGTAGATTAAAGCAGCAGCTGTATGGCTCACCTATTCCACTGACGCTCGCGTTGATCAGAGACCTCTCCTCTCCCTCACTGCTTCCCTAGTGCACGTCATGCAGAAGCCGGCACTAGGGGAAGCAGTGAGGGAGAGAAGCGGTCTCTGATCACCACTGGCTGCATTGGATTAGTTGAGCCATACTTCTGCTTGACTTTATTTAGGGGGAGTGGATGAGGACACGGGGGGTGTCAGAGTGGAGGAGACATGGGGGACAGAAGCGGACTCATGAGGGACACAGGACACAATAATTGTGGGAGAACACTTACAAGATACTGGACCATGGACGCACCAGGCGAAGTCTAGTTTATTTTTTCTTTCCGTGGTGTGTGCCCTCTAAACCTAGGTGCATTTTATCATCTGGAGAGTCTTATATGCCAAAAAATATGGTAATGGAATTGTCGCTTAGGCCTGTACGGCCTGCCTTCCGTAGTTGGTTATATTTACGGATTAATAGTAAGATATAAGTACACTGAACATAGCTCACATGCCCCAGAGGCTCAATTAGTGTAAATGGGTGTTAACAAACCCAAAACTAGATGAGTTTGAGCAGGCGAGGTTTCTGGCCTGATATTAATAGATCCCAAAGTTTTCCCTAAATTCGAGAAAGAATAACGTAAGCCACTACTTTTTACTTTCTTCTTTGTTTCTCTTCCCCAAAACAATCTACCTTTGACCTTCTCCGGCTTTCTCTTGTTTGATAGATACACTGTCCTGCCATACAGATGGTTCTAGGCACCTCAACACTATGATCCCAATCAGAAGCACCCCCATCTGAGACATCTGAGCTATGCTCCAGTCTTTGGATCACTATATTCCCCCTCTCTTCATCTTTTCTTATATACTTCTTCCCTTCTTTAACTTTTTCCTTTGTTCTGCTAACGTTTGCTTTCCTTTTGCACTCCTCTCCTCTTGTCCAGGCGGAATGGCTGCCTTGGCTCATCATTATGTGTTGGCTCCACCACATTTGGCTGGGACTCTCCATAACTGTAAGTACAGCTTACCTACAGCATGGACATTTCATAAATTCAGGGAAGCCACAGCTTTTACTGCAGCATTTGTTTTGATACAGTCCAGTCCAGACCCCCTAATAAAAGAACAACAGCTATTGTTATTATAGGTCTTGTTATAGCGTGCATGCAGGAGACAACAACAACAATGAAACATTTGTAAAGCGCTTTTCTCCCATAGGACCCAAAGCGCATAAGCTTGTCTCAGATCAGTACATAGTGATGTGAGGGGGAAATGTTATGTGAATGGCAGACCAAACAGGTGGCTTTTCACTTTTGATTTAAACATCTCCAGTGTAGGAGCTGTCTTGATTAAGTTTGGCAAAGCATTCCAGTGGGTAGGGGCAGCATGACGCGATCCAGCACTCATGCCACCTGATGGACTAGTTTCCCCTGGCATCATGGGCGGCCTGCCCTTGGCTCTAGGTGTGTAATATCTTTTGAAGAAGTATAGCTATGTGGATGTCACGTGAGATTTATACTCTGCCTCAAAACACTATTCCTTTCATACAGATGCTTTTGTTATAAATGTGAATATCCTGCATTATAACTTTTTTTAGGATGGTAAAATAAGTAGTACATTTTAACACGATGTGCTCCTAATTGTCAATATTTTGCATAAGAAAGACATACGGTACAGTCTGAGGACAATAACCCAATCTCTGTATGTTGCTTTTCCCTTCTTCCCATGAAGGGTCAATATGAGAGGAGACTAAGTGACTCCTTTTTTGTAATGCTAGGAGACCGGAACAAATTTGAAACTCATTAACGCCGGGATATGTTATGGAGAACTGGAGTTTGGTGAGCTCTCCTGTTACCCTCTGGGAGGCTGGCAGAGCCATGATAGGGGGCCAGCTGAATCACATGGCCGCGTTGCTAAAATGCAGATGGAATAAAGAATTATTTCTCGGTTTTAACACAAGCAAACTCCTCAACTTGCCTACTTCTGAGAGAACAGATCAAGCCCCTGCTGACCCACTGTTCAGACTGGTGATGGTCTGGCCTAGAAGAACTCATGGAGAAGCATGTGATTTGTTTGATCAGCTGATAGATTTGCAAAGCTCTGATTTGCTGTGATCACATCCTGCTTTAGAACATGATCATGACTAGCAAATCAGAGACTTACATATCCTTCACTTGCCCAAACTGATCACATGCTTCTCATTGAGTTAGTTCTCCTAGATATGACCATCGCTAGTTCACCTAGGACCCAGCAGAGCGATTTATGTTTCTAGGAATCTCTGGTTATTCCAAAAGCACTTTGCTGCTGAAAGTGAATGATCTGATCTGCATGCTTGCTCAGGGTCTATAGCTAAAATTATTTTCTATATTAGTTATATTACAACAAATAGAGATAGTTCACTACACTTCCTAAGTATGAAAGTTGGCCAAGACTTGACTCGAACTGATGTAGTTGTTTGGACAGCAGCCTCCGGGCCTCACTATATAGATCATTGATCATTACTTAGCCTTAAGGTGGCCATACACTTATAGATTTGCTGCAGATTCTACCATCAGATAGATTTCTGTCAGATGCCTGTCAAGTCGAATTTGACAGGCATCTATCTGATGTGTACCACAAACTAGGAACAGATTTCCAATAGATTTCAGAATGAAATCTTTTGGAAGTCTATTGGAAATCAATCTAAATGCATTATTGGACCATTAGATGCAATGCAACTCTATGGGCCATTGATCTGCTGCCAGATTTTCCATCCTGTCAGGTAGATCTCCGATCGATAGATTGATCTCCGACCGATCAATCGATGACTGAAATCGACCAGTGTATGAGTTTTTTTCATGCCTGCCAGGAGTAAAGAGGATGAACTGCAGACTCACAGTGACTTTAAAAAAAACAAAACAACAAATCAATCAGTTCTTGATCTATCCTCTATTTTTTAACGTTTCACATTGCAATGTCTTGATTTCTTTTTTCATACTACTATCTTTCAGCAAACTTCCTCTTTAAAGAGGAACTCCAGTGAAAATAATGTACTGGCAATAAAAGTACTTCAGTGTTTGCCCATTGTAAAATCTTTCTGTTATAATTTAAGTAGGCCTCAGTTATTTGGACTGAGTTAGTCAAAAAGGCTTGAGGAGCAGACCTGCCCTTTAAGGGATTATCTCTTAATGAGAAAATCTGCAGTTCTGTCAGCAGACCTAGAACATACCAAGAAGCTGTTCTGTGGACAAGGCCGCAGGTCTCGCTGACCTCAGCTTGTACGCCACTGGAACAATAAACATCAGCCATATTTAATAAACATCCAAATTCCAGTAAGTAAAGGAAAGGTGACATTAAATATTAATCGAGTGGGTGGGTATTATGACACCACGAGGTGGCCCAACCAATAGTCTGGTCTAGGGGAGGGCGAATATGATGTCACAGTTAACTCTTTCCTAGTCGGTATTAAAACGGAGGTGGGCGATCAGAGCTCACTCGGCTTCATACTTTCATGCCCTCCATCTCTGACTTCTACTGACTGGAACCCAATTATTTTTCTAAGCATGTTCATTCCTTTCTGTAATCTGATATAATGTATGCTGTACATAGGTAGTCTAGATGTAACATAGAGTAGATGCAAGAAGACCTGGGTACCTTCAGCAGGGAGGTACTCACGCAGCTGTAACGCAACATGGAAGATTGGCTTTGCTAGGGTGTGATGAACTGTATCTATCTGTATATCTGTTTCATGAATAAACTCCTTAAACGTTGAAGAAGCCTGAGAAAGTCTATCTCCTGCTTGCTGTGTGAGAGTCAAGTTATCGCACAGTCTGTGAGACGCAGCTATAAGAAGTTGCTGGTGTCGAAGCAAGGTGATTTAGAACAGTTTATAGCACTTTCCTCTCCCTGATTTACATTCTGACATTTATCACATGGCGACATTTTTACTGCTGGCAGGTGATGTCAGTGGAAGGAGATGCTGCTTACTTTTTGGCAGTTGGAAACAGCTGTAAACAGCTATTTCCCACAATGCAACAAGGTTCACAGAAAGGAAACTGCCAGGGGTACCACGGTCCTCAGAGTTTCTTGTGGGAGGGGTTTCACCACAATATCAGTCATACAGCACCCCCTGATGGTCTGTGTGTGAAAAGGAATAGATTTCTCATGTAAAAGGGGGTATCAGCTACTGATTGGGATAAAGTTCAATTCTTGGTCACAGTTTCTCTTTAAAGTGCATGTAGAGGCACAATTACTGTCGCCCACAAGGATCGTGATTTGATTCCTCGGACGATAGTTTTGGGCCTAGGTCTGTCTGTCTACTGTTGCTGCGTGGGGGGGGGGGGGGGGGTAGTGCGGGGGTGTTCAATGGCACTCTCCAAATAAATAAATATAGTACAACAAATTACTTGGGTAATTAAAAGTTTAATACACAGTTAAACTGCACACTGACATTCAGCAGGTACAGCAATACCAATAAACAGGGAAAAAAGTGACCTTACCACACAAGCTTTTACTAAATTCCTTAAGTTGTGTACTAGAACCACGCTAGACTTTTGTCTTCCAAAACAGTTGTTTGTAATGGCCTCAGGTGCAAATCAGGCGTGAGCACCGGATCAACCCCCCTCCCCCACACACAGTGATAGGCTTCCCCTAAACGGGTCTGGCATGTTGGATCACTGCTGCTGTCTTTACATTGTAGTCCCTGCAGCATGTTTGTACAGCCATTCTTCCTACATTGTCTCCCAAAACGATCATTAATAATTGGCAATGACTGAGAGTGTAAAAAAGCATTAGACAGTATTTTTATGATAACTTTATCAGTGTTTTGTATTAAAGGGGACCTGAACTCTCGCACAGGACAGAAGGAAAACAGAGAGAAATGCACCCTGTATGTATTTAGAGAGATTAGCCTGTCTAATTCCCCCTCATCTGTGACTAATCACCACCATAATTTGATCTCTCAGCTGTCTCGCCTCAGGAATCTCCTCTGCCACAGTAGAGCAGCTAATTTGTAAACACAGGATGCTAACCCTATGTCTGCTTTCATGAAAGCAGGAAGTAGACACACTGCAGATTTATTGCAGGATTTGTATCAGCTGTAGCAAATAAATGTTTTTCTCTAAAGGTTATTATGCTGGTGCCTATGCTGGAGCAAAGAGGAAGTTCTGAGTTCAGGTCCACTTTAAAGCTAAGAAAGAACTGACATAAAATGCAGACCGTGCTTTTTTCTCCCACTAATGAGTGTGGAATAGGTTTCCACTTGCATTGGGCATCAGCATTTCTGCATCCTGAGAGTATCTGCATAAAGCACACCTACAGCCATGCATCTTGTGTACTGTCTTTGGAGATGAGCAGTCTGGGTTCCGCCAGTAGTTTCTGGTGTGAGTTCCGCACGGCGCTCTCAAACCCCTTGACGTTCTTATATAGCCCCCTGGCTCTCTTCAGTTTTATATATCGGCAGTAAATTATACTGTCCTTGTTTTTCATGGCAGTCATTAAGAGGAGAGATCTTTCCTGGAAGGCTTCATAACTGCCGGCGGTGTGATCGATATTTGGGCTGATTCTGTGTTTTTTCTGTCAGTCTCGGGATAATCTCTCTGTAATTATATTTTGTGCGTCATCCAATTTTTATTTACTGCACACTTAAGAGTGTAACTGTAATTATTTTCAAAATCTGTGCACCTGCTATAGGGAGCGGCTACGCAGCACCCAGGAGAGGAGAAAAACTAAAGTATACATGTATTGTACTTATAAATATGCACAATCAGCCTTAGATCGCCCCATGATTAATAATACGAATATAATGTATTGCTAAACCTGTGGTGTGTGCCCAAGGTTCACAATGTTTGATATGCATACCCCCGGAGCAGGGGTGTCAGCCTCTATGAGGCCCAGAATCAAGGGGGCTCAGGTAGTATTTAAAGGATACCCGAAGTGACAGGTGACATGATGAGATAGACATGTGTATGTACAGTGCCTAGCACACAAATAACTATGCTGTGTTCCTTTTTTTCTTTCTCTGCCTGAAAGAGTTAAATATCAGGTATGTAAGTGGCTGACTCAGTCCTGACTAAAACAGGATGTGACTACAGTGTGACCCTCACTGATAAGAAATTCCCCTTTTTACCTCCTTTCTTGCTCTCAGAACCCATTTTCTGCTAGGAAAGTGTTTTATAGTCGGAATTTCTTAACAGTGAGGGTCACACTGTAGTCACTTACTGTTTGAGTCAGGACTGAGTCAGCCACTTACATACCTGATATTTAACTCTTTCAGGCAGATAAAGAAAAAAAGGAACACAGCATAGTTATGTGTGTGCTAGGCACTGTACATACACATGTCTATCTCATCATGTCACATGTCAGTTCGGGCATCCTTTAAAGTGAACCAAGCACCATTCTCAGCATCCAGGGCATCTCAATAGCATATTAAAAATGCATGCCAACAATGTGGCTCATTATTAATTAAAAACTTACATTTTACCTTGTCTTTATACATTTAAAAGTTTAGCAGAGGTCTTTATTACCCTACTTCCCAGGCCTGCCCAACCTGCAGGAAATTCCAGGCAGATAAGGACTGATGTATGTATTTCATTGCACTCATTACCAGGGAGCATGCAAAAGCTTTCATCAGCGGGGGGGGGGGGCACTATGCTTCAAAGAGTTTAATGAGGTCAGTTTAAAGAAGTCACAGATGCTATCTTCTCACTTTCCCCTGGATAAATAATGGGCAGCTAGAGGAGGAGGGGGAACATGGCAGCTCCTATAGCTATTAGAAACCAGGACAAACTGCAGAAAAAAGTGGCGCTTGGTTCCCTTTAATAATTAAGTACCACCTGAGCCCCCTTGATCCTGGGCCCCATGAGAGTTGTCATCCCTGGTGGGGAGAATCTAAAAAAAATAAACAGATTTAGTCTGGTTTGTTCTCCAGGTAAAATAAGTATAGTTGAAAACCCAACAAAAAAGAGCTCTTTACAGCACAGTTTTTTCTAGGGATACAGAATGTTGTGACAGCTGGAGCGGGGATATGATAGGGTCATTATCTCATTGGCTATTTTTATTGATTATGTCATTAGTGCCAAGTTTCTTCCTTAGCCATACACTAATAGGTGGCCACCAGACTGACCATTAGACCACCTGGTTGAATCTGATCAGAGAGGCATCTATTACTTGCCCACACACTGTACACAGGGTTTTGATAGATTTCAGCTGCCTCCACATGCCAAGCCCCCAGGTCCCCCCATCCAATGTGTTCCCCCAGTGATGTCAGTGGAGCTAACTCTGACCTGTCCACTGCCGTGCCTCCCTCCCGTGTCTTCTTTCCATGCCTTGGCACTCCTCCCTGCGTCTTCTCTCCCGAGGCCCTGTGTCATTCGGCAAATGCTGGAGGCCAAACACTAGGAGTCAAGCATGTATGTCACTGGGCCTTTAGTGTTTGGCCTCTAGCGTTTGTCACATGACACAGGTTCCCCAGGAGAGGAGACACAGGGAGGGGTATGAAGGAGACCCAGGCATGAAGAGAAAACACTGGACTCTGCAGGAGGCACACTGGTAGGCAAGTGATTGTTAGCTCTGCTGCCAACCCTCTGCGTCAGTCATCCCCAAATTGAAAGGTTACCATTGCACTCCCAATCTGTCCGGCATGATAGATTTGGTACATTTTTGCCATTTCTTGTAGATTTGATCTTTGTGATCAGATCTGCCGGTTATCAGCAGGGAAAATCGACAAATGTATGGCCACCTTTAGAATCTTAACGTGTGAAAATTTACTCCATGCACTCTGCAGACATCTGAACCAATAGCAGAAATACAGCCTGAACTGCTCTGGGATGTCTTTTACTCCAAACCATGTACAGCACGTTTTTAGGAATCTATAATAGCTACAGAGTGAAGCTTAATAATATTTAACAATTTTCATTTAAAAAATGGCCCATGCGGTCAGAGCCAGGACAAGGTCCTCCAGCACCCAAGGCTGAGACACCAAAGTGCGCCCCTTCATCCCTCCCACCCCAGCCGTCACACACTGATTACTAATAGACAAAGAGGCACCCCAGGGCCCCCAACACCTTAATCTCTAGTTATCTGGCTTGTAGTCACTGCCATGTATCTCCTTTTCTTATTTCTTTCTTCTTCAAACACAATTAGGAATGACAGCTGAATGAATTGTGCGCCCCCTCCTACTCTGCGCCCTGAGGCTGGAGCCTCTCCAGCCTATGCCTCGGCCCGGCCCTGCATGAGGTGATGGCTCACAGTATGTTATAATGATTTCTATTCTTAAGTGGTGTTATTCTTTAAGGCCCTTTGCACACTTGCGTGCTACGTCACACTGCAGTACACATCCCTGTCTACGGAGACTTGCACAGTTTGTGCAACCCAGTGCACCAGAAGTATCAAAATCGCTGCAATCTTTACGCAAACGCCCCGTTCACACTGTTTTTTTTTTTTTGTTTGTTTTTCATTAAACACAAACGTGAATTATGAGCAATTGCGATTTTGCGACTTTTTAATATTTCAATTGTGATTGCTCCAAAATCGAGGAAAAGTGATGCATGCACAGAGAATCCAAATCGTGCAAATCGCTGGCGATCAGTGAAATCACTGCCATATACTATAAACTACATAAATGCTTTTGAAAGCACTAGGGATTGTGCTGCGGAAATTGACCGAAAAAGCTCCCCAGTGTGAACGGGCCCCAAGGCTGCAGCGCGTTACCGCATGATCTGTGCCTACCGCATGCATTATGCAGTAATGCAAGTCAGTGGGCGACACAGTAATTGCGCACAATGGGACTGCGGTGTCATGTGGCGCGTATGCGCGGACCGACAGGAATCCCAGCGACTTACTTCCTGCTCAGCAGGACATAAATGAATGGCCTCTAATGGATAGTGTTCTTGCTTTGCAGCACTGGGGTCCCAGGTTCAGATCCTGGGACCCCTCTGCATGGATTTTGTATGCTCTCCTTATGTGTATATGGATTTTTTTACCCGGGCACTCTGGTTTCCTTCTGCAACCCAAAAATATACAGATAAATGAATTAGTTCACCCTGAAATTGGCCTTAGATCAGGCATGGGCAAACTCGGCCCTCCAGCTGTTACGGAACTACAAGTCCCACAATGCATTTGCCTTTATGAGTCATGACTGTGGTTGTCAGACTCCTGCAATGCATTGTTGGGACTTGTAGTTCCTTAACAGCTGGGCCAAGTTTGCCCATGCTTGGCTTAGACTGTGCTAACACATAGACTATGACTATGGCAGGGATTAGATTGTGAGCCCCTCTGAGGTACAGCTAGTGACATGACTCTGTACTCTGTAAAGTGCTGCAGACGATGTCAGAGCTACAGTATATCTATACAAAATAATAATAATGAACCACAAGAGGGATTTCTGTTTTTTAACACATCCATTTAATCGGTGTCCACGGCAACCATGATCTACATGCTATAATCTATACTATAATTCATTACACTTCAGCGCACTCCAATGCTGATATCCCAGACATGATAGATGGGGGAAGTAATAACAGACGCGCCAGAGATCTGTAAACTTTCACCCCCTGTCATGCTCTGAATTTCCGCATTACAGCTTCCATTAGCAGAGAGCCAGGGAGATGATAGCTTCAATACATTTTCATTGGCGAGATTACATGCCCTTTTCCGTGCAATTTGTGCTTGCGTCTACAGCCACGTGTAATTGTCGCATAATAGCGGTGCACTGCGCCACATTCATGGCATTGCATTAGGACTATTTTTTACTTATTTCCGCCATGTAATAGTCTCTGCTTCACATATATCTCAAGCTTGTCTTCAGCGGTGATTGTTCTGTGGATTTCCTGTGGAACGCGGATGGCTGAACACTGACTTAATGGGTAGAGGAAACTACATTCCATGTATTCTATTAAGCGCCTCTACGCTGTCTGTAATTGCTCTAAGAACCTTAGTGAATAGTGCAGTGAGTTATGATTGTTATTATTAAGTATTTATATAGCGCCGACATTTTCCGCAGCGCTGTACAGAGTATATTGTCTTGTCACTGAAAGGACTCCCGAAGCGAACAGCACTATCTATTTTTACTTACCTGGTGCTTCTTCCGGCCCCCATGAAGTCCTTTGGGTCCCTCGCCGCAGCTTTAGTCCTCCTTGGTGTCTCGCTGGCTGCCTGTAAAGATTGTTGGCACTTCTGCACATGTGCGGCCGAGTGCGCGTTTCGCAGTAGTCTGTACAGTAAGCGCCCAGTGACCAGGGCCAGATTTGTACTATTTACCGCCCAAGGCCACAGTCACCAGCCGCCACCCTTCAGTATAGGTAGTGAGATGACCCCTCCCCCCTTCCCTCCAGTATAGGTAGCCAGATGACCCCTCCCCCTTTCCCTCCAGTCCAGTATAGGTAGCCAGATCACCCTTCCCCCTTCTTCTCCAGTATAGGTAGCCAGATGACTCCCTTAATCCCTCCTTTTCCCACCCCCTTTTAGTATAGGTAGCCAGCTCACCTGCACACCTCAGCAGCCATCTGAGTCACTAATTTCTCTGCTCGTCTCCAGTGCAGAAGCTTCCTCTTCCTTTCCGACTCCAATGCTGCCCAAGTCCATAGCCACCGGACTCAATACAAACGTGCACAGAGAGCAAGGCGGCTGCTGCACAGGCAGCTGTCAGCAGAGTACCGCAGTCAGGCACTCGCAGTGGCGGCTCCAGCTTCAAATTCTTTGGGGGGCTCAAAGGGGGCACAAGGGCTGGCAGGCGGGGCTCCCGGGGGATGGGGCAGAATTTGAGGCAAGGTGAAACATGGGCGTGGTCATGACATCATGTGGGCGGGGCTAACTGTAATGTAGTTGTACCAGCTAATGTAGTTGTAGTTGTAATATGAAGTAAATGCACATAATGACAGACAGCGTTTCCCCAGTAAATGCACGTAATGCACGTAATGAGAGCCAGCGTTTCCCCAGTAAATGCACAGAATGAGAGACAGCGTTTCACCAGTGAATGCACGTAATGAGAGACAGCGTTTCACCAGTGAATGCACGTAATGAGAGACAGTGTTTCACCAGTTAATGCACGGAATGACAGACAGCGTTTCCCCAGTAAATGCACGTAATGAGAGCCAGCGTTTCCCCAGTAAATGCACGTAATGCACGTAATGAGAGCCAGCATTTCCCCAGTAAATGCACAGAATGAGAGACAGCGTTTCACCAGTGAATGCACGTAATGAGAGACAGCGTTTCACCAGTGAATGCACGTAATGAGAGACAGTGTTTCACCAGTTAATGCACGGAATGACAGACAGCGTTTCCCCAGTAAAAGCACGTAATGAGAGCCAGCGTTTCCCCAGTAAATGCACAGAATGATAGACAGCGTTTCACCAGTTAATGCACGGAATGATAGACAGCATTTCCCCAGTAAATGCATGTAATGAGAGATAGCCTTTCACCAGTAAATGCACGTAATGAGAGACAGCATTTCACCAGTTAATGCACATAAGACACAGCTTTTCATCAGTAAATGCACATAATGACAGACAGCCTTTCACCAGTAAATGCATGTAATAAGAGACAGCGTTTCACCAGTTAATGCACATAATGACAGAGAGCCAGTGTCCCCAGTATAGGTAGCCAGGTGTATAGATGTCCCGAGTATATGTAGCCAGGCGTATACCTGTCCCCAGTATATGTAGTCAGGCTGGTGGTGGTGGGCTGGGAGCCCCAGGGCACCTCAGGCCTGGCTGGTGGTGGGCTGGAGGCCTCAGTCCTGGCTGGTGGTGGGCTGGGGGCCCCAGGGCAGCTCAGGCCTGGCTTTGCTAGGCTGGGGTCTTTGCAGGCCTGGGTGCTATGCAGGCCTGAGTGCTTCGCTGGGCGCTATGCAGGGCTAGGCGCTTTGCAGGGCTGGTCACTATGCTGGGTGCTATGTAGGGCTGCACGCTATGCAGGCCTGGGTGCTTCGCTGGGCGCTATGTAGGGCTAGGTGCTTCGCAGGCTGGGCACTTTGCAGGGCTGGTCGCTATGCTGGGTGCTATGCAGGGCTGGGCGCTATGCTGGAGTGAGTGTGTGTGTGCGTGTGACAAGCACTGTGTGTGAGAAAAGCAGTAAAGGAGGGGTTAATCGACAGGGCAGACTATCAGAGAGAACACCCTGCAGTAAATAGCATGCTGGGGTAGTAGTAGGTCCCTGAAGCAGTATAATATGAGGGCGATACATGAGTGGTAATGGCCATTACCTTACTTGCTTCCACTTCTCTGCAGCTCCAGGGCCTGCACAGACACCAGACAGAGCCCGTGCTACTCCCCTCTGCAGCTGGCATCACATCTAAGGAAGGAACCCTTTACTACATTGCGGTGGCGCCCTGCCTGCACATGCCCCTATTCACCCTCACAGCAAGAGCAGTTCTTTTCAATATCCGCGCCAAGCAGTCTGAGCGGCCGTGAGGGCGGGACAGAGGAAGCAAGTGGGCATGAATTGATTGGACAGTGGTGATGGTGACTGCGGCATCATTACCGAGTCCCCCCCTGCGGCATCAGACTGTCTCTGACTCCAGGTCCGCCCGTCCCTCTCCCCTCGTGGCGGCTTCAGTGCGCACCCCCCGACCCCATACAACACTCACACATAAACACACATTCACACACACTGCCGAGGCATCTCCGACTCCAGGCCTGCTGCTGTGATCGACCCTCCCTCTCCTGCCCTCGACTTTTTTTTTTAAGTACGGCAGTCGAGCCGGCTGGGGGGGGGCTTTCAGGGGGCTGACAGCCTTTTTGCTGGGGCTGAAGCCTGGGTAAGCCCCAGCGCCGCCACTGGGCACTCACCTGATCTCCCGGCATTGCAGAATTTGCAAGCTTGCAAATGCTGCACCAGTTTAGCCTGCTGCTTTGGTGCCCTTGCTCCTGTGGTGCCCTAGGCCATGGCCTAGGTCGCCTTGACCTAAATCTGGCCCTGCCAGTGACGTGAGCGCATTCACGCATGCAAAGAAGCACCAACCTGCCAATGGGTCAGCGATCTTTACAGTCGCCAGCGGGACAGCGTGGAGGACCGGAGCTGTGACGAGGGACCCAAAGGACTTCTAGGGGATGGAAGAAGCCCCAGGTAGGTAAAAATAGATAGTGCTGTTTGCCTCGAGAGCCCTTTAACTGTCCCTCAGAGGAGCTCACAATCTAATCCTTACCATAGTCATATGTCTATGTATGTATTGTGTAGTGCATGTATCATAGTCTAGGGCCAATTTTAGGGGGAAACCAATTAACTTATCTGTATGTTTTTGGGATGTTGGGGGAAATTGGAGTTCCCGGAGGAAACCCACACGGACATGGGGGGAACATACAAACTCTACGCAGATAGTGCCTTGGCTGGGATTCGAACCAGGGACCCAGCGCTGCAAGGCGAGAGTACTGACCACGATGTTGCTGTGCTGCCCCTATGATAAACAGCATCATGATCTATCTGAGCCTAGCAACAATAGGGCAGGCTGTCCACACACTGTCAGCTACAGGGAGCACATTGTATACACAGCCTCTATTGCACAATGCTTTGTGCCCAATTGTGCTGCAAAAAAAATAAGATTTTTGCCTCTGTTGTGACGATGATAGCAAATATGACCAAATATCACCCAGCCTCCCTACAGCAGCTTACAGACATGAAACCGGTCTGGTTGGGTAGTGCCACATTTTAGCAGCAGAAACTCAGGGCCGGATTACCGACCAGGCAACAAAAGCAGTCGCTTGGGGCCCCATTCAGAGTCAAAGGCGCCCCATTAGCACATAAACCAGCCCTTGCCATCCTGTCAGCGGTGGCTGGATGGTATAATGGTTAAAGGGACTCTGAGCAGTGCAGTAACTATGGAAAGATGCATATCATTTTAAAGCTCTCTTTCTCCTCTTTCCAATGATATCGAAACGGCTGCTCTATGCCTTTTAGTTTTCGATATTTTCGCGATTGAAATCGCGGCCACAGGACGACTTTTCTCCAAAGTCAGCGGTGGCTGGTAAGTATAATGGTTAAAGGGACTCTGAGCAGTGCAGTAGCTATGGAAAGATTCATATCATTTTAAAGCTCTCTTTCTCCTCTTTCCAATGATATACAAACAGCTGCTCTATGCCTTTTAGTTTTCGATATTTTCGCGATTGAAATTGCGGCCACAGGACGACTTTTCTCCAAAGTCAGCGGTGGCTGGATGGTATAATGGTTAAAGGGACTCTGAGCAGTGCAGTAACTATGGAAAGATTCATATCATTTTAAAGCTCACTTTCTTCTCTTTCCAATGATATATAAACAGCTGCTCTATGCCTTTTAGTTTTCGATATTTTCGCGATCGAAATTGCGGCCACAGGACGACTTTTCTCCAAAGTCAGCGGTGGCTGGATGGTATAATGGTTAAAGGGACTCTGAGCAGTGCAGTAACTATGGAAAGATGCATATCATTTTAAAGCTCTTTTTCTCCTCTTTCCAATGATATATAAACGGCTGCTCTATGCCTTTTAGTTTTTGATGTTTTCACGATCGAAATCACGGCCACTGGACGACTTTTCTCCAAAGTTGGCAGCTCGATTCAGCACAATGCAATGAAATATAAGGAACCCAGGGGGATATAATTACAAACATCATGCTGGTAGGTGTGAGGATGTAATGAATTAGTTGTGGGTATGCTTAAAGGCATATCCACAGGCACTGCTTGGAGTCCCTTTAAGGGCTCTGCCGCTGACACAGGAGACCAGGGTTCGAATCTCAGCTCTGCCTGTTCAGTAAGCCAGCACCTATTCAGTAGGAGACCGTAGGCAAGTCTCTCTAACACTGCTACTGCCTATAGGGCGCGTCCTAGTGGCTGCAGCTCTGGCGCTTTGAGTCCACCAGGAGAAAAGCGCGATATAAATGTTATTTGTCTTGTCTTGTCAAATGATGCCGTGCGCTGCTGATTGTCTTCAGAGCCAGGCTTCCTCCTAGGCCCCCCTCCTGCTACTGTGCTCTCTGCCGCTGCCTACCCCTCCCTCCCTTCCCACAGAGAACCACAGCTGCAGCAAGAATGATAGCAGCAGATGGCAAACGCTCACTCACCTATCCATGATCCAAGCAATAGAGATCCCGTCATCTGAAACCCATCTGTCTCTTCTACAGTGCAGCCGCTCGCTCTGAACTTCCTGATTCTCAGATCAGACATGAAGTAGGAAGTAGTAATAGTAGTAGTAACAGAGCGGCAGCACTCTAGAGGAGACAGATGGGCTCCGGATGATGAGACCTCTATTGCTTGGATCGCAATAGGTAAATGTGATTCATCTGGTGCTGTCATTCTCCCCCACTGCGGCTGCCTTCTCTGCTGGACTATTGTATTCACTGGGATGGAGGCTGCATGGTGGCTGTCTAGTTTGGGAGGAAATCGGTTGTTCGGTGGTGGGGGTGGTTATGTCATTCTGTCTGGGGAACAGCTTCCGGTTTGGCAATGTCCAGAGCTTTCTGCTATTGCCAGGCTGGAGATGCAGGGGGAAAGTGCTGCTGCTGTGATATCTGGCGCCCTCTTCACAGGGGTGCCCCAGCCCCTGAGTGCAAATGTCCCAGCCATTCATCTCTCACTCTGCATTTTGCCGCTGCTATTCCCTGCATTGTGCACCCACAGAGGAAAGCGTGCTGTTGCCCATAGCAACCAGTAGCTCGGCTGCCCGGTGTGTGCGGCATGTTGCTGTGCAGCTGCATCTTCTGATTCTATTACGACATGATGGGGGGGGGCCCAAATCAGTTACTTTGCTTAGGGCCCCATTTAGCCTTAATCCGGCTCTGCAGAAACTGTTCTATCTTTTTTAGCTTTGGAGAGAATAAAGGCATAGCTCCCAACTCTTTTGGAGGGACAGTCCCTCTTTGGGGACCCTGTCCCTCTGTCCCTCTTTCTTCCTCATTTGTCCCTCTTTCAGGTCTCATGCACAGATCTATGTAAATATATGTACTTTTCCACTGAAAAAAATGTCTTTAATATACTCTAAATGTTATTTATATTCTTTACATCGGTATATTTCTTGTTTTCAAATGTTATTATAAAGGAAAATGAACCAGGATAGAAAGAATCAGTGTGGTTTGAATTATACAACTGCATATTTTTCAATTATATCTTTATGGTTTGCATTACAAGGGGTGTGTCTGGGGTGTGATTGGGGGCATGGCAGGGGTGTGGCCTAAATGTCCCTCTTTCTTATCTCAAAACATTGGCAGGTATGATAAAGGGTACCTGTAACCAGGGGCGAAACTACAAACCACAGGGCCCACATCAAACCTTTGATGGGCCCTCCCAATGCTCACACCCCTTTCCTTGTCTTCCTTTTGTGACCCTAACAGCCTTGGGGCCCATCTTACAAGGGTCATAACACAAGTGTGGCCATCCTGATCTTCACACCCTTAGTAGTAATTACTCTGGGTACTCCTGTGACCACAGGATCTTTTCCCTTATAGTTATGCCTGTGCTTGGAACTTTTTTTTTCTTTTAAAGTTATATACTTACCTCAGTATGGGGGAAGCCTCTGAATTGCTTTTAAAGAGACACTGAAGCGAAAAAAAAATGATGATATTATGATTTGTATGTGTAGTACAGCTAAGAAATAAAACATTAAGATCAGATATATCAGTCTAATTGTTTCCAGTACAGGAAGAGTTAAGAAACTCTAGTTGTTATCTCTATGCAAAAAAGCCATAAATCTCTACGACTTTCAAAGTCGTGGAGAGGGCTGTTATCTGACTTTTATTATCTCAACTGTAAGTGAACTAATTACTTTTTCTCTGCCAGAGGAGAGGTCATTAGTTCACAGACTGCTCTGAAAGAATCATTTTGAATGCTGAGTGTTGTGTAATCTGCACATATTAGAGAATGATGCAATGTTAGAAAAAACACTATATACCTGAAAATAAAAATATGAGGATATATTCTTTGCTGCTAATCTTCTAGTAATTATTCATAGTACGCAACCAATTCACTATATCATATATTTTTTTTCGCTTCAGTGTCTCTTTAAATGTAATTAAGGCACCGGGAAATTTGGGCACAGGGTAAAGCTGAAAAACTGTTCACCCTGCTTCTGCAAGTCCTGGCGGCGTTAATTACTATTCCCCCTCCAGGCCGCCATGGACTCTAGGAAAAACATAATTCGGCTGCCAGCTGCTGCTGGCGGCCGAATTACACTGTTTTGTAGAAATTAGGGCTCTGTCTTTTGACCGCGCCCCAATCCCTGTATGAGCGGCGCTATAGCCCTAATTCGCATTACAGCCTATGGCGATGCATGGTGCGCCCAAATTTCCAGAGCCCCTTTGCCTGTCTAGTCTGGATTAATACAACACATACATACTGTATATTTACCTCACAAGTTTATCTTTAGTTCAGGTTCGCTTTAAAGGCTTCCACACATATTCCACAATATGAAAAGGAAATTGGATTGTGAGTCCCTTCGGGGAAATAGAGTAAAGTGACTGGATCAATATTCTCAGTAAAATAATGCAAGAAAAAAAAGAGTTGGATTTATTTTCTCTGTCAGTTTCTCGGTTGTTGGGCCTGAGGACAGGTTTCAGAACCATCAACCAGAGATTCTCAGATGAAGAAATCCACTGAGCATGAATACCACTTTACCACTGCAAATATCAGAAAACAGAAACTCCCTGTTATCCCAGAAAGGTATCACTTTTCTTTAAAATGATCTTGTGATGTACTTCTGCATTTAGGAATCTAAAATACTCCTATCTTTGCGTTTTATTCTTACTCTGAGCACCAGCTACTCCTATACATCATATAATAACCAGACTCTAATTCAGAAATGGTGCCATCTTTCCCATGTGCCATGCAAGACAATGAGTGCTCTGTAAAAGTCTGTAAAACTGGGTGTTAAAACTGTGTATTCCTCAGCCAGCGGCATAACTAAAATTCACTGGGTCCCCTTCAAAAGTTTGGATCCTCGCACTCTCGCTTTCTGCACACGTAAACTGAGAACCAATGTTATTCAATTGGCTACTGCACACTTGAATGTGTTTTCCCCATGCAGATAAAAACTGACAGCAGTAAAGAACTGCATGCATTTTCTCTATCAGTTACATTAGGTTCTGTGATAAAACGTGCATGTTTTCACAGCCCTACATAGTGTGCAGAAACACATAGAGAAAACCGACAGAGTGAGTGTGCTCCCAGCCTTAGTTTATTACACTCACTCTGTCCATCTCTTATGGAGCAGAACAGGCTCTGCAGCCCTTTCTAGCACAACTACAGTACACAGCACTTGGGGTGGGGTAGAGAGGTTGGGGCAGGGCGCTGTACAGAAGAGCCTGCTGAACACTGAATAGGGACTGTCTACAAATCTTTGTCTGCAAAACTCTGTATGATTCCTTATCAGAGGCTGAGCAGATGCAGTCATTAGAACAATTGTGCAGAGAGCAGAAAGTTTTATCTCTCCATGCACTTAGTTGTCAGTCTCGCAGGACAGGGCCCTCTGTGGCTTCTGGGCCTCCCCTGCGGCTGCATCCCTTGCAGGGTCTTTTGTTACACCACTATCTTCATTCCATCAAAGTGTAAAGCCTTCTGTTTCTATATTATTAGTTGAATATGAACTGATATGAATGTTTGTTTACTGAGAGTTCTAAGGCCAATAGAAAATATACCTGTCTCCCAGAATGCTCTTGGGGAAAATTCTGCCCAGCTATTCAGCCCAGGCTAAGCATCACTGGGAGGGCAGAGTTACATACCAATATACAGCAATATATAGCTTTAGGAAGTGTTTCTGGTGCTGAAACCAGGAACATGACTGTAAAAGTGGGTAAACTGAATGATTTACCATATTCTACTTTATATCACTACAGTGCCTCTTTAACCACTTAACGACCACGGTCAGCCGATCGGCGGACCTAGGTGTTAAGTGGTTTTACATGGAAACGGCCGCTCGTTCGAGTGGCCTTTCCATGTCAGTTCACGGAGGGTGTCTCCGTGAACTGCCTGCGAGCCTCCGATCGCGGCTCGCAGGCTAAATGTAAACACGCGGGGAAGAAATCCCCGCTGTTTACATCAAACGGCGCTGCTGCGCAGCAGCGCCGTAAAAGAGATCGGCGATTGGCCGGGGATTGCCGCATTCTGATAGGCTGAAGCCTATTAGAGGCGGCGCAGGACTTATATCCGTCCTGTGCCGCCTTTAGCCTGCGGGAAAAGGAGGGAAGGACGGGGAGGCTGGGAATCGCTGCGGAGGGGGGCTTTGAAGAGCCCCCCGCCCGCAAGGCACAAGTAGCCGGCAGTCGATCAGACCCCCCCCCCCCCCCCAGCAGGACATCCCCCTAGTGGGGTAAAAAGGGGGGAAATCTGATCGCCCTGGCTGATTCCTGATCTGTGCTGTGGGCTGGAGAGCCCACGCAGCACAGATAAGCGCCAAATCCCCTGGTCCTTAAATGGTTAAATATAGTTCTGAATTATTCAACCAATATAAGCTCTAATTACACAGTAAAACACACAAAACATATATAAAAATATTTATATTTATTATTGTTTTCAAGTTCGACTGTTTGAATATTTATATTGATGAAATGTCAGGTCCTCCTTGCCAACTCCATATAAATGTATTATTTTGTAATAAAAAGCAATTGAGGGGGAGGAGGTAACTAAACGGATCGATGACCTAAGATCTGCACTTTGGCCTTGCTGTGTCACATGACCATCTACTTGTATAATTACCATACACCTACTAATAATAATAGTATTAATAATGCAGTCTTTGGAGTTTGGTATAGAATGACCTGTCCAATAAAAATATGCAGTGTAGAGATGCCTTTGTAATTGTTTTTCACAAATAAAGCACCAGAGTAGCAATGTGTAGTATTGATCGTTCATTGTATTGATCCAGGCAGGCACTGAGCCATAAACATACCATTGACATTGCTTTGCCTTCTTTCTTTCCTCTCCTTGCACTTGACAGCGATGCCCCCACCAGCGAGCCTGCCGGAGGGTGAGATCACCACCATAGAGATTCAACGCTCCAACCCTTACATCGAGCTGGGGATCAGCATCGTCGGGGGCAACGAGACCCCTTTAATAAACATTGTCATCCAGGAAATCTATCGGGACGGCATTATCGCCCGGGATGGGAGGCTGCTGGCTGGTGACCAAATCCTTCAAGTAAGCTGCTGGAATATCATCGTTTAATCATCCTTTAGCTGATACAATACAGAATACAATGGCCTTTATGTTGTAAGTCAGAAAGCAATATCCAGCCTGCTGGAATCTTTCGAAACCAGTCGGGAGTCATTTTCATCACAGCAACAGCAGTAACTGATGCAAGCGACCGGCCTATTTATAGATGAGCAAACAAAAAAAGGAATGAGCTGTATTTTTTTGGTTGAAAGAAAAAAAAATCGCTTTTTCTGTGCATTTTTTTTTTTTTTTTTTTGAGAGTGGTGATCAAATCCAAGGATCGCCTTTTCATGTGCGTATTCACCATTTCTCAGTAAACCATTATGTATTGCCAGTATTGTGCAGATTGAACACACCTGTTTGTTAAAAGAGGAAAAAAAATTGGATAACTCTTTTCACCAATTTGATATTGGCAACAAGGTTCACACGGACGTTTTGCTGGCATTAAACATAGTGTTTTACAGTTTAGGGATCTACCGCTGTCACATGCAAGTGAATTGGGAGCGTTTAGTACAAGCTTTTGCAGGCTTTCATGAAAGCCTGGGAGTTGATCCTGCCGTCTTGTCTCGTCTCAAAAGCAACATGCAGCTTCTAGAAGGCGTTTGAAAGCCAGCAAAAGCCACTGAATGCCACTCAAAGCCAAAGAAAGCCCATAAAAGCCCAGCCTTTCCCTATACTTCCTAGAATAGCCACCAAAAGCCCAGAAAACGCAACACTCTCCTGAAAGTCATTAAAAGCCTTCAAAAGCCATTAAATCTAAGCTGTTAAACGCTGCTATTCTTGAAAAAAAAAAACACAGTGTTTAAACGAGACGCTGAGCAGTAGCTCAGCAGAAGCCTATGTGAACCAAAGAGCTAGAGCTTAAAATTTACCTGACCCTGAAAAAGGAATTAGATGAAATAGGGCCCTAGACAAGATAGCAGTTGTTGTCCACAGCTAATGATCACTTGGCTCTCTCTCCAGGCCCTACGTAACTGCCTAGGTTTGCCTTGTGGATGATCTGGATCTGTCACAATGTAATCAGGAGGCAAAGGGCTACTGCCTCATCCATACTCCACCCCCTTACCTAGCGTGTCCCCCACTACCCATTAGATTGTAAGCTCGCAAGGGCACGGTCATCCTCCTAATGTTTACTGTTTTTGTAACAATATTTGTGCTGCTTGGAACTCTGCTGTACATTTGTTAGTTGTATCTATGTTCCCCTTGTCGTCTTATTGTGCTTTGTAAAGCGATGCGGAATATGTTGGCGCTATATAAATAATAATAATAATCTGGATCTGAGCTGCAGCGAAGATGGGTATATATGCTTCCAATAGCATGCTCCAACATGCACTCTTTATGGGGGATAGGGTTTCACATGGTGGATTTGGCTAATCATCCGCTTATTTTTTTAGGCCAAAAATGTGTGTGTCGGATGAAAGGGGGGGGGGAGAGGTGTTTACCTGGGTGGCTTATGTGCAGGGATATACAGTACTCACTTAGCCAATCGATAGTGATGGTCCTGTCTAGATCATCTAATGGACAAGCATGTGATCAGTTTGGTCAGGTGATGGATATGTAAGTCTCTGATTTGCTAGTCATGATCATGAGCTAAAGCAGGATGTGATCGCAGGAAATCAGAGCTTTGCTAATCTACCGGCTGATCAAACAAATCACATGCTTCTCCATGAGTTCTCCTAGATATGGCCATCACTACCAATCAAAGGTGTAATTTAAAGGACCAGTATCACAAAAAATTATAAAATTTAAAATACACAAAAACACATAAATAAGAAGTACATTAAGGCTACTTACACACTAAGACGTTGCGTTAGGTGCCACGTTAAGGTCGCATAACGTGCACCTAACACAACGTATGGTGCTGCAAGAAAGGACGGTAGAGTGAGCTGCGTTAGGCGGCTTTATCCCTATAAGGTCTCCCAGAGTGGCGCTGATTGGCCGGCGGGACCACCGGATGCGGAGCGAGACACTCCGCATCACGTGGTCCCGCCGGCCAATCAGCGCCCGCCAGTGCAGTGAATATTAAGTAGCCATGTGCGCGGCTACTGTAGCTGGCTCGCTCCGCCTCCTCTCTGCCCCCCACTGAGCATGTGCAAACAGTCTAACGCGGCTATAGCCGCTCTAACGCCGTAGCATGCTGCACTTTCCGGATAACGTGCAGCGTTACATGTAACGCAACGTGGGCTGTGTGTACAGCCCACTTGTGTTACATTGCTGTGCGTTGGGGGAGCGTTACAGGCGCACCAACGTGCGCCTGTAACGTCCCTGTGTGTAAGCAGCCTTAACCCAGAGTAAAATGAGCCATAAATTACTTTTCTCCTACGTCGCTGTCACTTACAGCAGGTAGTAGAAATGTGACATGTTTTTCTGGGTTTTCTTTATTTTTAAAAGATACTTAGTTAACTGAAGTTGCTCAGTCCAACATTCACAATAGTGTGCAGGGTTGGCGGACTGCATTTTTGCATAGATCCATTCCAGAGAGTGTTTTTGTAAAGAATAAATGAAATACGGAGAATCCCCCATGAAGAGATAGTCTAGTCAAAAACATGTCAGTTCTGTCAGATTTCTACTAACTACTGTAAGTAACAGCAACATAGGAGAAAAGCAATTTATGGCTCACATTACTCTAGAACAAACATATGTCTTATTTGTATGTGTTTACATGTATTTTAAGTTTTACAATTTTTCGAAGTAGTGGCCCTTTAATTCTATGTTTTCCTGCTTTTGTGAGTGGCTAACACAGAAAGAACACTCTGCGGTTTACAGTCTATGTACATCACTTACTGCACTCATCACAATTTAATTCGAGGGGGGTCTCACTTGAGCAGTTAGCACTCTGTTCTCAGTATTGTTTTGTTGATCCCTTTTGCAGGTGAATAATTTTGATATCAGCAATGTGTCGCACAACTATGCCAGGGTGGTCTTGTCTCAGCCGTGCACTGTGCTCCACCTCACTGTGCTGCGTGAGAGGCGCTTTGGCAGCAGACCTGTGGCCCACGCGGACAGCAGCTCACAAAGGGAGGAGAGCTTCCACGTCACTCTGAATAAAAGAGGAACCAACGAGCAGCTCGGAATCAAATTGGTCCGCAGGACGGATGAGTCTGGAGTCTTCATCCTGGATCTCCTGGAAGGAGGACTTGCTGCACAGGATGGCAGACTCCACAGCAATGACCGTGTCCTGGCAATCAATGGGCTGGACCTGAAACACGGCACCCCCGAACTAGCTGCTCAGATTATCCAGGTATTTACAGGCATTACACTGCAGGAACCTGGGGCTGTTAAAAGAAAACTTGACTAATTTGCTTGAAAGGGTGCCTGAACTGACATGTGACATGGGGCCTGATTCATGAAAGGGCAGGTGAGCCTTGCCCATCAGGGCCGGGCCGAAGCAGAGGCAAGAGAGGCTCCAGCCTCAGGGCGCAGTGTAGGAAGGGGCGCACAACTTGCTCAGATATCATTCTCCTATTGTGTTTGAGGCAGAGAGAAATAAGAAAAGGGGATACATGGCAGTGACTGCAAGCCAGATAACTAGAGATTAAGGTGTTAGGGGGGGGGGGGGGGGGGTTGGGAGCCCTGGGGTGCCTCTTAGTCTAATAGCAATCAGTGTGTGACTGCTGGAGTGGGAGGGATGGAGGGGCGCACTTTGATGTCTCAGCCTTGGGTGCTGGAGGACCTTGTCCCGACTCTGCCGCCCATTAATGTATTAGTGCCACTCCGGTTACCGTTACCATAGCAATGCGCACACTACGCCAGTAACGCATATGTCGCTAATAGGATAACAGGAGGTGCTTCCCTGACATTAGGACCAGTAATCCCCAGACTTTTGAGCGTGTATGTACAGTGCCATTCCTGCATATAACTAGGCTGTCTTTCTTTTTTCTGTTTCTCTGTGAAAGGATTAACCTTTTTTAGCTTATTAAAAAAAAGTCATTTTTAGGATTGCTTTAAAGCACACGTGACCCCAGGCAAAGCTACCTAATGTAAGCACAGATGTGAGTTTATGCTGGATCCATATTCCACTGTGTGTTGTCCATTCCTCTTCTTGTTCCCCCAGCCTCCATCGCCTATCATTCAAAATTTTTTTTTTTTTTGCAAAAATGAAATTTTCATACAGGAAGAGGCAGTCTCGCTGTAGTGTTTCCTCCTATCAGCCTCCTATTGGCTCCTCTTCCCCGCCTAATTTACTCTGCTCAAAAGGAGGGAATGGGTGGTATCGGGGGTGATAGGAAGGAACATTGCAGTAAGCCCGCCTCTTCAAGGTCAAGGTGGATCAAGGGGAGACGAACGGCCAATGCACAGAAGTATGTGGACCTTGGGTCAGGTATCCTTTAAATTATAGGGATCAGAGTAACATTGGAATGTTTCAACCCTAGATCAAGCACAGTTCTTTATATGTTTATATGGGATGTATGCAGTAAACTACATTAACAATAACAACAACAATAACAATAATATTTATATAGCGCTTTTCTCCCTGGGGACTCAAAGCGCTGTGACCCTGCATTATGCAGTCTCAAAGGCTCGGGAAAAGAGGTCAGTTTTTAGCCTTTTTTTAAAGCTGTCCAGAGAAGGAACCTCTCGTACTGATTGTGGAACTGAGTTCCATAGAGTAATTAACTAACAAGAAAAAGACCGTACATAAACTGCTCCACCAATAATGATCAAAAAAGTACAAATTTTTATTGAACAATGAAAAACATAAAACCACTTAAAAAGAGGTCTAAAGGACCGCTACACAACACCCATTATACAGACACATGATAATGCCATGATAAACAATGCTTCATCACAATGTCAATATAACTGCCTGAAATGACAATGTACTCTAGACTGAGGTTCAATAAGAACCCCAATCAAAGTATGGGGACCCGGGTGTCATGTACTGAAGACAAAGCCAATCTAGTGCAAGTGCTCAATTGTAGAAATATAAATCAGTGATCCAAAGTGCAAATAGACATAAGCTCATAGACATGTAAGTCCAAAAAGTATGACTATAGATTACAGAATAGTAATGATGATAGGCAAGCAAACAGTGGAACAATATACAACTACCAAGTTCAATCAAATTAGGCAGGCACTAAGTTTGGTGAACTGGGTTAATGTACTACAAGGGGAGGACACTGAAGGGAAATGGCAAGCTTTTAAACTTATTCTCAATCAATATTGTAGTCTGTATATCCCATATGGAAACAAAATGTCTAGGAATAAAAAAAGGCCTCTATGGATGAATAGAAAGGTTAGGGATAAAATGAAGAGGAAAAGGAATGCCTACAAGGTCCTAAAACAGGAGGGGACCGAGGCTGCACTAAGCAATTATAAGGAGTGCAATAAAAATTGTAAAAAAGAAATTAGGCTGGCAAAGATCGAAGCTAAAAAATCAAATCGCTAGGGATATCGAATCTAACCCAAAAAAGTTTTACAAGTACATCAACTCTTAAAAAAGAAAGGTTGACTGTATAGGACTCCTAAAGGATGAGGGTGGGAACTCAATGGTGGATGACCAAGGTAAGGCAGAGTTAATAAATGCTTTCTTTGCTTCTGTCTTCACAAAGGAAACAGCACTGTTGCAAATTACAGAGGCAGAAGAGTCTCAATCTTCTAACTGTAATATTAAATACTTAACGCAGGAAGAAGTAAAGGCAAGACTAAATAAATTAAAAATAGACAAGGCACCTGGCCCGGATGGCATGCATCCTCGGGTCCTAAGGGAATTAAGTTCAGTTATAGCTAAGCCCCTTTATCTTATCTTTTGTGACTCTCTTGCAACTGGCAGAGTCCCAGTGGATTGGCGTACAGCCCACGTTTTCCCATTATTTAAAGAGACTCTGTAACATTAAAAAGATCCCCTGGGGGGTACTCACCTCGGGTGGGGGAAGCCTCCGGATCCTAATGAGGCTTCCCACGCCGTCCTCTGTCCCACGGGGGTCTCGCCGCAGCCCTCCGAACAGCCGGCGACTGTGCCGACTGTCAGTTCAATATTTACCTTTGCTGGCTCCAGCGGGGGCGCTGTGGCGGCTTTCCGTTCCGAACTACACGGAAATACCCGATCTCATTCGGGTCCGCTCTACTGCGCAGGCGCAGGAAACTTGCGCCTGCGCAGTAGAGCAGATCCGACGGCGATCGGGTATTTCCGTGTAGTTCGGAGCCGACAGCCGTCAGAGCGCCTGCGCAGGAGCCAGGAAGGTAAATATTGACGTCACCGCTGCACGGACTCCACGGAGGGCTGCAGCGAGACCCCTGACGGATGGAGGACGGCGTGGGAAGCCTCATTAGGATCCGGAGGCTTCCCCCACCCGAGGTGAGTACCCCCCAGGGGATCTTTTCATGTTACAGATCCTCTTTAAGAAGGGCAAAAAATCTGATCCAGGAAATTATAGACCTGTAAGCTTAACATCAGTTGCATGCAAACTATTTGAGGGGTTACTAAGAGATACTATACATGACTTCATAGTAGAAAATAATCTTATTTCTCAGCATCAACATGGGTTTACTAAAGACAGGTCCTGTTTGACTAACATGCTCAGCTTTTATGAGGTAGTGAATGCTAATATGGATATTGGGAATGCTGTAGATGTGATATACTTGGACTTTGCAAAGGCCTTCGACACTGTTCCCCACAGAAGTCTGGTGCAAAAGTTGAGGATGCAAGGACTGGGGAAGAGTTTGTGTGCATGGATAGGGAACTGGCTAATGAACAGAAAACAAAGAGTTGTGGTCAATGGGTCGTACTCAAAATGGGAGACTGTTAGCAGTGGGGTCCCACAGGGGTCTGTACTGGGTCCAGTGCTCTTCAATTTATTTATTAATGACCTAGTAGATGCAGTAGTGAGCAATGTTGCTATTTTTGCATATGATACAAAATTGTGCAGAATCATCAACTCTCAGGAAGATAGTGTCATATTGCAACAGGATCTGGATAGGATGACTATATGGGCACATACATGGCAGATGAAGTTCAATGTTGACAAATGTAAAGTCATGCATTTTGGTCGTACCAATGGTCTAGCACCATACAAAATAAATGGGATACAGTTGGGGACATCAAACTTGGAGAAGGACTTAGGAGTACTCATCGACAACAAGTTAAATAATCGTACTCAATGCCAAGCCGCTGCAGCTAAAGCGAACAAAATTTTGGGATGCATTAAAAGGGAAATAAAAACTCGAGATGCTAGCATAATATTGCCCCTGTTTAACTCTCTAGTAAGGCCACATCTGGAATATGGAATTCAGTTCTGGGCACCACATTACAAAAAAGATATTGCAGTTTTAGAGCAGGTGAAGAGACGAGCTACAAAATTGATACGTGGGATGGAAGGTCTCGCTTACCAAGAAAGGTTAGATAAACTGGGTTTATTTAGTCTAGAGAAAAGACGCCTTAGAGGAGATCTAATTAACATGTATAAATACATCAGAGGGCAATATAATAGCTTGGCGGATGAGCTTTTTGTCCCTAGGCCTTCTCAAAGGACTAGAGGACATGATCTGCGCATGGAGGAAAAACGTTTTAGCCATTTATTTAGGAAAGGGTTCTTTACAGTAAAAGTGATTAAGATGTGGAATGCATTGCCACAGGAAGTCGTTATGGCAAACTCTATACCTGCATTTAAAGGGGGCTTAGATGCTTTCCTTGCGTTGAAAGACATCCATGGCTACAATTACTAGGTAATGCCTAATGATGTTGATCCAGGGATTTTATCTGATTGCCATCTGGAGTCAGGAAGGATTTTTTCCCTTTTGGGGCTAATTGGACCATGCCTTGTGGGTTTTTTTTGCCTCCCTCTGGATCAACAGGGGTATGTGGGGGACGGGCTGGTGTTGTACTTTGTACTGGTTGAACTCGATGGACGTATGTCTTTTTTCAACCAAAATAACTATGTAACCAAGTGGTTAGACATACTGTACCGACTCAGGGACTCCATAGAGATGACCAGCTATGTAGTGAAAGATGCAGGCTGTGGGAAGCATGAGAAGGATCCATGTGTGGCGTGACCTATACGGTCACTTCATCAGGAGCTAGGTAGTTGTATATTGTTCCACTGTTTGCTTGCCTATCATCATTACTATTCTGTAATCTATAGTCATACTTTTTGGACTTACATGTCTATGAGCTTATGTCTATTTGCACTTTGGATCACTGATTTATATTTCTACAATTGAGCACTTGCACTAGATTGGCTTTGTCTTCAGTACATGACCCGGGTCCCCATACTTTGATTGGGGTTCTTATTGAACCTCAGTCTAGAGTACATTGTCATTTCAGGCAGTTATATTGACATTGTGATGAAGCATTGTTTATCATGGCATTATCATGTGTCTGTATAATGGGTGTTGTGTAGCGGTCCTTTAGACCTCTTTTTAAGTGGTTTTATGTTTTTCATTGTTCAATAAAATTTGTACTTTTTTGATCATTATTGGTGGTGCAGTTTATGTACGGTCTTTTTCTTGTTAGTTAATTGCCTTATATTATTTACTTTACACACCATTTTGCGTATGGGTGTGCAACTGCTTCTATCGAGTTCCATAGAGTAGGGGCTGCATAGGAAAAGGCCAGAGCACTAAATGTTAAGTGTATCCTGGGTATAACCAGCTTCATCTTGTTGGCAGAGTGGAGAGTGCTTGGAGGGGCATAAAGTTCCAATAGATCCTCTATGTATTTTGGTCCCATGTGATGTAGAGCCTTGAATGTCAGCAGGCAGATCTTAAAATTGATTCTCCATTTTACTGGCAACCAGTGAAGAGTTTGCAGTACTGGGGTGATGTGTGAGCTGCGGGGGGCATTGGCTAGGAGTCTGGCTGCAGCATTCTGTACTAGCTGTAAGGGGCGCAGAACCTTATCTGTAGATCCGATGAACAGGGCGTTGCAGTAGTCTAGGCGGGAGGATACAAATGCATGAACCAGGGCAGGTAGGTCTTCATTTGGAATAAGGTGTTTGATTGTCGCTATATTTCTTTGATGGAAGCAAGAAGACTTGATGACAGCTGATACCTGCTGTCTGAGTTTTAGATTTCCATCCAGGATCACCCCAAGGTTTCGCACAGAGTATAAGCATAACTATGTGCATAAAGTCTTACCACATGATGAGTAGAGGATAATGTAAGTGTCCTGTCACACCAGAGAGATTTTTTCGGGTCATTTAGTTTAAAAACAAAAACAAAAAAAACGCTTTATTGACTTGCATTAAAATCTCGGTAAAATTGCAGCAAAATTGCAGCAAAATTGCCGCGTTCGCAATTTTAAAAAAATTGTCTGAGATTTTAATGCATGTCAATGGAAGTGTTTTTAAAAAAAAATGACATGAAAAACGCTCTCAAGTATGTCTCCAGCTTAATACATAACAGCCTAATACTCATCATGTGGTAAGACTTTGCGTACGTATTTCTGCTCAATGCAGTTTATTACATACGTCCACACGTTCTTTATAAATTGAATTAACATATTGTATGCACCGGTATGTAATTTATTCAGACTGGACAAACTCTAGTAACTCATATGGGATCATATTATCTTCAAGCTAAGCTGAGTAAAATGAATTGGAACCTGTTTTCTATGAGGAATTGCATCATACACTTTGTTATCTTGCATGGTTTACTGAGTAAAATAGGCCTTACACGCATCAATCTTCCAATATTAGATTGATTGTAATTTTGATTTGAACAGAAAATCTTCCACATTACCGATCACACCAGTCGGGAAATCTCCACCAATTGGGGGTGGGGCAGGAGCAACATTAGATCGACAGCCAATAGCGTTACGCTGTATAGAGCAGTGTAACACTGCAGTCTGATTGATACCCAATAGATTTTGTTCTGAAATCTATTGAAAATTGATGTTGTGTGTGTGGAAGGAATCCATCTCTCTCTGATCAGAGTTGGATTAAACCTTCTGCCATAATAGGGTTGATTTACGTGCAATACACCGGCAACCACATGGGGCACCAATGAGGAAGAAGAGCACGGACACAGTGGTGGACACTGGAGGGACGGCGTGACACAGGTAAAGTATTCATGTATGGGTGCCAGGGGGTCCATCCTACATTTGGTTGGAACATGGCTTCCATCACGCTAGTTGGCCCGAGATTTCCCAGCATGTCCGCTCGATACATGCAACCAACTTTGGCCCAGAATTGGTCAAACCTTTCATCAGGCATGCTCTTGGCAGCAAAGATTTTCACCTTGTCTTCGATAATAATTATCAAATCTGACGGCTGATCGGCTGCCAAGTCAAGAGATGTATGGCCATCTTGAGAATTATTCCCCCTTACTTATTACCGGTAAATCACATCTTTTCTCTCCTTATCTAACTTAACTCATGATTTATCTCTCCCTCACTGACTTAATGCCTAATACACGCAGTACGATTTTCCGTGCGATAGATGGATCCAATAGATAAAATCCGTCATGTCCGATATTGCTCCGATCGTTTCCTCGCTCGATTTCTCATAGCAGTGAATGGAAAAAGATAAGAAAAACGAATGAAGATAAGAGAATCGAGCGCAGAATCATGTGTAGAATCGTGCTGAAAAAACGATCGGGTCGCAAAACCGTGCAGAAAATCTTACCGTATGTACCCAGCATAATTCATGGTTTATCTCTTCTTGGAGTGTATGCAGTAAACTGCCTTAACCTCCTTGCCATTCTGATTCTTTCCAGATTTTAGGGTCTAAAAGAGGTGCAATTTTTTTCCACTCTTTCAGACCCTAAAACCTGAAAAAAATAATTCTGGCAGGGAGATCTGCAGCAGAATAAAAAATTTACCTTCCTGGGCTCCTGCGCTGCAGTTTTCTCTTTGACCAGAGATGGCGCTAATATACATATAAACGAACTTCTCTATATTTCTCTAATATAGAGAAGTTAGTTTTAAATATTAGCCCCGCCCCCGATGACATCACGCCGCCACTGCTGCTCCGCTACTCCGATTGGCCGCCGGGTCCCCGGAAGAATAGCGGGGACATAGGGATCCCGGCGGCCAGGGAAAGACCCCACACTGCCGGGGAGAGAGGCTGGAGTCCCGCTGCGCAGCGCGATCGCGCGCGGGACTCCACAACTACAGGTAAAGCGCTGCACTCCCTACCCTGAGCTCGGGATCACTGCTAACAGCTTCTTTTTTTTTACCCCGAGCTCAGGTCGGGAAAAGCGGCAAGGAGGTTAAGCAGAATTACATGCGTAAGGTCTTACTGCACGAATAGTAGTGCAGAATGCATTACATGTAAGGCATTCTGCTCTACTCATGGTGCAATCAGATTTTACTCACTTAATTCTGCTTAAAGGGAACCAGAGATGAAGCACTCTCATGTATTTTACCATAGATATCAATGGGAACATTAGAGAAAACACCTACCCTGCTCTCTGTTTCATCCCTCACTGCTCAGCCTGCCTGTTATCAGCCCTGATAAAATCCCCGACTGAGCATTCAGTCTGGCTTTGCTCAGGAATCATTATAGCTGAGTCTGTGTTCTCTGGTGTCTTTTCAAGCCCAACCTTGCCCCCTTCTGGCTCTGCTATAATGACTCAGCTATAATGATTCCTGAGCAATGTTGAATGCTCAGTCTGGGATTTTATCAGGGCTGATACCAAGCAGGCTGAGCAGTGAAGAATGAAACAGAGAGCAGGGTAGGTGTTTTCTCTAATGTTCCCACTGATTTTCATGGTAAAATACATGAGGGTGCTTCGTCTCTGGTTCACTTTAACACCTTTAATTTCGTACACCCCCTTTTCTGATTGAAGTAGACCTGAAGAAAAAAAAAGTAAACCTGAAGCAACTAATAAATAAAAAAAGAAGAAGAGGGGGGGCTCTGGGTTCCACAGGTGTACGTATGTACGCATCGCCGGTGGGTTGGGCGCCGGGAGAGCTGAATGACGGCTCTCTTTGCTGCAGCAAAACTCCCCAGCAGCGTTAAATACTCTTCCCCCTCCGAGTTGTAATTCAGGGGCCGGCAGCCACCGGAGCCCAGAATCACCCTAACGCGCCCCGCGCAGCATTACATTGCTGCTGTGAGGTGGTGAGCGACGTGCGCGGAAACCACCTGCTTTGTTCCATAGAGACTTCCTGGTCCTCTCTGTGCCCTCGTTCCACCGATGTCCCCGACTCATTCGAATAACCCTTTCAGACTCTTCGTGCGGGCTTTGGAAGTACTCGCATCCCAGAGTATGTCTGAAGATGGATGGATCAGTGTTGCGCACGCGTGAGTCCGGGCTTGCAGATGCACAGTCAGATGCGCCTGTCTTTGAAAGTGCTCGAGTACTTCCAAAGCTTGCTGAGGAGTCCCGAAGGTGGGAATTTTGAATGGGGGACAGCAGTGGAATGAGGGCATGGGGAGTGGACTGGGAAGGCTCTATGGAGTACAGAGCTTTCCCTCATCTTAGGTGAGTATACATCCTGAAGTGACTTTCCTCATTTCAGGTTTGCTTTAACTCAAGAATTATCTCTCCTTATCTGCTTATCTCATGCATTAGCTCTCCTTACAGCAAGCCTCTGTTCCCACTTGAGCTAAGAAAATACATTGTTTCTCAGTTTTTTACTTATCACAAATAAAAAATAGAGATCTGTTGGGGTGAGCACACTGTGCAGTCTGCAATAATCCCGGGCAGGCGAATGCGTTAATCATATAGCCTGTGGTGGTAACGCATTTGCCCCGGGCTCCAGCCGGACCATAGCAGACCATCTACACTGTCCGCTGCCGCTGTCCGCAAGTGATAATCGAGCCTTGAGGTGAAAAATAAGTAAGGTGAGATAATTCCTGAGAAAAGCTTTGTGGATCAACCCCATAGGGTGGCACTCTAGGTGTGTATGGCCACAAGTAACGTGAGGGCTGAGTCTTTGCGGGTGACTGAATACAGTATGTGTAGAAAGTTGCAGGAACATTTTGCGGCATGTGTTCCCCTTTAAAGTCGAAAATATGGGTCCAGAAAGTAGATTAAAAACACAGAAATAATTCTTCATGACAGATGGAACATTAAATCATCAAATCTGGCTAAGTGTAGATGTGAATTGTTTTTTAAAAAGCATGCCAGCGCTGAGAGAGTGTGCCAGAGCAAGCTGTCATTCTGCCTGAAAAGAGGAGCCCAGCTCACATGGAATGATTGTTAAACTGACAGTTCTGTGATTAGAGAAGGCGGGTTACATAAGGCCTCATTCATTTAAGTGTCTGAATAGAGAACTGTCTGTGATACCGTCCTCTGTCAGCTCCCCAATACCAGCTCTCTAATGCAGATTTGGATATATCTGGAATCATTTCGCTGGGGCTACGGGCAGCATGGACTACTGTTCATACAGCCAGTCTGGGGACCTGTTTGCTATTATTGATAAGGAGTCCCTTGTTTCTGTATGTTCATATCAGTAAGGCTTCAAGAGAAACCGTAACCAAGAATTAAACTTCATCTCAATCAGTAGCTGATACCCCCTTTCCCATGAGAAATCTTTCCCTTTTCTCAAACGGATCATTAGGGGGCTCTGTATGGCTGATATGGTGGTGAAACCCCTCCCACAGTGTGATGTCAGCGCCTCAGAGCACTGAGGTACTGACATCACACTGTGGGAGCCTTGTTGCATTGTGGGAAACAACAGCTGTTTCCAACTGCTAACAAAAAGCAAGCAGCAGCTACTTATGCTGACATTACCTGCAAGCAGTAAAGATGTGATAAACGTCAGAAAGTAAATCAGGGAGAGGAAAGATTTTACAATGGGCAAACCAAACACTGACTAAATCATTTATACATAATTATTGTAAAAATCAAGCATTTTTTATTATGTTATTTTCACTGGAGTTCCTCTTTAAAGTGTACCTGAACAGACTAGAAGAAAAACATATAGAAATGCACCCTGAATGTATTTAGAGAGTTCATCCTGTCTAATTCCCCCTTATCTTTGCCTAAGCACAAGTTGTAATTTGATCCCTCAGCTGTGTCAGCTGACTGCCACGGCAGAGAGCTCATTTGTAGACACAGGATGTTAACAATATAGCTGCTTCCATGAAAGCAGGAAGTAAACAAACTGCAAATTTATTGCAGGATTTGTAACAAATAAATATTTTTCTTTAAGGCCTGGAACCCAATAGACCATTTTTTTTTAGCATTTAGGGATCCCTTGCAATTTCCCTAAATGCTCTGCTAATGTAAATGGATGGATCAGATTCCACTGTAGCAATTGCGATTAAGCAAATTGCTATCGCAGGACATGCAGCATTTTGCATTTTTGCCATCGCTTGCAAAACGCTACCACAAATCGCTAGTGATTGTTTGTGATAGCACTTTATAGTGGGTCCCAGGCCTCTGTTGCTTATCTTTTAGATTAGAGTGGAAGTTCTGAGTTCGGGTTCGCTTAAAGGACACCCAAGGCAAAAATAAACAAATGAAATAAACGATTGTATCTATCTTCCTTCTCCTAAAAATGACTTTTTAAGATATTCCACAGTTTTATTTTATGTTTAAATCAACTTTTTACGTTTTAACTGTTTTATTGTTTTTGCTCAATGACAAATTCAATGAAGTATGCCAGAGCTAAAATCTATGAACTATTGACCTTTTTTATCTCTTTTCTGCTCTCAGAAGCCAAATTCTGCTAGGAAAGTGTTTTATAGTTGTAATTTCTTATCAGTGAGGGTCACACTGTAGTCTGACCCAGTCCTGACAAGAACTGCCACTTACATACCTGATGTTTAACTCTTTAAGGCAGGGAAAGAAAAAAAAGGAACACAGCACAGTTATTTGTGTGCTAGGCACTGTACATACACATGTCTATCTCATCATGTCACATGTCACCTCAGGTATCCTTTAAAGTCTCCCCTTTCTTATCCAAGTAAAGCACAGAATGTTTACTTTCAGAAGAATTCACTCTCCCTCTCCTTTACATTAATGAAAAAAATAACAAATTAACTAACAAAGTTTAGTATGAGAAAAAAACTTTTCAAATACATATTAGAGAGTTATGTGGTAAAAAAAGAAAAGTAAAATGATAAAGCATCTGAAGCAGTCAACAAAATGGTATAAAAAGCCATATTGACCTCTGAGACGTCCATGTGTCTGTAGATCAGGTTCCAAAGATTCCTCTCAACCAAGGAGGTGGGGAGAGGTTTTGGTTCCTCTGGAATGAAGGGAAACCAGGAGCTTGGTGGTGTAGTATCATTAGATGAGGAGAAATGCAGAATTGTGGGTAATGGATACTCACAAAGATGGGTTGCAGTCCTACAGCCACCATAGAGGCCCATGCTCCACATAGTCCATAGATAAGGTTTACCTGTTTTATTGACCTGAGGAAGCGGACAAGGACCCCTGAAACGCATTGTCAACAGTATAAACATGTTTTTGAACATTAAAGAATCCTTTTTGCATTATACTTGTGTGAGTCATAATAGGAGGTAAGATGCCTCTTTTTATAATCTTTCTTTCTGTATGCCAGTCCATCCCGGAACATAAATTCATTGAGCGCCTCCCCAACAACAACCAATCCCCTTTGATATGTCTTGTCCTTCTGCACTATTATACTGTGTTTTCAGTTTATCTACTTCAATAAACGACTTTATGCGAAATGTTAATTTTTACACGTTATTAGTGGCTTGTTCTGTTCTCTCTATTAGCTTTGGTTAATTATAAGACAGTTATGCACCATTTAATTGCTAAGTAGATGGGATTTATTGGGGGATGTGTGACAAAGTGGTGCAAATTGCCTGTGATTTATATAAGGGAATAAAGCAATAAATTGTGGCCTGCTGAAAGGAGGAACTGTCTTCGGGAAGCTGGAACTCTTCCTACAGAAAAACTGCACACGTGTGACATTGGCTTGGATGTGATCCAAATAGCATCATCGTGTTTTCTCTGCTCTCCCAAAGGGTAGCGGGGAAAGAGTCCATCTGACAGTGTCTCGTCCTGCGAAGCATCTAGCATCTAACGTACCCCGGGAATCAGGCAACGGACAATCTCACCACCATACACAGCAAGTTTACCATCACAGACCCACCGCCCACAGGGTAAGTGCTGCCTTATGTACCTCTAACGTCATTCATAGTCAGGGCCGGATTTGTACTTTTTCACTGCCCAAGGTTTACTATCACCAGCTACCCCCGGGCTGTCAGCATCCTTCCCACCCAACATGGAAGGGATTAGATTGTAGGCTCCTCTGAGGACAGTTAAGAGGCCAATACACTGGTCAATTTCAGCCTTGGATCAAATCAATAGGATCAATCGATTGGAAACCGTTTCTGTCTAATTAGCCGATCAATTGATTTGTGGCCGATTTCGATCGAATTGATCTATCTGACTGGATGGAGAATCTAGGTCGATCTGCTGCTAGTAGCAGATTGATGGCCCATAGAGTTACATCGGATCTAACAGTCCAATAATGCATTTAGATCGATTTCCAATAGATTTCATTCTGAAATCTATTGTAAATCTGTTCATAGTGTGTGGCAGACATCAGATAGATTCCTGTCAGATTCGATTTTACAGGCATCTGACAGAAATCTATCAGATGGTCAAATCTGCTGCAAATCTATAAGTGTGAAGTGATGGCAGGAATTACAGTATAAGCTCCTCTGAGGACAGTTAGTGACGTGATGGCAGGGATTGTTAGCTCCTTGGCAAGCAGCACATTCGGTGACTGAAAGGCAGCTCAGAGACCACCTTAATTGGCCAATCAGTGCCCCTTCATCCCCTCAGTGTAGCAGGACGGATGTTCAGCAGGCTAACTGCTACTGCTGCCCACAGCCCGCCTCTTGCTTTCCTGGTGCCCTAGGCCATGGCCCTTGCGGCCTTGCCTGAAATCTGGCCATGTTTATAGTAGAGCAATTGTAAGAAAAATAACTCAGTTCTGTAATAAAGTTATGAAGCCCCTTAGAACTTGATTCCTCTGAAAATGATTTTCCTATCCTACACCTAAGCCTTTTTTCCCCATCCGATTGGCCTTTTTTTTTTCTGGCGGTTCGTAGAATCTGATCATAAACAGGAAACATGCAGCATGTGTGGCATTTACTTTCTGGGAAAAATGAAATCGCTTTAGTGGAAAAGAGGTACTGCAATTACCATTATAATCACAACGCCTTTATGTGCTGTGAATCTGCGCAAAACACGTGTAGAAAAAATCAGATAGGAACGCAGACGTGGGAGGGGGCTCTAACCTCTAAATATACGCACTGTAGATAGGTGCAGCCTTTGCTTTGCGCCTACAGTGAGTGCGTAGGGTGACTGTCTGCAAGGCAGCATATCTGAAAAGATGCTAGCGATACGCACGGCAATTGTTGCTGCCTCTCATCCCAATGCTACAAAAACTATGTCTGTAAAGAAACATTGTTAACCGAATATTTTTTAAAAAGCACATAAATCTAAAGAATATTAACAATATGCCTTGCTTCACTACCATAGATAAATACAGCACACTCCTTAATGCTGCATTATCTACCAACACCTGTACTGGAGCAGTTGATGTATTTTTGCTGCACAGATCTGTGTGCTACCTTTAACCAAAATCAGCAACACTCTTTCTATTGTCATTATGGGGCCATTATATTATATCCTCTATAATAAAACCTAACTGTCCCTGCATCGTGCTCTTTCCCTGTCTGTGTGTCCCTGGCTTTTTTGTTCTGAGCATGTGCGCAGTCAGGGCAGTTAGGACACAGGGCCGGATCGGACAGTTTGCTGTGTGTGGTTCACAGAGGTTCTCATTGCATTGTGGGAAATAACAGCTTTCTCCAACTGCCAAGCAAGCAGTGTGTGCATATACTTCAGACAGTGGTGGGGGATGAGCAAGCGGGATGCGTATGTGCGCGCATTGCGGGGGGGGGGGGGGGGGGGGGAGTGGCTGTGACCTAGTGCCCGTTTTTTAACAGGCGGGCCTTTTTACTAGTCATTATATATTTGTTCTTCAAAGCCATTATATCCTCCCTTTTTTACGGTGAATATCAGTGTATAACTTAACCACCATATTATTTCTACAAAACATAGGGGTATAGTCACTAAACTGTACTAAGCAGAATAGCGTGTGTAAAGTCTTACTGCACGATGAGTAGAGTGTAATGCATCGCATGGAATGTATTGCAGAACATTCTAGTGAATACACAGCCGTTTAGGGAACATACCGCATAGTGTTGAATTGTGGCATATGGTCAACTTAATAGTGACATACCATATAAATACTCAATCATAAGCTGACCCGAATATAAGCCCAGGTTTTACCTCAGAAACTAGGAAAAAATGATTGACTTGAGTGTAAGCCCCCTCCTCAATATAGCTATTCAGACGTGCCCCCAGTATCAAGTAACCCCCCTCCCCAGTATAAAAAGCCAGATGTGCCTCAGTATTAGGTAGCCCCCCTGCCCTGTATAAAAAAAAAAACAGATGTGCCTCCCTTCCCCAGTATAGCTAGCTAGAAATGCCCCCAGTATTAGGTAGCCACCCCAAAACTACTTCTTTTCCTATATTCCTGTTGCTTACAGTACGAACTAAAAATCTGATGTGCAGTCTATGCCCTCATGGGGAATTCTCAGGATTTTCTTTATTTTCAAAAGCACTGACTAAACTGCAGTTCAGAAAATAGTGTGCAAATAAGTAGGGAGGCTGGCCAACATTTTCCAGGCAGTGCTTTTGTAAAGAACTAAGGAGAAACTAAGAATGTCCCACGTGGAGATGAACTAGTCCAAAACCTGTCAGATTTTGACTGCCTGCAGTAAGGAACTGGAGCATAGGCGAGAAGTCATCTATAGTGTATTTTCATTTGGGAGAAAAGTTCTTAAAGCGGAATATAACCCTGCATTTCAACTTTGCTCTAAAACATTATTTACAGCATATTATATGCAAAAAGCATTTTTTTTAACTAGACCAGCATTGGAAGGGTTAAACACAGAGGTTTAAAGTTCTGTGGAGAGATATGCAGAAGTTCAGATTGTTACATTCTATTTAGTTATATGTATCTATTGATAAATGTTACACACTCTTTGGCTGTTCTCCAGCTCCTTCTCAGTCAGAGAGATGAGTCACATTCAACACTTAGATACATTTATGTAAACAAAATGTATCTATGTCAGCTTCAGATGCGTCTGCAGAAATCTCCGGGAACTTTAAAGCACTGTGTAACCCTTCCAATGCTGGTCTAGTAAAAAAAAAAATACTGTAAATGATGTTTTAGAGCAAAGTTGAAATGCAGGGTTATATTCCGCTTTAAAAGTATGTGAGCACGTATTTTAAAGAGACCCGGTGGCATCAAATATGTAAAAAAAAATACTTACCTAAGGAGGTATCCCGTGGCTTCCCACGCTGTCCTCCACTACTCCGCCGCTGCCCGGGACCCTCCTTAACATCGGGGCTGCGCTCCAGTTCATGCATGAGTGGATCAGGCTTATTCCACTGTACTCGCCACCGAGGTTCACCTCAGGAACACTTTAATTTTTACAATTTTTCACAATAGTGGTCCTATAAATATGCAAACACAATGCAGACACACAAGCAACCAGATTGTGGGATTGTTATCTCATGTCTATGAGTAACTATCAGAGCACAAATTTCTAAAATCTTAGACAGATTGCTGCTAGATGCCAATCGTATATCATCTCTGGCATTGTATTGGCTACTCTGTGCCGGCTATTTGAATAAAATACTCTTTCTTTATCCTCAGATTTCTTTTTCTTTCTCCTGCAGGATCTTGCCCAGTGTGTGACCTGCCATGAGAAACACATTACGGTGAAGAAAGCCCCCATGGAGTCTCTGGGCATGACGGTAGCAGGCGGTAGGGGCAGTAAGAGCGGAGAGCTGCCAATCTTTGTGACCAGCGTGCAGCCGCACGGATGCCTGGCGCGAGACAGCAGAATTAAACGAGGTCTGATTCCGCTTCTTACGTCTGGCAGACGAGTCGGACGGTGATGAGTACACAGTGAATGATGTGTTTGACAGAAATGTAATTTATGAAGGCTTCAGATATCCAAAGCACACGCTAAAATAGATTCTGAGGATCACATTAAACTGTCTGCTCTGTCGGCGCTCGTTTCCTCTTCTCTCCCGCGATGGAAGAGAATGGCGATAGACGGAGCAGCATTCAATGCAGCAGGAAATACATGTTTCCGTGTATGTCTACTATAGTACTAAAGCACATATACCGGTAACATGCCTACTGTGAAGCAAATCAACTGATTTGTATTCTTATTCAATACATTACACATAGTTAAAGAAGTATGAAACACAGTATTTCCTCTATTCTAAAAGATAATTTTCAGCATAAAATCTACTACCACAAAAAATTGTAGCAGAACAGCATTCAAACAGTTAAACACAGCACTTTGTTCTTCAGTGGAAAGCTCCATAAAGTGAACTTAAACTCAAAAAAAAAAAAAAGAGTTTTATTTACCTTATCTACCAGCCCCCTGCAGCTACCCTGTGCCTGCCCCCATCATTGGATGATCCTCCGGTTCCCTATAGCTCCCTAGATTCATTTTGTGCATGTCCACAGTCCACTTGCCTCCTAAATGCGCTCCTGTGTACGCTCTGCGCACTCACTGTACGAAAAAAAATCTCTACTGTACATGCGCAGAACGCTCCCAGCGTGATCAAAGATGCATGCCGCCGCGCATGCGGAGTGGCCCGTCGACTCTCCAGTCGGCCGGCCGGAAGAAGGTCGCTGCAGGGTACTCGAGGAACACTAAGTGAAAGCGTGGGCACCGGACGGCTGCAGGGGACTGGTAGAAGCCCCAGGTAAGTGAAACTCTTTTTTTTAACTTTAGGTTCACTTTAAGCTTCTGGCCACATCCAAAGAGGTGATAACATTATCTTTTGCTTACATTCCTTTGTTTGCTGCAATTAGTATCCAGCCAGCAGCCTGCTGACACTGAACTACTCACATAGAACCAGCGAGAGCTGAGAAGTGATCACTGGATACATTATAATCTATAAAGTAGCAGCTATGAAGTAAAACACGATGGCAGCTTTCAGAGCAGATAAACTGTACTTTGGGAATTTGTAGAAAGACAATATTACTTGTGCACAAAAGCATATAGGATACAGTAACTGTATGGTTAATAACAAGTAGGAAAACTCATTTTTATGGAAAGTTTTGTCAGACTTTTATCCCTCGTTAAAGAAGCACTGTAGTGACAGAGTAGAGTGCAGTAAATTATTCAGGTTACCCACTTTTAGGGCTCGTTTCCACATGTGCGGCGTGCGTCTGCAAGGCACTGAGCAGGTGGGCGGGATCGCAGGCAAATCCCATGTGCCGTGCCATGCACGGCTATGGGAATAGCAGCCTCCACCGCGAATTCTGTGGGGGGTTCCGGCCGAATCGCTACCGCAAGCGATTCGGCCGGCGGCGCCATTCTCCCCTATGGCAGAGTTTCCCCGCGCGGTTCATGTGCGGGGAAACTCTGCGGAATCGCGGCGGTTTCCGCCACAGTGGAAACGGGCCCTTATGGTCATTTTCCTGGTTTCAGCACTTGAAACAATTCCAATATCTCTATATTGCTGTATATTGGTATATAGCCCCGATGCTTAGCCTAGGCTGTTAAGCTAGGAATTCTTCTCCCAGAGCATTCTGGGAGATCAGGTATTTTTTGTGCTGGCTTTGGAATTCTCAGAAATAAACATTCTGCAGAGCTGCACCTAACAGGACTAAAGTAGTGGCCACCTGTGATAAATTTCATAATGTAAGTCGGAGTGAGGAAAGATTTTACAATAGGCAAACGCTAACTATAATTTAAAGATGAATATTGTAAAAAAAAAGTGCAACTCTGACCCAGGAGGAAAACAGGACTCTGCACTAAGGCGACCATGCACTATACAGTAAGGGCCTGTACACAAGTGAGTAGGGAGGCTGGCTGGTATCTTACTATTTTGGCAATTAAACTGCTGTTCAGGAAATGCTGTTAAAAACAAAGAAAGCCCTGAGAATCCCCCATGAGGAGATGGACTGGCCCGTCAGTTCTGTCAAATTTTAACTGCCTACTTTTTTCGCGATAGTAGTTCTTTAATCGCAAAGCCTTCAAAAAAATTAAAAAAAATTGTGCGGTGCTGTATACAGTGGTGGGATGCGATCTTAAAAAATCACAATCGGAGTGCCAGCAGCGCTTTTTGGGCGCTCGAGTTTGTGAAGCATAGGCTAAACGCAATGCGTGTTATTTTTATTGCGTTTTTTAGGTAAACAATTAGGACACTAGGAAAAGATAATCTCAGCAAAATTGCAATAGTACAAAAATCGCATGTAGCACTTTGGTTAAAAAACACAATTGCATCGTACTGCATTGCAATTGCACTTGGAGATTTTCAGTGTGTACAGGCCCTTAAATGTGCAATAAAAAAAAAGGATCGGTTGTATAGAAAATGTAATATTTAAGAAAGAATTTGATCAAGAATTGTGAATGAATTACCTTTTTTTTATATAAAATTTTCAAACGCCCGTGGTATAAAATTCTAAACCATTTTTCATCATTTTAATGGTGTAGGATAGATTGTAAATTTATAGGGAAAGTTTTGAACCCATGTATGATACAATCGTCAGTTAAAATGTTACAAACAGTCGGAAAAATCTAAAATTCTCGAATTGAAAAAAGACATTAAAAAAGTTGTATTGTGTGTTGCCACCTTAACCCATTCAGGTTCCGTGGTTTTCACGTGAGAAATGTTCACCTCCCATTCATTAGCCTATAACTTTATCACTACTTATCACAATGAACTGATCTATATCTTGTTTTTTCCGCCACCAATTAGGCTTTCTTTGGGGGGTACATTTTGCTAAGAGCCACTTTACTGTAAACGCATTTTAACAGGAAGAATAAGAAAAAAATGGAAAAATTCGTTATTTCTCAGTTTTCAGCCATTATAGTTTTAAAATAATACATGCCTCCATAATTAAAACTCACGTATTGTATTTGCCCATACGTCCCGGTTATTACACCGTTAAAATTATGTCCCTATCACAATGTATGGCGACAATATTTTATTTGGAAATAAAGGTGCATTTTTTCCATTTTGCATCTATCACTATTAACAAGTTTAAAATAAAAAAAATATAGAAATATTTCATCTTTACATTGATATTTAAAAAGTTTAGACCCTTAGGTAAATATTTACACGTTTGTTTTTTTTTATTGTAATGGTTTTTTTTTTTAATAGTAAACATTTTATTTGGGTAGTTTTGGGAGGGTGGGAGGTAAACAATAGATTTATAATGTAAATGTGTGTTCATTTTAATTTATTTTTATTTTCAGTTGTAGTATTACTTTTTGGCCACAAGATGGCGGCCATGATTTTGTTTACATGACGTCACTCTAAGCGTAACACACGCTTAGAGTGACGCATTGGGGAGGGAACGGCCAGAAAAGGCGCAGCTTCCGAGAGAAGCTGTCGCTTTTTCAGCGGGGTAGAGGAATCAGTGATCGGGCACCATAGCCCGATACATTGATTCCCTGGCTACCGAATCCGCGGCCGGGAGTGCTCGTGCACGCGCGCGATCGGCCGCGGGAGCGCGCATGGTTCCTGGACGTAGTTTCTACGTCCAGGAACCAAAATAGGTTAAGGCCTCTTTTCCACGAACTGTTGAACTGTGTGTTTAGCAAATAGTTGCCAGACAGCAGTGAGCAGTTACCAGGCAGTAGTGAGCAGTTACCAGGCAGTAGTGAGCAGTTATCAGGCAGCAGTGAGCAGTTGTGAGAGTTTGAGAGGCATTTCACTGCCTATCAACAGCCATGCCTCTCAAACTCTCACAACTGCTCACTGCTACCCAGTAACTGCTTGCTGCTGCCTGGTAACTGCTCACTGCTGCCTGGTAACGGCTTGCTGAGCACACAGTTCAACAGTCTGTGAAAAAGAGGCCTTAGTAGCTTGGATGAGGTATAACAGTCTGATGTTCACAAGGTGATTCGAAGGAGGGAGTTTCACAAAAGGAGCAGGTTAAAGAAAACCTGAAGTGAAAATTAAAATTCAAAATAAACATACACAAGTCATACTTACCTCCCATGTAGTCTACTCCTCAATCTCTTTTTCCTCTCCTGCATCCTGTTTGTCCACTGTGAGCAATGAAATTCTCCGTCCTCCATTTTGAAAATGGCCATTACTCCATAACAGCTTTCTGGTCAGCACTGTTAAACTGTAACATCGCCCACTTGAGCCATAGGGAAACATGGACATATCAGTTGTCCTCTCAGCTATAACTGTCAGCAACTGATATATTTCAGTTCTGACAAAATGCTGTCATAACTGGAAGGGATCATTGTCAGAAGAAAATGGTGAGTTTCTGAGAGGAACTGATGGTAAGGTAACTATGTGATGTTCATTTGAAGTTACCTCATGTGTTTATTTTAAATAATTTTACTCAGTACAGGTTCTCTTTAAGGCCTCTTTTCCGCGGACTGTTGATAGGCAGTGAAATGGCTTTCAAACTCTCACAACTGCTCACTGCTGTCTGGTAACTGCTTGTTGCTGCCTGGTAACTGCCCACTGCTGCCTGTTAACTGCTTGCTGAGCACACAGATCAACAGTCCATGTAAAAGAGGCCTAAGGGTAAACAGGGTCCCACCTGTACCAAGGCCTCATATAAACTATTATGGCTGCTATATACCGGTATATTAATACCCCTCTAATCCTGAGTACTGAGACAACTGAAGTGAGAGGGATATGGAGCCTGCCATATTTATTTCCTTTTAAACATTGCACATGGCTGTCTTGCTGATCCTCTGCCTCTTATACAGACCAGATGTTTGACTGCATTAGTTGCATGCTTGTTTCATGTGTGAGATTCAGACACTACTGATGCATGAAAGATCAGGAGGACTGCCAGACAACTGGTATTTTTTAAAAGGAAATAAAGGTGACAGCTGGGGATGATCAATGAGATGCAAAGAATTTCAAGTTGATGCTGCATTATGAAATTTTGTATGCAAATGTATGCAGCTTGAACATAAACCAATCAAATCCTGCTAAGGTAAAATTCGGTCGGCCCATTTTCAAGTCGTATAAATGTGCATACAAAATCTGCATAATCATGTATCAACTCAAAATTATTTGCATCTCATCGACCAACCCTAGTGGCAGCCTCCATATGCCTCTCACTAACTACAGCTGTCCTTTAACCATACAGTGTCTTCAGGGTCAGAACACAGAGATCACATAGACGACCAAGTACAATAAAAATGTTCTGCTCCGCCAGATTATTCTGACTAGAGACAATGGTGGTGGTAGGCAGAGTGGGGCCGAACCTCCGATTTTAGGTTCGCGAACTTCCGCGTAAGGTTCGGTTCGCGTAAAAGTTCGCGAACCGCAATAGACTTCAATGGGGATGCGAACTTTGAAAAAAAAAATTATGCTGGCCACAAAAGTGATGGAAAAGATGTTTCAAGGGGTCTAACACCTGGACCCCCAGGTGGAGGAGTGGGATACATGCCAAAAGTCCCCGGGAAAAATCTGGATTTGACGCAAAGCAGCGTTTTAAGGGCAGAAATCACATTGAATGCTAAATGACAGGCCTAAAGTGCTTTAAAACATCTTGCATGTGTATACATCAATCAGGTAGTGTAATTAAGGTACTGCTTCACACTGACACACCAAACTCACCGTGTAACGCACCGCAAACAGCTGTTTGTGTAGTGACGGCCGTGCTGGACTGGTGCGCACCATGGCGAGAGTGCAGGTTTTGGTGGCTTTACAGCCCATATGGTCGCCTGGCTGATGTAGCTGAATGACAGAACAGTGACTGTCCAGCTGATCAAATTTGGTCTGACCACAATGAGGCAACGACCTTATTATCGTGGGTGTGCCCCCCGAGACACTCATCTAGGCGCCGGTCATTGCTTCATTGTGATACGCAAGCCCCTTCACCACAGCAAGGTAATGATCACGAAGGGGAATGGGCGCATGTACATGCCTTTTCTTTTGTTGTTGCAGCTGCCCGCAGTGCAGCCAGAAAAATTAGGCAGTCATGTACACGCACCAGAAAAATTATTACAGCGGCCGCTGCTAGCAGCGGCCTAAAAAATTCAGCAATCCGCCTGGAGTCCCGGACCCTGTTGGTGGTGGCGGAGAAGGTAGTCAAGCGGCCTGCAGGCAGACATGCTGTGTGGAGGGACTGGGAGCGACTTAGTCTTCTTGGGGCAGGCCAGGCAGCCAGTCACACGGCGTGCAGGCAGAGATGCTGTGTGTGCGGGGACTGACTTAGTCTTGGGGCGGGCAGCAGCCCTCCGGGATCCATGCCTCATTCATTTTGATAAAGGTGAGGTACTTAACAGTTTTGTTACTTAGGCGACTTCTCTTCTCAGTGACAATGCCTCCAGCTGCGCTGAAGGTCCTTTCTGACAGGACGCTTGCGGCAGGGCAGGAGAGAAGTTGGATGGCAAATTGGGACAGCTCTGGCCACAGGTCAAGCCTGCGCACCCAGTAGTTCAAGGGTTCCTCATCGCTTTTCACAGCAGTGTCTACATCCACACTTAAGGCCAGGTAGTCGGCTACCTGCCGTTCCAGGCGTTGGTGGAGGGTGGATCCGGAAGGGCTACAGCGAGGCGTTGGACTAAAGAACGTCCGCATGTCTGACATCACCATGAGATCGCTGGAGCGTCCTGTCTTTGACTGCGTGGACACGGGAGGAGGATTAGTGGCAGTGGTACCTTGCTGGCGTTGTGCTGTCACATCACCCTTAAAGGCATTGTAAAGCATAGTTGACAGCTTGTTCTGCATGTGCTGCATCCTTTCCACCTTCAGGTGAGTTGGTAACAGGTCCGCCACTTTGTGCCTGTACCGAGGGTCTAGTAGTGTGGCCACCCAGTACAGCTCATTCCCCTTGAGGTTTTTTATACGGGGGTCCCTCAACAGGCAGGACAGCATAAAAGACGACATCTGCACAAAGTCGGATCCAGATGTACCATCCATCTCCTCTTGCTCTTCCTCAGTGACGTCACGTAAGTCAACCTCCTCCCCCCAGCCGCGAACAATACCACGGGAAGGTTGAGCAGCACAAGCCCCCTGCGACGCCTGCTGCGTTTGTTCTCCTGCCGCCGTCCCCTCCTCCTCCTCCTCCTCCAAAGAACCACCTTGCTCATCATCCTCTGAGTCTGACTCGTCTTCTGCACACGACTTCTCTTCTTCCTCCTCCTCCCCCCTCTGTGCTGCTGCAGGTGTTGAGGAAACAGCTGGGTCTGATGAAAATTGGTCCCATGCCTGTTCCTGCCGTAACTGTTCCTGGTCACGCTCATTCGCAGCTTCATCCGCCACTCTACGCACAGCACGCTCCAAGAAGTAAGCGTAGGGAATCAAGTCGCTGATGGTGCCTTCACTGCGGCTCACCAGGTTGGTCACCTCCTCAAACGGCCGCATGAGCCTGCATGCATTTCTCATCAGTGTCCAGTTGTCGGGCCAGAACATCCCCATCTTCCCAGACTGTTTCATTCTACTGTAGTTGTAGAGGTACTGGGTGACGGCTTTCTTCTGTTCTAGCAGGCGGGAGAACATGAGCAGGGTCGAATTCCAGCGAGTCGGGCTATCGCAAATCAGGCGTCTCACCGGCAGGTTGTTTTTCTGCTGAATTTCCGCAAAGCGTGCCATGGCTGTGTAAGACCGCCTCAAATGCCCACAGAACTTCCTGGCCTGCTTCAGGACATCCGCTAAGCCAGGGTACTTTGACACAAATCTTTGAACAACTAGATTCATGACATGTGCCATGCAGGGTATGTGTGTCAGCTTCCCCATATGCAAAGCGGCAAGCAGATTGCTGCCGTTGTCGCACACCACGTTGCCTATCTCCAGGTGGTGCGGGGTCAGCCACTCATCCACCTGTTTCTTAAGAGCAGCCAGGAGAGCTGCTCCAGTGTGACTCTCCGCTTTGAGGCAAGACATGTCTAAGATGGCGTGACACCGTCGTACCTGGCATGCAGCATAGGCCCTGCGGAGCTGGGGCTGTGTAGCTGGAGAGGAGAACTGCCACTCAGCCAAGGAGGAGGAGGACAGCGAAGAGCATGTAGCAGGAGGAGAGGAGGTGGCAGGAGGCCTGCCTGCAAGCCGTGGAGGTGTCCAAATTTGGTCCGCTGCGCCCTGCTTGCCATCGTTCACCAGGTTGACCCAATGGGCTGTGTAGGTAATGTAGCGGCCCTGCCCGTGCTTGGCAGACCAGGCATCCGTGGTCAGGTGTACCCTTGACCCAACGCTCTTCGCAAGAGATGACACCACTTGCCTCTCAACTTCACAGTGCAGTTGGGGTATGGCCTTTCTAGAAAAAGAAGTGCGGCCTGGCATCTTCCACTGCGGTGTCCCGATGGCCACAAATTTACGGAAGGCCTCAGAGTCCACCAGCCGGTATGGTAACAGCTGGCGAGCTAACAGTTCCGCCACGCCAGCTGTCAGACGCCGGGCAAGGGGGTGACTGGCCGAAATTGGCTTCTTCCGCTCAAACATTTCCTTCACGGACACCTGACTGCTGCTGTGGGCTCAAGAGCAAAGGCGGAGTGGAGGAGGGTGCCTGTGAAGGTGCAAGGGAGAAAGCGGCAGAAGCAGATGATGCACCTGAAGGAGGAAGAGGAGAAGGAGGGTGACTTTTCTTTTGTGTGCTGCTGCTGCTTTTGCTCAAGTGGCCATCCCATTGCTGTTTGTGCCTTTTCTCCAGGTGCCTTCGTAAGGCTCTTGTCCCTACGTGAGTGTTGGCCTTTCCACGGCTCAATTTTTGTTGGCAGAGCGAACAGATGGCTTTGCTCCGATCTGAGGCACACACATTAAAAAATTTCCACACCGCTGAGCCACCCTGGGATGTGGGCACTATGGGGACCTCAGCAGCTGATGCTGAAGGGCAAGTTGGCTGGCTGTACATAGGTGGCGATACATGGTGCCGGACACTGCCACCAGCTGTTTCTGACGAAGAGCTGCCCCAGCTTCTTTCAGCAACTTCTCTCCTCCTACTACTCTCTGACTCCCCCTCTGAACTGTCCCCCTCTTCATCTCCTCTATTGGGAACATACAGAGGATCCGTATCATCGTCATCATCGTAATCATCCTGCCCAGCTTCGCTTGCCTCAGAAAAATCCAAACATGCACCATCAGTAGGTCCTTCATCCTCCTTACACGTTACATCCATAGTGTTGCTGCGTAACTCAGACATATGAGCTGGTGAAAATTCATCTGGCTGTAACAACAATGGCTGTGCATCAGTGATTTCACTATTAAATAATTCTTGCGAAGTGTCAAATGCAGCGGAAGTGGTGCTAGTAGTAGCGCTGGTGGCTGAGCAAGATGAGGTGTTCTGTGTCGCTAAATACTCAACCACGTCCTGACAATCTTGGGAGGTGATGGGACGTGCCTTCTTCCGAGCACTGAACTTTGGGCCAGGTCCACACGAAATTACATTTACACGACCTCGCACAGATCTGCCGGGTGGCCTTCCTCTGGCTCTGGCACTACCTCTTCCTCTACCTGTTTTGTCCATATCGGGTATGCACGGAGTGGTATATCACACTGCGTGCACTCACGTAGGTAGGTGGGTTCACTTAACTGCACAGGTATGCGCACTGATGCGGTGGGTTCACTGAATAGAACAGGTATGCAGTGGCGGGTTCACTGAACAGAACAGGTATGCAGTGGCGGGTTCACTGAACAGGTATGCAGTGGCGGGTTCACTGAACACAACAGGTATGCAGTGGCGGGTTCACTGAACAGAACAGGTATACAGTGGCAGGTTCACTGAACAGAACAGGTATACAGTGGCGGGTTCACTGAACACAACAGGTATGCAGTGGCGGGTTCACTGAACAGAACAGGTATACAGTGGCAGGTTCACTGAACAGAACAGGTATACAGTGGCGGGTTCACTGAACAGGTATGCAGTGGCGGGTTCACTGAACAGAACAGGTATACAGTGGCGGGTTCACTGAACACAAGAGGTATGCAGTGGCGGGTTCACTGAACAGAACAGGTATACAGTGGCAGGTTCACTGAACAGAACAGGTATACAGTGGCAGGTTCACTGAACAGGTATGCAGTGGCGGGTTCACTGAACAGAACAGGTATACAGTGGCGGGTTCACTGAACACAACAGGTATGCAGTGGCGGGTTCACTGAACACAACAGGTATACAGTGGCAGGTTCACTGAACAGAACAGGTATACAGTGGCGGGTTCACTGAACAGAACAGGTATGCAGTGGCAGGTTCACTGAACAGTACAGGTATGCAGTGGCAGGTTCACTGAACAGGTATGCAGTGGCGGGTTCACAGAACAGGTATACAGTGGCGGGTTCACTGAACAGAACAGGTATACAGTGGCAGGTTCACTGAACAGAACAGGTATACAGTGGCGGGTTCACTGAACACAACAGGTATGCAGTGGCGGGTTCACTGAACAGAACAGGTATGCAGTGGTGGGTTCACTGAACAGGAATACAGTGGCGGGTTAACTGAACAGAACAGGTATGCAGTGGCGGGTTCACTGAACAGAACAGGTATGCAGTGGCGGGTTCACTGAACAGAACAGGTATACAGTGGTAGGTTCACTGAACAGAACAGGTATACAGTGGCGGGTTCACTGAACAGAACAGGTATGCAGTGGCGGGTTCACTGAACAGTACAGGTATGCAGTGGCAGGTTCACTGAACAGGTATGCAGTGGTGGGTTCACTGAACAGGTATGCAGTGGTGGGTTCACTGAACAGGTATGCAGTGGCAGGTTCACAGTACAGGTATGCAGTGGTGGGTTCACAGAACAGGTATGCAGTGACAGGTTCACTGAACAGGTATGCAGGTATCCAGTGGGCTCACTGAACAGAACAGGTATGGTGGGCTCACTGAACAGAACAGGTATGCAGCCAGGAACAAGCTAAGCCTAACTAATCTTTCCCTATGAGAGACAGTCTGCAGCAGCTCGCCCTACTCTCACTAACGCAGGCACACGAGTGAGCTTAATGGCCGCCGCTGCCTGCCTTTTTTTAGGGGGGGGAGTGGCTCCAGGGGCTAGTGTAGCCTAATTGGCTACACTGGGCCTGCTGACTGTGATGAAGAGGGTCAAAGTTGACCCTCATGGTGCATTATGGGGCGAACCGAACTTCCGCAAAAGTTTGCCTGCGGGACGCGAACGCGAACCACTGAAGTTCGCATGGAACCGTTCGCAGGCGAACCGTTCGGCCCAACTCTAGTGGTAGGCTTAGGCGTCTAATGCTTAGGTGTTGACATGAAAAATTAGGCATTCTGGAGCGATTTAGGGTTTCAGAAGTTGCTGATACTTTATTGAGAGTCTGTTACTTGGTCACTGGTTTTGGCAGGCTATTTTCAGAGGTTTTATCATTAAAACATTACACCTTTTAGTACAGGAAGTCCTCGGTTAACGAACGAGATAGGACTGTAGGTTCGTTCTTAACCTGAATCTGTTCATAAGTCAGAACATTGTGCCATCTCTGTCACCTGTACCTACTCTGTGCCTCTAGTGTCCCCCTCTGTGTCACTTCTGCCCTTTGTACCTGTTTATGCAAGTTTAAAAGCCATTTTTTCTTAGATTTTTTTTTTAAATCGATTTTCTCAAAAACTACAAGTCCAATTTGAAAAAAAAATTACTTGTTCCCATGGAAACAGAGAATCCATGCTGTTCCTATCGGTGGGTCGTTCGTAAGTTGGGCGTTCGTAAGTCGGGGACTACCTCTATTTGGACTTTCCTTTTGTGTGCGGTCTGTTGTTAGTCATAAAGAGAATCCGAAGGATATCAGGGATGTCTGGAAATTCTTTAAGATCATTTCTGGCTGACAGAACATCTCTGTTGTTACACAGTATTGTTTTTGTATTATTATTATTTATTTATATAGCACCAACATCTTCCGTAGTGATGTACATAGTACAAAACAAATATTGGGAAACATATATGGCATCCAGAAGTACAAATACATACATAGTTAATGTGGTTTGAGATATCACTAAAATTGGTACACGTTCATATGGTAAATTATAGCAAAATTAGAAATAGTAGGAAATGGTCCCTGCCCTTGCGATCTTACAATCTAGTGTAATATCTCAGTTACCGTAGTATAACTTTGAAAATTGTGAATGGGTATTCAAAGTTGCTGTCTTGTTATCTCCCCAGGGGACGTTTTACTTAGCATAAATGGCATCGATCTCACCAACCTGAGCCATAGTGAAGCAGTGGCCATGCTGAAGGCCAGTGCTGCCTCATCAGTCATCACCCTGAAAGCACTGGAGGTGGAGGTTCTAGAGGAACAGACACAAGTCAATGAAGAAATGAGCACAATCAGTGAGAATGAGTATGATGCCAGCTGGTCTCCATCATGGGTCATGTGGTTGGGTCTTCCCAGGTAGGTCATATGTAAGAGAATGGACAAGCTATATGATGTGGTTTTCTTGTTATTTAACACTGTAATTTACCATATAACCTGGGAAATGTATGTCTAATTGTAATAAGGAGCATAAGGAAGTTGGCTTTTTTGATAGTCCCCTGGCGCTGGCTGACTCCCCCTCACCACAATGCTGAGTTTGACCAACAGATAATGATCACATCTCCTACCTCTTGTTATGTGATTCAGTCACATGATCAACACTAAGTAACAGAGAATACAATGTGCTGCAGGAATAGAGAGGACATGAACCTAAACTATAGAGAAGAAGATCAGTTATATGGGGGGAATAGGTATATGAATGATGGCTACAAGTTATGTGTGGAGGAAGGAGATGAACAACAAGTTGTGTGGGGGAAATTCATGGCTACATTTTATGTGGGGGAAATGATGGCTACATATATGGAGGAAATGATGGCTAAATTCTATGAGAGGTAAATTATGACTACAGGTTATATGAGGGAAATGATGGCTACATGTTATGTGGGGTAAATGATGGCTCCATGTTATATGGCAGATATGATGTCTACAACTGATATGGGAAAATTATGGTTATAGGTTATGTGTGAGAGAAATGAGCTACATGTTACAGTATATGGGGGGAAATGATCATGGCTACATTCTATGTGAGGAAAGTGATGGCTACATGTTACATGGAGGAAATGATGGCTAAATTCTATGTGGGGTACATTATGACTACAGGTTATGTGTGGGAAATGATGGCTACAGGTTATGTGTGGGGGAAATGGTGACTACAGGTTATGTGAGGGGGAAATGATGGCTACAGGTTATGTGAGGGGGAAATGATGGCTACAGGTTATGTGAGGGGGAAATGATGGCTACAGGTTATGTGAGGGGGAAATGATGGCTACAGGTTATGTGAGGGGGAAATGATGGCTACAGGTTATGTGAGGGGGAAATGATGGCTACAGGTTATGTGTGGGGGAAATGATGGCTACAGGTTATGTGAGGGGGAAATGATGGCTACAGGTTATGTGAGGGGGAAATGATGGCTACAGGTTATGTGTGGGGGAAATGATGGCTACAGGTTATGTGTGGGGGAAATGATGGCTACAGGTTATGTGTGAGGGAAATGATGGCTACAGGTTATGTGAGGGGGAAATGATGGCTACAGGTTATGTGTGGGGAAATGATGGCTACAGGTTATGTGTGAGGGAAATGATGACTACAGGTTATGTGTGAGGGAAATGATGGCTACAGGTTATGTGAGGGGGAAATGATGGCTACAGGTTATGTGAGGGGGAAATGATGGCTACAGGTTATGTGAGGGGGAAATGATGGCTACAGGTTATGTGTGGGAAATGATGGCTACAGGTTATGTGAGGGGGAAATGATGGCTACAGGTTATGTGAGGGGGAAATGATGGCTACAGGTTATGTGAGGGGGAAATGATGGCTACAGGTTATGTGTGGGGGAAATGATGGCTACAGGTTATGTGTGGGAAATGATGGCTACAGGTTATGTGAGGGGGAAATGATGGCTACAGGTTATGTGTGGGGGAAATGATGGCTACAGGTTATGTGAGGGGGAAATGATGGCTACAGGTTATGTGTGGGGGAAATGATGGCTACAGGTTATGTGTGGGGGAAATGATGGCTACAGGTTATGTGTGTGGGAAATGATGGCTACAGGTTATGTGTGGGGGAAATAATGGCTACAGGTTATGTGTGGGGGAAATGATGGCTACAGGTTATGTGTGGGGGAAATGGTGACTACAGGTTATGTGAGGGGGAAATGATGGCTACAGGTTATGTGAGGGGGAAATGATCGCTACAGGTTATGTGTGGGGGAAATGATGGCTACAGGTTATGTGTGGGGGAAATGATGGCTACAGGTTATGTGTGGGGGAAATGATGGCTACAGGTTATGTGTGGGGGAAATGATGGCTACAGGTTATGTGAGGGGGAAATGATGGCTACAGGTTATGTGTGGGAAATGATGGCTACAGGTTATGTGTGGGGGAAATGATGGCTACAGGTTATGTGAGGGGAGGAATGATAGCTACAGGTTATGTGTGGAGGAAATGATGGCTACAGGTTATGTGAGGGAGAAATGATGACTACAGGTTATGTGTGGAGGAAATGATGACTACAGGTTATGTGTGGGGGAAATGATGACTACAGGTTATGTGTGGGGGAAATGATGACTACAGGTTATGTGAGGGGGAAATGATGACTACAGGTTATGTGAGGGGGAAATGATGGCTACAGGTTATGTGAGGGGGAAATGATGGCTACAGGTTATGTGTGGGAAATGATGGCTACAGCCTGGTTCTGTGAGGGGGAAATGATACCTACAGGTTATGTGTGGGGGAAATGATGGCTACAGGTTATGTGAGGGGGAAATGATGGCTACAGGTTATGTGAGGGGGAAATGATGGCTACAGGTTATGTTTGGGGGAAATGATGGCTACAGGTTATGTGAGGGGGAAATGATGGCTACAGGTTATGTGAGGGGGAAATGATGGCTACAGGTTATGTGTGGGAAATTATGGCTACAGGTTATTTGTGGGGGAAATGATGGCTACAGGTTATGTGAGGGGAGGAATGATGACTACAGGTTATGTGTGGAGGAAATTATGGCTACAGGTTATGTGAGGGGGAAATGATGACTACAGGTTATGTGTGGGGGAAATGATGACTACAGGTTATGTGAGGGGGAAATGATGGCTACAGGTTATGTGAGGGGGAAATGATGGCTACAGGTTATGTGAGGGGGAAATGATGGCTACAGGTTATGTGTGGGAAATGATGGCTACAGGTTATGTGAGGGGGAAATTATACCTACAGGTTATGTGTGGGGAAATGATGGCTACAGGTTATGTGAGGGGGAAATGATGGCTACGGGTTATGTGTGGGAAATGATGGCTACAGGTTATGTGAGGGGGGAATTATGGCTACAGGTTATGTGAGGGGGAAATGATGGCTACAGGTTAGGTGAGGGGGAAATGATGGCTACAGGTTATGTGAGGGGGAAATGATGGCTACAGGTTATGTGTGGGGGAAATGGTGACTACAGGTTATGTGAGGGGGAAATGATGGCTACAGGTTATGTGAGGGGGAAATGATGGCTACCGGTTATGTGTGGGGAAATGATAGCTACAGGTTATGTGAGGGGGAAATGATGGCTACAGGTTATGTGAGGGGGAAATGATGGCTACAGGTTATGTGAGGGGGAAATGATGGCTACAGGTTATGTGTGGGGGAAATGATGACTACAGGTTATGTGTGGGGGAAATGATGGCTACAGGTTATGTGAGGGGGAAATGATGGCTACAGGTTATGTGAGGGGGAAATGATGGCTACAGGTTATGTGAGGGGGAAATGATGGCTACAGGTTATGTGAGTGGGAAATGATGGCTACAGGTTATGTGTGGGGGAAATGATGGCTACAGGTTATGTGAGGGGGAAATGATGGCTACAGGTTATGTGTGGGGGAAATGATGGCTACAGGTTATGTGAGGGGGAAATGATGGCTACAGGTTATGTGTGGGAAATGATGGCTACAGGTTATGTGTGGGGGAAATGATGGCTACAGGTTATGTGAGGGGAGGAATGATGACTACAGGTTATGTGTGGAGGAAATGATGGCTACAGGTTATGTGAGGGGGAAATGATGACTACAGGTTATGTGTGGGGGAAATGATGACTACAGGTTATGTGAGGGGGAAATGATGGCTACAGGTTATGTGAGGGGGAAATGATGGCTACAGGTTATGTGTGGGAAATGATGGCTACAGGTTATGTGAGGGGGAAATTATACCTACAGGTTATGTGTGGGGAAATGATGGCTACAGGTTATGTGAGGGGGAAATGATGGCTACAGGTTATGTGAGGGGGAAATGATGGCTACAGGTTATGTGAGGGGGAAATGATGGCTGCAGGTTATGTGAGGGGGAAATGATGGCTACAGGTTATGTGAGGGGGAAATGATGGCTACAGGTTAGGTGAGGGGGAAATGATGGCTACAGGTTATGTGAGGGGGAAATGATGGCTACAGGTTATGTGTGGGGGAAATGGTGACTACAGGTTATGTGAGGGGGAAATGATGGCTACAGGTTATGTGAGGGGGAAATGATGGCTACAGGTTATGTGTGGGGAAATGATGGCTACAGGTTATGTGAGGGGGAAATGATGGCTACAGGTTATGTGAGGGGGAAATGATGGCTACAGGTTATGTGAGGGGGAAATGATGGCTACAGGTTATGTGAGGGGGAAATGATGGCTACAGGTTATGTGTGGGGGAAATGATGGCTACAGGTTATGTGTGGGGAAATGATGGCTACAGGTTATGTGAGGGGGAAATTATGGCTACAGGTTATGTGTGGGGGAAATGATGACTACAGGTTATGTGAGGGGGAAATGATGGCTACAGGTTATGTGAGGGGGAAATTATGGCTACAGGTTATGTGTGGGGAAATGATGGCTACAGGATATGTGAGGGGGAAATGATGGCTACAGGTTATGTGAGGGGGAAATGATGGCTACAGGTTATGTGAGGGGGAAATGATGGCTACAGGTTATGTGAGGGGGAAATGATGGCTACAGGTTATGTGTGGGGGAAATGGTGACTACAGGTTATGTGAGGGGGAAATGATGGCTACAGGTTATGTTAGGGGGAAATGATGGCTACAGGATATGTGAGGGGGAAATGATGGCTACAGGTTATGTGTGGGGGAAATGATGACTACAGGCTATGTGTGGGGGAAATGATGGCTACAGGTTTTATGGGGGAAATGATGGTGACAAGTTATATGGGGATATGATGTCTACAAGTTACTGTATATGGAAAAACCAATAATGATCATTCATGATGTGGGGTAGTTGTCCTCGGGCCAGTTGACCACCCATGAGACACAGCATGTGGCAGTTTTTGATCACCTGTTTGCCACCCTGCCGAACAAACGCCAAGTCTGAATGACAATGTGTAGTAAGGGAAACACTCCTGTGTGTAGAACCTGACAGCAAGAGACACTTAGGGCTTGATTCACAAAAGAGTGCTAACTGATAGCACGGCCGTTTTCGCGCGAATTTTCGTGTTGTGCGCGATCGCGAATTTTTGCACAAAACGATAACGTTTTCGCGCACACAGTATCGTTTCGCGCAAAACTCGAAAATTTGCACAGACACGGCTGTGCTAATCAGTTAGCCCTCTTTTGTGAATCAAGCCCTTAGTGAAATAAAAATTCCTTGAAATAGGATCTATCGTAAAGTAGTAGTGTTGCACTCTTCCTCTGCTTCCGTTTGGATGTGCCTCGGTCTATCCGCCAGCACCGCAGATAAATCAAACTGTAATAGAAAGATGACCGGCACCATCCATAGATATTAATGCTCTTTTATTTCATAGTCAAATCTTGTCCCGCCTGTAACAGCGACGTTTCGGAGGTGACCTCCTTAAGCAAGGCAGGGTACAAAATAACATATCACACATTTCTATTTATACACATGATCTAGCAAAGCAGCCAATTGAAAACAATTTTGTATCAAACCAATCATATTGGTCCGTGTTAAAAACGGACCTGATGGGGAACTGACCTGCTGCTCTGTCAAATGACGCTGGACCCATCTCTCCACCCACTCCCCACGTAATTATGCGGAAGGGGGGCCCTGCCGTCCACACCCGCGCATGGCTAGACTAACGCAGTCATCCCCCGCTCCACCTACGGCGGACCTGACGGGGAACTGCAGCGAGTGACGTGAGGGGTGGGCAGTACCTAGTACGCACACCCCTCCGCAAGCCATGCGACCAATGGGACGCATGCCGGATGCGTAGCGCCGCCCATCGAGGCCGCGCCACGCATCCAGCCGCTCCCACCTGATAGTAACTATGGTGACGGACAACAGGGAAGCCGATACGCATAACGGATCTTTCATATTGTTAAATGGATCTCACCACTCCGCAGTTACATGACGAAGAGGTCTATGTGCACGCATATATTGAGGGAGGTTTACATTTGGAGACACTCCAGATAGGTGGTGGACCTGTTCAAGAAAAAAATTAAAATTAATTAAAAAATGGCAAAAAACAAAAACAAAAATTAGCAGTGGCATCACTAGGTGGAGTGGGGGATGACTGCGTGAGTCTAGCCATGCGCGGGTGTGGACGGCAGGGCCCCCCTTCCGCATAATTACGTGGGGAGTGGGTGGAGAGATGGGTCCAGCGTCATTTGACAGAGCAGCAGGTCAGTTCCCCATCAGGTCCGTTTTTAACACGGACCAATATGATTGGTTTGATATAAAATTGTTTTCAATTGGCTGCTTTGCTAGATCATGTGTATAAATAGAAATGTGTGATATGTTATTTTGTACCCTGCCTTGCTTGATAAAGGAGGTCACCTCCGAAACGTCGCTGTTACAGGCGGGACAAGATTTGACTATGAAATAAAAGAGCATTAATATCTATGGATGGTGGCGGTCATCTTTCTATTACAGTTTGAAATGGGATCTATGGAATGTCTCTCAGTAGAAAATACACATAACACATTTTTCTCTTTCACGGAGCTTTATGTAGGTAATGCAGTGTACAATATGTTTATTCTGAATTCTTGTCTGTTTACCCATAACATGAGGAGAGACAGTAAAATATACAATTAAGAGCGAATTCTGCTTTGCAATTTGCCTAGCAGCAAGTCGTAGCGCAGCAGCCACCGCTGTTTAGCACTTAGTGTAATTGAGTGAAGAGCTGAAAGCTGAAGTTGCTGCATAAGCAGGAATATTTTATTCCGCTTGAAAAATGATTATTTTTCTTATTCTTTTCCCCTCCTTCATTTCTTTATACATTCCATTTACTTGTTCCAGGAAATGTATGTGGAAGCAGTTTTGCCGTCCCACTGAGCAGGCTGCTTCCATGTCTGGCTTCAGTCTGCATGTTAAAGCGGACCTGAACTCTTGTACAGGGGAGATGGAAAACACGGAGAAATCCATCCTGTGTGTGTTTATCGAGAACAGCCTGTCTAATTCTCCCTTCTCAGCAAGTAATGAGCTAGTGTAATTTCAGCTCCCAGCTGTCTGCCAAGTTGAGAGCTAATATGTAAACACAGGCAGTTAAAAGGAACCCCGAGGTGGGGATAAAAAAAAAAAAAAAAACCAATGCTATCTGATCTGGGGGGCTGGGCTCTCTCCGCCGTTCTCGTGGCCTGCAGTACTCCAGTTTCGTTTTTGTGACCTCTGGGGTCATGAAGCTGGAAGAGCTGCTCTGTGTGTCTGATACACAGACAGGGGCGGCGCCAGGGGGGTGCTTTGTCCAAGCACCCTATTAGCACCCCCTAAAAAAACAGGTGCTGATTTTTTGTTTTTTTATTTATTTATTTTTGCTCTGTTTCTTTAATTTTATTTGACCCAGGCCAGCCCAGCCTGAGCCTGCGCTGCGGCGCTGTCCCCCTTGCTGTGTACTGGCAAGCGGACGGGGCGGCCAACGTCAGACGTTGCGTGCGCAGCGCACGCTGACATTACGTCACTCGGTCTGGCCCAGGCAGCATAAAACAGCGCACACCCCACGCCGCGTGTGTTGGCGTGCTGTGAAGAGAGCGAGCGACGAGACGACTGACTGCCCGAGAGCGAGTGAGTGAGGGGGAGAAAGACGAGCGAGACTGGAGCCGGAGACCGGAGTTGTGTGAGTCTCGCAGCAGCAGCCAGTCATTCACTCTCTCAGTCCCCCCACTGCCCCCAGCCAGTTCAGCGCTGACATCGGGCGGGGCGCAAGGGTTTGGATCCCGGGGTCTGGGCTGAGGGCTGGGCTGGGCCCCTGCCTGCCTCTCTGATGGGGTCGCTGCCTGTGGGAATCGGGATGGGCCAGGCCGGGCCCGGGTGTGTGTCTGATAGGCTCTGGCATGGCCGCGCTGGCGCCATTTTGATTGCACAGACAGATTTGACTGTACAGTCAAAATGGCGCCAGCGGCCAGGCCAGAGCCTAACACAACACCTCCCGACCTGGATCCGACCTGGCCAGAGGCAGAAAGAGACACACAGACTGCCTGGACTCATGGACAGTGGACCTGTCCTGTACTAAACTTAACATTTGAGGAATGCAGTAGTCATGCTGAGCTATTCTGTGATGTAACTCTAATGTACCGTCCTTCAGTTTTGCATTGATTGATGTGCACACTAGTCACTACAAAAAACATTTTCTATTTATTGGAAATAAAGCTGGTTATGTTTGAATTCTCTGTGTATATTGATCCATTCTTAAAATTTCTGACCACACCCCTGTTTTCTGGCCACGCCCTCTTTTCTGACCATGCCCACTGTTTTGGCCATGCCCCTCTCTTTTGCCCCCCCCCCCCCCCAAAAAAAAAAATTCTAACATTCTAGCTACCCCTGTAAATTTCCCAGCACCTGCATAGCACCCCCAAAAAAAATTCCTGGAGCCGCCCCTGCACACAGAGCAGCGTGCAGGGAGGAGGGGGAGAAGCCAGAGAGAGACAGAGCTGCCCAGTGGCATCTACGGAAGGCCTGCAAGAATGACCCCAGTGGGCATTTAAGCAGGCAATACCTCTCCTCCTTTCATCTTGAGAATCAGGGGGGTTATAGCGTGGGGGGGGGGGGGCAGAGAGCGGCGTGGGAGGGACACAGAGGCGTGTCCTGCAGCAGGGAACATGCCTCTGTGTCCCATCTGCCCCCCCCCCCCCTCCGCCGCACTGCAGCATCTCTGAAGGAGCTCTATAAGCTTAACAAGGTAATGTTTTTTTTCAAAGGTAGTTATGCAGTTCCTTATCTTTTAGAGCAGAGAGGAATTTCTGAGATCGGGTCCGCTTTAACTATTCAGCAGCAAATGCCTCTGAAACGACTGAGGAGAACCACATAAATCCCTGCCATGCACTGATGAGGACTGGAAAGTCTGTAACAGGCTAACAAAATCCACTTACCTGTGGCTTCCTCCAGCCCCTGGCAGTTTTTCTGTGCCTTCGCCGCAGCTCCGGTGGCTCCCGAGTTCCCCTGCTGCAAAAGCCAACCTCGCCAGGTCGGGTTCCGGGTCGGCTTCTTCTGCGCTCCACGGCGTGGGTCACGTGGGCCGGCCGACGTCATCAGGATTGTACTGCGCAGGCGCAGTAGTTCTGCACCTGCGCAGTATAATCCTGTTGACGTTGGCCGGACTACGTGACCCGCATGCTGGAGCGCAGAAGAAGCCGACCCCGAACCCGACCTGGCGAGGTTGGCTTTTGCAGCGGGGGAACCCGGGAGCCACCGGAGCTGCAGCGAAGGCACAGAAAGACTGCCAGGGGCTGGAGGAAGCCCCAGGTAAGTGGATTTTGTTTTTGGTTTTTTTAGCTTGGACCTTCACTTTAAAGCTGAATTATTGCAAATACCTTCTGTCTTAAAGGAAACCAGAGCTTAATTAAATTACAAGTTTTATACATACCTGTGGCTTCCTCCGGCCCCATCCGCCCCGATCGCTCCCACGTGGCTGCTGGAGAGATACGCAAAGAGTGCACTTCTCTTACGTCAGACTGGCCGCAACTGACAGAAGTTATGGGATCTGGTACCGAAGGGTGAAGACTGAGGATGGCGGTGTGATAGCGATCCGTGCGGATGGGACTGGAGGAAGCCCCAGGTATGTATAAGACTTGAAATTTAATTAAACTCTGGTACACTTTAAGAAGGCAAATGATAGTCAGCGCTGCAATTTAGTAAGCAAGCTTTTTGGTCTCTTTTAGTCCCTTATACTCTCCTAGTGGTTCTTGGTCACAGTAAACTATGTGGGTTTTCTTTGCAACACACAGTAAACAAACATTCGGCAGTGATGTACCTGCCAGCTGCAAAGATATCACCACCTGTGATAAATTTAAGAATGTAAATTGAGGTGAGGAAAGATGTTACAATGGGCAAACACTGACTAAATAATGTATAAATGAATATGGTAAAAAAAAAAGCAATTTCATTCATTACATTATATTCAGAACAGTTCTTTTTTTAAAGGAAGCCTGAGATGAAAGTAAAGAAAAAATGTATACATACCTGGGTCTTCCTCCAGCCCTCTTCAGGCTGATTTGTCCCTTCCCATCCTCTTCCGCCTCCTGGATCCTCCGCTATGGCTCCCGGTAATCCAGCCATTTGGGGCGTAGTGCAGAGTAATAGTGCGCAGGCACAGAGAACGCTCCTGGCATGCAGCCGGACTGCACCTGCCCTGACTGGCCGAATTACCGGGAGCCATAGCGGAGGATCCAGGAGGGGGAGGAGGCCAGGGAGGGACCAATCAGCGTGAAGGGGGCTGGAGGAAGCCCTAGGTATGTATACTGTACATTTCTTCTTACTTTCATCTCAGGTCCACTTTAAATAGGAGTTGTTGTTGATAGTGATTGCTGGGCAGTTCTCTGCTAAGTGTGCTTACAATGTCTCTTCCTCAGCTGTCTGCACAGGTGCCATGATGTGGTGCTGCGGAGGAGCAATATGGGCAGCTGGGGTTTCAGTATCGTTGGCGGTTATGAAGAGAATCACACAAACCAACCTTTCTTCATTAAGACCATCGTGCTTGGGACGCCGGCGTACTACGATGGGCGACTGAAGTGAGTACCGGCCGCCAGCAGGAGGGAGAATCATGATCTCTCACAGGGCCTGTTAATAGATTTCTGCTCTGTCCAATCCACTCGTATTAACTATGAAGAGAGTATGTAGCAGTGATGGCTAACCTTGGAGCTCCAGCTGTGGTGGAACTAAAGTCCCATGAGGCATTGCAATACTCTGACAGCTCTAAGCATAACTCAGGGAAGCAGAGGCATGATGGGATTTGTAGTTTTGTCACAGCTGGAGTGCCAAGGTTACCCATCACTGGTATATAGGAACTCAGACTCAGAAAAGCTGAACGCTGAGACTTCCTGGGTTTGTGTGCTTTTCATTTAGTCTGCAATTTTGTATCTGTAAAGGTGTGAAGCTTTGCTTTTCCTCTTCACTTCCATAGGTTTTTTCTAGGTTCTTAAGGGACACCTAAAGTGAGAGGGATATGGAGGCTGCCATATGTATTTCCTTTCAAAGCGTACCAGTTTCCCGGCTGGCCTGCTGTCTTTGGCTTTAGCAGTGTCTGGATCACACACTGAAACAAGCATGCAGCTTGCAACTGAAGTCCGACTTTAGTCATAGACACCTGATCTGCTGCATGCTTGTTCAGGGTCTATGGCTAAAAGTATTAGAGGCAGCGGATCAGCAGGACAGCCAGGAAACTGCTATTGGTTAAAAGGAAATAAATATGGCAGCCTCCGTATTCCTCTCAGTGCAGGGGTGCTTTAGCACTGTAAACTACTAAAACTGATATTCCCTTCTGGTTCACAAAAAGCAGCCACACAGTTTAGATCTATACATTACAAGGAAATCTAAAATGATGTCTTGAGGTGCCCATACACTTGTAGATTTTCCCAGGAGATTCGATCAGATGGAGGTAACCAGATGTTTAGTCACTGTATACCACTGCTTCTACCACCTCCCTCCATATGCCACAGTGGGCATTCCTGGCATGGCTTAGCCAAACCCGTACACCCGTACACTCACGTATACTCTGCTACTGCTTCCTGGTTGCTGCATTTTTCTGACTGTCCTAAACCGTTTTCCACTCTCTTACCACATATGTGTGAGTAAAAGCCAGGCGGTTTCCATGTGCATTCAAAGTGACGGTTAAAGCAATACCAGTTGCCTGGCAGCCCTGCTGTTCTATTTGGCTGCAGCAGTGTCTAAATCACACCAGAAACAAGCATGTGGCTAATCTTGACAGTTCTGACAATACTGGCTGCTGCATGCTTGTTCAGGGTCTAAAAGTATTATAGGCAGAGGATCAGCAAGACAGCCAGGCAACTGGTATTGCTAAAAAGGAAATAAAATATGGCAGCCTCCATATCACTCTCACCTCGGGTTCACTTTAAGTGCATGCAATTTACCACCCTCAAAACCGTCAGTATGAGCTGAGCTTAATAATGTAAATAAGGGGATCATACATCACTTAAAGGGGCACTATGGCGTAAATTAGGCTACTGGGATTACCCTGGTAGTATGTACCTAACATTAGGAGCAACAGATACTACTTTTTTAAAAATGCTTCAAAGGTTATGCAAAGCACATGCAGAGATCCTGCCCATCCACCTCCTCTGCTGACTCGGGCTGCCTTGCTCTCCCCCTGCTGAAGCTGACACTGGAATGTGGAAAATCTTAGATCAACAAATAAGCAAGATAAATGACTTTACACTCACTCGGCTCCTTCTGCTCCCAGTGCTGTGATCTTCCCCAGCACACAGCCTGCGTGTCCCGTACAGCTTTAGAAGAGATAGTCAGCAGAGGGGAATGACACGTTGTTGCATAGCTTGAAGAAGTGAAGGGGAGGAGCTCTGCATCTGCTCTGTATAACCTTCCAAGAAGACATTTAAAAAAATGATTAGTATCTGATGCTCCTAATAATAGGTGCATGCTACCAGGGCTATCCTAGTAGCCTAATTTTCGCCATAGTGCCTCTATAATACATGCTTGCTGTGTCAGGCAGAAAGATGTGCCATACATTTCTGCATACATGACTGTATTATGAGGGACGTTTTGTCATACATCACTTCATACATGATTGCGGTGTCAGAGGTATGATTGCCATAATTGTATGCATACATGATAGTAACTGATAGTAACATCAGAGAAATGTCTTGTCATACATCACTAAAGGAAATGTCAGACAATTTAAGCTAGGCAAACTCTACTTACCCAGGGCCTCCTCCAGCCCCTTGCAGCCAATATGTCCCTCATCACAGCTCCGCTCCCAGCCTCTGGCCCGGGGCCCCGCCGGTGCAGAGGCCAACCTCACGAGGACCTCCTCTACTGCACCTGCGCGAGCACCGCTGTCAATCACTCGCAAGTGTGTGCTGGACTGTTCAAACAGGCGTAGAACTACTGTGCCTGTGCAGAACACTCCAGCCCATGTGCGACTGATTGACAGCTGTGCTCGTGCAGGCGTAGTAGAGGACGACCTCGCGAGGTCAGCCTCTGCGCTGGCGGGGGCCCCGGGTCAAAGGCTGGGAGCAGAGCTGCGGCGAGGGACATATGGCTGCAAGGGGCTGGGGGAAGCCCCGGGTAAGTAGAGTTTGCCTAGCTTAAATTGCCTGACATTTCCTTTAACACATGATTGCAGTGTCAGTGTCAGGTGTGTCATACATTGTCTGCATGCATGATACATTCCTGGTACAGTACTTGGTGAACCCTTGGCATGCATACTGATGTGACGTTCAATCTGTTGCAGGTGTGGCGATATGATTATAGCGGTGAACGGTTTATCTACTGTGGGAATGAGCCACTCTGCACTTGTCCCGATGTTGAAGGAACAGCGAAGCAAGGTCACCCTTAGCGTGATATCTTGGCCCGGCAGTCTGGTGTAGACTTCTTTCAAGAACATTGCCTTCTTATTTTTCTCTGCTTCTGAGCTGGTGAAGGGCTGGGCCAAATATTTACAACAACCAAGCTTGCCGACAAGCCGAGGTGTGTTGTAAAACTACTGCGGCTGCCATCGAGGTGAAGACCGGTCTGTGAAGGCCCAAGCTCACCCATTACCTGTGCTGGACCAGCCGTGACGCTCTTTTGCTTCTCTTCCGGGCATCAAGGTCACCTTGCAACTGAGTCTGTAGTCCGATCCTTGTGCAATGCTGTCAACCCATATACCAATAAAGTTTTGCTGTGAAGATTGTGTTAAGCCATAGAATTAAAATGTGTGTGCCAAGATGACAAGGCGGCCCTCTTGAGCCCTCTGCAGTGCTGTATTACCATCCTGTCAATGTGAGCTATGGACATCCCCTGCAGTCATTTTGAATTTTCTGCTGCTACAAGGCTAGTATTGGTTTACCTCACAGGAACATTGCCAATAACAGATGTCCTTAGAATAATATCAGTCGTCTGTTCACGCTCGCTTGGACATTTCCACAGAAAAACAGGGGGCCAAAGCCAACTCTTTCATAGAATGGATTTTGTACTGTGCAATAATAGATCTTTCTTTTTGTCAAGACTGTTGGTAATTTAATACGCAAGGTAGTCTGTATAAAATGGAAATGGGAATTTGTGGCAAGGCTAATCTTCCTGATAATGAATGTGTTCTTTTTTTGTTAGTATAAACAAACTTTTGATATTTTTACTGCAACATTTCTATGACAATGTGCTTGTGTTTTGTGAGCCTTTTTTTCAGAGCTGACATGAAGGTAGTCTGCGCAAATTAAAAATTGTGTAAAACAAGAATGGCAATCTTTGGACTTCCCCAGATGAAGATGTCGAGTGCTGGAACGAATGTAATGCTCGGCATCATGGGAAAGAAAAGGATTCGGCGTGTAGCCGTGTGTCGTGAGAGATGTAGGTTAGCGGTGGGAGGAGTGTTCTTCATTTGTTCATGGAGGTGTTGGGTGGCTCTCCCCGCTTCCGCAGTGCTATACCGCCATAGTGTTATTGTGAGCGATGGACTATTTTACGCACCTCAGTGGTACGATGTGGTCCGGTCCTTATGGGATTGTTGTGATCTGTCACAAAGCTTTGATGTGACACAGAGCATACCTATGGCTAGCTGCCAAAGTATATTGCTCAGACAAAACGGTGTAAAACACCATTGTAATGAATAGATCCAAAAAATGTCACATGTAGGCACACCAAGATATTGCATAAAGTGGTTTATTAAGGTGTAAAACTGTAATTCCAACATTTTAGGACATCAAAGCGTTCCTTAAGGAAAATGTACCTGAGCCAAATAGATACTGTATAAAAGTTTTATACATACCTGGGGCTTCCTCCAGCCCCCTTCACACCGATTGATCCGCCTCCTCGTTCTCCTGGTAGAAGCCTCGTAAGTTTGGACAGCCGGCCACGGGAGCATGGCGGGGCACGTGCACACGGCCAGGCCACGCATGTACAGTGCTCCCCGACTGGCTAAGCTAACGGGGCTTCTGGGAGAAAAAGGAGGCGGAGGAAGACGGCGTAGGAGCGATCGGTGTGAACGGGGCTGGAGTAAGCCCCAGGTATGTATAAAACTTTTATATCTATTAGTCTCAGGTGTCCTTTAAACCAGAATCCGGTCCGGTTAAGGCAAGGAGCACTCACCAACAAGCAATGTGCTGTGTCCCCTGGTGTCACCATTAGACACGGTGAATGAGATGAAAATAATTCTGGCTTGTATGCAAATTGTAAGAAGCTTGGAATTGGATCAATCAAAAACACTTCTTACAGGTTTGAATTTGTCCAATCCCATACTGCATGCAATTTGCATTACAATGACATGCAAACCACCATTATTTGTGTCTCATTCACCATCTCTAATTGTGAGCACACTCACCCAATCCCATGTCAGCTTCTGCAGTGGAGCAGAGGTGGGCTTATAAGGGCACTTTCTCCCAGTCAGAACTCACCCACTCTATTGCCACTGGAACAGTCAGTTAAGTATTTGAATGTATCAGTCTAAAATTAATGACTGCAAAAAAATTCCAGCTGACTTTTGAAGGAATGAAGGAATTTCTAAATATTATTTGTTTTGCATTCCCTGTCCAGTGAGACCACCTGGGCTTCTTCTGTGACCTCAGAGTTCTAAAGCCTGGCTGGTACGCACTTTCACTTTTTTACCACCTCCATGTAGTATGAGGGTTAACAGATTTTAAATACTATGAGCAGATTGTACAGCTAAACTCTCATATTACATCATGGCTCCTAACTGTCCCTCTTTTGGAGCCCTGTCTCCTCATTTGTCCCTCTTTTAGGACTTTGTCCATCTTTCTAGGTAAATATACAGGATCTTCTCAAAAAATTAGCATATTGTGATAAAGTTCATTATTTTTTGTAATGTACTGATAAACATTAGACTTTCATATATTTTAGATTCAAATACACACAACTGAAGTAGTTCAAGCCTTTTATTGTTTTTCTCTTGATGATTTTGGCATACAGTTCATGAAAACCCAAAATTCCTATCTCAAAAAATTAGCATATTTCATCCGACCAATAAAAGAAAAGTGTTTTTAAAACAAAAAAAGTCATCCTTCAAATAATTATGTTCAGTTATGCACTCAATACTTTGTCAGGAAGCCTTTTGCAGAAATGACTGCTTCAATGCGGCGTGGCATGGAGGCAATCAGCCTGTGGCACTGCTCAGGTGTTATGGAGGCCCAGGATGCTTCGATAGTGGCCTTAAGCTCATCCAGAGTGTTGGGTCTTGCATCTCTCAACTTTCTCTTCACAATATCCCACAGATTCTCTATGGGGTTCAGGTCAGGAGAGTTGGCAGGCCAATTGAGCACAGTAATACCATGGTCAGTAAACCATTTACCAGTGGTTTTGGCACTGTGAGCAGGTGCCAGGTCATGATGAAAAATGAAATCTTCATCTCCATAAAGCTTTTCAGCAGATGGAAGCATGAACCCACTTTTGAACTAGAAACAGTGTCAGAAGCACCTGACCTGGGCTACAGAGAAGCAGCACTGGACTGTTGCTCAGTGGTCCAAAGTACTTTTTTCGGATGAAAGCAACTTTTACATGTCATTGGGAAATCAAGGTGCCAGAGTCTGGAGGAAGACTGGGGAGAGGAAAATGCCAAAATGCCTGAAGTCCAGTGTCAAGTACCCACAGTCAGTGATGTGCTGGGGTGCCATGTCAGCTGCTGGTGTTGGTCCACTGTGTTTTATCAAGGGCAGGGTCAATGCAGCTAGCTATCAGGAGATTTTGGAGCACTTCATGCTTCCATCTGCTGAAAAGCTTTATGGAGATGAAGATTTCATTTTTTAGCACGACCTGGCACCTGCTCACAGTGCCAGAACCACTGGTAAATGGTTTGCTTACCATGGTATTACTGTGCTCAAATGGCCTGCCAACTCTCCTGACCTGAACCCCATAGAGAATCTGTAGGATATTGTGAAGAGAAAGTTGAGAGACACAAGACCCAACACTCTGGATGAGCTTAAGGCCGCTATCGAAGCATCCTGGGCCTCCATAACACCTGAGCAGTGCCATAGGCTGATTGCCTCCATGCCACGCCGCATTGAAGCAGTCATTTCTGCAAAAGGATTCCCGACCAAGTATTGAGTGCATAACTGAACATAATTATTTGAAGGTTGACTTTTTTTGTTTTAAAAACGCTTTTCTTTTATTGGACGGATGAAAAATGCTAATTTTTTGAGATAGGAATTTTGGGTTTTCATGAGCTGTATGCCAAAATCATCAATATTAAAACAATAAAAGGCTTGAACTACTTCAGTTGTGTGTATTTGTATCTAAAATATATGAAAGTCTAATGTTTATCAGTACATTACAGAAAATAATGAACTTTATCACAATATGCTAATTTTTTGAGAAGATCCTGTATATATTTATCTACTAAAAAATATGTTTGACTCTAAACCTTATTCCTATCCTTTAAATTGATATATTACTAATTTTAAAATGTTAATACAGTATGAAGGTAAATGAACCAGGAGAGAAAGGACCAGTGTAGTTTGAATTATAAAACAATATATTTTTCTTATGAAATGTTTATAGTATGCGTGACTAGGGATGTGACGCGTCCCTCTTTCTCATCTCAAAAAGTTGGGAGGTATGCTACATGGAAGTGATAAAATTGGTCAGTGATTGGCCAATTGAAGGTGTGTACCAGGCTTAAAGGACCTACACAATCTGTTCATAGTGTTTGAAAAATCTGTTGGCCATCATACTACATGGAGTTGGTAAAATTGTCCAGTGATTGGCAAATCAAAATTGGATGTGGGTATGCACCCTTAAAGGACTTCCAAGGCGAGGGGCAACCATCAAAGTTTACTCACCCGGGGCCTAGCCCCTAGCAGCCATTCCAGTCCCTCACCGCTGCCCTGGTCCTCCTCGGTGTCCCGCTGGCCGCCTACAACGATGGCGGCCCACCGGCAGGTTGTCTCTTCTGCAACCGTGCATCCACGTCATCACATGCACAGGCTCAGTACACGCCAGATGACGTGGACGCGCGGGTCGCCGATCATTGGCAATTTTGATTTGCCAATCACTGACCAATTTTACCAACTCCATGTAGTATGATGGCTAACCGATTTTATTAACAGATTGGGTAAGGTAAGCTCTCATATTACATGGAAGTTGAAAAAAATTGGCCAATCAAAACTGGATGTGTATATGCACCTGATAAAGGCCTATATACGGTAGCTACAGCATATGACCAATATAGCTGCCCTAATATAACACTAAAAGTGGAGCTATGGATTATGACAGCTGCCCATTAGTGATAGGTTCTCTTTAAATGGATTTCCAGTTTAGTTGGAAACCTCTGAATAAGCCCATGACATGTAGTGACACCTCCAGCGGTGGGACTGCCTGCGCAGAGAACCCTTGCTATCTGTGGTTGCAGATGATGCCACGTTGCTCTTATAAGTAGCACTGCAGTTCACATGCATATGGTCATGTATGGCTGGAATGTATCTTTCATATCTGTACGATGGTGAAATCAATAAGCACATATTTTGTTACAAATCAGACAGGTATGGGAGAGTCACTATTGTGATATCAGAATATAAAAAATATATATATTTTCTTTATTCAGCTATCAGAATGTCTTTACAACAGCATCATATGACATCACTGGCTTCCATTGAGCTGAACTATAACAGATCTTGGCTCCTGTGTGTAGATGACAGGTGCTCTTCTGTATCTTCATACCTGGCTGAGACGAGGCTCATATCATCTACAGGACTCTATTATTTATTTCTAAGCCCTATTTACAGTATATAGCACTAGTATACTACATTACACAGCACTGTACTATACATTAGTAAATGGGCATGACAGTAAGGGAGTAGCCCCTGCAGACTACTTGCCCTCCCTTATGCCAATACAGGGGACATCCTCTTTATCAGATGTTTTGTGGCTACACTTGTTATGGTTGTGAAGATCATCATGGCCACACTATTAGACGAGTAACCAGAAATACATGAAATGGAAGGAGAAGAGGACCTTCACCAGCCTTTGAAACTAGAGGAGCACAGGATCCTGCAGGTGTGAGGGGTAATTACCAGAGGCTGGACTGGTAGAGAGGAAGACAAGTACAGTAGGTCATTTTCAAGAGGTACTGTTTAAACATGTTAGATGTAAGCGAAAATGTTACAGTACAAGGAAAAGAACTCAAGTAAATTGGAGAAGCTTGTGAAAAGTCTTGTAGCCATGCTTGGAGCGTGGTTGTAAGTGAGGTGAAAATTTTCAGAATAATGGGGTCTGTAAGATCCGACATATAGCCAAGAAATGTCATGGAGTGATCTGAATCCAAAACATTGTGGCCTGAATCCTATTGGGAGATGGACCACCAAAATCCATTCAAGGGGTTGGCAAAAAGGCGCAGCACATGGGGAATGTGATGAGGGGCATGCACCAAGACTCTGGAGGTCTGAATAGTTGGGGGGGGGAGGGGGTTTAGGGAAGTCCGAGTTAAAGGGAAATGTGATGCAGTGAACTTGAGATGCAAATAAATTGGCAGTACCATTTACAAATAAACAGATATCAGGAACTGAGGTGGTGAGTTTAACTAATTTTTTAATTAGCTCAGTTTTAGGTACTCTCAGGCAGGAAGTGCACTTGTCCTTCCATTCTTTCAGACATTTTCAGGGTTCTACGGTTCCATGTGATTGGAGGTTCTTCTCCAATCACATGCAATTTTCCAGATGCTGGCAAAATATATTGGTTTGGGGAGTGAGCCCGTTGAGTAGGCAAAAACAGGAAGCAGTTAAATTTAAAGGGAACCAAGAACCACTTTTCTTTCCTGGTTTCTAATAGCTATATGAGCTTGCATTTTCTTCTCTCCTCTTCTAGCTGCCCATTATTTGTCCAGGGGAAGGTGTCAAGATATCTGTGAGTTCTGTAAACTCTTTGAAGCACAGAGTCCAATGTATGCGCCCCCACCCCACCCAACCCTTTCTGCCTCAGACATAAATGCTCAGATGAATGGCAAGCATCTACAGTACCTATGTCTGACCTTACGGTGGCATTCTAGTCCTAGGACAGAAATACTAAGCTTATTGCAGATCTAGTATCCCATCCTGGAGCCACAGGCTGCTATCAGCAGAAGATTACAGCCTCGTTGAAGCCAGCTATTATTATTGACATGACAGGGTCCCTTTGATATGGTTCATAGACAAATGTCCACATTTCAAGGCATGAGAATAAAAACTTTATTTCACACTGAATGTCGATGCCAAGTAGACTGGCAGTTTGTATGGGTGCATATTTTTAGATAACAAATACATGTTCATACTTAGGCTTCATTTGGACCTTTTCTTGTATGTTGTTCATCTGGGCATGGATATTTCTTTCATACTTTGACTGGATAAAAAAAGAAAAACCTGAATGCTGTACAACAGGCAAAATACTTAAATAAACTTCAAAGTTGGTCAGTTACTCAAGCGTTATGGCTTTTTCCTGTATTACTACTGAGAATGTGGAGGCCATAGAGAGAAGCTGGGAGGCTCCTGAACTCCATGAGTGCCATGAGCTGATATTATAGTTAGTATTACACACATTTACATTTCAGGAACGCATTAACCACTTAAGGACCGTGGTCTTAACCACTTAAGGACTGGAGTGTTAAACCCCCCTAAAGACCAGGCCATTTTTCTCTAAATGGGCCACTGCAGCTTTAAGGCCTCGCCGCAGGACCGCACAATTTAGCACACAAGTAAGTGATCCCCCCCCCTTTTTCTCCCCACCAACAGAGCTTTCTGTTGGTGGGGTCTGTTCGCTCCCCCAATGTTGTTGTTTTTTTAGAAAATATTTATTTGTTTATTTTTATAATAAATTTCCTATTTTTTTTATTTATTTCTTTATTGCTCCCTCCACCCGCCAGCCAATCAGCATGATCGGCTGTCATAGGCTTCAGCCTATGACAGCTGATCACTTTTTTTCCTCCCAGGGAGGAACAGCACAGTGCTGCCTTAGAGCGCAGCGCTGTACACTGCTATTAGATGGCGTTTCGCCGCCTAACAGTCTCTCGGTGGCGATCGCCGCTGGGAGACTGAAGGCGGAGCTCTGTCCTCCAAGCGGAGATGTGCGCAATCTCCTGAAATCCCCGCCGCCAGGACCTTACGCCGATCAGCGTTAGCCAGTCCTGGGGCTGCTGCCATGGCCACGCCCATGGGCGTGACGCGGTTGGCAAGTGGTTAAACCCCCCCCCCCCCCCCCAGTGACTAGGCTGTTTTTTACAAAATAGGCCACTGCAGCTTCAAGTGCTTGCTGCAGGACCGTACAACTCAGCACACAAGTGATTCCCCCCCCCCCCTTTTTCTGCCCGCCAACAGAGCTCTCTGTTAGTGGTCTGTGATCCCTACCAGCATGTTTATTTATTTATTTGTATTTTTTTAATATAAATATTGTTATTTTTTTTAATTATTTTCTTATAACCCCGCCCTCCCTCCCCTGCTAGCCAATGACAGCGGATCACTCCTGTGTGTCTCGGGGACAGCCGTGTCACACTGATGACACGAGAGGCTGATGACAGAGCGGAACTCCGTCATTCAAACTGGGATACGCACGCATCGGCACGTGTGATCCTCTGCAATCTCCGCCCCTAGGACTTCACACCAATTTCCATTGTGTGGTCCTGGGGCTGCTGCCACGTTCGCGCCAATCGGCATCAAGCGGTCGGCAAAGGGTTAAAGAGCCAACATAGAGACATACAGTGATGTGAAAAACTATTTGCCCCCTTCCTGATTTCTTATTCTTTTGCATGTTTGTCACACTTAAATGTTTCTGCTCATCAAAAACCGTTAACTATTAGTCAAAGATAGCATAATTGAACACAAAATGCAGTTTTAAATGATGGTTTTTATTATTTAGTAAGAAAAATAACTCAAAACCTACATGGCCCTGTGTGAAAAAGAAATTGCCCCCTAAACCTAATAACTGGTTGGGCCACCCTTAGCACCAATAACTGCAATCAAGCGTTTGTGATAACTTGCAACAAGTCTTTTACAGCGCTCTGGAGGAATTTTGGCCCACTCATCTTTGCAGAATTGTTGTAATTCAGCTTTATTTGAGGGTTTTCTAGCATGAACTGCCTTTTTAAGGTCATGCCACAACATCTCAATAGGATTCAGGTCAGGACTTTGACTAGGCCACTCCAAAGTCTTCATTTTGTTTTTCTTCAGCCATTCAGAGGTGGATTTGCGGGTGTGTTTTGGGTCATGTGAGAATCCGCTCAGCTGCCTGCGCAGGCAGGCAGCCTTTTGACCATTGTTTAGGTTTGCATGCTGCAGGACTCTGGAACAGAGACCTGTCTTTCCATTACAAGTTCTGGTCTGTTCTCTTGCTGGGGAATTTGCATACATTCGTTATGCAAATCCCCTACCTGCCTTCTTTGATGACTGGCACTATAAGAGCTTTATGTTTCCCAGAAGGCTTTGCTGGTCATTTCCTTTCCATGGTCTGTTCCTGATGGACACTGCTGGAGTGTCAGCCATTGCTATCTAGTATAGTTAATTCCTGGGGGTTGCTTTAGGCTCCCCTTCTAGCCCAGTCAGGTTGTATTATCTGTATTGCCTGTTCTGTCTTGTCTTGCCTGTTGCCATTGTCCTGTCCCAACGGTGGTCGACAGGAAATGGTTCTGATCTCTGTTCTTGGAGTATAGCTGGTGCAGCGGTTGCTATCAGCTATCTCTTCTGTTCTGTCTCCTGGGATCGCGCTAGCAACTTTTCGCTAGCGCTGGGGATCCTTCTGTTCTGTCTTCTGGGATCGCGCTAGACACTTTTCGCTAGCGCTGGGGATCCTTCTGTTCTGCTACTCTGTACCTGGATCGCACTCGCTTCTCGCTAGTGCTGTGGATCCGATCTCTCGCTTGTCCCTGTTTTCGTGTGTCTCTCTTGTCTGCTACGCTTGCTGGAGGCTCGGTGAGGTAACCGTTAAGCAAGCGCCTGCGTCCTCTGTTTCATGTTTGTCTGTTAATGGTTAGGTAGGCGTGCTTGTCTCTGTTGTGCTTATCACGTGGAGACCGCGCATAACCACGTGCACTGTTGCGAATGAGTGCGGTGTTCGCGGTTAGCTAGCTTTTGTTATTTTCCGCATCTTCTCGTTGTGTTATTTGCTGTGCCTTTGCTACCCTCGTATTCTATTCTGATCTGCCTTGTGTCACGTCTGGCGATCGCACCTCTCGCGATCGCTTTCCTATTTCATATCTGCTGTTGTGTGTGCGCGGTCGCGGGGTGGCGACTAGATTGGCGCACACACATACAATCTGTCCCTTTGCTCGTTCTCATTCGCAATCGCCTCTCTTGCGATTGGGTTCTGCGCTTCGTACAATTCCTGTCTGGCATTTGTGGAGGTACAGAGGATTGGTTCCTCTGCACTCCCCAGCGCCATCTGCCGACAGGAATTTCCCTCTACGGGTGCGTAGCACCTTTTGCTGGGTGCCTGCAAATATACGCTTGTGGAGGATTTCCGCCGTATCAGCGCACGCGTTGTGCGCTGATCACGGAGAAAGTTCCACAATCGTTACAGGTCATTGTCCTGCTGCAGCACCCAAGATCGCTTCAGCTTGAGTTGACAAACAGATGGCCGGACATTCCCCTTCAGGATTTTTTGGTAGACAGTAGAATTCATGGTTCCATCTATCACAGCAAGCCTTCCAGGTCCTGAAGCAGCAAAACACTCCCAGACCATCACACTACCACCACCATATTTTACTGTTGGTTTGATGGTCTTTTGCTGAAATGCTGTGTTACTTCTACACCAGATGTAACAGGACACGCACCTTCCAAAAAGTTCAACTTTTGTCTCGTCGGTCCACAAGGTATTTTCCCAAAAGTCTTGGCAATCATTGAGATGTTTTTTTAGCAAAATTGAGATGAGCCTTGATGTTCTTTTTGCTTAAAAGTGGTTTGCGCCTTGGATATCTGCCATGCAGGCTGTTTTTGCCCAGTCTCTTTCTCTAACACTGACCTTAATTGAGGCAAGTGAGGCCTGCAGTTCTTTAGATGTTGTCCTGGTGTCTTTTGTGGCCTCTCGGGTGAGTTTTCTCTGCGCTCTTGGGGTAATTTTGGTCGGCCGGCCACTCCTGGGAAGGTTCATCACTGTTCCATGTTTTTGCCATTTGTGGATAATGGCTCTCACTGTGGTTCGCTGGAGTCCCAAAGCTTTAGAAATGGCTTTATAACCTTTACCAGACTGATAGATCTCAATTAGAGTACTTTTGTTCTCATTTGTTCCTGAATTTCTTTGGATCTTGGCATGATGTCTAGCTTTTGAGGTGCTTTTGGTCTACTTCTCTGTGTCAGATAAGCCCCTATTTAAGTGATTTCTTGATTGAAACAGGTGTGGCAGTAATCAGGCCTGGGGGTGACTACAGAAATTGAACTCAGGTGAGATAAACCACAGTTAAGTTATTTTTTAACAAGTAGGGCAATCACTTTTTCACACAGGGCCATGTAGATTTGGAGTTTTTTTTCTCACTAAATAATAAAAACCATCATTTAAAACTGCGTTTTGTGTTCAATTATGTTATCTTTGACTAATAGTTAACGGTTTTTGATGAGCAGAAACATTTAAGTGTGACAAACATGCAAAAGAATAAGAAATCAGGAAGGGGCAAATAGTTTTTCACACCACTGTATAGTAGAATGTAATCAATTATTCGGGATAACCAATTGTATGTTCATTATCCAAGTAAAATGCTTCCTACTGCCTGATCTGATCAGAGAGAGATCTGTTGGCTGCTCATGCCCCGCAGGCCAATTCCTGATTGATTTCAGCATTAAATATTTTGGGAATTGGCCTAGTGACGTCGCCTGACCGCCCCCTAAAATGTTAATGTCATCCCCCGTGCATTGTGCTCTCAGCTGACTCTTGGTCTTTGCTGTCTCGTACAAGCGCCACCATTGCATCGAGCGCCACAACATGATGTAACATTCACCTGGCGTCGCTTAGGGGAGACAGCTAACAAGACTGGGAGTCACCGCAGCTGAAGCCGTTACCACAGCGCACCTAATCAACCATGATAGACAGATTATGCAGTTTGCTCGATCGATCCATCAACTGTTTTCGGCCAGAAATTGGTCAAATCGCCGATCGGCATGCTTGTTGTGGCAACGATTTTCATAATCAATTCCATAAAATTATCGAAAAACAAAAGGTCAATCGGGCTGCCAAATCGTTAGATGTATAGCCAGATTAAGAGTGTAAGTAGTTTGCATAACCTGAGTGGCAGTTACTAGTTAAAACACGTAATTTTATTTTCTTGTCTCATAAAAAAAACAAGAGTTTACTGAAATATTGCATGAAAAATTCCATATATCAATACGTAGTGTTTACAAGGTCAATATGCCATTTACCCTGCCTGCTGCGTGACGTCACCTCTCCCCGTCCCCACAGGCTAGCCGCCTGATGGATCAAATCAGGTGCCTACAGGCCCATATTTACCTCACAGGAGCCTATAGGCACAGATATCCTGGCACCTTAGACTTCACCCTCCATGAGCCTACAAACCCCACCAAACTGCACCACAAGTGTGCTGGCTGGCCCAGCTGTCACTTCTCCCTTACTTCCCTTGCCCGTCATAGGTAGCTACAGGTGTCCATTAGTATTAGGTAGCCAGAAGTACCCTCAATATTAAGTTGTTAGAGGTGTCCCAAAGTATTAGGTAGCTAGATGAATCTCAATATTAATGAGATAGAAGTGCCCCTGACTGAAGGGAGATCTGGTCAATGGAATGTGGAGACCCGGGTGAGTAACTTCTCATTTGCACTGCATAGGGAGGATGCACTCGGGGAGGGGTGTGAGCCGCCTTTCCATCATTAGGCGCTTGTAAGCACATGCCTACAGCGCCTTGTGGTAAATCCGGCCCTGGGTGCCAATCCCCGCTGTGCTGTGTGTGACTTTAGCTTACGCTAGGAAAGATAAATCATGATAAATTGTTAGTAAGTGTCACAGGAGCCCTAGTGGTCAGATCGCGAAATGCCTTCCAAACGGTGCCAGCGCACGGATCGTGCGAACTCTGGTCGCAGTCAATGCGTAGGAACCGTTGGGAATTGGCCGCAGACAAACCAGAAGGGAGCCTGTGAGGTACGGTAATTACAACTTTACACACTATTTCAGGGTATCTGCCACCACCTCTGTTTTCTGAGACAGGGGAACTCACTAACTGGCTATTTCTCGACCTGCAAATAAAACGGTTAAAACACGCTGTATTCTGTCTAGCCAACAACAAACAATAGTAGCGTCTCTTCAGAGACCTGGGATCGGTTTCTGTGTATGCTGAATAATAGGGTAGCTGGAACAACAACTGACGATAGCGTCGGTTTATTGAAAGCAATATAAATAATTAATATATACAGACAATTATTAAAATCAACAATTATTAAAACAGTAATAGCCAGTATGAAATAAAAATGAGAAAATACTTAGGGTTTGTGGAAATATGTCCGTTCTGGGAAAACTTGTAGAGTTCCTTTTGTTCAGTTCAGCAAAGTTTAAAATCCAAGCAATATGGAAAATGCACTTTGTTCAGTTTAGACAAGATGGCCGATCAAGATGGCCGCTAGCCATGTGTCCTCTGGCTAGCACCAGACAGCTCTGTACAGATGGAATGTGGAGGACTGAGGGAAGAGCCCCTCGCATATGCTTTTGATGAAGCTGGTTTGGGGGTGTGGCAATGCCGGCCCCTCTGAATTACCGTATCTGTGTGGGTCTCGGGTGCTCCCTTCACAATGGAGAGGGTTAACCTTGACCTATAGGAAAGGTGAGAACGGGAGCCCTTATGGTGCAGTATTGTAAGTATAAATTAAAGGTGTAAATTTGTGAATAAGATATACTCACAAAGGAAGGTTGCAATCCTGCAACCACCGTAAATGCCTGCGGAAAGATAACCGTTTCCGCTCGGTATCCCGGACCCTCTGGATCTGGGTGGTCGCTCTCCTCCTTTAGTCCTGTTTCCTGGTAGATGATGTCGCCCAGGGATAGGGATGACACCTCAAGGAGGTGTGGAGTATACAAGTGAAGCATGTTGGTGGAGGCGCCCAAAAGTGTGTTATAGTAACAGCTAGATAATTTTACTCATAAAATTGGATAAAAATAAGTAAATAAAAATATATATGGTATGATGAGGAGGTCTCTTACCTCCAAAGAAGACTCACGTGGGTAGAAAAAGGAGTCTTTATTAAAATAACGGTTATACTGTAGACAACGCGTTTCACGGGACTCAGCCCGCTTCCTCAGGTCAATAAAACAGATAACCTTAACAATAGCCGTGCGGAGCTCGGGCGCATAGATCAAAAGACATAGGTCTTTTGATCTATGCGCCCGAGCTCCGCACGGCTATTGTTAAGGTTATCTGTTTTATTGACCTGAGGAAGCGGGCTGAGTCCCGTGAAACGTGTTGTCTACAGTATAACCGTTATTTTAATAAAGACTCCTTTTTCTACCCACGTGAGTCTTCTTTGGAGGTAAGAGACCTCCTCATCATACCATATATATTTTTATTTACTTATTTTTATCCAATTTTATGAGTAAAATTATCTAGCTGTTACTATAACACACTTTTGGGCGCCTCCACCAACGTGCTTCCTCTGAATTACCAACCAATGGCAGCTCATTTCCTCTGAGAGATTTTAGGTTTTAAACTTACAAACTGCCGTAACCCACAAACGATATACGTCATATTCAGGTGGATAACAGATTCATACTTGTCAGAAAATACAGATTAATATGACATCAGACATGGCTAGTGCAACGGACCCAGTTCTTGAGAAGGGTCATACCTCAATAACCGGACGGACTATCACAATGAATTTCATATCAGCACGATGGCCAGATTTTACCGAATAAGACTATATGAATTTCATAGCTGTGCGATATTCGGTTTTCGTGTACCGACAGGAAATCATACCACCCAGGCTTTCAGATTGGCCATTCATCGGTGCCAAGAAGTCTGGGGGGAAAGTAGGTTTGGAGTAGCCCCCTGCTGGGGAGGGAAGCCTTCTCTGAATAGAGTCCCTAGCTGGTGACTAGTGAGGTAATGAAAGATAAACATTATAAGCTAATTAACACATCAAAAGACATCCTGCATCTAAAGGCTCATACACACGGGGTACGGCCGTCGCCGCAACAACGTGGCACGCGCGTGTTGCGGCGACGGTTCGTCCGTGTGTATGACGCGCGCGCCCCGAACCGTCGCCCGTTGGAGCTGTCGCCAGGCGATTGACATGTTCAATCGCCGGCTACAGCCGTCGCCGCAACATCGCCGGAACTGTCGCTAGCCCCGCATGTGTATGCGGGCTAGCGACAGCTACCCACACACAGTACACGGAGCATCCGGCGGGTGGGAGGAACCTCGGCGACAGCTTCCGCCGCATCGCTAATCCCTCTGCTGCCGTGTGTATGCAGAGGGACTTGGCGACGAGCTGTCGCCGAACTGTCTCCGAACTGTCGCGCACACGCTCCCGTGTGCAGCGACAGCTACAATTGTCCCCCCGTGAGTACTTAGCTTAAGTCAGGGGCAGAGGAGAAAAACTTGTACTTTAAAAAAAAACAGGAATGTCCGTTCTGATTCCTGTAATGGCTGCACAAATTTAGCCAGACAGCGATCAGAAATTGGACTGCGCGGCTCCTTCCAATTCGCCCGCGTTTCTCACGGCTGTTCTGTGACAGTAAGTAACATGCGAAAATGTATAGAGGTAACCTACTCCCCTGCATACACTATTCTCATCATTTCCTTTTGAACCTGTTACTTCTACTCTCAGAACGATAAATCACATTTTCTCATTTCTGGCACATGGAAGGGTGACAGGTGTTCTTTAACCACTGACCTTTACTTAGAAGAAAAAACGTTCATGTTTCCTGTTTAGCAATTTGATTTGACCAGTGTCTTCTATCAAGAATGTGTCCTCAGCAGAAAGAGCAATAAGGCTCAAAACTATATTCCAGCATTTTTTTTTTAGTTTCACCCACCGCCCTCAACTGAGAAGCATAGAGCTGTCAATGTGACTATCCTCATTTCTTCTGCATATGAAAGAGAAAGAATATAACGGGAAGTTCAGCATGTTTGGAGCCAGCTATGCAGTAAGGCTTCATTCACACTACAGTACATGCATTGCCATGCACATTTCAGCAATGCGTATGGTGGGTGACACGCAAGAAGAGAACCCTTCAAGTACTCGGAGTGGTACTCTTACCAACAGTTATTAGGACCTCTATAAATCAGATAGGAATTTCTTTAAGGTCCTGTGTCACGCCTACTCACGGATGCTCATTACTTCTCGCAAATCTATTCAATCGAACTATATACTTAGATTAGGAGAGAGCAATGGATGGGTGGGTGGGAGTTCGGGGAATGAGAGGGGGGAAGGTGGTGGGCTATTTGGGTTTAGTTGTTGGGAGGGGGGGGATGGGTTCCTTAGTTTCACAATAAGACAGGATTGTGGGAAATATTCCTGTACTGAGACCTGTAATTGCATATTTTTTTGTTACCTGTCTCGATTTCTTTCGATTACCTGTCGAAAATACTTTTCTGTGTTTTATATGGAAAATGTGTACAATAAAATAAAATAAAACTTTTTGAAAAAGAAAAAAGAACACAAGAAGTGCATAGACTGCACTGCCTGATGTTCCCACTGTATACACTGCACAGCAGTATGATGGGATATCACATTGCTGCACACATTTTGCAGATGGCGTTCGGTCATGTGTGTTGTGTTCCGACTGCCAACTGCGTGTAAAAGAGTCCTGAGGTGGTGGGGTCCGTTCCTCACAAGCAAATAGTTTGGTCCTCTATAGTCAGAGATGCCTTCACCAGCTGAGCAAATAAAATAAAAATTCTTATTGCCTGTTCTTTCTCTTGAAGACAGAGTCACCAACATAGGGTTACAGGTAGTATTTCAACTTTGTGACCAATATTTAAGGGTCAGCAGGACAGCCAAAAAATCTGTATTGTTTAAAAAGAAATAAATATGTCAGCCATATTTCCATATTTCTCTCAGTTCACCCTCAGTGTACCTTAAAGAAAACTTGTAACAAAAAAACCTCCCCTGGGTGGTACTCACCTCGGGTGGGGGAAGCCTCTGGATCCTATTGAGGCTTCCCCCGTCCTCCTCGGTCCCAGGGTGGCAGCGAAAAGGCTCCCGGAACAGCAGGGATGTAAATATTTACCTTCCTGGCTCCAGGGCAGGCACAGTATCCGCTCGGAGATGGGTGGAAATAGCCGATCGCTGTCGGCCCGCTCTACTGCGTAGGCGCAAGTCTCCTGCGCATGTGCAGTAGAGCAGACCCGAGAGAGATCAGTTATTTTCACCTATATCCGTGCGGAGAGCTGCAACAGCACCCCTGCTGGAGCCGGGAAAGGTAAATAAATCAGCGCTTGTCAGGCTTGTCGAGGGAGGATTCCGTGACACTTCGGGGATGCCAGCGCTGGATTGCCTGCAGCTACAGGGGAGGGGGAAGCCTCATTGGGACCCTGAGGCTTCCCCCTCCCGAGGTGAGTACCCCCCAGGGGAACTTTTTTTTGTTACAGGTTTTCTTTAAAGAGAAACCAAGGTGGACAGTTTTGTAAGAAAACAAAACTACCTGATCCGGGGGCTGGCTGGATCAGGTAGCGTCAATTATCACCACTCCCCGCTGCTCAGGCATCCTGCAACGGGAGAGTTTTGGTGAAAAAAAAGCAATTGCATTGCTGCGACACCTGGGGCCATGATGATGCAGCTCTGGCTCTGTGTGTCTCACAGAGCAGGGAGGCAGAAGAGCAAGATGGGAGTGGCAGAACTGCCCAATCAGAGCTGGGGAAGGGGCGTTCCTAACGTCAAAGTGGGCGTTCTGCAGGAGTGCCTCTCCTGCATGGGACGTCCCTTCCCCTCGCGATTGCCAACAGGCAGCTTGTCTCCAACAGGGGGTGACAGCGAGGCGCTGATGGGGGGCAGAGCGTGGCGTGAGGAGGGGTCACAGAGGCATGTCATGGAGCAGTAAACATGCCTCTGGGTCACAACTGCCTCCCTGTGCTGCATCGTGTACACTTTAAGTGCTACCCTATCCTCTCTCTTTTGCTATTAACCATATGCTTGTTGCCAAAAAAAAAAAAATCATAAATAAATTAAATTGGAGATATTAAATGCCTGGAAGGAGTAGAAAATGCATAGTAATGACATTTCATGGCAAAAATGGATGGTTGTGTTTTTGTTCAATCTACCTAAAATATATACAATATATCTAAACCACTTGAACTTCTTCATATTAATATTAGCAACGCAAATAATTTGTTTCCTGAAACCCAGTTAACAGCATCTAAGGATATATTACAGTATATTATCAATGGATGTACTTTCATCTCTGAGGCAACTACCTTTCTCCCTGTATATTCAATGTACTCAAGCTTGTCTAGGGAGAAACTTAAAGGGGAACTGAAGTAAGAGGTATACGGAGGCTGCCATATTTATTTCCTTTTCATCAATACCAGTTGCCTGGCAGCCCTGCTGGTCTATTTCTCTGCAGTAGTATCTGAATAACACCAGAAACACGCATGCAGCTAGTCTTGTCAGATCTGACTTTAAAGTCTGAAACACCTGATCTGCTGCACGCTTGTTCAGGGGCTATGGCTAATAGTATTAGAGGCAGAGAATCAGCAGGGCTGCCAGGTAACTGATATTGCTTAAAAGGAAATAAACATAGCAGCCTCTGTATTCTTCTCCACTTCAGTTCCCCTTTAACACCTGGAAGGTAAATTAACTAGTGGAAAACTCCACCCTCCTCATGCATCCTATGTGCATAGGTAGTTGTGACCAGTCTTTACTCAGGGGTTAAAAAGGATTAGTCACATGTCAGCAAAGGCCTCCAAATGTCCATGATACGGTCATCAGCTGTTTCTAGGTGGCCGCCACCAGCTGTTTCTAGGTGGCTGTCATCAGCTGTTTCTAGGTGGCCGCCACCAGCTGTTTCTAGGTGGCTGCCATCAGCTGTTCCTAGGTGGCCGCCATCAGCTGTTCCTAGGTGGCTGTCATCAGCTGTTTCTAGGTGGCTGCCATCAGCTGTTTCTAGGTGGCTGTCATCAGCTGTTTCTAGGTGGCCGCCACCAGCTGTTTCTAGGTGGCTGCCATCAGCTGTTCCTAGGTGGCCGCCATCAGCTGTTCCTAGGTGGCCGCCATCAGCTGTTTCTAGGTGGCTAACTCCTGAAAGGACTAAACAGTGTTCATTCCTTCTAGTTTCAATGGACTGGCACCAGAGTGTAGTAGGGGTGTTAGGGCTGGTTTCCACTTGCAAGGAAAATGTACTATTTTTCACAGCGCAGCAAAACTGAGAAAACGGTTCCAATGCTTCCACATCTCTTTGCTGAAGCAAAGTCCGCCACAGATGAGAATGCTTCTAGAAAATGGACTCTGAACTGCTTTGCTCTGCTCTGCTCAGTACCTTCACCGGCGGGAAAGACTGTGGACCTGTTTTAGGTAAATTGTAAAGTTCTGAGACCGAATCTCTTGGATAAAAATTATTTTTATGAATTCATCGTTTTTGTATCTTTTGTATCAATAAAGTTGTACTGACCTTTTTCAAGAAACATTTTGATGTGCCATACAGCTGTTCCTAGGTGGCCTTCATCAGCTGTTCCTACGTGGCTGCCATCAGCTGTTCCTAGGTGGCCGCCATCAGCTATTCCTAGGCCGCTGCCATCAGCTGTTCCTAGGTCGCAGCCATCAGCCATTCCTAAGTGGCCGACATCAGCTGTTCCTAGGCCGCTGCCATCAGCTGTTCCTAGGTGGCTGCCATCAGCTGTTCCTAGGCCGCTGCCATCAGCTGTTCCTAAGTGGCCGCCATACGCTGTTCCTAGGTGGCCGCCATCAGCTGTTTCTAGGTGGCTGCCATCAGCTGTTTCTAGGTGGCCACCTTCAGCTGTTCCTAGGTGGCTGCTATCAGCTGTTCCTAGGTGGCCGCCATCAGCTGTTTCTAGGTGGCTGCCATCAGCTGTTTCTAGGTAGCCGCCTTCAGCTGTTCCTAGGTGGCCGCTATCAGCTGTTTCTAGGTGGCTGCCATCAGCTGTTCCTAGGTGGCCGCTATCAGCTGTTCCTAGGCGGCTACCATCAGCTGTTTCTAGGTGGCTGCTATCAGCTGTTCCTAGGTGGCTGCCATCAGCTGTTCCTAGGTGGCTGCCATCAGCTGTTTCTAGGTGGCTGCTATCAGCTGTTCCTAGGTGGCTGCCATCAGCTGTTCCTAGGTGGCTGCCATCAGCTGTTCCTAGGTGGCCGCCATCAGCTGTTCCTTGGTGACTGCCATCAGCTGTTCCTAGGCGGCTACCATCAGCTGTTTCTAGTTGGCTGCTATCAGCTGTTCCTAGGTGGCCGCCATCAGCTGTTTCTAGGTGGCCGCCATCAGCTGTTCCTAGGTGGCCGCCATCAGCTGTTCCTAGGTGGCCGCCATCATCTGTTCCTAGGTGGCCGCCATCAGCTGTTCCTAGGTGGCCGCCATCAGCTGTTTCTAGGTGGCCGCCATCAGCTGTTTCTAGGTGGCTGCCATCAGCTGTTCCTAAGTGGCCGCCATCAGCTGTTCCTAGGTGGCTGCCATCAGCTGTTTCTAGGTGGCCGCCATCAGCTGTTCCTAGGTGGCCGCCATCAGCTGTTCCTAGGTGGCTGCCATCAGCTGTTTCTAGGTGGCTGCCATCAGCTGTTCCTAGGTGGCCGCCATCAGCTGTTCCTAGGTGGCCGCCATCAGCTGTTCCTAGGTGGCTGCCATCAGCTGTTTCTAGGTGGCTGCCATCAGCTGTTCCTAGGTGGCCGCCATCAGCTGTTCCTAGGTGGCTGCCATCAGCTGTTTCTAGGTGGCTGCCATCAGCTGTTCCTAGGTGGCTGCCATCAGCTGTTTCTAAGTGGCCGCCATCAGCTGTTTCTAGGTGCCTGCCATCAGCTGTTCCTAGGTGACCGCCATCAGCTGTTTCTAGGTGGCTAACTACAGAAAGGACAAAACAGTGTTCATTCCTTCTAGTTTCAATAGACTGGCTCCAGAGCGTAGTAGGGGTGTTAGGACTGGTTTCCACTTGCAAGGAAAATGTACTATTTTTCACAGCGCAGCAAAACTGAGAAAACGGTTCCAATGCTTCTACTTGTATTTAAAAGCAGATCACTTTGCTGAAGCAAAGTCCGCCACAGATGAGAATGCGTCTAGAAAATGGACACTGAACTGCTTTGCTCTGCTCTGCTTAGTACCTTCACCGGCAGGAAAGACTATGGACCTGTTTTAGGTAAATTCTGACTAGTGATGGGCGAACATCCAGATGTTCGGGGGGGTTCGGCGAACATGCCCCCGATATTCGGCATGTTCGGGCCGAACCCCGAACCCAACCCGAACATGTCCCTTTGGGGCCCCTATAGGGTCCCAGCATAAAGGGAGAGCATGCCCCGAGCACGGGGGGGGGGGGTCGGAAATGCCCCCCACCCCTCCCTGCTAAGCTCTCCCTTCTGCTGGACCCTATAAAATTAAATCTAAGTCCCCCGAAGGTACCTTGCAGGCTGGCAGGAGGAGGGCAGGAAGCGGGCAGCCGGAGAGCATAGGCGCTAGTACCATCTGATACTTCCGCCCTCTCTCTGACGCACTTCCTGTTTACATTTGTAAGTCACGTCAAGAGAGAGCAGAAGTACCGTGATGACGCGTACAAGGGTACGCGTCATCTAAATGGTGACACGTACCCTCGTACGCGTCATCGCGGTACTCCTGCTGTCTCTTGACGCGACTTACAAAAGTAAACTGGAAGTGCATCAGAGAGAGGGCGGAAGTACCAGATGGTACTAGCGCCTATGCTCTCCGGCTGCCCGCTTCCTGCCCTCCTCCTGCCAGCCTGCAAGGTACCTTCAGGGGACTTAGATTTAATTTTATAGGGTCCAGCAGAAGGGAGAGCTTAGCGGGGAGGGGTGGGGGGCATTTCCGACCCCCCCCCCCCGCGCTCGGGGCATGCTCTCCCTTTATGCTGGGACCCTATAGGGGGCTATGTTCGGCCGGACACGGCTGTGTTCGGCCGAACAAAGAAGGCCTGTTTGGGTTCGGGCAGCATGGCCGAGCACCATTCCGAACACCATGAGGTGTTCGGGGGGTGCCGAACGGAACAGGCCAAAATCCGTGCGAACCCGAACAGTGGCGAACACTGTTCGCCCATCACTAATTCTGACGTTCTGAAGACCGAATCTCTTGGATAAAAATTATTTTTATGAATTCATCGTTTTTGTATTTTTTTGTATCAATAAAGTTGTACTGACCTTTTTCAAGAAACTTTTTGATGTGCCATACTATTTTTCTAAAATATCTGTCCGTTTACTAACTCCACCCTGTTTTAGGTAAAGCAGGTAGTGATAGGAATAGTTCAATGTTCTCTATAAAAGCAATACAAAAAAGGATCTATAAGTAAAATAAATGTATTCTTGCACTGTTCAACTCATATCATTGATACATACGGCTGAATACTATAGAGACATACAGTAGCTTACCTACATAAAAACATACAGTATTTTAGATTAATAGTGGGGTCTCTCTGCATTCTTTGGGAAGATCTGCAGCTTTATAAGACTTTAAATGATGTACTCTGGCTCATTCCCACCGCAAAATATCTCCGATTAAAAGCTTTTACCGGCTCTTTAGACTATGACCCTGCAATTATAGATGATGTACCGCGCTTCAGCCGAGCATCGAAATTATAACAGCGGTACCCAAGTTGACTCAGAGTGGACTTAATTGAACAAAACAGGGCACTTCATAGCGGGTATTTAAGTAGTTGAAGAGATAATACTCGTATCAAACAGAAACATAATGTGTCTGATGCACGGCGCGACGTTAGTTCTCCTAAGAACATCATCAATGAGGTTAATATGGAACTGCTCCATCGTAATTATAAACAAAGAGGAATAGTTGGATTGGAACACCGAGGGGCAAAAGGACATAAATATGGCCATAGGGCTGCTGCAATTGTGATTAATGTATTCAGGAAGCATTAAATCATACCGTATTCAGACAGCAAAACACTTGTGATATTCCTTAAAGCGCTAAAAGATACACAACAACATAATAACCTTTAAAGAAATACATTTCTTTGCTGCATCTTGCAATAAATCTGCAGTGTGTCTACTTCCTGCTTTCATGGAAGCAGAGAAAGGGTTCACCTCCTGTATTTACATATTAGTTGCTCTGCTGAGGACTGCCGGATTTCTGTGCCGACACAGCTGAGAACTCAATTTACACTTGTGATTACTGTATATACTCGAATATAAGTCTAGAAATTTAGGTCAGATTCACTTCATAAAAGTATAAGGGTCGACTTATACAAGAGTCACAGGCAACACTGAGCACACTGAGTTATGCGTGAACTAATAGTGACATTCCCATTTGCAGCTATTTACCTTGTGGTGAGTGATACTTTGTGGAAAGAAAATGCCAAAAATGCACAGGTCTGAAAGTCTTGGCAATAACAATTAACAAGGAAAGAGGTGTAAGGGGGGGGGGGGGGGGGGGAATACTGGGCTGCATAAAATGGAGTGAATAACTGTAGCAGTTAGGGGCCTGGAGGAGTTATTGGCGGCACTTAAGGGACAGTAGGCGTTAATGGCTACAATACTGTATGCAGTGCAGCCATTAACTTTGCTGGGTAGACTTATACTTGAGTCAATGAAAAATTCCAGCTTAAGAGGGTTGGAAACTGGAGTCGACTTATACACAAGCTCGACTTGTATTAGAGTATATATGGTACTTGAAGATGAGGGGGAATTAGGCTCTTCTCTCTACAAACACACAGGGTGCATTTCTGTCTGTTTTCCTTGTGTCCTGTGCAAGAGTTCAGCTCCACTTTAAAGGAAAACTCTGCCTTTATGGAAAAGCAAAATGCTATTTTTTAAATGAGTTTCTACAGTAGTGCACAACTATAAGATAATTAATCAACACAAATATAATTGATTATCCGTGTTCAGCCCTCTCCATTACATCATGGTGACAGCATAGCCTGCAAAGTGCATTATGAGATTTTTTTTGTACTTTATACCCCAACTAAATCCCATATTAAAGGCAGATTCCAATAGCAATACAGACAGTATGTGTTCTGTAAGCTGCAGCAAAGAAATGTGTTTCTTTAAAGGTTATCATGCTGTTGCGTATCTCTTAGAGCACAGAGGAAGTTCTGAGTTCAGGTCCGCTTTAAGGAATATCACAAGTGGTTTTCTGTCTGAATACAGTATGATTTAATGCTTTAAAGTGTAACTGTCGGGCATAAAGTAAAAAAAAACATTCTTTATTTTTATCTGGTAAACAAGTAATACGGATGCTAACCAGGCAATCCAAAAGTTAAAATCACTATTACTATTCTTGTTGATAAATGATCATTCCCCAGTTTACCTGACTGTTATTTGGTACACAAAAAATTTGGTACACAAAAAGGAAGTTGCAGGGCATGCTGGGTTGTCCTTTTTGCTTTTCTATTTCCCCTCAGACTTAACTAATGCAGTCTGATTGGCTGAAGCCTCTTTCCCTCCTGTTTTCACCTCCCACACCTCTGTTCCTCTCTGATTGGCCAATATTTCTCATGCTGAGACAATGCACTTTCTATAGTGAAGGGCGGGCAATGCATACACAATCAGGCAGAGGAGAATAAACAAGGAAATGACATCAGGATTGGCTTCAAAATAGCCACAGTTAAAATGGGAAATGCTAAGAAGGATTTTCTCTTTTTCTTACTTTAGAAAAATCACTAAAATCAAAAAGTGGACAGTGCAATATATAAGTTATGTAAGTAGAGCAAATATTTATTTACTTATATACTGTACATGGGCTTTTTTTCTGAGATAGTATGGCTGACAGCTCCTCTTCAATGCAAAGCAGAAGGCTACAGGGCTGTTTCTGGGTACAGGCCATCTAAGCAAAGTCCTGGGGTGCCCTCTAGTGTACAACCTCTCAAATAATGAAATTCTGTTTTAGGTAGCCTGCACTGTACTGGGCAGTATTTTCCAGCTTTTGCAGTGCCCCCACCAATGCATACCTCCTAAAAGTGTGCTGAGAGCAGAGAGCAGAGAGATAACAAAGATGGATACCTTTAAGACACACCCCTGCCACTCCCCCCCCCCCCCCCCCCCCACACACACACACACACACTACACCCCTACACAGGCATATCATAAAGAATTAATAGGCAAAAGATGTAATTTTCATAATTTTCATAATTCAAAGCACACTGGTCCTTTTTATCATCACAACTTTTAATTCATATTAACATTTGAAAATAGGAAATATACCAATTTAATAGAGAAAACAATAAAGTTTAGTCAATTAAGTACATTTTTCAGTAGAAAAATACATATATTTATATAGATCTTTACATCAGTCCTGAAGTAGGACAAATGAGGAAGGAAGGGGAACTGAGAGACTGAGTTCCAACAGAGGGACAGTTAGGCACTCTGGTGATGTATTTCTGAGAACTCTAATGCAGCTTGCCCTCTGTCCCTTCTCACTGTAGCTGCTGGACAGGTCAGTGAGGCGTGACCATTTAACACACAGGATAGGAGGAGCAATAGATGCCTGGCTCCATTTTCCAGAGCTTCAGGTTGCTGATAATATGACTAGCAACTTTAGAGCTTTTGCTATTAAGCAATTCAGTATAAAATGGGCCATTTACTATTACTTTCTCTCCTGAGTTCTCTCCAAACCAGAAATAAGAAAAGTGTGTGTGTGTGTGCCTGTGTGTGTGTGTGCGTGTGTGTGCGTGCGTGTGTGTGGTGGTGTGTGTGTGTGTGTGTGTGTGTGCGTGTGTGTGGTGGTGTGTGTGTGTGTGTGTGTGTGTGTGTGTGTGTGTGTGTGCGTGTGTGTGGTGGTGTGTGTGTGTGTGTGTGTGCGTGTGTGTGGTGGTGTGTGTGTGTGTGTGTGTGTGTGTGTGTGTGTGTGCGTGTGTGTGGTGGTGTGTGTGTGTGTGTGTGTGTGTGTTTGTTTGTGTGTGTGTGTGTTTGTTTGTGTGTGTGTGTGTGTGTGTGTGTGTGCGTGTGTGTGTGTGTGTGGTGGTGTGTGTGTGTGGTGGTGTGTGGTGTGTGTGTGTGTGTGTGTGTGTCTGTGTGTGTGAGCTGTGTGTGTGTGTGTCTCCATATTGCACACACGCAAGTACACGGGAGAGGGTGCTTGCGTGCGCAGCATGGAACGGCTCGTCTTCGGAAGCCTGAGTGCTCCCAAAGACTTTTGAGTTGAGTGTGGCAGCAACACATGGGGAGTAAAATTAGCTTGGGTGCCCCTCCTGGTATCCAAACCCCCACAGACACACACACCTACACCCCTCATACCCTCATGCAAGAAGCACAGGAAGCAGTGCAACATTTACCTGCTCTGGCAATGTGTCGGGTTTCATCGGTTCTTCCTAGCAGCTGCATGCTCTGTGCTTACATACCTCCAGCTTCTGATCACATGACCTGCATCGGGAGAAGGAGGTATGTAGCATAGAGAGTGTTGCTGCCAGGAAGATCCGAGGAGTCCCAAAGCAGCACTGGAGCAGGAAAATATTAAACTCTCCACTGCCCTACTCTGCACAAGGGGAGCTTGAGTCAATAAACGTTAAACCTTAATAAATAATTTTGCCTGTGACTTCGACTATGTTTTAGATTTTGGCCCCTTGCGTGATTTAGTTTGACACCCCTGACATATAGGGTCTTCTTTTGCCCTGTTGGCCAGAGTCCTACAAAAGCCATAAGCGTGGTCAGGGGTGGCATCAGGGTGGTGCTTTGGGTGCTGAAGCACCTCCTAAAATTCTTCAAGCACCCCTAAAGCACCCCCCAGTGTGAACTGACTTTCGGCGTCTAATAGGCCCCGTGTCAGTTCACCGGCAGCAGCAGCCCGCAGCTCCGGCAGCGGAAGAGCAGAGCTACAGCAAAATGGAGTCCGAAGCCTTGCCATGGAGACTTTGAGTCTGAAGTGCAGGGCTTCGGGCGGCATTTTTCCATAGCCCTGCTCTCAGTGCAGGAGTTTCAGTTGCTGGCTGGCAGAGAATTGTGGGAGCTGCGTGCCAGACGGAGGCCGGGACAGGAGGTCTTCAGCAGACAGCAGGTGAGCGCCTCTGTCAGGCACTCTACCTGGTTCATGACCTGATTTTGCACCCTCCAAAAATTGTTTGCCTGAAGAAGCAGTATTGTTACCCGTGAAACGCATTGCACTTTTGGAGTTACTAATAAATGTTACTTTAGACTGTAAGTAACCTGTCCATTGTCCGGCCTTTTTTTCAGAAGGGAGGCAAGTCCGCTCACTTCCCCCTTTTTAACAATTTTAACAAATTTTATTCTACTTGGCACCTGTGTTATCGTATTTCAATATTGCTCTGATCTGAGGCAGACACACTAAAAAATGTCCACACCGCTGAGCGCCCCTGGGGTGATGGCACTACGGTGGCATCAGCTGACTTTGAAGGGCATGTTGGCTGGCTGTCCATAGGTGGCGATACATGTCGCCGGACACTGCCACCAGCTGTTTCTGACGACGAGCTCCCCCTGCTTCTTTCAGGCTCATCTCCTCCTACTCCTCTCTGACTCCCCCTCTGAACTGTCCCCCTGTTCATCTCCTCTATTGGGAACCCACATGGCATCCGTATCATCATAATCATCATAATCATCCTCCCCAGCTTCGCTTGCCTCAGACACCTCATAAACTGCACCAACAGCAGGTACTTCATCATCCTCCTCCTCACACGTTACGTCCATAGTGTCGCCTAACTCAGACATATGAGGTGGTGTGACTTGATTAGCGCCTTCATCTTGTTGTAACAGTAGTGGCTGTGAATCAGTTAATTCCCCACCAAATAACTCCTGCGAAGTGTCAAATGCAGCGGATGTGGTGCTTGTAGTAGCGCTGGTGGCTGCGGAAGATGAGGTGTTCTGTGTTAGTCAACCACGTCCTCGCAATCTTGGGAGTTGATGGGACGTGCCTCCTTCTGAGCACTGTACTTTGGTCCAGGGCCACATGAAATCACATCAGCACGACCTCGAACAGAACTTCCGGGTGGCCTTCCTCTGCCTTTGCCTCTACCTGATTTGTCCATATCGGGGGGGGGGGGGGGGGGGGGGGAGGGGGGGGGAAATGAAAGGTATGCACTGACTTGACTAATACAATGTGCAGTCACACATGTGCAGGTAACAGGTATGCACGGAGTGGTATATCACACTGCGTGCGCTCACGTAGGTGGGTGGGTGCACTGAACAACAGGTAGGTATATGCAGTGATGGGTATTACAAATGTGCACCTGTCACACACACACGTACCGTGAACGGGTACAGTGACTGGTGGTGTTAAATATCACACTGCGTGCGCTCACGTAGATAGGTGGGTGCACTGAACAACAGGTAGGTATATGCAGTGCTGCTGGGTATTACAAATGTGCACCTGTCACACACACACACAGGTACCTTGAACAGGTGCAATGTCTGGTGTGGTATTAACAATGCATGTGCTCACGTAAGTAGGTAGGTGCACTGAACAGTGAACAGGTGCAGTGATTGGGATTGGATTAAAAATGTGCAGCTGCCTGTCACACACACAGGTAGTCACCGAATGTGCTGCGCCTGGCAGTGGCACAGTAGGAATTACCACCAAGGGGCCAAAGGCCAGCTGCGACTGACTGATAGGGCTGTATATAATGCAAGTGGGCCACACACACACACACACACACACACAAAAATAGATCACAAGAACAAGATTAGCTCTCAAAAGAGCTGTTGAGGGGTGCTTTTTTAGCAATAAGAATCAGCAAGAAGCAAGCTAAGAAGCCTACAAGAGACTAACTAAGCTTTCCCTATGAGAGTCTGCAGCAGCTCTCCCTTCTCTAATTACTGCAGGCACACGAGTGAGTAAAATGCCTGACGCTGCCTGCCTTTTATAAGGGGGGGAGGGCCTCCAGGAGGGAGTGTAGCCTGATTGGCTACCCTGTGCCTGCTGACTGTGATGTAAGTTGACCCTAATGATGTAATACAGGAGGCGGGTCGAACTGCCATAAAGTTCGCGTTCCGAATTTCACGCCACCACTGAGTGTGGTTTAGTGAGACAAAAACAACAGCATCATGACAGAAAACCACGTTTCTTGCTAGCGTGGATGATTGTTACACAGGAATCCTTGTATGCGTGGATAATGCTGAAACCACAGCAGACTAAAGTAACTGCAAGCATGAGTAGTGCAGCCTACAGCAGCCTCAACTCCCAGACAGACACTGTATAATCTGCAGACCCTTTCTATAGTAAGCACGGCCCACATAACAGCAGAATCAGCAAAACCAAATAAAGAAGAAATGGAGAAAATTACACCATGATGCGATTACAAAGTAAGGTAACAGTCTGAATAAAATGTGGAGTGAGAAAACATAGGATTTTATTACAGAAATGGGGCATATTATCCTTCTCTTCAGATTTCTTTATACGGCCAATAAAAGCACTGAAATTGCAGAGAAGATCATAAATGTGAAGTTCGGGAAAATATGCTTACTTTGGAAATTATCTGCAGCAATTGCAATTTGGAAACAGAATATTGAAGGAGATGTGTCTTCTTTTACAAAGAAAAATGTTTCTGTATAGTGTTAGCCCAGAGCAGGGCCGGTTCAAGCCGCACTGAGGCCCTGGGGCCAGGCCTGGATTTACATCACAGGAGCCTATAGGCACAGATGTTCTGGTACCCCTAGACTTTGCCCTCCACGTACCTACTAATCCCCGCCAAACTGCACTGCACTACTTCCCTTGCCCATCCCAGGTAGCTACAAGTGTCCCTTAGTATTAGGTAGCCAGAGGTACCCTCAGTATTAAGTAGCTGCTGAGTGAGTAACCTCTCGTTTACACTCTCATTAGGACTCTGCATAGGGATGTAGGGAGGGAGGCACTAGGGGAGGAGGAGCCACCTTTCCATCATCAGCGCCTGTAGGCACGTGCCTACAGTGCCTTATAGTAAATCTGGCCATGCCTGGGGCAAAAATAACCTGGGGCCCCCCTGATCCCAACCTCCTCTCTCCAGCAAATTAACCCCCGCCAAATCCCCTATAGCATTGCATTAGCAGGAGCTTTTCAAATCATTAGCGCTTAAAAAGCTCTTGTAGTGTGAATCAGTCTATACTTACCTTCATGATACATACGGGCTCCAGACAACTCCAGGCTCCTCCTTATGGTTCCGGCTGGTCCCAGATCAAGGATAACGCTCCCGAACAGCTGTGGACAGCAGTTGTAGCTGAGAATGCCCTTGGCACGCACAGTTTGGAAACAGCCACGTGGGAATGCATACCGAGAGAGTGCATATGGACAGATCATTCGCCGTAGGATCCCATCAAAGTTATTAACTGTAGCTATAGCGACAAGACAGAGGGGAGGCCAGACACAATAAGGAGTCTGGAGGTGTCTGGAGACTTTATATATTAATCGAGGTAAGTATAGCGTTTAACATTTTTTCTCCCCTCAAGTTTACTTTAATCTCGTCTCATCAGTCCAACGCTTCCATGGAGGCAACCTGTGCAATTGCCTCAGGGTTCCCAAGCACTGCCAGGCCCCCCAGGTCTCCCCTCCAAGCATGTAGGAGACCCTAGAGCAACTGCACAGTTTTCGGCAGTATGGCGATTCCTTCATTACTCCGCCCACTCCCATCTTCCTTCCCCCTGGCTGCTTCTCAGTGATCTGACCGGTGGCATATTATTACCCAATAACATGTGCCGAGCGGCAGAGGTTAAGCACCTCTGCTAGGATGAAGATGTGAGTGCACTGAGCAATGAAGGAGCAAGCCAGCCCAGAAAGGTGAGTCGCTTTGCTGCCACAAACACTGGGGTCCCAGGGAATCCTATATAGTTGAGGGGGAGATCCGAGGGGCTGCAGTAGGGGGATTTGGTAGAAATGAAGTAGTCTCTACTTGATGCTTAAAGGATACTCGAAGTGACATGTGACATGATGAGATAGACATGTGTATGTACAGTGCCTAGCACACAAATAACTATGCTGTGTTAATTTTTTTCTTTCTCTGCCTGAAAGAGTTAAATATCAGGTATGTAAGTGGCTGACTCAGTCCTGACTCAGACAGGAAGTGACTACAGTGCGACCCTCACTGATAAGAAATTCCCCTTTTTATCTTTCTTGCTCTGAGAAGCCATTTTCTGCTAGGAAAGTGTTTTATGGTTGGAATTTCTTATCAGTAAGGGTCACACTGTAGTCTGTAGCTTATGGACGGCCCCCTGTCTGTTATTGCTGTTTGTGTTACACCCCCCCCCCCCCAGAACTGACAGAGAAAGGGGGGGGGGCGCAATTTCATTGTTTGCCATAGGCGCTTTATTACCAAGATACGCCCCTGTCCTCCAGGATGGATTTTAAGATCTGCAGATGATTGTCTGATCTGCAGATGAATGTCTGTTAAACATGGTGTATATGATGATCTGCAGATCTCATAGACTATGAATGCATTTTGCAGGAACGGATCTTTTGCAGGAGCTGATGTTTTGCAGATACTGATCTGTTGCATTTGTACAGCATCTGTGTGTGCAGCGTCTTGCAAAGATTTCTGTCTGATGGAGAGTTCAGCTCCATAGAATAGACAGTGTAGAGTATGGCTCTCATACTACATGGAAGGGGGTAAAATTGGTCTGTGATCTTTCATTTTCCAAAGACTATAGTCTGATGTGTGTATGAGCCTTTCAACTCCACACAGAAATCTCTTTTTAGGTGGATGTACCGTAAAAGAAAACACCTCTCCGGTTTCTTTAGCTTCACAACGGCATTTCTTACTTCAAAACTAAACAAAAGCATTTTACATTTATTTCAAGTCACATTTGCCTGTTTAACACGAACTACGAGCCGCAATAGCTGTGAGCACAGGCCATTGTGTCTGCACTTCCTGTCATAAGCTGCCACCAACCTAATCATCCCCATAAGGAGTTGTTTTTCCACAACATGTTCCCCATGTACAGAATGTTAATAGCGGACTGAATAATATGAACAGGCTCTGCGGAGCCACTTGAAGCAGAGAAAAATGGCCCGGGCATTAAAAAGATAAAAGGGAAAAGGCCAGTAATGAATTTAGAGGAAAATGGACATTAATGGCACTAGCATTACTCATGTTCCACAAAGCAAATTATTGGATATCTGTCAAGCACACCAAATTATCTACTCATCTGCGACGTGGGGCCCTCTGAAGCCATCCAAACCAGCAAAAGCAAGACAATTTCAGCTAATTTTACTATTTATAACAATAGAACAGGCCATTAAGATAAATTAATGCCATTATCAAGTTTCTATGAGCACGACAAATACCACTTTTTCCGCATGCTTACCGCCTGTTGACTAAAATAAAATAGACAGTACAGGTACTATAAAGAAACGCTCCAAATAATTATTTTCTAGTACCTTGTTTCCCCATCTCCCCCATTCATTTGCTTTCACCACAATTAGTTCTGTACACAATATAAAGTAACGAAACGGTCAACACTATGCAACATTAGCACTAATTGGCCAATTAGGAGCTGCTTGCCAGCCTCTTAGACCCCGGCAATAACCATTAAACATGTTGTGTGTTTTATCCATTAATGCATTGTTTTGGATTCGTCATATAGAGTGCGTGCTGTGCTTACCTATGGGAGAGAGTGAATGCATAGAGAGCCATGCCATCATAAAAGCTAGATTGGAATCCAAAGCTGTATACTTTACATAAGCATCCGTTGGACAGCATACATATTGGTTTCACACTTATAGAAAAGAGCGCAAATTCTGATGTGTGTGTGTATGTGTGTGTGTGTGTGTGTGCGTGCATGCGTGCGTGCATGCGTGCGTGCGTATGTATGTGTGGGGTGTGTGTGTGTGTGTGTGTGTGTGTGCGTGCGTGCGTATGTATGTGTGGGGTGTGTGTGTGTGTGTGTGTGTATGTGTGGGGTGTGTGTGTATGTGTGGGGTGTGTGTGTGTGTGTGCGTGCGTGCGTGCGTGCGTGCGTGTAAAATTTCACAAATGCGCTAGTGCATATTTTATACATTAATACATTATTTTGTTAAAATTGTATTTTACAGATAAACATTCAAAGATTGTCTAAGATTTCTTTTAGGGCTCTTTCACACTAAGACGTTGCGTTTGATGCGACGTTAACCACTTTACCCCCCGCGGTACGAATTTATCCGTCCCTTTTTTCCCCCCTAAAAAAACAGGGACGGAGAAATCCGTACCTTCCGCGCCACCGCCGCTGTCTGCGCTCCCGCCGCTCGTACGCGCGCTCCCGCCGCCGCCCACTCGCCCGGAGATCAATGAACGGGAAAATCCATTCCCGTTCGTTGATCTAAGCCCCCGTAATGATCCGCTGCTTCTATTAGAAACAGCTCGATCATTGTGATTTATCCAGCCTCGTACTGCTTCTTGTAAGCGTCCTTCCGGACGCTTACAGGTCGCATGTAAACAAACACACTGTGGCCATCTTGTGGCCAAATAGTAAAACTACACCCTAAAGCATTTTACATATACAAACACATTAGTTTTACACAATAAATTAACTCATTACCTCCCACACTACCCAATTTTTTTTTTGTAATAAAAAAAAAAAATACAATTAAAAAAAAAACCATAAATAGTTATCTTAGGGACTGAACTTTTTAAATATTTATGTCAAGAGGGTATAACACTGTTACTTTATAAACTACGGGCTTGTAATTAGGGATGGATGCAAAACTGAAAAAAATGCACCTTTATTTCCAAATAAAATATTGGCGCCAAACATTGTGATAGGGACATAATTTAAATGGTTTTATAACCAGGACAAATGGGCAAATACATTTCATGGGTATTAATTACAATAGCATGCATTATTTAAAAACGATAATGGCCGAAAACTGAAAAATAATAATTTTTTCCCACATTTCTTCCTATTTTCCCATTAAAGCACATTTAGAATAAAATAATTATTGACATAATGTCCCACCTAAAGAAAGCCTAATTGGTGGCTAAAAAAAACAAGATATAGTTCATTTCATTGCGATAAGTAATAATAAAGTTATAGACGAATGAATGGAAGGAGCGCTGAAAGGTGAAAATAGCTCTGGTGTTTCAGGGGTAAAACCCCTCAGTGGTGAAGTGGTTAAGGTCGCATAACGTGCCCCTAACGCAATGCATGTTAGTATTGAAGTTGGACGTTATATTGAACTGAGTTATGCGTCTCTTGATGCGTACTTGATGTGTACTTTTTGACGCATAGCGATCGAACGAAAACGGCGCATGCGTCAAATTAAAAAAAAAAAAAAAACATTACTGAGCATGTGCAAACATTCTAACGCAGCTACATACGCGTATAACGCACAGCATGCTGCACTTTCATTTAACGTGCAGCGTTATACTCCTACGCACAGGGCCGGGCCTAGGCAGAGGCTGGGCAGGCTGCAGCCTATGAGCGCAGCCACTTGAGGGCGCATTTCTCAAAATCTCCAAGCCACACGCCTGCCACATATTGCTGTTCACTTTCCACCCGCCTGCTGCTTGTTTGTCTCTCCGCAGGCACCGAGCTAATCTCAGCCGCCTATGTAGGGAGCCCCACTTCTCCATAATAGCCGCGCTGTCATCACAGAGATGACAGGCACGGCTGTGGCATCATGTAACTAGGCAACAGCAGGAAGCTGGCTTCTGCTCTAACGGAAGTGGCCTCGGCTTCCTGCAGAGTAGAGATGGGAAGTTCGGATCTTTTCAATGATTCGGATGTTTCGAACCGGATCATTGAAAAGATCCGGATCTTTGATCCAAATCTCGGATCATTTTACTAAGGAAGTATTCTGGGGTGAAATGACTAGCAGGACAGGACTTTCCCTGCGGTGGACAGAGAAGGGGAGGGGGGTGGACACACAGAGAAGGGGAGAAGATGGAGAAGATGGACAGAGGGCAGGGAGTGGACAGAGAAGGGAGGAGGGACGAGCAGAGAGCAGAAATGTTTGTTTGCACACAATACCCACTTGCTGCAATCATATGCTTAACATATATTTCACCTATATGTTCATCTGTATACTTTGAATGCAAACGTAACACAGTGAAAGAAAGCATTCCCCAAAGCATTCCCAGAAGTGAAGTGCAGCAATCACAGTGCCTGCCCTTATAGCCCAGCACACTGTCTGTAAAGTTACTGAGCTATGCAAAAGTTTCCAATTTGTTCAATGTGCACAACTACGGAACAGACAGGCTATAATGAGCAGCACATTGCAGCCAGTATGTGTGCTCTACACATATCTGGCAGTGGCACCTATGTCCCCTCTCTCTCATCTACCTGTCCCTGCAAGGCTGGCTCCCCTCCAACAGAGCGATCCATCTCTGCTCTGTTTCCAGGACCCCGCTGCCCGCTGAGAGGCGAATCACTCATTTTGATGATTCGGATGATTCGACTCACAAAAGAGATTCGGATCAAAGATCCGAATCGTTCATGATCCGGACAACACTACTGCAGAGTTGCCTGAAGACTTTCTGCAAGTGTGAGCTGTGCCTGGACTGGACGGGGGAGGGACAGTGCCTGATAGCACTATGTAGGCCAAGACCTCAATGACGGAAGGTGGTGGGAACCCAGCAGCTTTCACATGCATGCCTGAACGAAGCAGGTATGCAGGGGGGATTGGAGTAGAGGGAGAGAGAAGAGAGAGAGCAAGAGGGAGAGGGAGAGAGAGAATGAACGAGTATTGTATGTATGTACTCTGTGTGACCTGTGTGTACTGTATGTGTTGTATGTGTGTGTGTGTACTGTATGTGTATGTGTGTGTATACTGTGTGTGTGTATATGTACTGTGTGTATGTATACTGTATGTGTGTGTACTGTATGTGTTTGTGTACTGTATGTGTGTGTACTGTGTGTGTGTGCGTACTGTATGCGTGTGTGTACTGTATGTGTGTGTGTGTAATGTTTGTGTACTGTATGTGTGTGTGTGTATACTATATGTGTGTGTACTGTGTGTGTGTATACAGTATACTGTGTGTGTGTGTGTGTGTGTACTGAACGTGGCATGCGCACTGGGGGGGGGGGGGGAAGCGCACTTTGGAGTCTCTGCCTCTGGTGCTGGGGAACCTTGTCCTGGCCCTGCCTACGCAACGTGGGCACTGTGAACAGCCTATTGATTTTTCATTGCTGTGAGTTGGGCTGTGTTACAGGCTACTGTAACGTGCGCCTGTAACGTCGCACTGTGAAAGCAGCCTTAAAGGAAAAAGGAACAATTTTACCAAGATGAGAAAGCATTCGAAAAACTGTTAATGGCTTATCTGAAATCTATCACAGATCCCCTGCTGGACTCTCTGCAATTTGCCTACAGGCCTAATAGATCCGCAGATGATGCCGTGAACATGTGTATGCATTATGTACTACAGCATCTAGACACCCCAGGAACCTACACCAGGATTTTATTTATAGATTACAGCTCTGCATTTAATACCATAATGCCATCTCTGCTACACAGCAAGCTCTCCCAGCTACACATACCTGAATCCATCTGCAAATGGACAACCGATTTCCTAACCGATAGGAGACAGCGTGTTAGACTTGGTAAACACACATCAAGCTCTCTGACCGTCAGTACTGGTGCACCCCAGGGCTGTGTGCTTTCCCCACTGCTCTACTCACTGTACACCAATGACTGCATCTCCACAGATCCATCTGTTAAAGTGAACCTCCGGACTAAAAATCGACTCAGCAGCACTGAAAAGGCCTGGTATTTCTTTAACAGTTTCACAGCATTAGAACTTTGTTTCTCTTATACAAGCCTCATTTTTAGCTGCACAGAAGGAAAACTGCCCGGGCTTTTTTCCCCTGATGCTGTGCAAAGCATGATGGGATTTCTGATGTTGTTGTTCTCATTCTGCTGTTTTGGTGCAATTTTTTTTTTTTTTTTTTTACTTTTGAATTTGACATTTGAAGCCTAGCGTGTGCAGCTGGGAGGAGTAATCCGGACACAGGACAGTTGGAACTGTGTCTCCTGCTCCTTGTCACCTCCTTTCAACCAAAAAGATGGCTGCCCCCATGACAAAGATGGCAGCCCCCATGAATCACAAACATGTGCCTGTTCTTTTAAAACAGGGTGGGTAAGAGATTATATTACCTATCTATTCTAATTAACATAACTAATGTAACTTGATGACAGTATGTTTGTTTAGGCTGAAGTTCCCCTTTAAGGTTCTGAAGTTTGCAGATGACACAACAGTAGTTGGTCTCATACAAAACGGGGATGAATCTGCATACAGGCATGTGGTGGGACAGCTTTCCTCCTGGTGCAGCAGCAACAACTTGGAACTAAACGCTCTCAAAACCATGGAGATGATAATAGACTTTAGGAGATCTACCCCCCAGCACCTCCCCTTAACCATAAATGGATCCACAATAACCCAGGTAGAGTCATTCGAGTTTCTTGGGTCCACGATTTCACACAACCTAAAATGGGATAACAATACGGCCACTATTGTCAAGAAAGCGCAACAGAGGATGTACCATCTACGGCAGCTGAAAAAGTTTGGCCTACCTCAAAATTTAATGGTGCAGTTCTACACTGCAATTATTGAATCCACCATAACATCATCTATGACTGTATGGTTCAGCTCCTGCTCAACATTAGAAAAGGTGAAGCTGCAGCGCATCATCCGAACAGCGGAAAGGATAATTGGCTGTAGCTTACCTCCGCTGCAGGATCTTTACGCTAGCAGGTGCAGAAAAAGAGCAACCAAAATTGCCTCTGACCCCTCTCACCCAGCTCACTCCATCTTCCAGCTCATGCCTTCAGGAGTAAGATTCCGGACAATCGCCACCAAAACCTCCAGACACAGGAACAGCTTTTTTCCTCAAGCGGTAGCCATACTTAATGCTGAACCACGTTAGAGCTGCTAGGACTTGATAGTAATCAGCACAGAACTGTAAATGAACAATTCTCACTTTGCTTACTGCCACTATACTTGCATAAATGTCCTTGACTTGTAATATACACACTGTCTGCCCTTGTATTGTTTTTGTTTTTGTTTGCATTTGTTAAGCAACTGCCAAGACAAATTCCTTGTAGGTGCAAACTTACTTGGCGAAATAAAATTGATTCTGATTCTGATATATAGTATATATAATCTTGGGCTTTGTTCACATCTAAAATTGAAATTGACGCCAGCGATTTTTGATTTTATGAGTGACTTTTTTCCCCTCCCGGCGCTTACCTGCGCGCTTTGTTTTTTTTTTTGTAGAGCGCTTTTTAAAGTGCTTTAGCAGAGCGATTTGTTTTTTCACTTCCTGACACAAGTGAACTCTTTGACCCGGAAAAAGAATAAATACTATACTATACTAATATACTAATGTATTTAATGTATTCATGTATTTATCCTTAAAAGCTCTGAGGAAATCGCTATAGCAAGCGCTTTTTCAAGCGTTTTGCAAATTCCCTATACCTTCTATTATAGGGAAATCACCCAAAAAATGGTACAGGCAGCGCTTTGCTGAGCGGATCGGAAACGGACCGCTCAGATGTGAACACTCTCAGAGGGAATCATTGCACAAGTGCTTTAAGGGCGATATACAAAATCGCTGGCTCTTAAAAAAAAAACGCAAAACGCCCTAGGTGTGAACAAATCCTATCTGTCTCTTTGTTTGAAGCTGAAATAAGCTAACAACAGGAAGGGGTAACTGGGAGTATCAGCACAGGATCAGCCCTGAGTTGTGAACAGACGTTTTGAATTTGCTTAGTTGTCCATAATTCCTGTGTGCTTATATAAATGAAACCTACTATGGTGTCTGCAAGAAAAAAAAAACACGATTGATCTAAGAGTTTGTTCTTTTCTGACATTTACCTTTTACGGAAAAGTATAGCATTTTCATTTTTCTTTCATCATTGTATTATTTATTATTAGATTTAGTACAATATTTTTTTTTTATCATTAGTATTTTTGATCAGTTAAACACCAATAAAATAATCCCTTAGGCCCCTTTCACACATAGTTACATAGTTATTTGGGATGAAAAAAGACATACATCCATCAAGTTCAACCAGAGAACAAAGTACAACACCAGCCTGCTCCCTCACATATCCCTGTTGATCCAGAGGAAGGCGAAAAACTCTTACAATCCAATTAGCCCCAAAAGGGAAAAATTCCTTCCTGACTCCAGATGGCAATCAGATAACATCCCTGGATCAACACCACTGGGCATTACCTAGTAATTATAGCCATGGATGTCTTTCAATGCAAGGAAAGCATCTAAGCCCCCTTTAAATGCAGAATTTGCCACAACTGGTATGCAATTCTCATAGCAATTCAAGACAATTGGAATTGCAAATGTGAAAAACGCATGCAAATTTGAGGTTAATTAGATACATTATCATGAAAACTAACTTGATTGGTATACAAGAAAAATTTGCATTCCAAAAAAACACATAAAAAATGTGCACAAGCAAAAGAAGATTTGGAACAAAAAAAGTATGAAAGCTGCCTCAACCACTTCGGTACAAGCAGCCTCCGGACCCTTAAGATGAGGGACCGCTGGCACAGAAAAATGGGGTCTACCAACCTCATGCCGCACAGATTTGCCGCTGCCGCCACCTTCCCTTCGCTTAAGCTCACTAGCTCTACTGTCGCCAAGACCGCAGGGCTCTGTGAGCCGGTCAGGAGTTGATTTCATTGGCTCCTGACCCTGTGACCAATCCACTTGCCAAAGTGGTAACCCCTAGCTTAGGGTAAAACGTCAGAATAGAATGAAGTAGGAGGCGCCCGTGATATGTTTGTATTGTGATTCAAAATTGTAGATGGATAGCCATACGAGTGGCAGATAGAGATAGTGAAGGTTTATAGTAATAAATAAATAAATAGGGTAACGGATGGTCCTACCTTATGAAAGTAGTCACTCTGCTATAAGGTATAAAAAAGTAAAAAACTTTATTGGGCACTTTTGATTGACAACGCGTTTCGCGGAATAGCAACCGCTTCCTCAGGTCGAGTACCGTGCCTTTGAAAAAAGCATATAGATACACACAGGGCACTTAGAACAAACTTACTGTTGCATTTCCATATAAACATAGTGGATTAAAATGAGCATAAAAAAGAAGCATAATAAGACATTACCAGTATAGGAAAAACGCATGTATATATTAGTGGCCAATCGGCCAGTACAGAATAATACATAAATAGAGCAATCATCATAAAAAATAAATAAAAAATCATAAAGAATAAATAATCCATCACTATCCAAGTAACAGGCAGGATGGCTGGTATTGGTGTGATAAGAATATCAGCCCTATGAAATATATATAGTAAAGCATAAGCATACAAAGTGACAGAATAAAATAAACACGGTTTGCAAATAATCATTATGTAGAGATATAATATGTATATATATAAAAATGTCTGGGAGAGACAGGGGGAGAAGTGTATGCTAGGTTTTATAGCTGGAAGGGTGCTGGTAAGGCTGAGGATAAGATGTGTGGGGGAAGCCTATATGTAACCTGGCAGGTATCGTGGACTGCTATGGGCAGAGGCCAGGTGGAAAGTAGAGGGTGCTCTGTTTAGGAGCGTAAGTAATGGGAGAGTACTGGGATAAGGATGGACATAAATGTATAAGGGCTCTATGTGGAGATGATGTGGAAATGGAAGAGGATAAAAAAGTGTCCTCCATGTCAAAAAATGGGTAAGGACGGAGGCTTACCTTGTAGCAATTGTAGGTGATCCTAGGCGCCTGTGAGAGGGGCGCTGGTGGCGGAGGTGGTATAAATAGTCCTCTGACGGCGGGAGGGAAGTCGGGTGGGTCCGTGCAGGACACGGGACGTCACCGCGCTAGTCGCAGTGTGTGACGTCAAGGGGGGGTCGGGTCACGCGATAGGAATTGCCAGACCTAGGCGGTGGGGCAGCGCAACGTTATACAACGTTATACATATGCATAGTACACACAGAGGTACAGCAAATTCTCAGTAAAAACAAAAACCAATATGCATTTGATGGAACTGAAGTGTATGCGGAGTGGGAAATGGAATAATACTGCTATTGTGGGGTCCAAGAATTATTGATGTCACGGTATGGAAAGTAGGTAACAGTGGTTGCTTGGTTCGCAAACCCAATTTTGTGAGTATAATATCATAGAATTACCCATTGAACCATCACCATTACTCTACATACTACACCATATTGGGCTCCCGTTTTCTCTTCCCGTCCTTTTCTTGTTTTTTACCATAGGGTGTAGACTTCAACTTCCTTGCCACATGCACACACCCTGGCAAGGAAAAACAGCTCCCGATTAGGGCGTAGATTACAACTAGTGCAGTCCAGAAGTGGTTAAGTTTGAACTCTAGACTAAATTTTTACTAAACTTACAGGTAAGAAAACTTACCCTGACAAATTGAAGGACATGGTGCTTGTGGGTGTTGATTTTGATTTTTTCCTAGAATTCTTACCTAGAAAACTTCTTTCTTTCCTAGAAAACTAAATAATATATATACTGTATTTTTCCAGCAATATATATGTCATAACTTTATAGCATTTCAATGTTCCAGAAAACTAAGTAAGAGCTAGTCCATAGTGGTCAGTTGCATTGCAGAATAATTCTGCATGTCAACTCACTGCCCATACAATTCTATGAGGCTGTTCACAGTACAGCGTTGTAACTGATCACGTTATTCTAACTCCCTGCAAGAAGGCTTTGTATTAAAGTTTATGTCCAGTCCCCATTGCAGTTATGACCACTGTGAGGCTGCTATTAATGATGTCACAGGGGAGATGATCTCAGCTTGTGTGAGATTTCACATAGACGACGCCCCTTTGAGGGAGGGTAGCTGATGACAAACACACCCATGATCTTTAACCTCCTACTAAGCTCAGAAGTAATGGCTGCCACCTATATAACCCTAGTTATGAAAAGAGAAGGGGGAAAAGTATGCACTGAAATGCTCATAGGCTTGAAGGAGTGTTCATTTATCTTTGTATGTGTCAGAGTGGTGCAGCTAAATATTTTAAATAAAAAACAAAAATGTTTGGTTTGGGTCCACTTTAACAGTACAATAATCAAGATTCAGTTTTTGTTACATTTCTAAGGCTTTCTTACCTTATCCAAGACATTCAACTATTTTACGCTTTTCAGCAACAAAGAGATCATTTTTCTTTCCCATATTGCTCGTAAATGGTGGTCTGCTTAAAGGGGCACTACAGCGAAAAACTGTAAAATTTAAAATATGTGCAAACATATACAAATAAGAAGTACATTTTTTCCAGAGTAAAATGAGCCATCAATTACTTTTCTCCTATGTTGCTGTCACTTACAGTAGGTAGTAGAAATCTTACAGAAGTGACAGGTTTTGGACTAGTCCAACTCTTTATAGGGGATTCTCAGGGATATATTTATTTTAAAAAGCACTTAGTGAATGGCAGTTGCTCTGTCCAACTGCCAGAAAACTGTGTAGGGAGCAGGGAAGCTGGCCAGCATCATTGTTTAAATCCTTTTTCAGGAATATCTTTATAAAGAATAAAAGCCTTGCTGAGAATTCCCTATGGAGAGATGGACTAGTCCAAAACCTGCCACTTCTGTCAGATTTCTACTACTTACTGTAAGTGACAGCAACATAGGAGAAAAGTAGTATATAATGAACAGAGGCGCCAAAAGTATAAGATTAGATTAAATGAGCTTAAAAACCAACTTAAATGGCAAAATTGAAGGAGGAAGTGGTGGTCTTACCTCCCTCAAGCAGACACGACAACGACTGCGATTCAGACAGTCAAACACATTTATTAGGAACTCCAAAAAGAAATGCAACGCGTTTTGCAGGTTCAACCCCGCTTCATCAGGCAATATAGGGAGGAGTATTAAACAATCTGCACAAGGATTCAAATTAAGCGCCTCTGGTTTTTAAACTCATTTAATCTAATCTTATACTTTTGGCGCCTCTGTTCATTGTATACAATTTTGAGTCCACCCTTGGTGGAGGGTTGCTACCCTTTCTTCCTGTCTACAGAGAGCGACTTCTTAATCCTGAGTAGGGTCAGGACAATCTCCCCACCTGCCTTTACAGTGGTTGCCTGCTGGTGACCCTGACTTGTGAGTATCTAGCAATACAAACTTATTGCCACCTTGTCCAGTACGAATTACACTATTGGGGCTCTTGGTGTTCCCTGTTTTTATAGGAGAAAAGTAATTCATGGCTCATTTTACTCTGGAAAAAATGTACTTCTTATTTGTATATGTTTGCACATATTTTAAATTTTACAGTTTTTCGCTGTAGTGCCCCTTTAATAATGTGGAACATCTTTCTTTAGTAGTTTTTCCTTTAATCAGACTCACCTGGCAAACTAGTTATGAGAGGTGTCCGAGATTGATTTCATGATCAAAAGAGCTCTGAGACATAATACTATCCATGAGTTTAACTGAAAAACAAAATATTGAATCTTTATGACACTTGAATACAATTTGCATAATAATTTGGAAGGTGGTGTACAGATTCTCTTTACCATGTGACTATGAGTGTGTGTTTTGTTGCTTAGGAAGCAGAGAAATAATATATCCCATATGCACCGTATGCATATTTTCAACTAAGCGTTAGCATAATATTGAACAAACGATGCTGTATACACTATCTTTGATCTTATTTTATTAAGCTCATTAGATGAATTCAGTTAATATTTGAAATTCCATTAGCCGGTATTTCAGAAAGGCAGGATACGACTGGGAATAATCTGTGAATAGTGGCTTGTGTAATTAGTATCATACAGCTCCAGCAGATTAACCACTTCTGCCCGACACTTTGTAGGGGCTTAGAAAATATGAAGTGGGCCCTCTGTCTGCTCCGTCTGCATTAGGGAAAGACGTGATAGCATTTATAAAAGTGGAATTCATCTACTTAGTAATCCCATCTGTGCAGTCTCCAGGGGACATTATTAACACATTTATCTAATTACCTAAAACAGCACTAGCAAGCAACCTGGCTATAGGATAATGTATTCATACTGCCTGCGTCTATTGCTCTAGTAGGGGGCGAACAACAAATATAGAAGAGATTACTGGCAGGGGGATCGCATTCGGGATAGGAGTATTCGGGAACATGAACTGCATTAATCGAAAAAGAGCAAATAGACTGGTGTCCCTATATTCAACAAAAGTCTTGTTTGTCCGAAGTTCTACTGAAGGCTGATTCAGCAGGGAATCACTGAAGCTGCCCAGACAAAGCCCAATAAATCCTATCATCAACAGACACCGTTCAATTAAAGTACCAGCTGGTTGCTATCAATAGATGTACCAAATAGAATTTCCATTGGAATTATTCTTAAAATCTTGAATTCAAAAATGTTCTTAATCATTCGATATTAAAAGCAAAACTGGAACAAAGCCTTGGTTTACATACATGTTTTCCATCATATTTCATAAAAATAATTTGAAAGTGGAACTAAACTCAGAACTTGCTCTCTGTTCTAAAATATTAGCCACAGCATGATAACCTTTATGGAAAAAAAGTATTACAGTTCATGGAAAGCCTATAAAAATCCTGAAGTTTTAATTGTATTCACTTCACCAGAAGTGCTGTAAGGGTTAAACCTGTGTTTACACAGGTCAGAAAGCTGGCCTGGCACAGCTCACACGTTTCACATCTATGATTCACAGCTGCTGATAAGACACTCTGATCTAGCTTAACAAGCACAGAGCAAAGTCTCAGTGAATTTATTCAGCAAACATATGTGAAGTAAAGTCTTTTCATTGTGTGATGTGCTAGAGTAAAGGTCCACTTTAAAACAAATATGCCTTCAGCAAACATATTGCAAAAATGTTTCAAGTTTGCAATATAAAAATCTAATGTTTAGGCTGCAATCTGTCATTGGTACCAATGTCTGCACCACGGACAGCCTGTTGCTGTTGAATGCTGCTTCTTCTGTTTATCCACAGTCGATGACTTCTTTAAATTTTCCACTGATGATTCTCATTGGGTCACATCAATGAACCAATGGAAAGCCCTGGTCAGAAATTCATGAATGCCACTGACAGGGCTCCTCATTAGTCTTCGGTTAGGATAGATTCTACCAAGTCAGAAGAGATACTGTAACCCTCTAAAAGAGGGTAATGTACAGTGTAGATGCATTTACATGTGTGAGGTAAACTTAGCATCTAAGGCTAAAATTTGCCTTAGAAATTAGCATGGTGGAATCAAAACAGCGCATAGATAGGCCAAAGCGGCCGTATGGTCGCATAGACTGGTTGGTAAGGCGACCATGCATACAAAGCAGTGGAACCTTCTGGAAGCTCCGCGCGGCCAGGCAGAGAGCACAGCGCAGGCACAGAGAGGCAGAGCGCGCGAGACACAGCCAGAGGGAATTGGTTTAAACCAGTTTCCCTCAGCGCTCTTCAGTCAGTCAGGAGGCGGCGGTGAGGGAGGAAGGAGGCTAGAGAGAGAGAGCGGCCGCAGCAGTAACCCCATGAGGTAAAGCAGGGACCCGGCGGCAGCACAGGGACCACCAAGAGAGAGAGGAGGGAAGCGGTAACAGAGCCAGGCAGTGACCGGAGGCCAAGTTGAAGGACAGCAGGCAAGATCCAAGCTAGCATGGAAAGAGAGAGATCCTGTCAGGCCAGATGAGTATAGGCCTTGCGCCAGCATAAGCCACAAGTGTGTTCAAAAAGGACCAGCATTCAGTGGAGGTTTTCTGAAGATAGAGACAGTTAACCCAAGTTACTGAAGGGCATATTCTGATGAGAGTGGTGTGACTAAAATCTTCCTGTCTGATAAAGACAGTGACATTGTGATGATTATCAGTTTATTAATGCAAGATAGTGCTGCCCTGCCAGATAACAAAGACTGTAATTAAGTACAATAAGTGTAAGTGCCTTCTTGTCATCAGCAAAGTGATCAGCTCTTATAGCCCCCTCAGAACTAACACAGTCAGCCGCTCGCAGTGATCCTGACTCAAAGACATTTTTCCTGTCAGTCTGCTCAGTTCATAAGTCATCAGTTGATTTGTTCTGCAGTGTTTACTAAAAGCTTGATTTAAGAAGTGAACCAAAGTGTTTTTTTGTTTTGGCGGAGTGCACAGCCTGAGAGAGAGAAAGAGAGCAAAAGCCGTGGAGACAAAGAGAACCTGTCAGTGAGAAATAATTAAGTCTGTTAACCTGTCAACATTAAAGAAGAAGATTGGAGGAGGAGTTTCACTGCATCTTGTGTCTTGTAAGTGAACTACAGTGAAAATTGGAGTGACATAAAGAGTCAACAGAGTGGAGATACAAGTTTTGCAACACATAAATATTAGAGCTTACTCAGCATAATGTTCAAATAGCATAAGAAAAGAGTTCTATTGAAGGAGTGAGATATTGATGGTATAGCTGGGTGCATTGGTCAATTTTGTGCTTTTATTTTGTTTTCTTTTTATTTCTCTAACCCTTTTTGATTATTTGATTCTTTCTTTATTTTGTTTATTATTTTGGGAAGTCCCTATCCAAACAAGTGGTGCCTAAGAGATACAGTAGTTTGAGTATTGCAGTATATAGACTAAAAGTCTCAGAGATCTTCTGAGTAAAGTGAACATTCATTTGGATGCCAAATTGCCAACCATCGAACTGTGGAAATTGCTTCATTACCATAGAAAAGAGAGTCATTAGTCCCCTAAGGTTTTACTGAGCGATATAGTTTGGACTTGGCTACAAGGGACTGAGACTGTATAGGAACTGAATTGCTCAGTAGACCTGTCCCTACCCAAGCCCCTATACCTCAGTAATGGTACTGTGATAAAAGGTGTTGTACTGTAAAGTGGTTGATGATTGTACAAGAAGATCTGTTTTAGCTCAATTTTATTTAAAAGTTTCTGTGTAACTTAACCTTTTTATTCTGCAGCTTTCACTGGTGCACCGGCTGTGAAGAGGAGAAGATTGTATTGAGGTAGGTATTGACCTATGATGTGCAAGGAAAGTGTATTTGTGTGTTGAGAGTTACTGGTTGAGAAAAGTTACCAGTTGACCACTGTTAGGTCACAAATAAATCCTTGATTTTCGCATCTGAGTCAGTGTCTGGTGGATTCCTCTCAGCTGGGGCCGAGTGCTAAGGATAAATCGGGTTACAATACAAATGGAAGATAAGAAGAACGCGCATGATGACGGACATTTAACAGAGGAAAAAAAAAGAAATACATATCAAGATAAAAGGGAAAAAAAACAGAAGAAGATGTTACATGACTAGCAAAGTACATGACTTTACATGACTTTAAAGAAAAAACTCTTGCTCCCAAATCTGTGACATTTTTTTAGCTGAATGTTTGGAAGGAGATGTGCTTTTGCAATTGAAGTACTTCCTCTTTCCTGCCTCTTTTTCCACGGAAAATAGCAAAAAACAAATTGCAATTTTTTTTTGCGTTTTTGCGCTTTCCTGTACTTTGGCCTTAGTTGCAACGCAGAAAAACTGCAGCAAGGTCAACAATTGCCTTTTGGGAATATCAGAAAACATTCAGTGTGATTTCATTCCCAAGATTTCCCATCAAAAACATGCTGACCTAGCAATCAGCACAACGACAGGGTTCCAAAAATCGTATTGGAACGCAGTTGGTGTGAAAGGGGCCTAAATGTTGGGAGGCAAGGCCACGGAAGGTGTATTTTATATGAGGGTGGCCAACGTGATTTCTCAGTCCTGCTTTCTGGAGAAAGTTTCCAATGGACTGGCGAAAGGCAAGAAATTCAGCAGCGAGAATGAGGTCATTACTGACCTTTGGAAATTATGTAGCAAACAACCCACATATTTGTTTTTCTCAGCAATGAGTAATCTGCTGAGCACAGGCACGGGCTAGGGATGTGTATAGTGACTCACAGCTTTTCTCTAAAAAGTTCCAGTTAGAAATACTGTAAAACCCGCGTTATCCAAACCTCAGTTAAAGGGACCCTGAACAGAAGTTAAAAATGCCATACTGAACTTACTTGGGGCTTCCTCCAACATCGCTCCCCCTTGTGGTCCCTTGGCTTCTTCAGGACTCCCTCCATTCTTTTTGACGGCTGTTATGCGCTGCCCATCTGCGCGCCTGTCTCACTTGTGCACCCTTTGCTATGACTGTCCTTGCGCATGCGCGGTTCTTGAAACAATTAACCGATGGGCGTGTCAAGAATTAACCGATGGCAGCAAGACAGGTGTGCGGACGGACCGCACATGCGCAGTTGTGCACAACATCCTGGCCAAGTCGCGCGCTAACAGAGCCACCAGTGGAAGAGTGGAGGGAGCCCAGAGGATGTCGACCAACCTCACGGACTACGGGGAGCTGAAGGAAGAGCCAGGTAAGTTCAGTATGGCATTTAACTTCTGTTCAAGGTCCCTTTAACCAGCATTGTAAGGGTCCATTCACATTTGCAAATCACAAAACGCTAGCGCTTCTGCTAGTGTTTTGCTCTGGCGATTAACGTGAAAAATCGCCATTCACACTTGGGGCGATTTTCTAATCATGCCTAGCGATTTTTGGAGCGTTTTGGTGTAGTGTTTATTTGTTGTTACAGTACAGCTGTAACTGAACAGCTTTTGGAACAAAAACGCTTGAAAAATCACACTCTAGCACTTTTCAGAGCGATTTTCCACTTTCCTATACTTAACATTGAGGCTGAATCGCCTCAGAAATGCAGCCCCCGAGTTTTGGAAAAAAGCTCATCGCTCTGGTGTGCTCCATCCCATTCAAATACATTAGCCAATCGCTTTTCAAAGCAATGGCATTTTTAAAAGCCCTCAGAAGCGCTCTTGGTGTACTAGCCCATACTAAGAGTTCTTTGCACTGAGGGAGATATTGCTTGCTTGGCAGTTGGAAAAAACGTTATTTTCCACAACGCAATGAGGTTCATAGCAAACTGTCAGGACCATGGTCATGACATCACACTGTGGGAGGGTTCAATTCTTGGTTAAAGTTTCTTTTTAAGATCGATCAGGGACTAGTAGATCGCTTCAAGAAGAGTCTCACTACAGCTATTTCAGCCAAAAGGGGTAACACCTGCTATTAGGGGGTAGGGTGTCCTAACTTTTTTCTCAGTTGAAATATACACATTTTTGTAGATATCTTTTGTTTAAAGGGGAACTTCAGCCTAAACAAATACACTGTCATTAAGTACCATTAGTTATGTTAATTAAAATAGATAGGTAATATAATCTCTTACCCACCCCGTTTTAAAAGAACAGGCAAATGTTTGTGATTTCATGGGGGCAGCCATCTTGTTCATGGGGGCAGCCATCTTTTTGGTTGAAAGGAGGTGACAGGGAGCATGAGACATAGTTCCAACTGTCCTGTGTCCTGATCACCCCTCCCAGCTGCACGCAGTAGGCTTCAAATCTCAAATTCAAAAAAATTGCACCAAAACAGCAGAAGGAAAACAACAACATTAGAAATCCCATCATGCTTTGCACATCATCAGGGGAAAAATGTCTGGGCAGTGTAGCGATTGGTGTCAGCACGCAGAGAGAATCTGATTATTGGTGATCTGCAGTATCACCAAGAATACAGATATATACCTGATTATTGATGATCTGCAGAATCACCGATAATACAGATATATTGCTAACCTCTGGACACCTGAAGCGTGTAAGTGTTTGGTGTAACAGTAGTAATTGGACCACCGGGGTAGCAGGTGGTCCAATGAGTAGAGACAGACTCTACTGCAGTCAAGGACTCCAGGAGAAGGAGACCCTGACTGATTTTGCAGCAGTGCCCCCTCTGAGGAGCACTGCTCCCCCTGCAGGAAGGCTGAGCACCCAAGGGGTGGGTGACAGCCAGAAAGGTCGGGCAGGCCGGGTCAGCAGCACACAGACAGATAAAGTACAAAAACAGGAAGCTGATTCGGTATCCAAGGCAAGCAGGGTTTGGCAACAGGTAATCAGAAATGCAAGGTACCGAATAGGAAGCAGAGGGAAAGTCAGGAAAGCAGTTAGTCATAACAGATATCAAACAATGCCTAGTATGGGTGTGAGGTCCGTGGTCTCTACACTCTGGAACTAGTTTGATGTATAACAGAATGATAACACAAGTTCCCTAGTCTGGGTGTGAGGTCCGTGGTCTCTACACCCTGGAACTAGTCTGATGTATAACACAATGATAACACAGATTCCCTAGTCTGGGTGTGAGGTCCGTGGTCTCTACACCCTGGAACTAGTCTGATGTATAACAGAATTATAACACCGGTTCCCTAGTCTGGGTGTGAGGTCCGTGGTCTCTACTCCCTGGAACTGGTCTAAGGAATAACACAGATGATACACAGTATTCCTAGTCTGGGGTGTGAGGTCCGTGGTCTCTACACCCTGGAACTGGTCTAAGGAATAACACAGATGATACACAGTATTCCTAGTCTGGGGTGTGAGGTCCGTGGTCTCTACACCCTGGAACTGGTCTAAAGAATAACACAGATGATACACAGTAAACTGGCTAAGTGTGGATTTCCAGGTCCACCTGGTTCCATCACACTGAAGGATCTGACCAAGGTCTGAGTGCTAACACATAGGTATTCGCAACGCCAGACAACCAGCAACTGAACAGCAAGAGATATATATAGTAAAGCGCTCCACAGCGCCGCCCAGCTCCCATCAACCAATCACCTGCTGAGCTGGGATCAGCTGACTGCCTCGATCAGCTGACCCTTCTCCTATTGGCATAAAGAGCCTGTCTTGCGGCGCGCGCGCGTAGCTCTCCATCTGTGTGCACTACTAGGTCCAGACAAACCAGAAGCATGTTGCTGCGGGGAAACTGCCGCTCTGTGCGCGGATTCCGCCGCCTCACTGTCAGAACGCGCGGCGGTTTCTCCGCAATCCGTCACAGGCAGTTTTCTTCTGTGCAGCTAAAAAATGAGGCTTGGGTAAGAAAAACAAAGTTCTGATGCTTTGAAACTGTTAAAGAAACCACAAGCCTTTTCAGTGCTGCTGGGTAGATTTTTAGTCTGGAGGTTCACTTTAAGCCATTTGGGACCAAAGTAAGTGAAATCTACATCCTGTTTATGGCTGTCAATCTCTAACAGGTTGTAGATTTCACCTCCTGCCATGATCGCCGCTCTTCTTCTTGTTGCCACAGCACACCGCTCCCTTTAGCTGTCTGAATGACAGCTGAGCTCCGTGCACCAGTCAGGAGTGGCAGGCATGCCACTGATTCTTTAAAGAATTGGGGCATTACTTGTTTTACCCTGCTACCCACATTGTGACATCATTTCCTGACAAACATGCCCCCGCTAGCATGTTCCCGGAAAATAAAGGCTGCTGGGTACAGTGGCGTAGCTAAGGAGCTGTGGGCTCCGATGCAAGTTTTACAATGGGGTCCCCCAAGCACTCTATACATAACAATTGAAACGGCGCACCAAAACCTGACAATGGCAACTAGAGTGTCAGAGGTGCAAGAAGGGGATGGGGAACAGCTAGTTAATGATTACCACTATTCAAAGTATCTATAGAAGTGATTATTATGAGCACAGGACCAATAGAGAGCTAATACTGTAGTTGAGGGAGGGGCCATCGGGGCCCCTCTGGCCCAAGAGCCCCGATGCGGTTGCAACCTTTGCACTCCCTATTGCTACGCCCCTGGCTGGGTATTGGTTACTGGATAAATTAATGAGCTATGGTTCATTTACAAAAGTATCTGTGCTCACCCACAAAATTCACTTTGGTGAATCTTTTTAATCATTTTTGCATCTAAATTGCTGCTGTGATACAGAAAACACAGTTTTCAGCTGCCCTACACTACTTCTTAAGGATTAAAAATTAGTTGCAACTAGGGAATTCTTACACGATAGGAGATGCTGTCTGTAACAAGGTTTTATAAAACCGTGGGGCTGTCATGGGCAACACCCACATCATTGCCTCCTGCTTCCTAAAACATCCCTGTAACATGGCCCTTTTTCCTGAAGGCAGCTTCTTGCTGTGTGAGCTACAATGGACTTTTTAGCAAAGGACGATGTGAGCTGCAGCTCCCACACAATTAAAGTTATACTTCCCCAGTGTGCAATGTTATCTTTTTAATGACTAACTCCCAGCCCCATCACCACGGGGGGCCTACTATTTTACCTCGGTGCGTCTCAAACATTGCCTGCAGCTTTTTACAAGTTGCCAAGTTCAGCTGCAGAGCTTGTGAAAAGTGCTTTGTCTGGCAGTCCGGGATGCATCTATGACCTTATTTAACAAGTAGGAAAAGGCTTCGTTATTTTTTTTCTAGGGATAGTAATTTCACTAATTTTACAGTCAGTTGAACAAGAATAGATTGATTTGTGGAAAGTCTTTACAAAGAGAACCAGAACTGTGCTGCCTTGATAGACATAAAGCACATGTTGATATATTTAGAGCAGAGTGAAAGTCTATTAGGGATTTTAGAAGGGGGGGGAGGGGGGGGGGTTCCTGTCACCTGCCTGTAGGCCCAGGTGCTGACCTTGCTCTTATTCCAGGCTTCCTGTCATGAGGCAAAGAAAACCAATCTAGGGCTTTGTGTGAGGCCTAGGTTTTCTCTTTGTGAGAGATCAAGATGTCTGGCTTCAGCAAACACAGGATGGGAAAGAATACAGGGGCATGGGGGCAAGCTGGAGGTCAGAACGGGTTAAATTTAGCCAACATCTTAAAGGTTATAGCCTAACAAGAGCAACTATTTCACAAAGAATTGCAATTTGTTTCTTTTTTTTTGGTCAGCCATTATATTTTCGCCATTCTATTGACTGTGGCAGCTTAACTAAGTTTTTATAAGTTGAGGTCCTTTTTTTTTGTCCCTTTCAAAAGAAATGCAGGTGGGAAGAGTACATGATTTTTGAATTAAGAGTTGAAAATTGGCCCCCTGCCTAGATGGGTGACAAAAAGTACATCTATAATATGGTGGGGATGCCTCGGGCGGCGACTCTGCTGTGACAGAGATCGCTATAAGGTAAATATATTCAGGCCTGGCTGCTTTGTGCAGTTATACGCTTGGCATCGCGTCTTTTTTTACTTTTGTCTGCCTGAAGCGAGAAATTAAATTGTCTTTCCAAGATTTATTTCGCTGGTCTAATCCATCTAACTAGCCGGTGGCATTGTGTTTCTATGGGCCATAATAAAGCCCCATTGAAACAAGTGTCTACTATTAATTTAGTGCCGGATGCCAGGCAACCAGGCGGTTTCTGCTTTGTTATACGTTTGCTGCCTATAATTATATATAAATGTTCAGTTACTCACAGAGCAATAATGGTTCTGTAATCGGGCTTTTTATTAGTGGAAACAATGTTGAAGTATTTTGTAATACTTTTCAGATTTCAATGAACCATTCACATTGCCCTCATTTATATTATCTGCGGTGATACACACACACCCGGGCTCATTGTGGATAGATAGATGTGAACCTGTATTCTTCTAGTGACTTTAGAGACAACCTACGCTGGCACATGTAGAAAATGCGGTTTATTGTAGCAAACGTGAAATGAAAATAAACTTTATTTATTACATTTTTATTTTCAGTTTAAAGCAAACCTTAACTGAAAATTAAGTCAAAATTTACATACACACATCATGCTGATCTCCAGTGTAGTCTACTCATCAATTTCTTTTTCCTCTCCTGCATCCCGTTTGTCCACTATGATCAATGGAATTCTCCAGTCCTCCATTTTGAAAATGGCCATTACCCCATAACAGCTTCCTGGCCAGCACACTGTTTAACTGTAATATTGCCCATTTGAGCCATAGGGAAACAAATGGACATTACCTTGCACACTAGCTATAACTGACAGCAATTGATATACTGTATTTTATTCTTGACAAAATCTTGTCAGAAAAGAAATGAATCTTTGTAAGAAGAAAATGGTGAGCTTCTGAGAGGAACTGATGAGGAGGTATGTATGAAATATTCATTTGCAGCTCGTGTTTATGTTAAAGTGAATCTGCAACTTTAAAAGGTGCCCCTGGGAGGGGGGGGGGGAACTTACCTCGGGAGAAGGAAGCCTCTTAAAACTATTGAGGCAGCCATGTAAATACTTACCTTCCAGGCTCCAGCACAGGCACAGTAGCGGCTCTCAGCTTGGAATCAGGTGGAAATAGCCGATCCCAGTCAGGACCCAACTGGGATTGGGTATTTCCACCTGATCCTGATCCGCTACTGTGCTGGAGGCGGGGAAATAAAATATTGCAGGGGCTACTGCGCCACAGCCTGACAAACTGTCGGCTGTGGCTTATGAAAGGCACAGCGGGCCCACCGTGGGATGGAGGACAGGGGAAGCCTGGTTAGGATCCAGAGGCATCCCCCTCCCAAGCTAAGTACCCTCCAGGGGCACTTTTTTAAAGTTAAAGGGAACCAGAGACGAGGGAAAGCTGAAAAATGGAAAAAAGATTTTATACATACCTGGGGCTTCCTCTAGCCCTATAAGCCTGGATTGCTCCCACGCCGCCGTCCTCCGCTGCCTCTATCGCCGGTACCGGGTCCTGTTACTTCTGCCGGACGCGACCAGTCTTCCGCATGCACAGGGGCTCCCTCCGCCTCTGTACGCATGCGCCTGCGCAGTACGGAGGGAGCGCACTGCGTTTGTGTCGCCTGGCTCGACTGGCCAAAATGACGGGACCGGGTACCGGCGGACAGAGGCTGCGGAGAAAGGCGGCGTGGGAGCAATCAAGGCTTATGGAACTGGAGGAAACCCCAGGTATGTATAAATCTATTTCTTCTTCATCTCTGGTTCTCTTTAAAAAGTCTCTTTTTAATAATTTTACTTGGTTCAGGTTCACTTTCTTTGGCTGCTTTGACACTTGCGTTCACATTAGTGGGTTAGCAGTGTGGTGCGACAGGGCCGTTGACAATAATGCAGTGCATTACCGCATAATGAACATAACAGTTGCAGTGAAGCACAGGGCCGGGCCGAGGCATAGGCTGGAGAGGCTCCAGCCTCAGGGCGCAGTGTAAGAGGGGGCGCAGAATTCATTCAGCTGTCATTCCTAATTGTGTATGAAGCAGAGACAAATAAGAAAAGGGGATACATGGCAGTGACTGCAAGCCAGATAACTAGAGATTAAGGTGTTGGGGAGGTTGGGGGCCCTGGGGCACCTCTTAGTCTAATAGCAATCTGTGTGTGATGGCAGGGGTGGGAGGGATGGAGGGGCGCAGTTTGGTCTCTCAGCCTTGGGTGCTGGAGGACCTTGTCCCGGCTCTGGTGAAGCACAGTCCTAAGTTGTATATACATCGCACCGCGTGAGAATGATAGCTGCCCAGACGCTCCTGCTCACTCCCTCTGGGCTAGCTGGCCAACACCGTTCTCCACCCCTGCTGCTGGGACTCTTGTTATCAGACGGACCCTGTTGATACACTTTACTCTGCACCAAAGACGAGTAGACCGTTTGGATGTTACATCCTATAGATGCACCTGCAATAGATCTGGAAGCTGGACACCGATGACTCGGTACTGTATGGCATAGACCAGGGGTCAGGAACCATTTTGGCTGAGAGAGCCATAAACGCCACATATTTTAAAATGTAACTCCATAAGAGCCATACAATATGTTTCAAACTGGGACAGTAGGGCGTTGCTATGGTAATGTGTATACAGTTGATCTGCCGGGCAGCGGGAGTGTCAGAAACGTCTTCAGCTTCTCTTGGGTTTCAGCAACATCAGCAATTTCCCCAAGAGCTAGACAGGAGAAATGCCGACTAACAGCTTGTACAATTAGCTAGCTGACTTGGGGGTTGATTCACTTTGTAGGATGAGATACCCACACTTTGGCCTAATAGGCTGCCTGTCAAGTGACAGGTAGCCTATTGGGCCAATCAAAGTGCTGGGATCTCGTTCTACAAAGTCACTGGACCTGACAGGGTCCAGAGTGGGACAATTGGAGCAGTTGTTCGTTTTGGGGGGAGCAAGAGTAAGTTAGTAGTGCATGCTACAGCAGTTGCATGCACTACTTTGAAAATGTTACTTGCGCTGCCACACTAAGCTGCGCTGCTTGAGCAGTGTAGCTTAGTGAATCAACCCCTACTGATTTGTATGTGAGCCAGATGTAGCCATCAAAATAGCCACATATGGCTCCAAAGCCATAGGTTCCCTACCCCTGGCATAGACTGTTATAGAATCCTCTCTCTGCATAAACTATCGCTGCCGTTTTTGTCAAATTGCATACAATGTCGGCCTCCTTTATCTGCCTGCTCTGAAGCACATTGGATGCATGTGCGGCTTTACAACTCTGCCTGTACTAACAGTGTCAGCATCTACAATGTTATACTGGCACAAAGTGCTTTGATTCACTGTTTTGCTCTGAGTGGCACTACGCTTTCATCTGCTTCTCACGCATAACTAACAAGGCTCTGCTGAACTAACATGTGGTCTGCTGTCATATTCAAGTGAACTGTTTGGGGGTAGAAGTGTATTCCGTATGTTCTTCCTACTACCAAGGATCAACTCTAATGGAACTGCTATACTGTATTAAGAATAGAGATGGCCCAAACGGTTCGCCGGCGAACGGTTCCCGGCGATCTTCCGGGGGTTTGCGATCGTGGAGAACCGCAAGCTTTACCGGAAGTGCACCATTAGGGTCAACTTTGACCCTCTACATCAGTCAGCAGGCCCATTGTAGCCAATTAGGCTACACTCCCTCCTGAAACCACTCCCCCCCTTATAAAAGGCAGGCACCGCCGGCCATTTTACTCACTCGTGTGCCTGCAGTAATTAGAGAAGGAACAGCTGCTGGCAGACTCTCATAGGGAAAGATTAGTTAGGCTCTTGTAGGCTTCTTAGCTTGCTCCTGGCTGATTCTTATTGCTAAAATAGCACCTCTCAACAGCTCTTTTGCCAGCTAATCTTGTTAGCTCTTGTTGCATAGACAGCTTTGATAATTCATACTGTGTGTGTACCACTGCCAGGCCCAGCACATTCAGTGACTACCTGTGTGTGTGACAGGTGCATATTGTAATACCCAGTACTGCATATACCTACCTACCGGTTGTTCACAGTGCACCCACCTTCCTACGTGAGCTGAGCACACGCAGTGTCACTGTGCCTGTCCACTACCTGTCTGTGTGTGACAGGTGCACATTGTAATACCCATTACTGCACCCACCTACCTATGTGAGTTGAGCGCACGCAGTGTCACTGTGCCTGTCCGCTACCTGTCTGTGTGTGACAGGTGCACATTGTAATACCCATTACTGTATATACCTACCTACCTGTTGTTCACAGTGCACCCACCTCCCTACGTAAATTGAGCGCATGCAGTGTCACTGTGCCTGTCTGCTACCTGTCTGTGTGTGACAGGTGCACATTGTAATACCCATTACTGCATATACCTACCTGTTCTGTTCAGTGCACCCACCTCATCACTGCATATACCTACCTGTTGTGTTCAGTGCACCCACCTACCTACGTGAGTGCATGCAGTGTGATATACCACTTCGTGCACACCTGTTAACTGCACCTGTGTGACTGCACATTGTATTAGTCAAGTCAGTGCATACCTTTCACTTCATCCCCCCGATATGGACACAACGGACAAAACAGGTAGAGGCAGACCCAGAGGAAGGTCACCCGCCAGGTCTGTGTGAGGTCGTGTTGATGTGATTTCGTGCGGCCCTGGCCCAAAGTACAGTGCTCAGAAGAAGGCACGTCCCAGCAACTCCCAAGATTGTTAGGACGTGGTTGACTATTTAACACAGAACACCTCATCTTCCGCAGCCACCAGCGCTACTACATGCACCACATCCGTTGCATTTGACACTTCGCAGGAGTGAATTGGTGGGGAATTAACTGATTCACAGCCATTATTGTTACAACCAGATGAAGGCACTAAGCAAGGTACACCACCTCATATGTCTGAGTTAGGCGGCGACACTATGGATGTAACGTGTGGGGAGGAGGATGAAGTACCTGCTGTTGGTGCAGTTTTGGAGGTGTCTGAGGCAAGTGAAGCTGGGCAGGATGATCGTGATGATTATGATGATACAGATCCTAAGGGGTTCCTAATAGACAAGATGACCAAGGGGACAGTTCAGAGGGGGAGTCAGAGAGGAGCAGGAGGAGACGAGTTCCTGAAAGAAGCAGGGGGAGCTCATCATCAGAAAAAGCTGGTGGCGGTGTCCGGCGCCATGTATTGCCACCTATGTACAGCCAGCCAACATACCCTTCAATGCCAGCTGCTGATGCCACCATAGTGCCATCAGCCCAGGGGGGCTCAGCGGTTTGGAAATTTTTTTATGTGTCTGCCTCAGATCAGAGCAATGCCATCTGTTCTCTCTGCCTCCAAAATTTGAGCCATGGAAAGGCCAACACTCACGTAGGGACAAGTGCCTTACAAAGGCACATGGAGAAAAGGCACAAACTGCAATGGGAAGAGCACCTGAAAAAAAAACAGCACACAAAAGAAAAGCCACCCTCCTTCTCCTCTTCCTTCTTCAGGTGCAGCATCTTCAGCCGCTTTCTCCCTTCCACCCTCACAGCCACCCTCCTCCACTCCGCCTCTGCCCTTGAGCGGTTCCTGCTCCTCTGCCCACAGCAGCCAGGTGTCCGTGAAGGAAATCTTTGAGCTGAAGAAACCAATTTCTGCCAGTCACCCCCTTGCCCGGCGTCTGACAGCGAGCGTGGCGGAACTGTTAGCTCGCCAGCTGTTACTATACAAGCTGGTGCGCTCTGAAGCCTTCCGTAATTTGTGGCCATTGGGACACCGCAGTGGAAGATACCAGGCCGCAATTATTTCTCTAAAAAGGCAATACCCAAACTACTGTGAAGTTGAGAGGCAAGTGGTGTCATCTCTGGCACACAGCGTTGGGTCAAGGGTCCACCTGACCACGGATGCCTGGTCTGCCAAGCATGGTCAGGGCAGGTACATAACTTACACAGCCCATTGGGTCAACCTGGTGACCGATGGCAAGCAGGGAGTACGTGGCTGTGCAGCGGACCAACTTGTGACACCTCCCCGGCTTGCAGGCAGGCCTCCTGCCACCTCCTGCTACATCCTCTTTCCTGTAGTCCTCCTCCTCCTCGGCTGAGTGGCAGTTCAACTCTATTGGTGCTGCGGTCTCCTCTCCAGCTACACAGCCCCATCTCCCCAGGGCCTATGCTGCATGCCAGGTACAACGGTGACACGCCATCTTAAACATGTCTTGCCTCAAAGCAGAGTCAAACTGGACCAGCTCTCCTGGCTGCTCTTAACAGGTGGATCAGTGGCTGCCCCCGCACCAGCTAGAGATCGGCAACGTGGTGTGTGACAACGGCAACAATCTCCTTTCCGTTTGAATTTGGGAAAGCTGACACGTACCCTGCAGGCACATGTGCTGAATCTAGTCATTCAAAGATTTGTGTCAAAGTACCCAGGCTTAGAGGATGTCCTGAAGCAGGCCAGGAAGTTGTGTGGGCATTTCAGGCGGTTTTACACAGCCATGGTAGCTATTGCGGGCATTCAGCTGAGAAACAACTTGCCGGTGAGACTCTTGATATGTGATAGCCCAACTCGCTGGAATTCGACCCTGGTCATGTTCTCTCGCCTGCTAGAACAGGAGAAAGCTGTCACCCAGTACCTGTACAATTACAGTAAAAGGACACAAACTGGGGAGATGGGGATGTTCTGGCCCAACAATTGGACACTGATGTGAAATGCATGCAGGCTCATGCGGCCGTTTGAGGAGGTGACCAGCCTGGTGAGTCGCAGTGAAGGCACCATCAGCGACTTGATCCCGTACGCTTACTTCCTGGAGCGTGCCGAGCGTAGAGTGGTGGATCAAGCTGTGAAGGAGCATAAAGAGGAACAGTTACGGCAGGAACAGTCGTGGAAACAATTTTCATCACAATCAGATGTTTCCTCAACACCTGTGGCAGCACGGGGGGGTGGGAGGAGTAAGAGTCGTGTGGGAAAGAGGAGTCAGACTCGGATGATGAGGAAGGTGTTTCCTTGGAGGAGGAGGCAGCGGCAGAAGAACAACCACAGCAGGGGTTGCAGGGGGCTTGTGCTGCTCGACGTTCCCGTGGTATTGTTTGTGGCTGGAGGGGAGGAGGAGAACTTTCCTGACGTCACTGAGGAAGAGCAAGAGGAGATGAATAGTACGTCTGCATCCAACTTTGTGCAGATGGCGTCTTTCATGCTGTCCAGCCTGTTGAGGGACCCTTGTATAAAAAAACTCAAGGGGAATGGGCTGTACTGGGTGGCCACACTACTAGACCCTCGGTATAGGCACAAAGTGGCGGACATGTTACCAACTCACCAGAAGGCAGAAAGGATGCAGAACAAGCTGGCAACTATGCTTTACAATGCAATTATGGGTGATGTCGGCACAACACAATAAAGGTACCACTGTCAATAATCCTTCTCCCATGTCCACGCAGGCAAGGACAGAACGCTCCAGTGATCTCATGGTGATGTAGGACATTCCTTAATCCAACGCCTCGCCTTAGCGCTTCCGGATCCACCCTCCACCAACGCCTGGACCGGCAGGTAGCCAACTACCTGGCCTTAAAGAAAACCTGTACTGAAAATAAGTCAAAATAGGCATACACAAGTCATACTTACCTTCCATGCAGTCTACTCCTCAGTGTCTTTCTCCTGTCCCGCGTCCTATTTGTTCACTATGATCAAGAGAATTTTCCGTCCTCCATTTTGAAAATAGCCATTACCCATAACAGCTTTCTGGTCAGCACACAGTTAAACTGTAACATCGCCCACTTGAGCCATAGGGAAACATGGACATTGCCTGGTACATCCGTTTTCCTCTCAGCTATAACTGACAGCAACTGATATTTTACTGACAGCAACTGATATATTTCAGATCTGACAAAATATTGTCAGAACTGGATGGGATTATTGTCAGAAGAAAATGGTGAGCTTCTGAGAGGAACTGATGGCAAGGTAACTCTGTAATTTTCATTTGAAGTTACCTCATGTGTTTATTTTAAATATTTTTACTCAGTACAGGTTCTCTTTAAGTGTGGATGTAGACACTGAGCAGCGATGAACCCTTGGACTACTGGGTGCCCAGGCTTGACCTGTGGCCAGAGCTGTCCTAATTTGCCATCCAACTTCTGTCTTGCCCTACCTCAAGCGTCCTGTCAGAAAGGACTTTCAGCGCAGCTGGGAGGCATTGTCACTGAGAAGAGAAGTCACCTAAGTCACAAAAGTGTTCAGTACCTCACCTTTATCAAAATGAATGAGGCATGGATCCCGGAGGGCTACTGCCCGCCCAAAGACTAAGTCAGTCACCACACACAGCATCTCTGCCTGCACGCCGTGTGACTAGCTGCCTGCCCCAAGACTAAGTCGCACCCCACACAGCATCTCTGCCTGCAGTTCGCTTGACTACCTTCTCCACCACCACCACAAAGGTCCAGGACCCCAGGCAGATTCCTGAATTTTTAAGGCCGCTGCTATAATAATTTTTCTGGTGCGTGTACATGCCTGCCTAATTTTTCTTGCTGCAGTGCAGCTGCAACAAAAAAACAAGAGGCGTGTACATGTGCCCATTCCCCTGCCGCTGTGAAGGGGCTTGCGTATCACAATGAAGCAATCACCACCGGCTATATGAGTGTCGCGGAAGGTGGCACACTAAAGATAAGATCGTTGCTTCATTGAGGACAGACCAAATTTGATCAGCTGGCCAGTCGTTAGATTATTGAGCTACCACAGCCCAGCGACCATATGGGCATGAAAACCACCACGGCCTACACTCTCGCCATGGTGCTCACCAGTCCAGCACGGCCGTCACTACGCAAACAGCTGTTTGCAATGCGTTACACAGTGAGTTTGGTGTGTCAGTGTGAAGTAGTATTCTAATTACACTCCCTGATTGATGTATGCACATGCAAGATGTTTTAAAGCACTTTAGCATTCAATGTAATTTCTGCCCATAAACCGCTGCTTTGCATCCAATCGGGATTTTTCCTGGGGACTTTTGGCGTGTACCCCACTCATCCATGCAAAACTCCAGATATTAGACCCCTTGAAAACATCTTTTCCATTACTTTTCTGGCCAGCATAAGTGTTTCTAGTTTTCAAAATTCACCTCCCCATTGAAGTCCATTGCGGTTTGCGAAAGTTTGTGCAAACCAAACTTTCGTGAACTTAAAAGCGGAGATTCGGGCCATCTCTAATTAAGAAGTATCAGAACCATAATGGTCAATGCACTGGCAATTCACAGCTGTGGTTACAAGTATACGGGGAGATTTGGAGGACTGCTGTGTGGATTGAGTGTGGCGTGTGAGCGTAGGGTGGTCTGATCAACCACAGCCTAGTTTTCTTTTTTTTTTGTGGAAAATATTCTTTTATTCCGATTTGGATATCATTTTTATTTTATTCGGTTAAAACAGTTTGTCTATATCATCATTTGGGGCATACATCCTCTTTATCCTTCCTCCAAAAGTTTTTTTTGTAATTCCTTTATACAACATTTTTCCTCCATTGGAATCCAGTCTTGCCAAGGAATGAATAGAATTATGGTAGTCATAGATCTAGCAATTTTGCTTCAATCGATTATTGGGCAAACTTCAGCATGGTTCATAGAAGGTAGATCAACAAGTGACCCACACATTACAAGCAATATCCTATGCGATTCAAGATGTCCCCGCTGAGAACTTCCTAATAGTGTACAATAAGTAGGCTATAGGAAGTAATGTGTTGCTACATTGTAACTAGGGAAGTGACTCAGGCATCAATGGACACCTGCGATCCCAGTAACCTAGAGGGGAGATTAATGACTGGGAACAATTGGTAATGTCTGAGTCACACACCGGAAACAAGCATGCGGCTAAGAATGTCAGACTTCAGTCAGAAACATCTGATCTGCATATGCTTGTTCAGAGTCTATGGCTGAGGGTATTGGAGACAGAGGATCAGAAGGACTGCAAGGCAATGTGCAGTTTAAAAGGAAAGCATGCCCTAGCATCTCTCCATAGACTTCCAATGCATATCACGTAACATTGGGAGCCTATAGGTGCATATTGCTGCACACTACCCAGGCATTGGGAAAGAGGAGAGGAATTGAGTACAGGTACAGTATATATTTTCTCTTTCTACCACTGAACTATGACTGAAAGACAACAACCATGTTATGTCTCCATGTCAAACTTAACCACTTGAGGACCTAGAGCTTTCTACCCCTTAAGGACCGGCCACTTTTTTTCCATTCAGACCACTGCAGCTTTCACGGTTTATTGCTCGCTCATACAACCTACCACCTAAATGAATTTTGGCTCCTTTTCTTGTCACTAATAAAGCTTTCTTTTGGTGCTATTTGATTGCTCCTGCAATTTTAACTTTTTATTATATTCATCAAAAAAGACATGAATTTTGGCAAAAAAATGTTTTTAACTTTCTGTGCTGACAGTTTTCAAATAAAGTAAAATTTCTGTATACATGCAGCGCGAAAAATGTGGACAAACATATTTTTGATTAAAAAAAACCCATTCAGTGTATATTTATTGGTTTGGGTAAAAGTTATAGCGTTTACAAACTATGGTGCAAAAAGTGAATTTTCCCATTTTCAAGCATCTATGACCCCCTGTCATGTTTCATGAGGGGCTAGAATTCCAGGATTGTATAAATACCCCCCAAATGACCCCATTTTGGAAAGAAGACATCCCAAAGTATTCACTGAGAGGCATAGTGAGTTCATAGAAGATATTTTTTGTCACAAGTAAGTGGAAAAAGACACTTTGTGAAAAAAAAAAAAAAAAAAAAGTTTCCATTTCTTCTAACTTGCGACAAAAAAAAAAAAAAAATGAAATCTGCCACGGACTCACCATGCCCCTCTCTGAATACCTTGAAGGGTCTACTTTCCAAAATGGGGTCATTTGTGGGGTGTGTTTACTGTCCTGACATTTTGGGGGGTGCTAAATTGTAAGCACCCCTGTAAAGCCTAATTTTTGTTTCAAGACTACTCCTCACGGTTTAGGGCCCCTAAAATGCCAGGGCAGTATAGGAACCCCACTAATGACCCCATTTTAGAAAGAAGACACCCCAAGGTATTCCGTTAGGAGTATGGTGAGTTCATAGAAGTTTTTATTTTTTGTCACAAGTTAGCGGAAATTGATTTTAATTGTGTTTTTTCACAAAGTGTCATTTTCCGCTAACTTGTGACAAAAAATAAAATCTTCTATGAACTCACCATACTCCTAACGGAATACCTTGGGGTGTCTTCTTTCTAAAATGGGGTCATTTGTGGGGTTCCTATACTGCCCTGGCATTTTAGGGGCCCTAAACCGTGAGGAGTAGTCTTGAAACAAAAATGACCTGTGAAATCCTAAAGGTACCCATTGGACTTTGGGCCCCTTAGCGCAGTTAGGCTGCAAAAAAAGTGCCAATCATGTGGTATCGCCGTACTCGGGAGATGTAGTATAATGTGTTTTGGGGTGTATTTTTACACATACCCATGCTGGGTGGGAGAAATACCTCTGTAAATGACAATCTTTTTTTTTTTTTTTTTTTTTACACACAATTGTCCATTTACAGAGAGATTTCTCCCACCCAGCATGGGTATGTGTAAAAATACACCCCAAAACACATTATACTACTTCTCCTGAGTACGGCGATACCACATGTGTGACAGTTTTTTGCAGCCTAGGTGCCCTAAGGGGCCCAACGTCCTAATCACAGGTCATTTTGAGGCATTTGTTTTCTAGACTACTCCTCATGGTTTAGGGCCCCTAAAATGCCAGGGCAGTATAGGAACCCCACAAGTGACCCCATTTTAGAAAGAAGACACCCCAAGGTATTCCGTTAGGTGTATGGTGAGTTCATAGAAGATTTTATTTTTTGTCACAAGTTAGCGGAAAATGACACTTTGTGAAAAAACACAATTAAAATCAATTTCCGCTAACTTTTGACAAAATAAAATCTATGAACTCGTCATACACCTAACAGAATACATTGGGGTGTCTTTTCTAAAATGGGGTCCGTTTCTGGGGTTCCTATACCGCCCTGGCATTTTACGGGCCCAAAACCGTGAGTAGTCTGGAAACCAAATGTCTCAAAAATGACTGTTCAGGGGTATAAGCATCTGCAAATTTTTATGACAGGTGGTCTATGAGGGGGCGAATTTTGTGGAACCGGTCATATGCAGGGTGGCCTTTTAGATGACAGGTTGTATTGGGCCTGATCTGATGGATAGGAGTGCTAGGGGGGGGGGGGGGGAGGGGGGTGACAGGAGGTGATTGATGGGTGTCTCAGGGGGTGGTTAGAGGGGAAAATAGATGCAATCAATGCACTGGGGAGGTGATCGGAAGGGGGTCTGAGGGGGATCTGAGGGTTTGGCCGAGTGATCAGGAGCCCACACGGGGCAAATTAGGGCCTGATCTGATGGGTAGGTGTGCTAGGGGGTGACAGGAGGTGATTGATGGGTGTCTCAAGGTGTGATTAGAGGGGGGAATAGATGCAAGCAATGCACTGGCAAGGTGATCAGGGCTGGGGCCTGAGGGCATTCTGAGGGTGTGGGCGGGTGATTGAGTGCCCTAGGGGCAGATAGGGGTCTGATCTGATAGGTAGCAGTGACAGGGGGTGATTGATGGGTAATTAGTGGGTGTTTAGGGTAGAGAACAGATATAAACACTGCCCTTGGGAGGTGATTTGACATCGGATCTGCGGGCGAACTATTGGTGTGGGTGGGTGATCAGATTGCCCGCAAGGGGCAGGTTAGGGGCTGATTGATGGGTGGCAGTGACAGGGGGTGATTGATGGGTGATTGACAGGTGATCAGTGGGTTATTACAGGGAAGAACAGATGTAACTAATGCACTGGCGAATTGATAAGGGGGGGTCTGAGGGCAATCTGAGCGTGTTGGCGGGTGATTGGGTGCCCGCAAGGGGCAGATTAGGGTCTGATCTGATGGGTAACAGTGACAGGTGGTGATAGGGGGTGATTGATGGGTAATTAGTGGGTGTTTAGAGGAGAGAATAGATGTAAACACTGCGCTTGGGTGGTGATCTGACGTCGGATCTGCGGGCGATCTATTGGTGTGGGTGGGTGATCAGATTGCCCGCAAGGGGCAAGTTAGGGGCTGATTGATGGGTGGCAGTGACAGGTGATTGACAGGTGATTAGGGGGGATAGATGCATACAGTACACAGGGGGGGGGGGGATCAGGAGGGGGCAGTGGGCAGGGGGGGGGGTGGAGATAAAAAAAAAACGTTGACAGATAGTGAGAGGGAGTGATTGATGGGTGATTAGGGGGGTGATTGGGTGCAAACAGGGGTCTGGGGGGTGGGCAGGGGGGGGTCTGAGGGGTGCTGTGGGCGATCTGGGGCAGGGGGGGGGGGGGGGAGAAATCAGTGTGCTTGGGTGCAGGCTAGGGTGGCTGCAGCCTGCCCTGGTGGTCCCTCGGACACTGGGACCACCAGGGCAGGAGGCAGCCTGTATAATACTTTGTAAACATTACAAAGTGTATTATACATACACTTTGTATGCGGCGATCGCGGGGTTAACATGCCGCCGGCGCTTCCGTATAGCGGGATGTTGCGGCGGGCGAGCGGTGACAGGCGCCGGATCGCGTCACGGATGACACGATCGCTCCGCCCATGCCCTTAAATGGACCGCCGCCTCTGTGGGTGAGCCGGTCCTTAAGGGCTCCACTTCCCGGCCGCCTCTGTGCGTTAGGCGGTCGGGAAGTGGTTAAGTCCTCAAGGGCCAAGGTCCTCACATGTTTGACACTGCTTAAAATTAATGTGACTGAATCAGGAAAGATGTGGTTCAAGCAGAAGACATTTCAGTCCATCCTTAACACTGGTATGGATATGGCCATTAAAGGAAACCTAAACCAATACGATGTAATTGAACTAACTTTATTTTTGAAATAATTTTTGAATTATTTTCTGCCACTTTTTTCCTTTCCTCAGCCTTTCTTTCTGCTGTATGGCTGATGCTATAGTTTCCAACCGACACCAAATATGGTGCTGCAGCCCATCAGAGAGGCTGACAGAGCTCATGCATTGAGTGAAGTGCACGAGTGTCTCATAGTCGGGCGTGCAGCCATCCTACCCTGCTATGCACAGCGTGCACAATTGAGAGGGGGACGACTTTTCTCTGGAACGCTGCGCACAGCAGCGTGTATAGGAAACAGGCGGCAGTGACGTGTGGGGGTGACGCGTGCCGGAACAAGCCACGTGTCTACAGTTTGAAAAAAAAAAAAAAAAAAAAACACATCGCCGGTTAGACCCAGCAGAAACAGTGACTGGCTCATCGACTGGCCAGTCGATGAGAGATACAGAGGGGGCTCCACAGAGGGATATAGCGAGGACGGGACAAACGTAAAAAGCAGTTCATGAGGTCTACTGCAGACACCCCTCCAGCTATGACGCTCCATATACCACTGTTTGTAGGCATCTGTTCTAACAATACTCTCATCCTGTACTTCCTGTGAGGTGTGGTCCAGTGTTGGTACAAGTTCAGATCTTCTCCACAATTGTCAAAAGCAGATTAAGGCAATAATGGCTCCAAAATATGAAACCCTTGCAGGGCTATGGAGTGGGCACAAATCATCCAACATTTATGAAACCTCTGACTCAAGGCATCAAAAAATTGCTTCAACTCCACAGCCCTGGATAAGAGCACCCAATTTTCCCACTTCAAACCCACCCACAGAGTAGCTACTGTGACTACAAAAACACAGCAGTTTAAGCATTTTTTTAATATTGTGCTTTACTGTACATTCAAAATGCAACCAGCAAACCTGGAAGTGGCTTTTCCTCCAATACAGAATGATGCAGCGCAGCTGCATGTAACCAGCAGGAAAAACTTTGGCTCAATCAGCACCTACCTGTGCATAACCCAAGATTCGAGAGATATATTAATGTAACAAACAAAAACAAAAAACAAAAACAAAAAAATTGACCCATCTCAGGAAGCAAACCATTAGAAATCATGGCACATCCCACAGAAATGGGTTACATAAACAAGGCCATTTTAACATAAAATATAAACACCGTTTAGAGTAACAGCAGTGCCAGTTACTGAATGCTGAGGTTCTGGAGTGGCGGCTCTGGAAGGCCAGAATTGGGGTCGTTTTGTATTACTGAGCTTGGGTCAGTTGCCTGCATGGATTTCTTCTTTGAAGACTTCTTCGGATTGTATCCAGAGAGGCGTGAAGCAAGACTTCTTCTGGGACGCTGTGGCTTCTCCTGGAATAGGAGATGACAAAATTAGAGGTCTGCACAGAACTGGGAAGCATTAGACACACACGGCATCTACTCCTTTATGCTGTAGAGGCATTTTTGCATTGACCTGAGGAAGCAGGCCACAACCCACGAAACAAGTCATTTGGACTAAATATTTTTCCAGTTGAACTGGTGTCTCTTCTGGAGAGGTAAAACTGAGAGATAACATGTAAACGAGAGGTAATTGCTTAACGCCCATATATTTTGGGTGCCTCCACCCCACACTTATCAGTCAGACCTCCTTTGGAGTCAGTAGCTTTACAGTTTTCTAGAAAGTGTATTGAACTACAGAAGAGTGACTGTCCAGTATCCAGCAGGACCTGGAACACCGAATACCCTGCAGGCTTATAGGGTATTTGCAGGAACTGCAACCCACCTTTGTGAGTAGATTATCATATACTTCACGACACTGCACCATTGGGCTCCCGGTCTCTCTATACTTCTCCCACCCAGATTATATCAAGGCCCTTTCCCATGGGAGGCTGAAAGTGGGCAATTCACTGTCTGGCAACTGCTCACATTTGCCATGTGCTTGGCACAGGCAAAGCAGTCCTCAGAAGCGATCTGCCACACATAGAAGTTACTGGAAGGGCTAATAATTCAACCCCCCCCCCCCCCCAAAAAAAAAAAAAACAAACAAAAAAAACAAACAAAAAACATTGCCATCCAAAATCAGGTTGTGTTGTGAGGTCATTTGATTTTCATTAACCACTTCACCCCAAGATGGTTTTTACCCTAATGGACAAGAGCGATTTTCACATTTACCTGCTCATCCCTTTCATTTGCCAATAGCTTAACCTATTTTAGTTCCTGGACGTAGAAACTACATCCAGGAACCATGCGCGCTTGAACGTACGCTCCCGGCCTGCGGTTCGTTAGCCAGGCAATCAGTGAATCGGGCTATGGTGCCCGATCACCGATTCCTCTCCCCCGCTGAAAAAGCGACAGCTTCTCTCGGAAGCTTAGCTTTTTCTGGCTGTTGCCTCCCTCCATGTGTCTTTCTAAGCGTATGTTATGCTTAGAGTGACGTCATGTAAACAAACTCATGGCCGCCATCTTGTGGCCAAAAAGTTAAACTACAACTAAAAGTAAAAAAAATTAAACTCAAGACAAATTTACATTATAAAAAACTATTGTTTACATCCGACCCTCCCAAAAATACCCAAATAAAAAAAAAAACACACATTACAATAAATAAAAAAAAAAAATGTAAATATTTACCTAAGGGTCTAAACTTTTTAAATATCAATCTTTATTTTAAACTTGTAAATCGTGATAGATGCAAAACGGAAAAAAAAAATGCACCTTTATTTCCAAATAAAATATTGTCGCCATACATTGTGATAGGGACATAATTTTAACGGTGTAATAACCGGGACATATGGGCAAATACGTGAGTTTTAATTATGGAGGCATGTATTATTTTAAAACTATAATGGCTGAAAACTGAGAAATAATGATTTTTTCCGTTTTTTTCTTATTCTTCCTGTTAAAATGCATTTACAGTAAAGTGGCCCTTAGCAAAATGTACCCCCCAAAGAAAGCCCAATTGGTGGCGGAAAAAACAAGATCTAGATCAGTTCATTGTGATTAGTGATAAAGTTATAGGCTAATCAACTGAAAACGACGGAACGCGAATGGGTTCATCACTACTAATCACAATGAAATGATCTATATATCTTGTTTTTTTCACCACCAATTGGGCTTTTTGGAGTGGATATTGGTTTTCAGTAATTACTTTTTTATTTTCTATGCATTTTAAAGGGAAATACAAGGAAAATAAACACCATTTCTCAAATTTCATCCCCTATGGTTTTAATATAAACACTGCTACTGTACATAAAACCCACACATTTTATCTGCCCATTTGTCCTGCTTATCACAAGATTTTAAAGGGAACCTTAACTGAATGGGGGGGTAAAGAGTTTCAATTACCTGGGGCAATTACCAGCCCCCTGCAGCAGTCCTGTGTCCTCGGAGCCGCTCTGGAATCCTCCGGTCCCCCGCTGTCACTTAGTTTCGTTTTTGACGACTCACCAGTCGGCCGGCATGCGTATTGACGCATTCCCTACTGCAAGTAGCGCTGTTGGACCGCAACACGTATAAAAATACGCGTTGCCACATATCTACGCGTGTGGAATGCGGCAACGTGTATTTTTGTACGCGTTGCGGTACGCAACAGCGCTAATTGCAGTAGGGAATGCGTCCAATAATACGCATGGCGGCCGGCCGACTGGTGAGTCGTCAAAAACGAAACTAAGTGACAGCGGGGGACCGGAGGATTCCAGAGCGGCTCTGAGGACACAGGACTGCTGCAGGGGGCTGGTAATAGCCCCAGGTAATAAAAAAAAAAAACTCTTTACCCCCCATTCAGTTAAGGTTCCCTTTAATTATGTCCCTAGTACAAAGTATGGTGACAATATATTTGGAAATAAAGGTGTATTTTTCTTTTGGGGGATTTTCACAATTTGCACGTGCACACGCAGGAGCACAGCAAAAAACACAAACTTAAGTTGACCTAGGTACATAAATACAGCAAATGTTGCCACTTTCTTATAGTAGAGAGCCTACTTAAAACAAACAATCTGTCCAGGATACGCAAGTCTGTTTACCCTTGTACTACATGGAGGTTGCAAAGTAGGCAATAATTTGATGTGTGAGCACCTTTAGGTTGGAATTTCAAGTGATCAGACAAGGAAAATGGGAGGGGTTGGTGAAATTATGCCCAGACAGGCGTTGGGGCGAAGCACCTGTTCTCGGCACAGCGCAGATTGTTAGAGCCAGCGCTGCGTGGCTGGTTTGGGCACTCAAAGTGTCAGCCAGACGCTGCACAAATCAGTTTGAAGCCAAGGTAATTCGGCTAATGGCAATGGCTGGTGCCCGAATTACATGTCATTCCCCTCCATTCTGAGATGCTACAACTCTGTGGAGGAATAGTGTTTAGCTTGAAATCAGGAGTTTGTGTAAGAGTAGGGTGAGCAGTCTTTCAGCTTTACCCTGCACTGAAGACATGCGCGCTGACAATGAATAGACACATTAGGAAGGAGGCAAAGTAAAATTTAAAGTTGTTGTAAATTCAAAAAAAGGGATAGCAAAAAGATGGTTTTTAGCCATTGCAGCAATGGTTGACTACTTCATCAAGCAGAGGGAAGCATTGAGGATGCTCTGGAATTCAACACTGCACAACTTTTCTCTTCACCTCTCATCTGATAGGCTGGCCTCCGGCTACACTAGGAGGCTCCTACCTACAGATGACAATCTCTAAGGGCTGGTGCACACAAGAGCGGTTCTGGAGCTTTAAGGGCCCGTTTCCACTAGAACGAATCCGCATGCGTTGTCTGCATGCGGATTCGCATAATCAATACAAGTGGATGAGACTGTTTCCACTTGTCAGTTTTTTGGTGCGTTTTTCTGTGCAGGATTTTTCTGCACGGTAGGGCCTGCAGAATTCGCCTGCGTGTGGAATGCAGGCGATTCGCAGGCAATGTATTTAATAGGGGAAATCGCACATGCGTTTTTTGCCGCGATTTTGCGTGCGAATTCGCACTAAAACTAATGTACATTGAGCCAGGCAGTGACATGGTTAAAATCGCTGATAGCCTGCCTATGCGGAATCGCGGCAAAAATCGCATGCGGAATCGCATCCGCATGCGATTTTGTCAGCGGTGGAATCCCAGCGATTCGCACCGCACTAGTGGAAACGGGCCCTAAAAAAAAAAAAAAAAAAAAAAAAAAAAAAAAAAAAAAAAAAAAAAAAAAGCTTGCAGGGGGAAAAACCACTTGGCTAATAAAAGTGAATAGGCTGGTGCACACCAGAGCGGTTCATATTTTTTCCCCCAAACTCCTGTCCTGCAGCATTTTTTAGATTTCTAAAGAGTTTCTGCCTCAATGTTAAAGGGGAACTTCAGCCTAAACAAACACTGTCAAGTTACATTAGTAGTGTGAATTAGAATAGATAGGTAATATAATCTCTTACCCACCCTGTTTTAAAAGAACAGGCAAATGTCTGATGCATGGGGGCTGCCATCTTTGTCATGGGGGCAGCCATCATTTTGGTTGAAAGGAAGGGACAAGGAGCAGGAGACAGTTCCAACTGTTCTGTGTCTTGATTACCCCTCCCAGGTGCACACACTAGGCTTCAAATGTCAAATTCAAAATGGGGGGGGGGGGAATTGCACCAAAACAGCAGAACTAGAACAAAAACATCAGAAATCCCATCATGCTTTGCACAGCATCAGGGGAAAAAAGGCTGGGCAGTTTTATTCTGTGCAGCTAAAAATAAGGCTTGTAAGAGAAAAAGTTCTGACGCTGTGAAACGGTTAAAGAAACACCAAGCCTTTTGAGTGCTGCTGAGTCGATTTTTAGTCCGGAGGTTCACTTTAAGTAGAGGAAAGTGAAAACGTTAGAACACAGCAGTTTTCCAAGCGTTATGTACAGTAAAGCTGTTCAGTAACAACTTTACTGTAACAATATATGACATCTGCTACATAAAAAGGCTCCAAAAAACGCTAGGCATGTTTAGAAAATTTCTAAACATGCCTAGAATCGCTCTGAAAAATCTGCTTCAAAAACCTCTAGAGTTTCGCAGATATGCTAGAGGTTTTTGGTGTGCACTGGCCCTTCGTCTGTAAAGGCAGAAAAGTGCCATGGCAGATTTTCAGGAAGTGGGCGTGGCAAGTCAACAAAACTTGTTTTTTTATGGCATAAGCAATCAGTTTTCTCCCATTACGGTTATAACTTTTGCTGCCTGTGCTGATGGTGTGGGGCTTATTTTCATACTGGAGGTCCACTTTTAAATGCAATTAGCTCGTAGTTAAAACAGGATACAAAGGTCTTACCATCTTTTTCTTCTGGGGATCATGGGTATTGGCATGCCTGTCCAGACTTTGCTGTAATAAAATAAAAATATATAATAGATTACACGATGAGTTTTAACAAGTTCTTGCAGCGCACAGATAATTAGATGGGAGACATTTATCTGACTAAAGGGTCCAGCTTTATCTCCTGTCTGGGAAGGTGGCCATGGATGATTGCTTCCGCTCAGTATGTGCACGTATGATCCACGTACGCCCAGCAGAACTAAGCAACTTGACACAGCTTTTTCCGTCCATGCAGGAGTGCTTCATTCTACTGGGCATGTGCAGACCTTACCTGAACATGCTCTACACTGTAGTGTTCCTGGACAGCAAACATTATCGACCCGCTTGGTCCATTAGGTTTAGAGGGTTCCCCAGTGCTGGAAAATTATCCAAGAAGTCTCTGGACTATTCCAAGGCCTCCCACTTATGAGGCAAAAAAATATAAATTTTACTTCAGGATTGCTCTGAAGCACTTCAGGATGCATACTGGAACCGGAATTTAAGGAGAAAAAAAACAAAAACAAAAAAAAGACAAAAAAAAAAAAAACAAAAACAAAAAAAAACTCATCCACTTACCTGGGGCTTCCTCCAGCCCGTGGCAGGCAGGACGTGCCCTCGACACCGCTCCAGAGGCTCCCAGTCTTCTCTGGTGGCTCATCTGACCTGGCTGGTCGGGCTTTTCTTTGCGCTCCAACATGCGTCTCATGCGGCCACGCTGACGGCGGACGTTCTATGGACTGCGCAGTACAGCCTGGAGGACGTCCGATGAAGTCAGCGCGACCGCGTGAGGCACAAGAGCCCGACCTGGAAGCCTGCCTGGCCAGGTCAGATGAGCCACCAGAGAAGACCGGGAGCCTCCGGAGCGGCGTCGAGGGCACGTCCTGCCTGCCACGGGCTGGAGGAAGTTCCCAGGTAAGTGCATTAGTATTTATTTCTCTGTGAACCCTCCCTTTAAGATTCAGGAAAGTGGGTGGTGCCTACAACAGCCAATCAAAATTCACCTGTTGATTTTCAAGGGAATATTTAAACTGCTGCCATTCTTACACTGTTAATGGCAGAGGCTTCAAACTTGCTACAGTCATTCATTGGGTGACTGGGGTCCAAATTCACTAAAGGGGCAGAACCACAAACAGCCAATCAGATTTCCTTGGTGGATAAACTGCTTCCATTCATACATTGTTGATGCCAGGAACCTGACAAACTTGGTCAGTGAGTGACTGTGTCAAGGATACAAAAAGTGGGCGGAGCCAAAAACAAATTACACTGGGAAAATATAAACTGCAGCAATTCTTACACAGCAGGGTTCTCAAACTGCACTGTTACTGGGATTAATATTCAGGAAAAATGAGTGGAGCCTACAACAGCCAATCAAAATTCACCTGTTGATTTTCAAGGGGAATATTTAAATTGCTGCCATTCTTACACTGTTAATAGATGCCTCAAACCTGGTACAGTTGGTCACTGGGTGACTGGGGTTCAAATTTGGAAAAGGGGCAGAGCCACAAACAGCCAGTCAGATTTGTTTAATTTCACTGGGAAAATACAAATTGATACCAAGGACCCCAAAGCTTACAAACGTGGTCATTGAGTGACTGTGTCCAGGTTACAAAAAGTGGGTGGAGCCAAGACCTAGATTTTTCTTTTTTACATGGGTAAATATAAACTGCAACCATTCTTACACTTAATGGCAGGGTTCCCAAACTGGACACAGTTGACAACTGGGTGACTGGAATTAATATTCAGAAATGTGCGCGAAGCTGAAGGCTACAACAGCCAATCAAAATTCAACTACTGATTTTTCAAGGGGAATAATGCTACCATTCTTACACAGATAATGGCAGAGGCCTAATACAGTCAGTCATTGGGTGACTGGGGTCCAAATTCACTAAAGGGGTGAATCCACAGCCAACCAGATTGATTTCAGCCATTCTGTTATTAGCAGGGTTCTCAAACTTGACACAGTTGGTCAATGGATGACTGGGAGTAATATTCAGGAAAGTGGGTGGAGCCTACAACAGCCAATCAAAAGTCACCTGTTGATTTTCAAGGGAAATATTTACATTGCTGCCATTCTTACACTCTTCATGGCAGTGGCCTCAAATCTGGTACAGTCACTGGGAGACTGGGGTTCAAATTCTAAAAAAAGGGCACAGGCCACAAAAAGCCAATCAGATTTGTGTAATTTCAATGGGAAAAGTGCAACTTATTGATGCCAAGGACTCCAAAGACTATAAAAACTTGGTCATTGAGTGACTGTCAAGGTTTGAAATAGTGGGCGGAGCCAAAAATATGGTAACTAACTATTTACATGGAAAAATTGCAGCCATTCTTACACTGTTAATGGCAGGGTTCTCAAACTTGACACAGTTGGTCACTGGGTGACGAATTAATATTCAGAAAAGTGGGTGGAGCCTACAACAGCCAATCAAAATTTACCTATTGATTTTCAAAGGGAATATTGAAACTGCTGCCATTTTTACACGGTTAATGGCAGAGGCCTCAAACCTGCTACAGTCTTTCATTAAGTGACTGGGGTTCAAATTCACTAAAGGGGCAGAGCCACAGCCAATTAGATTTCTTTGCTGGATAAAGTGCTTCCATTCACATGATTTTAATGCCAGGAACCCGAAAGTTCACAAACTTGGTCATTGATTTGGTCACACAGTCGTGTAAAGGTTACAAAAAGTGGGTGGAGTTAAACATTTCTTGGGGGGGGGGGGGGTGTGGGGGGGGGGGGGGACTGCAGCCCTTCACTGTTATGGCAGGGATCTCAAACTCTGCAGTTGGTTACTGGGATTAATATTCAGAAAAGTGGGCAACGCCCCCCAATCTCTCCCCCCCCCAAAAAAAAAAAAAACACCCCAAGGAGGTACAGAAAAACAAAAGTTTGCTTTCCTAAAACAGAAAGAATTTGCGATAATTCAGGTTGGAGTAAGCTCGAGATGTCTCCCAGGCACCACTGCTGAATATATGCAAATTAATTTGCATATATTCAGCAGTGGTGCCTGGGAGACATCTCAAGCTCACTCCAACCTGAATTATCGCAAATTTTCTGTTTTAGGAAAGCAAACGTGTGTTTTTCTTAACATCTTAGTAAGGGGGCTTTTAGGACCATTGTAGTCCCTTACACACCCCAATGAGTTCTGGGTCACCATGAGCTTGCTGGTTAGTCTGTGCCTCAAGGAGGTACAAGGAGACACAATCACAAGACACGCCTGCACCATGGGCACGTTTTAGTACATTTTCTCCCCTGGTTTTTGTCCTCTAAACCTAGGGGTGTCTAATGCTAGGTGACACAGATCTTCTGGCAGATCACTTTCCAACATGTGCGACCCGATTTCAGATTCTGTCAGTTCTATGGAAAAATCGATTGGAAATCAGATTGGACATGTTGGAAATAAGCGATCTGACAGCAAATCTGCCAGAAAATCTATATAAAAAACTGTAGGTAAGAGTATCCTGAGTAATCTACTGCATGCCACCATTTGTTGTTACAGTTCATCTAAGGACTCACAGATCTACCCTGGACAAGAAGCTTACCCGATCCCCATTCATTTTAGATTATCCAATGCCAAAGTGCACAAATGCAAAAGGGGTTGGGGGGGGGGGGGGGTGAATGAAACTATTGTGGAGAACACTCACCTTCATTGCAAAGCTCTTATCACATCCAGGCTGCTGGCAGGCAAAAGGGCGCAGCTCCTCATGGAAGGACAGGATGTGACTCTGAAGGTTGAACTTTTTAGTGTAGGTCCGCTCACAGCCCTCTCGGGGGCAGCGCAGCACCAGTCTCTCTTCATCATGGGTTCTCTTGTGCTCCTTCAGGTGCCATCGCCTCTTAAACTCACGATTACATAATTCACAAGTTACAGTTTCTACAGAAAAAGGAAACAAAGTTCTTCTATACAAGAGAAAAAAAAGATGTGGAATTCTGGGAATTAAAGAAAGGCTGTGGACTTTCTTTGGCTGCTTCAGTGCAATGAGAACATGTCCTGTGCAACAGACTGACGAGCATCCTCCTGCACTTTTCAGCAGCCAGCCAGTTAGCTGTGGACTGAGATCTGTACCATTTTAAACTGATCAATCACTTTAAACACGGCCCAATAGGTTTTATGTGGTAAATGCTGTTCTAATGGGTTTTTAAATGGAAGGAGCAGGGGAGCGGGGGGTGGGGGAGATTCTGCCAATTACCGTATATACTCGCATATAAGCCGACCCGCATATAAGCCGACCCCCCAACTTTTCCCTGAAAAAACTGGGAAAAATGATTGACCCCCATATAAGCCGGGGGTAGGAAATGCTGGATTGGTGCAGCCCCCCAGTGTGTCCCAGTATAGCTAGTATAGTGCCCAGTATAGCTAGTATAGTGCCCAGTATAGGTAGGTAGTGCCCAGTATAGCCAGTATAGTGCCCCAGTTTAGCCAGTATAGTGCCCCAGTTTAGCCAGTATAGTGCCCCAGTTTAGCCAGTATAGTGCCCCAGTTTAGCCAGTATAGTGCCCCAGTTTAGCCAGTATAGTGCCCCAGTTTAGCCAGTATAGTGCCCCAGTTTAGCCAGTATAGTGCCCCAGTTTAGCCAGTATAGTGCCCCAGTTTAGCCAGTATAGTGCCCCAGTTTAGCCAGTATAGTGCCCCAGTTTAGCCAGTATAGTGCCCCAGTTTAGCCAGTATAGTGCCCCAGTTTAGCCAGTATAGTGCCCCAGTTTAGCCAGTATAGTGCCCCAGTTTAGCCAGTATAGTGCCCCAGTTTAGCCAGTATAGTGCCCCAGTTTAGCCAGTATAGTGCCCCAGTTTAGCCAGTATAGTGCCCCAGTTTAGCCAATATAGTGCCCAGTTTAGCCAATATAGTGCCCAGCATAGCCAATATAGTGCCCAGCATAGCCAATATAGTGCCCAGCATAGCCAGTATAGTGCCCAGCATAGCCAGTATAGTGCCCAGCATAGCCAGTATAGTGCCCAGCATAGCCAGTATAGTGCCCAGCATAGCCAGTATAGTGCCCAGCATAGCCAGTATAGTGCCCAGCATAGCCAGTATAGTGCCCAGCATAGCCAGTATAGTGCCCAGCATAGCCAGTATAGTGCCCAGCATAGCCAGTATAGTGCCCAGCATAGCCAGTATAGTGCCCAGCATAGGTAGGTAGTACTCCCGGCTCCCTCCCCGCCGCTGCTATTACCTGCAGGCAGCGGCCGCTTCCTAATCCGCGTTCTTAAACTTTTCAGCGTGTATCACAGCAGCGCGCCCGGCGCTGCTGCTGTGACGATGCAGAGTGCAGGAAAGAGCGCGGCTCCCTATAACGGCGATCTGTATCGCCGTTACCAAGGGAACCGCTCTTTCCTGCCCCTGCATCGTCACAGCAGCAGCGCCGGGCGCGCTGCTGTGATACACGCTGAAAAGTTTAAGAAGAGGAACGCGGATTAGGAAGCGGCCGCTGCCTGCAGGTAATAGCAGCGGCGGCCGCGGGGGGAGCGGGGCGCGGAACACCCACCACCCACCACTATACCACCAGGGAAGACTCGCATACAAGCCGACCCCCCAACTTTTGACCCCCTTTTTGGGGGTCAAAAATTTGGCTTGTATGCGAGTATATACGGTATGTGCATTTTGGAGGAAGCCCTGTCACATTACGAGCATTTAATACTGTTGTACACCAGTCAACGTAAACTGGGGAGGGGGGCACTAATACTAGGGAACACTTTATAAAACTAAGTTTTTTGGTTGCTTTGAAGAGGTGTTTAAAGAGAAACTATCACAGAAATCTTAAAAATGTAAGACACAAATAAGAAGTACATTCCTCCCAGAGTAAAATAAGCCATAAATTACTTCTTTCCTACATTTCTGTCACTTACAGTAGGTAGTAGAAATCTGACATTGCCGACAGATTTTGGACTAGCCCATCTTCTCATAGGGGGGTCCCTTTATTTTTAAAAGCACTTAGTGAAAGGCAGTTGCTCCGTCCAACTGCCAATAGAATGTAAAGTGAGCAGGGAGGCTGGCCAGAATCTTTGTATAAATCTTTCAGGGAATGTCTTTATAAAGAATAAAGTCCCTGCTGAGAATCCCCTATGGAGTGATTCATAGCAGATGGCACAGACATGGGGCATAATGTTTCAGTCCTTTACAAAAATGTTTTACTAGTACTAAAGCTGCTCTTGCATGCAAAAGATACCTGAATGGTCAGTTGCCAAATGTTTCAAGTAGTCCGTCCAAGTCTTTCCCACAAACTGGCAACTGGAATTTTTCCTACAAGGGTAGCCTGAAAAGAGAATGTACATAAACTTATTAACTTTACAGCACATGTGGTACAGTAGAATCCATTTACACTTCAGACTGGGTCAAGTAGTAAACTATATTAGAATTAGTTACACATTGTATATTTATACAGGCACATTACCGGGCCCTGGGGACTGAGAAGTTAACTATACCGAGACCCTACTAATGTATATATCAAATCTTGGTTTTGCTGTGGCTTAGTGAACACAAATGACAGCAGCTACTGACTTAGTTCGTAAAGCCATGCACAGATCTGGTAGTGGTCTACTACCACATGGATTAAGCTGCCTGGTGTCAACTCAACTCTGATCCAGACCTCCACATCTGGTCTCAAAGTATTAGTTTTCCCACTGATCTGCACATCCAACTGCTGTACCACTAAAGAGAAGGGGGAGGAAAAAACAAAACAAAAACCCAACCCCACACGAGGAAGTTACCTGCATGAACTTTTTCATGGCGTTTAAGTTTAGAAGGTGTAGGATAGCTTTTGTTGCATCCTTCATGTGTACATCTAAAAGAGAAAAAAAAAAAGTGCAGATTTGTTAAACAATATGCTGATAGCAAGACAAGACAGAACATTTATATTTTCTCCCGGCAGGCTCAAAGCACCAGAGCTGAAGCCACTCAGTAGCAGGAAGGAAGTCTAGACCAAGGACTCCTTACTGAAGAGGTGCTGGCTTACTGAACAAGAGCTGAGATCTGAACCCTGGTCTGCTGTGTCAGAAGCAGAGCCCTTAACCAGTGCAGTATACAGCAGGGATCAGGAACCTTTTTGGCCAAGAGCCATGACCACATTTTAAAATGCAATTCAGTGAAAGCCATACAAGATGTTTCAAACTAAATACAAGTACAATTGGAGCGGCCGTTAGTTTGGGGGGGGGGGGGTGTACAGTCCGTGGGCGCCTTAAGCTGCGCTATTTGAGAAGCCCAGCTTAGTGGATCAACCCCGACTGATTTGTCTGCAAGCCAGACGCAGCCATCAGAATAGCCACATGTGGCTCCCAGCCATAGGTTCCCTACCCCTGCGATACAGCAGTCATCTCCCAGTGAATTAGGAACACAACCAGCAAGCAGTCACACAAAGCAGCTATTCTCAGATATTTTGTTGCACAGAACTTCCCATTGGTCTCGGTACAGATTGATCAGACAGCTGTGCATGAACAGAGAAACCTATACAGAGACAAATGAGATTTGCAGACACATCAGATCTTGCAAAGACCACTAGAATTATTGCTCAGTCATTTATGATCAGCAGAATCCTGTTCTGATTAGCCCCCCTGGTGGTACAGATGAGCCAGACTCATCCAGCAAAAAATACAGTATGTCCCTCCAAACTGTACAATGCATTTTCTGTTTATATACACTGCAAAAAGAAAAACCCATACCGACCCTTGACTAATATAGAGTACTACAGACTGTCACCAATAGGAAAAAGGTTTCACATTATTGAAACAAGTTTGTATCTAGCCAAGTGCACACAGAATATATTGTGAGCAGAGTGTATATTTTTAGTATATAATAAAAAAAAAAAAAAAAAAAAATAAAAAAATGCACACATTACCTGGGGCTTCCTCCAGCCTGATCGTTCCCTCGCCGTCCTTTTCACCTCCCGAATACTGCAGAATGGCTCCTGGTAACTACAGCCATCAAGCATAATGTGGCTCCTGTGGTCGGGAGCGTTCTGCACAGTAGTACTATGCAGGTGAAGAACGCTCCCCACTATGGGAGCACGCGTGCAGCCGAGCATGGGCAGCAAGCCCGACTCCCAAAGTTCCCAGAAGCCATAACAGAGGATGCAGTAGGCTGGGACGGATAAGGCGGAAGGGGGCAGGAGGAAGCCCCAGGCATTCATGAGTTTTTTTTTTTATTGCTTTTTTATTATCAATCTCAGGTGCTCTTTAAAGCTTGTACACACCCAACAAAGTGCATGACTGACTCCGTGACATACCATTTGCACGACTTGTCTTTTCCATGCACCAAGCAACTGAATGAGCAACGCATCAACATACTACACACCCGAAAACGATGTACTGTATTCATTACAAGTACATTGTTCAAATGACGTACACAAGCGGCCAACTGCACGATATCAGCCCAACAGTCATGTGAGTTGATCTTCCGGATAGATCATGCAAAATGCTTGTTATCAGTCACTCATCTAGTCATTTGCCACACGCATGATTGTCGTCCAACAGACAACAGACAGCATTTAGGCAGTTTTTTTTTTGAGCACACGGGAATTTATACTTAATGGATTAGTGAATAGATAAAAGAAAAAAACCTTACACAAAGGGCTGCTGGTTTGTGTGAATGTACTGATGGACTTTCAGCTGATTGTGCTTCTTGAAGGATTTGCCGCAGTCTACAAAATGACACTGAAAATATATATATAAAAAAAAATTATAATTAACAAGCTGTATGAATGTATTCATGATTGAGTAGATAAGGTAGAAAGTAATGTTGCTATTTTTATTCAGATGATGCAAAGTGATAGTCACATATTTACAAAGGGATCTGGATAGGATGACTACATGGGCAAGAGAACATGGCAGAAGAAATTAAATATTGAAAAATGGAAAGTCAAGCATCTTGGTCATGGCCTAGCAACATGTGACGAAGCGGATAAAGATTAGAACAAAAATCTTGGAGGGACTTGGGGAGTACTGGTTGACAATGCGTAATCAATACAAAGCAGCTAAAGCAAATAACATTTTGGGAGTCAAGGAAAAAAAAAAATCCCAAATGGGATAGGGAGGCAGGTTGCCTGCTACATGACATGCCTCTGCACAACCGCCCCCCCCCCCCCCCCCCCCCCGGAAACGTCAACAAGCAGCTTGTCAGCATCTAACTGGGGAAGGAGTGTCCCTTGCAGGAGAAGAACTCCTGCAACACCCACTGGGCTAGCCACACAGATGAGGTAGTAGGTTTATTAATATTCTGGTTCTGATTAACTTTAGAGCCAGTGTTCAGTGGCAAACAAAGTATTAAAAAGAAAAAAAATGTGAAACTCCTTCCATAATATCCTGGCAAGAAGCCATGAATACTCTACAACAGAATCATGGGATTGGTATCCAACATCATGAGATCTGCAGGACACTCAGCTCAGAGGAACGAGCGCAGCTTGTAGTGTTTCACATCTGCAAGACAAGAGCCTGGAATCCAGCAGATTAAAATATATTCTTACCACATACAGAACACTTGGAGAGACATGAGCTCGCTGGTAGTGTTTCTTCATGGTAGACTTTGTTGTAAATCTCAATTCACAGTCCGCAGCATCACACCTGAAAGGCAACAGTGTTTATTAACCAGCAGAATGTCACGACAACACCCAAGGATCCCCATGTCTGAAAACCAGCCAATTCCCCAACCCATCACCACACACAGTCTGAGGCTCTGCACACCTGCGTTAAAAAGGGGTGAACTGTTCGCAGATTGGAACCTGTACAAATTGAAGCGAACAGATCCAATGTGAACCTATGGATCCATACCACGGAACGGAGCACAAGTTTCCCACAGCACCAATTTTTTCCGGACCGCTCGTTGAGCCCAGTGGAATGGAAAACAGAAGCTGAAGCGCTGCATTGGGGGAAATGAGTGGGGAGGGGGGACAAAAAACAAACAAAAGTCTTCTGTCTTCAATTGTAGCCAGGCGGTAGGGAGGGTTTCTTCCAGGCTTCTGCCTTCAATTGCCTCCCACGTGGTGTCACGCGACTACCATGCTTCCTCCTTCAAACCAGAAGGAGAAAGCGTGGTAGTCACATGACGCAACGTGGGGGGCAATTGGAGGCGGAAGCCTGGAAGAAACCCTCCCTATTGCCCAGCTGCAATTGAAGACGGAAGCCTGGGTAATTTTTATCCCTTCCTCACCCGCCTGGCTGCTGCAGCAATTGGAGTGAAAACTGATCCGATCGACCGGTGATCAGATCAGTTTTCACTGATCCGGCTGCCAGTGTGAACCAAGCCTTACAGATCCGGTGAAGCGGAAACCGGATCCACTTGGCTTTATTGCCCATTGTGAACTGAGCCTGAACGAATTGATTGGTAATCTGTAGACCCCAGACAGCCAAATATTAAAAAAGGTAGAGGGATATGGAGGCTGCCAATTTTATTTCCTTTTAAACAATACCAATTGCCTGGCAGTCCTGCTGTTCTTTCATGCATCAGTAGTGTCTTAATCACACCCCTGAGACAAGCATTGTAAGAGTTCAAGGGCAGGGTTCACCCCAGGCTCTTTTAGCCAGCTGCACCACCGAGTAATTTTAGGGAGCACCCGGCTGTCACCAGCTTGCTGCCTCACACTTTATGCAGGGTTGCACCACCCCTGCATTCCCCCCCCCCCCCCCTTGCACCCCAACCCAGCTACCTTTTCATGCCAGAGTGGAAAAAACATTTCTGGGGAGAACACTGCAGGAGCTTTCAGCACTGCACTAGGTGTAAAAGACTGATGCCTGGCAGACATTTCAGAAGCCAGATTAAAAATAGATCCATGAACCACTGCGAGGTGTAAAACAAATCAGATAAAAATTTAAAAAAAACCTGTGTTAAGTGTATAGCATCTTTTAACCATGTATGCTATGCGGACGTAAGCCTCACATCCACAGTGGCAGCTGCTACAGCCGCAGGGACGCGTTAGTCACGTCCCGACAGTTTGGGGTGCTTTGCGGGCAAATGCCGCGATCGCGATGTTGCTGGTAGCAAGGGGGGGGGGGGGGGGGGGGTTGGCTGCAGGGGACAAAAGTCCCATATGCCAAGCCGTACATGTCCGCCGAGAAACTGTGTTTACTCTTATCCAGAGCCGCCGCGCTTCCTTCCGCCGCCGATCATTACATTTATGAAGTTCCCATTCATTAATCTTCCCGCAAGCCACCCGTGATAGCAGGTTTCCATTGAAGCCTGCGTCACTTCCCTAGTTACAATGTAGCAACACATGGTTTCCTATGCAGCGTACTTCTACCCTAATAGGATTTGCTCAGCTTGGACATCGTGTGTCCAAATAGTAAAACTACACCTACTGGCGTGCGTGTGTGTATAGAGGGCATATTGCAATGTATGTAAAACTGGAAAAAAAAATATATATATATATACACCTTTATTTCCAAATAAAGTCACCAAACAATATACTAGGGATGTAATTTTAACATTACAATAACCGGGACAAATGGGCAAATAAAATGTGTGGATTTTAATTATGGTAGCAGGTGGTATTTTAAAATTATAATAGCTGAAAACTGAGAAATAATGGATTTTTTCTTCCATTTTTTTTAATATTCCCATTAAAATGCATTTCAAATAAAATGATTAACATAATGTACTTCCCCAAAAAAAAAAAAAAAAATTATATATATATATATATATATATATCTTGTCGGTGGTAAAAAAAAAAAATCATTTAGTTGTGATAAGTAGTGATAAAGTTATTGGTAAATGAAAGGGAGGAGCGCTGAAATGGGAAATTTCCTCATCCATAAGGTGAAAACAGCCCATGGGCTGAATTTATTAATGTAACTCATTTCTAAGAATGCACGCAGCACTGGTCACTGCTATAGCACACTTACTTGCAGGGCCTTTCCCCAGTGTGCACCATTGAATGGCGGGTCAGATGGAACAGACTCACAAAGCTCTTGGCGCATCCTTCGTAGTTACAGGGAAAAGGTTTCTGCAGATACAGAAGAAAATATGTACTTGGCATTTATATAAAACCCATTACTGCACACCTCTTATTTGACGGGGAAAAAAAAAAAAAAAAAGAGCTTTCATGCTAGAGTCACTTTCTGGAGCTCTTCCACACTAATGCTGGGAAGTACGTCAAAATAACCCTCTGTAAGCATTCTGATGTTGCTTACAGGAAGCACCACACTGTTTTGATTGAATCCCTAGAAGTCAGACAAAAGGTTCTACTACATACTTGTCACTAGGGATGGTTTTATATGGCCCAACAGCAGCAAGAATAGTGGCAGTACAGCCAGCAATGATCAGCAGCAGGAATCACTACATGCAGCAATAGTAGTAGTAATAGAGGCTGTGGCAGCATCAGGAATAGCAGCATAGTAGAAGCAATAGTAGGAATGGCAGCAACACAGCCAGCAGTGATCAGCATTAATACTAGCTGCAGTATTAGAAGCAGGCAGCACAGCCAGCAATGATGAGCAACAGCAAGAGGCAGGCAGTAAAGCCAGCAGTGACCAGCAGTAGTAATAGCAACACAACCAGCAATTATCAGCAGACACTAGCAGTACAGCCACTAATCAGGCAACACTAGCAGTGATCAGCAGTACAGCCAATCTATTTATAAAGCACCAACATATTCCATGGCGCTGTACAATGTAATGCTGGGAATACACAGGTCGATCCGGCGACCGATTAGCCGCCGGATCGACCCAAGCCGCGTCCCCACCCGTTCGCACGGATCAATTACCGCTCGTCCCCGCCTTATCAGCGCTCGATTCCCTACCATTGTCTGCCAGCGGGGATTGAGCTGCTTGATCGGGCCAGTTGATTATTATCAGCTGGTCGATACACGGTACAGAAACATACAGTGTATCCCCAGCATAAGAAAAACAAACCAGGGATACATAATGATACAGACAACAATCATCAGTTGGAAGAAGCAGCAGCATACTGCCAGCAATAATCATCAGACACTAGCAGTGATTAGCAGTACAGCCAGCAATAATCACCAGACACTAGCAGGGATCAGCAGTACAGCCAGCAATGATCACCAGTTGGAAGAGGCAGCAGCATACAGCCAGCAATGATCACCAGTTGGAAGAGGCAGCAGCATACAGCCAGCAATGATTACCAGTTGGAAGAGGCAGCAGCATACAGCCAGCAATGATCAGCAGACACTAGCAGTGATTAGCAGTACAGCCAGCAATGATCACCAGTTGGAAGAGGCAGCAGCATACAGCCAGCAATGATCAGCAGACACTAGCAGCGATCAGCTGTACAGCCAGCAATGTTCACCAGTTGGAAGAGGCAGCAGTACAGCCAGCAGTGATCAGCAGTACAGCCAGCAGTGATCAGCAGTACAGCCAGCAGTGATCAGCAGTACAGCCAGCAGTGATCAGCAGTACAGCCAGCAGTGATCAGCAGTACAGCCAGCAGTGATCAGCAGTACAGCCAGCAGTGATCACCAGTTGGAAGAGGCAGTAGTACAGCCAGCAATGATAAGACACTAGCAGCGCTCAGCAGCAGGAAGAGGCGGCGGCAGCAGCACATGTCTGACCTCCCCGGTGTGTTTGCAGAGATGCGCCTGCAGCTTCCAGCTCTTGTTATAGGCCGCACTGCAGTCCGGGAAGGAGCAGATGTAGCGCTTGTACACGGCAGGCAGAGCCTTCTCCCCCATACTGCGGCCACACTGCACCGGCTCCGCGAGAGTCACTCCGCCAGCCCGGGGAATCACTGACACCGCCATTGCCCGGCTTTCCGCACGTGGGGCTGAACCACTTGCGAGCGTCTTCCGGGGGTGGGCGGGACCACTGGACACAGAGATACAAGACGGTCTTCAGCTGCTTTTCACGCGGAAACTGTTCCTGTGATCTTTTCTTATAACCGGCTACACAATATCAATAACAGATTTAGCATGTTTGGCTTTAATTGCCCCGAGTACACGCAGGAGGTCTTGGTTCGGTCCCCCCTCAGATCACGTGATCACTTTGAAGTCGCAGAGCGCCATCTTCGTAGAGGTTTGACAATCTGCGTCACATGACAGCAGTGACAGCTGAGCCCAGCACTCACTTGTCACTGGCGCGGGAGAATATTTGCTAATGGGCAAAGCTCATATACATTCTTATATTTTAACATAAACCTACCACTTCCTCCATGGAAGCTCAGCACTGTATATTATACTTAAAGTGTAACTGTCGGGCCTAAAATAAAAAATCAACTCTTTATTTTTATCTGGTAAACAAGTAATAAGGATGCTAACCAGTAGAGATGGAAAGTTCGAATCTTTTCAATGATCCGGATGATTCGAACCGGATCATTGAAAAGATCCGGATCTTTGATCCGAATCTCTGATCATTTTACTAGGGAAGCATTCGGGGGTGAAATGACTAGCAGGACAGGAGAAGGGGAGGGGGGTGGACACAGAGAAGGGGAGAAGCAGGGCCGGTCTGCCCATGAGGCGGGGTGAAACAATTGCCTCAGGCGGCACTTCTGGGGGGGCGGCAACCGGTCGGGGGGGGGGGTCCACCGAGCTGGAAGGGGTAGCGGGCAGGAAGGGGGTATTGGGCACAGTGGTGGGGAGGCGGGTCGGACCTCCCCTCCCTCGCCTCGGTCTCCCTATCTGCGCTCCCCCTCCAGCTTTTAGCCACTACTGGTAAGAGGCAGCGGGCGGGGACGACTCACCTCTTCCGCGTTCCAGCGTGCGTTCTATTGTCGTCACTTCCTGCAATGCCGCCCACTGTATTGTAAGTGGACGGCATTGCAGGAAGTGATGACAGTAAAACGCATGCTGGAACGCGGAAGAGGTGAGTCATCCCTGCCAGCTGCCTCTTACCAGTAGCGACTAAAAGCTGGAGGGGGAGCGCAGATAGGGGGACCCAGGCGAGGGAGGGGGGTCTGAACCCCCTCCCCACCACTGTGCCAAATACCCCCTTCCTGCCCGCTGCCCCCTCCAGCTCGATGGCCCCCCACCCACGGCTTGGGGGGGGGCAGCGATTTTTCCGAAGTTTGCCTCAGGCGGCAAAAAGTCTAGGGCCGGCCCTGGGGAGAAGATGGACAGAGGGCAGGGAGTGGACAGAGAAGGGACAAGCAGACAGCAGAAATGTTTGTTTGCACACAATACCCACATGCTGCAATCATAAGCTTTACATATATTTCACCTATATGTTCATCTGTATATTCTGAAAGCAAATGTCGCACAGTGAAAGAAAGCATTCCCCAAAGCATTCCCAGAAGTGAAGTGCAGCTGTTTAGAGCGAGTACAGGAGGATCATATTGCACAGCAATCACAGTGCCTGCAAAGTTACTGAGCTGAGCTAAAAGTTTCCAATGTGTTCACTGTGCACAACTATGGAACAGACAGCCTATAATGAGCAGCACATTATAGCCAGTATGTGTGCTCTACACATATCTGGCAGTGGCACCCATGTCCCCTCTCTCCCATCTACTTGTGGCTGTGCAAGGCTGGCTCCCATCCAACAGAGCGATCCATCTCTGCTCTGCTTCCAGGACCCCGCTGCCTGCTGAGAGGGGGACTTGTCGCTCCTGGCCCCGCCCCTTTTGCGATCCGAATCACTCATTTTGATGATTCGGATGATTCGACTCACAAAATAGATTCGGATCAAAGATCCGAATTGTTCATGATCTGGACAACACTACTAACCAGGCAATCCAAAAGTTAACCACTTGAGGACCCACCCTTTACCCCCCCTTAAGGACCAGCGTTATTTTTTGTGATCTGTGCTGGGTGGGCTCTGCAGCCCCCAGCACAGATCAGGTTTCATGCAGAGCGATCAGATCGCCCCCCTTTTTCCCCCCTATGGGGATGGTGTGCAGGGGGGGTCTGATCGCTCTGGTGGGCAGGCTAGTTGCGGGGGGGGGGGGCACCTCAAAGCCCCCCTCCGCGGCGACATTCACCCCCCTCCCTCTCCTACCTGTCCCCCCGGTGATCGGGGCTGCACAGGACGCTATCCGTCCTGTGCAGCCAGTGACAGGACGTCCCCTGTCACATGGCGGCGATCCCCGGCCGCTGATTGGCCGGGGATCGCCGATCTGCCTTACGGCGCTGCTGCGCAGCAGCGCCATACAATGTAAACAAAGCGGATTACTTCCGCTTGTGTTTACATTTAGCCTGCGAGCCGCCATCGGCGGCCCGCAGGCTATTCACGGAGCCCCCCGCCGTGAATTGACAGGAAGCAGCCGCTCGCGCGAGCGGCTGCTTCCTGATTAATCAGCCTGCAGCTGGCGACGCAGTACTGCGTCGCTGGTCCTGCAGCTGCCACTTTGCCGACGCACGGTATAAGCGTGCGGTCGGCAAGTGGTTAAAATCACTATTACTTTTATTGATAAATGATCATTCCTCAGTTTACACGACTCTTATTTGGTACACAGAGAATGGTACACAAAAGAAAAGTTGCAGGGCATGTTGGGTTATCCTTTTTTGCTTCTCTACTTCCCCTCAGAATTAACTAATGCAGCCTGATTGGCTGAAGCCTCTTTTCCTCCTGTTTTCCCCTCCCACTCATCTGTTCCTCTCTGATTGGCCAATATTTATCATTCTGAGACAATGCACTTTCTATACTGAAGGGTGGGCAAATCAGGCAGAGGAGACTAATGCTGGGAATACACCAGACAATTTTCTGTTAGATTCTTCTGTTAGATTTTTCTGTTCGATTTTCTGTTGGAATGCATAATTAGATTATTTTCTATAGAGAATGGTCATTATCTCTGGTGCATTGTGTTCTGTTTATCTCCTGCTGAGTAGAACAATGCCTAGGCCTGGTTCACATTAGCGTTCGCTGTCCGGATCCGCCTGATCGGATCCGGACCGTATACGGTACAAATGGAACGTACGTTCCACGTAGCAATGCAAAGTCTATGCGGACGTTCACATGCGTACGTTCCGTACAGAACGGAGCCAGATCGGATCCGGACTCCGGACAGTTTTCCAACATGCGCTATTTTTCGGGTCCGGTCATCCGGCCCACGCACCGGGGCCGGATCCTGACCCGAACATGTGGCCATGCTGTGCAATGAGAAATGGATGTTTCTCATCACACTGGCAATAGGACCGGATGCTTCCAGCACCGGTCCTATGCCACTTGGGGGGCCCGGACTACACGCCGGTATCCCCCATGCTTGCGGTGCCTTTCTGGCACTGCAATGTATCTAGTTTCGGCTACTTTATTGTAGCCGGAACGGATACATTCCGGATCCGCAACTGGTGGCAATTTGTGGCCACCGCAGAGACCTGTACGGTCTCTTTGCGGCCCCCGGGCCCGGACCCCCGGACACTTGCGGACTCGAACCGTAAGTGTGAATGGGGCCTAATTGCTCGGCAGAGAGATGGTAAGATAGATACATTTCAAACATGTTGAACTTTATCTATCTGGCAGGTAAATCTAACAGAAAATTGTATGGTGTATTCCCAGCATAAGGGCAGATATTACATCACAACTGGCTTCAAAATAGCCACAGTAAATATGGAAACTGTCTAGAATAGGATTCTCGACTTTTCCTTTATAAAATTCACAGGAATTGGGGGGCGGAGCTAGCCATGCTTCCGTGAGGACGTGTTTTCTTGGAGCTCCTCATCCACCCGCCTAACTTTGGCTCAAGATACCGAGTTACCTACCCCAAAAGATCCCACAGCATGTCAGGAAGATCAAAGGGCAAAACAAGATCAAAATCAACTCCCTTCAAGAACGAAACACAGCAGCAAGTCACGAAATATCTTAAGAGGAACGAAGCAACGCAGACACCAGTCAAAATGGCCGACGGGTCTCCGTCCTCCGGCAAGGCGGCAAAGGTCGCAGACACAGAATCAGCTACCATGAAATCTCTCAACGAGATACGGGACTTTCTTCACACCTTACCTACTAAAGATGATCTCACCGATCTGGCAGAGCGCATCACAGCGGCTTCGCGAGCCGAGCTACAGGTGATCCAAGATGAAGTTGATCTGCACGACAATCGAATAGCCCGGCTGGAAAGCGACATGGATGACCTGAAGGCGGATCTTAAACAACTAAAGGAGGAAAAAGAAAAGCAGGCCGTCACTAACTCCATGCTGCGCGCCGGCCTGGAAGATCTTCAAAATCGCAGCCGCCGCTGCAACATACGGGTGAGGGGTCTCCCGGAGTCATACGGAACGGCACAAATAGAACCTGCACTGATGGCGATCTTCAATAAGGTCCTTAACCGCCACGCAGACAACTCTATCAAATTTGACCGGGCGCATAGAGCACTAAGGCCTAAACCAGCAGAGAGAGATCCGCCACGTGACATCATCTGCAAGCTACACCATTATAGCCTGAAAGACGCTATCATGCAAGCAGCAAGACAGATGGACTGTATCGAATATGAAGGCCAAAAAATACAGCTATATCAGGACTTAGCTCCGGGAACTCTAGCTCAGAGAAGAGCACTACAACCGCTGCTGAAGGCGGTGGTCGAAAAAGGCTGGAAATATCGCTGGGGTTTTCCCTTTCACCTGATTATCCTGGAAGAAGATAAATCCCATATTCTGCGGAACCCTGCAGAGCTACCTGAGCTCTTTGAAACACTGCAAATGCAGCCAGTTGCCGTGCCCGAATGGAAACCTGACCAAATGACCACCGGGCTACCGCAAAGAAATAGACGCAAGAGGCAGATTCCACAAAATGGCGAGAATGCTTCTCCTTAGGCCTCACTCTTCCCCAGGCCTCCTACGACGCTGAATAAGGTACTGTAGCCCTATTACATTTATTATCACTGCGTAGATAGACATGCCCCCCCTCCTATGGAGTTTGCATTTAAGCCATATTGGCTCCTCGTGGACCCCCACATTGAGCAGGGCACTTATGGGAGCCCAAGTCGCCTAACACTCACTGTATGATGCTACCAGCACCACTGAACACCCAAAACGGTCGCCCAGGGCCGAAGTAGCCCACCCAGAGAAACTCGATATGGGACGGACCTATATATACGAGGGTGATGTGACATTCCCCACACAAGATAACTTTAAACCACTTCAATCAGAAGACGGCGCACGTCTGATCGTGCTATAATGGCTATTCTTTAAACTTGCTTGGAACACGCCACCACAGTGACTTTGCATGTGCAGCATTCCTGATACATAATGAGATTGGAAGTCTCTGGTCGGAAGCGGCTATGATAATACGCCATCAAAGTTTCATGATATCTACTGTAAGCCTCGAAGGGGGAAACCTATTGTGGCACTTAAGTTATGTACTGATTGAAATGGAGGACTCTGTGCCCGGGGGAAGGAGCGGAAAAGCTGCTACTCAGGCATATGGCCTTAGAGACTTCTAGTAAGCCTGTCATACTGACACGGGGAGTACTGTGTCTACACTTCTAACCTGCAAACATTCGGTACACTGCCTTTAGAAAGCACAGTACAGGGAATTGGGCACGCATGATTGTTATTGCCATCAACTCTTACACGCATGGCTGTGGGGTTGGGGGGAGGGGGGTCCCAGACCAGACCAACAGGAAGCTCAAGAGGGGGAGAACATCTAGGCCTAATAATAAATGGGGCTGCTAAACAAAGTCGTAGGAGAGTCAGAAAGTGTCCTGACAAGGTTATAAAACTCGGTATTATAATAAGTAACGTTTCAACTATATGGGTGGGTGGCTGAGAGGGCCCCACTCCTCGCGTTTGTTATGGTTGCTCGGAGCCCACATAGGGAGACTCTGGTAGTCATTTCCCACAGGTGGGCAGCAGCTGACATTAGTTTCTCCTTCACGTTGAAGGTTAGGAATAGATTTCAGTTTACTTGTTCCCATTCCAGGTTGCTTGTTCTTACACTCATGACACACACCGCTGGCACAGGTATCATGCGTCAACATGGCTGATGTGAAGTGTGTTTCCGTCAACGCCAGAGGTCTCAATACTCCAGAGAAAAGGAGAATTCTCTTGAAAGATATGTGGAAGCAGAAAGCGCAAATTGTCTTTGTACAGGAGACGCATTTTAAAAAGGGACACCACCCCAACTTTAGAGATAAAAACTTCCCAAACATATATTTGGGAGTCTCCCCTGAGACAAAGACAAAAGGCGTTGCTATATTAGTAAACAAAAACCTACCCTTTTCTGTTCTGGATGTGAAAGCTGACGTTAATGGAAGATTTGTACTAGTAAAATGCACTATAAAAGACATAAAATATACACTGGGCTCAATTTACGCTCCCAATGCAGATCAAGTCACCTTTATGTCTAGATTTCTGGATGGCCTGGACTCCTTCGCGGAAGGAAGTATTATCCTGGGGGGGGATCTCAACACAACATTGAACCCTAAACTTGATAACTCCCAGGGTAGGGCCTCCCTTTCATTCGCTAAAATTAACAAAATAAAACGGATGCTACACGAACGACAATTGATTGATGTATGGAGGGCCACCCACCCTGATACAAAAGATTTTACTTACTACTCCAATGTACATCAGACCTACAGCAGAATTGATTATATTTTGATATCCCATAATCTGCTGACAGAACATGTCTCTGCGGACATTGGAATAATGTCATATTCAGATCACTCCCCTGTAAGCGTAAATCTAAACTGCAGACATAAGAAAGAGTGCCCGTTCACATGGAGACTTAATACGGCCCTTTTACATGATGAAAGCACACATACAGAAATCCTGAAAGAATTAAAAGATTATTTTAATATAAATGATACAGAGGATATCTCCCCAACGTCTCTTTGGGATGCCCATAAGTGTGTGTTGAGAGGCTTCCTTATCCAGCTGGGATCGAGACTCAAGAGGGAGAGGGGCCAGGCCATCCAGACCTTAATAGAAGAGATTCATGTGTTGGAATTAAAACACAAACGCAATCCTACACAGGTGAATCTCACACCCTTGCAGGAAAAAAGAAGGAAACTTAATACATTCCTGCAGGAATACGCGAAGCAAGCAGCCTATCGGTGCCAAAACACCTACTTTATGCTGGGCAACAAACCAGGAAAACTGCTAGCAAGAGCCCTTAAACAACAGAAGCAGAGAACTTACATTCCCCTAATCATAGATAGTAAAGGTACTAGACACGCCAGGAGCGGTTCCATTGCCAGTAGCTTTCAAACTTTCTACACAAATCTATATAACCTACCCCGAACAGGGGGCCTTAATGAATCACAAACAAGACAAGCAGCAATCGAAAATTACCTCAAAGCAGCTAAGCTTCCACAAATAGACCCAGAGATAGCTAAGGATCTTGAAGCCCCCTTTAATGAAGCGGAAATCAAAGGAGTGATCGGGAGTATTAAATCCGGTAAGGCCCCTGGCCCAGACGGTTTCACTATCGACTACTATAAAAAATTTAAAGAGACCCTCACCCCATACTTATGCAAGATGTTTAATAATATAGCTGAGGATACGCCTAACTCCGGCTTCTCGACACAGACCCTTGAATCCCATATCGCGGTGATACCAAAACCCAACAAAGATCCATCCAACTGTGGTAGTTACAGGCCAATATCCCTGCTAAATATAGATATTAAAATCTTTGCAAAAGCTCTAGCAAATAGATTGGCACAGCAGATGAACTCACTAATACATTGGGACCAGGTGGGATTCATCCCCCACAGAGAGGCTAGGGACAACACCATAAGAGCGCAGATCCTGTTACAGCACGCCCGGTCCAACAATATCCCTTGTATGCTCCTCTCTACCGATGCCGAAAAGGCATTTGACCGGGTGAGCTGGGACTGGATCATGGCGATACTTAAAAATACAAATCTAGGACCACATATGCTACGATCCATAGGGGCCCTTTATACTAACCCCACTGCACGAATTAAAATTAATGGAGATCTGTCAAAACCATTACCTATAAGAAATGGCACTCGCCAGGGATGTCCCCTATCCCCACTGATATTTGCACTGGCATTGGAACCGTTCCTACAACACGTGAGAGACAGCAGTGAGGTCTCGGGGATTGCGGTGGCTGACAGCTGTAATAAAATAGCCGCTTACGCGGATGACTTGTTATTCTTCCTTACAAAACCTGAGTCATCCCTCCCAAGTCTGCTCGAAGAATTTAAGAAATTTGCTGAACTCTCTGCATTTAAGATAAACGTAGATAAATGCGAAGCCTATAATGTAGGGATATCTGAGCAGGTGAGGCAAGATCTGGAACAGAAGTTTCCTTTTAAATGGAACAAACAATACATACGTTATCTAGGCACTAATATAGCCCACTCTATGAGTGACACGTTCACATTAAATTTCCCACCTATATTGAAATCCTTTACAGAGGATCTGGAAAAATGGAACTTTCCACACCTATCTTGGCTTGGGCGTATTGCTGTTATCAAAATGAACACTATGCCGCGGCTTTTATACCTGTTCCAGACTCTGCCGATACCAGTTCCATCCAAATTTTTGGCCCGCATCCAAACACTTTTCAACAGGTACATCTGGAAGGGCAAACCGCCCAGAATCAAGAAGGAAATACTTTATAGCACTAAACAATCTGGGGGTTTAGCCGTGCCTAATGTTAGGTTCTACCACTATGCTGCAGTACTCACTAGAGCGGTAGACTGGGCCAGACATAGGGACACGAAACAATGGACCAATTTAGAGCTGAACCTATCGACCTACCCACTTCTAAATTTATTGTGGATGGTAAGGGCAAACAGGAGCGATCAACTAATCTCTCCGCTAAGCCTCTACACATTAAGCTGCTTAAATAAAATTAGATGCCTGCCTGAGGTGTCTCCCCATCCTTCACCTCTCCTTCCTCTTTCCCATAACCCAGAGCTGCACCTGGCAGTCAAACAGGGGAACAGACACCCTAGCCAACGAGATGGTCTGACTTTGGAGAAATTTTGTGGCCAAAACGACTGGTTACCATTGGAAGACCTACAAATTAAATTTCCCAATTTGAAGCTAAATTGGTGGACCCTATTTCAAATTAGATCTTACCTACGAAGCCACAGAATTGCTCCTACAATGGTCAGAAAACCATCTGTTTTTGAGAACCTATGCACAGAGGGGGAACCTATACAGAAAACGCTCTCAGTCATCTACTCCCTATTAATTGAACAAACTACCCCAGATATGTCATTTATCACGAAATGGGAGACAGACACCGGGACATGCTTTAGCACTGAGCAGAGGGTCAAGATATGCCACTTTTCCCATAAAACCTCTAGATCAGCAGGCATGCAAGAAATTAACTATAAAATCCTTACAAGATGGTATTTAACACCCTCCAGGCTCCATGAGATTTTCCCATCCGTCAGACCAGATTGCTGGAGGTGTAACACTGAAAGAGGTACTCTATCACATATTCTATGGTCATGTGCCAAACTTGAAGACTTCTGGAAAAAGGTACATAGCTTAGTGAAATTGGTTATAGATGGTGACATTCCATTCACTATGGAATTCTACATCTTGCACGCCAACTCCTGGTCCTTTAAAAAGTACAAAAAATCAGTAGTAAGACACATACTGAATGCAGCAAAGCGGGTAATAGTCCGGCGATGGCGAAATCCCATTCCACCTAATATTAGGGAGGTACTCTTAGAAATGGACCAAACCTATCTAATGGAAAATATGGCACATATTGGGTCCAATGACTTGGAAAAATTCCAAACAACCTGGAGATTCTGGTCCAGTCTACGAGACTCTGAGGAGATAGGCCTGCTACTTGATGAAGGGTAACTAGGCGAGGTATCAAACATGGAGGGGAGACCTTATCCTGGCGAGGATGGGAAACTGCACTATTACTATATGTTTTCTACCCTGTTGCCAGCAAGAGATGTTGTGTCATGTAATTACAACATAGCATAAGATGGGCGACACATAGGCTCGCACCTGGTAGGCGAGCAGATGTGGTCATATACGCTACAACCTGGAATGTTCTGACAGTTGTGTTTAGATAGTTGTGTTTTTCTTTTATTTAGATAACATTGTTTAAATAAGAATTTATGAAGGCAGACTGGGGAAACATAGTAACAGAACGAGACATTAAAGTCTCATGCGAACTTTATTCAATATAAACATCTCTCTGCTAGATGCACGCTGAGCTTACCCCGATCTGCCAGATATGTATAGCTTTCTTTAAGTTTAATGCTAAAAATATGACCTGCTGGTACATGTTATATATAGCAATGTATGACATATTTCTGTATGTTGAGTGCATTATTATATATGTAGTTGTACAAGGTAAAAACGTTTGTAATTTTCTATATGCCTTTGGATCTAAATAAAGAATTTATAAAAAAAAAAAAAATTCACAGGAATCATAACGTGGATAGTGCAATACATATGTTATGTAAGTACAGCAAGTATTTATCTACTTATATAGTTGTTGTTTTTTTCCTTAGAACAGGGGTCTGCAACCTTTAAGAATGAAAGAGCCACTTGGACCCGTTTCCGAAAAGAGAAAAAAAACTGGGAGCCGCAAAACCATTATAAAACAGATATGTCCCCAATATGCACAAATCGTTAGCAGATATGTCCCCAATATGCACAAATCGTTAGCAGATATGTCCCCAATATGCACAAATCGTTAGCAGATATGCCCCCAATATGCACAAATCGTTAGCAGATATGTCCCCAATATGCACAAATCGTTAGCAGATATGACCCCAATATGCACAAATCGTTAGCAGATATGACCCCAATATGCACAAATCGTTAGCAGATATGTCCCCAATATGCAGATATAACCCCAATAAGCACAAATCGTTAGCAGATATGTCCCCAATATGCACAAATCGTTAGCAGATATGTCCCCAATATACAGATATAACCCCAATAAGCACAAATCGTTAGCAGATATGTCCCCAATATGCACAAATCGTTAGCAGATATGTCCCCAATATACAGATATAACCCCAATAAGCACAAATCGTTAGCAGATATGTCCCCAATATGCACAAATCGTTAGCAGATATGACCCCAATATGCAGATATGACCCCCAATATGCACAAATCGTTAGCAGATATGTCCCCAATATGCAGATATGACCCCAATATGCACAAATCGTTAGCAGATATGTCCCCAATATACAGATATAACCCCAATAAGCACAAATCGTTAGCAGATATGACCCCCAATATGCACAAATCGTTAGCAGATATGACCCCAATATGCAGATATGACCCCCAATATGCACAAATCGTTAGCAGATATGTCCCCAATATGCAGATATGACCCCAATATGCACAAATCGTTAGCAGATATGTCCCCAATATACAGATATAACCCCAATAAGCACAAATCGTTAGCAGATATGACCCCCAATATGCACAAATCGTTACCAGATATGTCCCCAATATGCAGAAATGACCCCCAATATGCACAAATCGTTAGCAGATATGACCCCAATATGCAGATATGACCCCCAATATGCACAAATCGTTAGCAGATATGTCCCCAATATGCAGAAATGACCCCCAATATGCACAAATCGTTAGCAGATATGTCCCCAATATGCAGAAATGACCCCCAATATGCACAAATCGTTAGCAGATATGTCCCCAATATGCACAAATCGTTAGCAGATATGACCCCAATATGCAGCACAAATCATTAGCAAATATGACCCCAATATGCACAAATCCTTCAGCAGAAATGACCCCAATATGCACAAATCCTTCAGCAGAAATGACCCCAATATGCACAAATCCTTCAGCAGAAATGACCCCAATATGCACAAATTTTTCAGCAGATCTGAAAAGAAAACCCCATTTACTCACCTAGTAAGAAGACCTCCTGTCACGATCTCCTCCTGTCCCGACCTCCGGTCCCGACCTCCTTGTGGCGCGCAACTCCCTCGGCTCCTCTTCCTTCCCGACGTCACGTCCTGCCTGCACTACACTGCAGGGCTACGGGAAAATGGCCGCCCGAAGCCCTGCACTGGTCCGGCGGCCTCTCTGATAGGCTGCCGGCCAGCGGCAGCACACGTGACGTCACACGCGCAAACGTCACACGCGCGCAGCAACCACTGACACCCACTACCGGTGTAGTGTCAGAATGGGCAGCCCTGCAGCACCGGAGCCGGGACTGAGCCGCGGCAAAGGGGAAAAAGAGCCGCTTGCGGCTCCGGAGCCGCGGGTTGCCGACCCCTGCCTTAGATAGTATGGCTGACAGCTCCTCTTTAAAAAGAACCTGAACTGAAAATAAACAGTCAAAATACCCATACACAGGACAGGTCATACTTACCTCCTGTGTAGTCTACTCCTCAATATCTTTCTCCTCTCCTTCGTCCCTTTTGTCCACTATGATCAATGGAATTCTCCGTGCTCCATATTAAAAGTGGCCATTACCCCATAGCTGCTTCCTGGTCAGCACACTTAAACTGTAATATTACACACTTGAGCCATAGGGAAACATGGACATTGCCTTGCACATTTATCTGTAACTGACAGCTGCTGATATATAACTGACAGAAACTGGTATATTTCAGTTCTGACAAAATATTGTCAGAACTGGAAGGGATGCAGTGCAAGAAGAAAATGGTGAGCCTCTGAAAGGAACTGACGGTGATGTAAGTATGTAATATTCATTTGCAGCTATGTCATTTGTTTATTTTAAATAATTTTACTTGCTTCAGGTTCCCTTTATCAGGGCCGGCGCTACCATAGAGGCAAAGGGGGCAATTGCCCTAGGGCCCCAGAGCCTGTAGGGGCCCCCAAGGTGTCTCCCCATCTTAACTCTTGCTCCCCGGGGGGCTTTGCAGAGTTTTGGCAGAGTAGCGTCTCACCTGTGCTGGCGGGCAGGTGAGACACTATACTACCAAAGACACTGCAGGGGCCCCAGGAAGCACAGTTAAGCTGGGAGGGGATTGGGAGGGAGGATCAGGAGCCGTCTCATGGGCCCAGGAGGGAATTTTGGCTCCAACAAAGGGCGCCTAATTCTGCTTTTTGTTCAGGGTGTTTGTTGGGGGCCCCCAGACTAATTTTGCCCTGGGGTCCCATTGTCACTAGAACCGGCCCTGCCCTTTATAGGAAACATCAGGGTTTAAAAAAAACAACAAACAAACAGATCTACTTACCTGGGACTTCCTCTAGCCTCTGGCAGCATATGAGTCCCTCGCCGCAGTACTGCTCCCAGCCAGTGGTCCGGGGTCCCCTGTGTTGCAGAAGGTAACCTGGCGAGGTCGGCAGCCTCTGCGTTAGCGTGTGGCTCTGCAGCTTGTGATTGCGCTCACATAGCTGAGCGACAGGGTCGAATGAGGGTGCGCGCAGCCTGTCAACTTGCAAGTCAGGGATAGTGAAACTTAGCCGCGGCAGGCGACGGGATGACCATTCCAGGCGGGGCGGGGGAGGGGTTGGGGGATGTGGCACTGGCAGAAGCCCCAGGTAAGTGAAACTTTTTTTTAAATTAACTTCAGGTTTCCTATAAGTGAAAAAAAATGTCCGGTTACTTACCCTGCACTTCTTCCAGCCCCCTGAAGTTCTCCTGTTACCTCACCCTGACTCCGCGCTGGGCTGTTCCTCTGTTGTCCCCCTAGGTAAGCTGGGCAAGCTACGAATCCCCGGCCAGTGTGCCTGTGGGGTGCTACAAGTCGTGTGCTAGCCTGACCGCGCTGTATCTCTGCAAGTTACGCTGTGCCTGAGCTCAGTCAAGCTTGTATACTGCAGCTAAACGCTGATAATATGTAGCTATATGCTTGACCAGTCAATCTGCTTGATTATGTCAAATAATCAGTTTTCCTTTATTGGCAACGTTCCAGGAGCAGGCAAAATAAAAGTTTATACTGTATATTGGTTAAGAAGACCCCCATATATTGCATGGACCACTATCACAAAAAAGTAGGCACTTAAAATGTGACAGAACTGACAGGTTTTGGGCCAGTCCATCTCTTCACTTGCACACTATTTTGTCAGTTAGACTTTGCAACTGCTGTTCAGGAAATGGTGTTGAAAACAAAGAAATCCCTGAATATCCCCCATGATGAGATGGACTGTCCCAAAACTGTGCTGTCAGATTTTAACTGCTTACTTTTTTGCCATAGTGGTCCTTTAAAACGTTCTAATGTCTACAAAGATGTTAGATGGCCAGTCTTCTTGCTTGCACACTATTCTGGCAGTTGGTATGAGCAACTGTCGTTCAGTTGATGCTTTTGAAAAAAAAAAAAGCAAATTCTGAGAATTCCCTATGAGAGGATGGACTAGCCCAAAACCTGTCGGTAAGAGGTCACAACCATCAGACTGTAAGTGCCAGCTACGTGGAAAGAAAGTCATTTACAGTGCATTTTACTTGTACATCTTATATACTGTATGTGTACACATGTATTTTAAACTTTACAGTTTTTCATTATAGTGCCCATTTAATAAACTTGGTAAGCTACTGGGTTTTTTTTAGTTTCTTTTTTTTGTTTATCTCTACATGTAGTACCAAGCTTACGTAGAACTGCCTGTGTTCACTTTCTATTTATTTGCATTGCAGGAGTTGGAAAACTGTTCTATTACCTGTGCAAATGAGGCAGTTATCCAGCAGTGGAATTGCTTGTCTGAAAAGTAAGCGAAAGGCTTTTATCTGTCTGCACACAGACTTCTGAAAAGGACATATGCCCTCATTCAATTCACCTTTTCTCTTATGTTTTTTTCCTTGGTAATATTTTACCCTGATGGGCGTGGACGTGGCGCCAGCCCAGGACCGCCTAACGGCGATCGGCGTAAAGTCCTTGGGTGGGGATTTTCAGGAGATCACGCACACGCTAGTGTATATTCCATAGTGCTGACAGCTTCATACGTTAATTAAATCTCTTCTCTTGGAGATGAATGAAGCAGATTCTACCTCACAATGTCATGGCTGCTGTTTACACTTCACATTACAGTTGCTGTTCTTAAAGAGTATCTGTAAGAAAAATAAATCCCTCCCATGGAATACTGAGGGGAAAGCCTCTGGATCCTATTGAGGCTTCCATCTCCCTCCTAAGCCTCCGGGATCCAGCAATGGCTCCCCCGAAACCACAGCCGAAAAGAATGTTGGCTGTGGCATAGGCGCAGTAGCACCTGCAATATTGCCCTTCCCCGGCTCTGGCACAGGCAAAGTAGAGGCTTTCCGATTGGGCTCAAATGGAAATATCCAAGCCTGATCAGGTCTGCTCTAATGCTCAGGCGTGAGTTGCCTGTGCCTGCACAGTAGAGCGAACCCAAGCAGAAATCCACTACTGCACCTGCGCTGGATTTTTTTTCATTAAATTGAAAATAAGAATTTGAGACGGTATGAATGTTTAATTTATTATTCATAATACTACAATACAATTATTTATCTGATAAGTTTATTGTCAGTTCATGTTTGCTGCAACTGCTGGCCTGTATGGAAAATAATCTAGGCAGACTCACTGAAGTGAAATAAAAGTGTGAGGGGGCGAAGATCAGGACACATCACATACAAATAGGCCATTGAGTTGTGTCCCATTTGCTAGACAAGCACAATGGCTGCAATTCATAAAAGGCTGTTCAGTAAAATGCCGTATTTGGTATTTTAGACTTTCTTTATTCCAAATTCATTAAGATTTTTACAGGTTTGGTAATTTACTGAAAAACATGGCTTCAGCTTACAAAGACCTGTGCAGTAAACGGTAGAACAGCTGTGGAGTGGGTCTGTTTTATTATGGTGTGGCTATGTATCTGTCTATTAGTCTTTCTTAACATTTCATTTAATGGCCAGAGTTTAGATGAACTTTCAATAAACATAACACACACCATGCTTTGATGATTTCACCAGTTGCTCCAGGTGTCTGAAGGGTTAACATCTAGGGGCTGCAGGGGAAGACTCTTCTTTGCCGGCTCTCTTCTCTGCTGCCTGAGGGAGAGAAACTTGTCCCGCCTGAGAGCATATTGGCACCAATGGAGGAAGTAGCAGGAGGGCGAGGCTTTTCCTATTGGCTCTCTGCTTCAGTCTGTCATGCTGATAGCTATTTTCTGAAAGATCAGAACTGGTCTTATATACTGAACATCTTACCTGGCTTTAAAGAGAAACTCCAAACAAGAATTGAACTTTATCCCAATCAGTAGCTGATACCCCCTTTTACATGAGAAATCTATTCCTTTTCACAAACAGACCATCAGGGGGCGCTGTATGACTGATATTGTGGTGAAACCCTCCCACAAGAAACTCTGAGGACTGTGGTACTTCTGGCAGTTTCCAGTCTGTGAACCTTGTTGCATTGTGGGAAATAGCTGTTTACAGCTGTCTCCAACTGCCAAAACAGCATACAGCAGCTACATCACTTGCCAGCAGTAAAAATGTCACCATATAATAGGTAACAGTAGGCAGTAGGCAGTAGGTAACAGTCTTTATGAATTTACATTTTACTAAACGTTTGGTAAAATCAGCTGTTTTCCTCAATACCGCTTTATGCATTGAAGCCAGTGTATATAAGATAGTTTAAGATTCAAAGTTGTATGGTATATACATGAATTGAAGGCTTCGTCATACTTTTTTTTTTTTTGAGACACTTCGTATATGGAGTTGAAGTCGCAAGTTTACTTACACTTTGGTTGAATAACTCACTTTGTAACCCTTCTACAGATTTTCAGATTTTATGCTAACAAACTATACATTTGGCATATTGTTTAAAGTGAAAAAATATATATGATATAATGAATTGGTTGTGTAGTACGGATAATTACTAGAAGATTAGTAGCAAAGAAAATATTCTCATATTTTTATTTTCAGTTACATAGTGTGTTTTAGAACATTGCATCATTCTTTAATATTTGCAGTTTACACACTACTCAGCATTCTAAATGATTTTTTCAGAGCAGTTTTGTGAACTATTGACATGTCCTCTGGCAGAGAAAAAGAAAATTCTTCACTGACAGTTAAGATATTAAACTTCAGAAGACAGCCATCTCTGCGACTTTGAAAGTCGTAGAGCTTAATGACTTTTTGCATAAAGATAACAACTGGAGTTTCTTAAAGGGACTCCAAACTCATCTAAAAAATAAAAGTTGTACTCACCAGGGGCTTTCTCCAGCCCAGTGCTGGTCGGGAGGTCCCACGCTGGCGTCCTGGCTCCTCTCCTTCTCCCCGCTCCGGAATGGCTGACAGGCCGCAGCCCGGGCGACACTCTCCCGAGTGTCGGGCTGCTCCTTCCGCATATGACGCAGATTACGTCACATGCCGGCCGCCTCGCGTCATCACGGCGGCCGGCGTGAAAGTACTGCGCATGCGCGATTAAAGCGATTAAAGACAAAGTCTTGTTAAAGTAATACCTTTTAATGGCTAACTGATAAAGTTAAATGATGCAAGCTTTCTGGGATCTAGTCCCCTTCTTCAGGCATATTTCCAGATGTTAGCTGAAGTAAAACACTGATGCAGGTAAATAGTAAACACTTAGATGGCAGTTGTGCTGGTTACTGTTTAGCAGTTAGGCCCCATTCACATTGCATGTGTTGCCGTCCATGTTTCGGCAACACGTGCGGGAGGCAGAAACGCGCGACATCAGAAGTGCATAGACCAGTGCAGTCCGAGAACGCATGCTGCGCGTATTTTTTAACAAAACGTGTGGGTGACCCATTCAGTATTGTGAATGGAATCAGCCATGCAATGCATGCTAACGCAGATGGCGTGCGTTTGTATGCGTTTTGTTACGATCGCACGGCCTTCCGCGTTTGATAATGTGAGCGTGGCGTTAAATGTCATGGTGATCAGCAGGCAGTACTATAAACCTGCATCAGTAATTTACTTCAGCTAACATCTGGAAATATGCCTGAAGAAGGGGACTGGATCCCAGAAAGCTTGCATCATTTAACTTTATCAGTTAGCCATTAAAAGGTATTACTTTTACAATACTTTGTTTTTTTCTACCTACATAATGTGTTTGGCTAACACGGTGCAGAAACATTTTTACTACTAGCACATTGTTTAAGACATTTATGAGCTACTCATTTTTAACTTACCCTTGTCTATGCCATTTTACAGCCCTTGTGGGTACCCGCCAAAATATAGGCGTTAGGAATAGTGATGGTTTTCATGTGTGCAAGCAAGACCATGCACACGTTCACATGCCGCCTACTGGCCAGACCACTTAGTGCAGCGCTGGCAAACTACGGCCCGCAGGTCGTATCCGGCCTGCCGACAGACGGCTGGATTCCCCTTCTTCCCTCCTACCTCCCTGTAGAGCTGCCACCAGCTCTTGTATTTGAGAAAAGAGGAACTCACTATTTAATCTGAGCTAAGAAAGAAAGGGTTAACACAATCTATTATTACCGAAACAGTACAATACTCTGGGTGGCGTCTCTCCAGGCAAGGTTCGTTCTACCATTGTTTTGTATTGTTTAAGGGAATCTGAAGCGAAAATAAACTTATGATATGATTTGTATGTGTAGTACAGCTAAGAAATAGAAGTAGCACAGTTATGAGTCTCATATTTCCAGTTTCCAGTACAGGAAGAGTTAACGAACTTCAGATCTATGCAAAAGAGCCTCTCTGACCCAACTTGGTTTGGCTACAGCGCTGTTTTCTGAAGCCCTCTCTCAACCTGTCTCTGGGCACACCTAAAATCGCTAGCGTATTCACTAACGCTCAGCGATTTTAGAAGTCATTTTTCAAGGCGATTCTAGGCATGTGCCTAGCGATTTTCTATTTATACCTAGCGATTTTTTGAGTGTTTTTGTGTTTTTTTTTGTTTGTTTTTTTTTTAGGTACAGTACAACTGCTAGTGTAACGCTTGGAAAATCGCTGTGATCTAGCACTTTTCAGAGCAATTTTCCACTTTCTTATACTTAACATTGAGGCTGAATCCCTTCAGAAATGCTGCTTTTGCATTTTTAGAAGTGATTTTTCAAAGTTATTCTAGACATGTGCCTAGCGATTTTCTATTTATACCTAGCGATGTTTGGAGCGTTTTTGTGTAGCATTCTTTTTTAGGTACAGTACAACTGCTTGTATACTAGGCTCTGATCCAGCGCTTTTCAGAGCGATTTTCCACTTTCCTATACTTAACATTGAGGCTGAATCGCCTCGGAAATGCTGCAGGACCGGCATTTGCGTTTTGGGAAAAATCACATCGCTCTGGTGGGATCCATCCCATAGAGAAACATTAGCCAAGCGCTTTTGAAAGCGCTGGTGTTTTAGAAAAAATGCTCAGAAGTGCTCTAAGGGTGCACCAGCCCTCTAACTGTTTCCTGTCTGCTTAAGGTTTTTCTGCCAGGAAGTTCAAAGAGTCATTAGCTCTGCTCTGTTTCATCATTTAAAATACAGAGTGTAATTTGTGAACTGCAAATATTAGAGAATAATGAAATGTTATAGAAAAAAAGCCATTTAACTGAAAATAAAAATATGAGATTCTTTTCTTTGCTTCTAATGTTCTATTAATTATCAGTGCTACTTTAACTGCTGTATTGTTTTTATTGTATTGTTATATCTTGTATTCTGCTGTACAGCACCACTGAAGATGCTGACGCTGTATAAATCATTAATAATAATAATGTATAGAGGCAACCCATAGAAAAACCTTTTGCCAGTAACTGAATGCATTGGATTTTTCTGCATTTTAGCTGTTTGCCTATAGCAGTCGCTTTTCTGTGGTTTATATTTATTATCATAGCCGATCATCCAATTTTCTGATGAAGAGGAGACATGGTGTGTGAGGTTCGCAGCACACTGACCAGAAAAACATGGCGAGTAGATGCCACATTAATAAAATCATTAACCTGCAAGTGCAACTTTGCAGAGCTACTCACAGGTTAATAATATTATCTGTTCCAAAGTAATTATCCCGATGACCTTACAATCCATTAGGCACATTTTGTCATTTGCTGCCTCTCCATGTAATTTGGTATGTGATTCTGATAAAAGTACGGAGATGAAACAGGCTGAAGTACTTTTTGATTTAATGTGGGTGTTAATTATGTTTGCTATGGAAATAGTATTTGAGCCTAGGGGGGAAAAAAGCATCTCTTGTGTAAAATAAAGGGTACATAATATTGCAAATACAACAAGCAGCCTCTGACTCAGTGGGCTGGTCTTCCGGGACTAGAAACACAAGGATACTGTGTTCCCTGGAATAGATATACATGTGGACAAATGTGTTGGCACCCCTTCACAAATAAAGGAGACCTCCGCAGTTGTCTCTGAAATAACTTGAAACTGACGAAAGGTAATTGGCACTGTTTATTTTTAATTTCGCAACAAAATGTAAATACATGAAAACACATAAATAAAAAGTATATTTTTCACAGAGTAAAATGTTATGTAAATTACTTTTCTCCTATGTTGCTTTCACTTACATTAGGTAGAAATCTGACAAAACTTGACAGGTTTTGGTCTAGCCCATCTGCTCATGGAGGATTCTCAGGGTTTTTTTTATTTTCAAAAGCACTTAGTGAATGGCAGTTTCTTAGTCCAACTGCTAGAATAGTGTGCAAACAGGTGGGGAACTTCCTGCATCTTTGTATAGATACTTTCCAGGGAGAGCTTTTTAAAGAATAAATGAAATACTGAGAATCCCCCATAAAGTGATGGACTAGTCAAAAACATGTCAGTTCTGTCAGATTTCTACTAACTACTGTAAGTAACTGCAACATAGCCGTAAACGAATTTATACTGCATTTTACTGTGGAAGAAACACAATTCTTATTTATATGTGTTTACATGTATTTTAAATTGTTAATACAATTTTTCATGATAGTCGTCCTTTGTAGGACCACAATCGCGAAATATGGTAAGATTTAAAATACACAAAATAACATAGATAAAAAGTACATTTCTCCCACAGGTAAATTACTATTCTCCTATGTTGCTGTAACTTACAGTAATTATCTAATCTAACAGAATTTACAGGTTTTAGATTAGTCTATCTCCTCATGGGGGATTCTCTGGGTTTTCTTTATTATCAAATGCGCTTAATGAACAGCAGTTGCTAAGCCCTGCCAGAAAGGTGCGTAAACAGGTTGGGGGCTGCATCTTGGCATAGACCACACTTGTCAAACTCTGGCCCGTGGGCCAAATCTGGCCCTCAGAGACATTCAATTTGGCCTCCCTAAGTAGTTTACCCCCTTTGCATTATTTTAGGCCCACTCTAGACCAACAGGGAAGCTATATTGGAGGCGAAGCTCTAGGACACCAGGGAAGCCATATGGGGGAGGTAAGGGAACAACACTAAACACTACAGGGGAGGGAGGACCATTGGACACCTGTGAACTTTATAAGAGAAGAAGTTAACTAGTAGATATTGAGGTTGGCCCGTGACTAGGTCACAGTGTTCAATTTCGGCCTACTTTGTATTTGAGTTGGACACCCCTAGTATAGCCCTTTTTCATCTGACTTTTCTCCTAGGTGATACTTTGAAACTTGTCAATAAAATTACTTTTAACCACATAACGACCGCCCCCAGCCGATGGGCGGCGGCAAAGTCTGGGCCCAAACGACCGCAATACGCCCATCGGCGGGGGCGGCTGCGGGAGTGGCTATGCGGCGATCGCGTCATTCGTGACGCGATCAGCCGCCGGGGACTGGCTCCGCCCCCCGTTCGCCGTAACCCGCCGGCCGTTCGGAAGCGCCGGCGGGTTACTGGCATCCGGATCGCCGCTGCAACAGTGTATAATAGGCTTTGTAATGTATACAAAGCCTATTATACTGGCTGCCTCCTGCCCTGGTGGTCCCAGTGTCCGAGGGACCACCAGGGCAGGCTGCAGCCACCCTAGTCTGCACCAAACACACTGATTTCCCCCCCCCCTGCCCCCTGATCGCCCACAGCACCCCTCAGACCCCCCCCTGCCCACCCCCCAGACCACTGTTTGCACCCAGTCACCCTCCTAATCACCCATCAATCACTCCCTGTCACTATCTGTCAACGCTATTTTTTTTTTAAGTCCCTAATCTGCCCCCTACTCCCTCCTGATCACCCCCCCACCCCTCAGATTCTCCCCAGACCCCCCCCAGACCCCCCCCCCCCCCCGTGTACTGTATGCATCTATCCCCCCTGATCACCTGTCAATCACCTGTCAATCACCTGTCAATCACCTGTCAATCACCCGTCAATCACCCCCTGTCACTGCCACCCATCAATCAGCCCCTGATCTGCCCCTTGCGGGCAATCTGATCACCCCCCCACACCAATAGATCGCCCGCAGATCCGACATCAGATCACCTCCCAAATCCATTGTTTACATCTATTCTCTCCTCTAAACACCCACTAATTACCCATCAATCACCCCCTATCACCACCTGTCACTGTTACCCATCAGATTAGACCCTAATCTGCCCCTTGCGGGCACCCAATCACCTGCCCACACGCTCAGATTGCCCTCAGACCCCCCCCTTATCAATTCGCCCGTGCAATATTTACATCTGTTCTCCCCTGTAATAACCCACTGATTACCTGTCAATCACCCATCAATCACCCCCTGTCACTGCCACCCATCAATCACCCCCTGTCACTGCCACCCATCAATCAGCCCCTAACCTGCCCCTTGCGGGCAATCTGATCACCCCCCCACACCAATAGATCGCCCGCAGATCCGACATCAGATCACCTCCCAAATCCATTGTTTACATCTATTCTCTCCTCTAAACACCCACTAATTACCCATCAATCACCCCCTATCACCACCTGTCACTGTTACCCATCAGATTAGACCCTAATCTGCCCCTTGCGGGCACCCAATCACCTGCCCACACGCTCAGATTGCCCTCAGACCCCCCCCTTATCAATTCGCCCGTGCAATATTTACATCTGTTCTCCCCTGTAATAACCCACTGATTACCTGTCAATCACCCATCAATCACCCCCTGTCACTGCCACCCATCAATCACCCCCTGTCACTGCCACCCATCAATCAGCCCCTAACCTGCCCCTTGCGGGCAATCTGATCACCCACCCACACCAATAGATCGCCCGCAGATCCGACATCAGATCACCTCCCAAATCCATTGTTTACATCTATTCTCTCCTCTAAACACCCACTAATTACCCATCAATCACCCCCTATCACCACCTGTCACTGTTACCCATCAGATTAGACCCTAATCTGCCCCTTGCGGGCACCCAATCACCCGCCCACACCTCAGAACGCCCTCAGACCCCAGCCCTGATCACCTCGCCAGTGCATTGCTTGCATCTATTTCCCCCCTCTAATCACACCTTGAGACACCCATCAATCACCTCCTGTCACCCCCTAGCACACCTACCCATCAGATCAGGCCCTAATTTGCCCCGTGTGGGCTCCTGATCACTCGGCCAAACCCTCAGATCCCCCTCAGACCCCCTTCCGATCACCTCCCCAGTGCATTGATTGCATCTATTTTCCCCTCTAACCGCCCCCTGAGACACCCATCAATCACCTCCTGTCACCCCCCTAGCACTCCTATCCATCAGATCAGGCCCAATACATCCTGTCATCTAAGAGGCCACCCTGCTTATGACCGATTCCACAAAATTTGCCCCCTCATAGACCACCTGTCATCAAAATTTGCAGATGCTTATACCCCTGAACAGTCATTTTGAGAAATTTGGTTTCCAGACTACTCACAGTTTTGGGCCCGTAAAATGCCAGGGCAGTATAGGAACCCCACAAGTGACCCCATTTTAGAAAGAAGACACCCCAAGGTATTCTGTTAGGTGTATGATGAGTTCATAGAATATTTTATTTTTTGTCAAAAGTTAGCGGAAATTGGATTGTTATTGTTTTTTTCACAAAGTGTCATTTTTCACTAACTTGTGAGAAAAAATAAAATCTTCTATGAACTCACCATACCCCTAACGGAATACCTTGGGGTGTCTTCTTTCTAAAATGGGGTCACTTGTGGGGTTCCTATACTGCCCTGGCATTTTAGGGGCCCTAAACCGTGAGGAGTAGTCTAGAAAACAAATGCCTCAAAATGACCTGTGAATAGGACGTTGGGCCCCTTAGCGCACCTAGGCTGCAAAAAAGTGTCACACATGTGGTATCGCCATACTCAGGAGAAGTAGTATAATGTGTTTTGTGGTGTATTTTTACACATACCCATGCTGGGTGGGAGAAATCTCTCTGTAAATGGACAATTGTGTGTAAAAAAAATCAAAAATGTGTCATTTACAGAGATATTTCTCCCACCCAGCATGGTTATATGTAAAAATACACCACAAAACACATTATACTACTTCTTCTGAGTACGGCGATACCACATGTGTGACACTTTTTTGCAGCCTAACTGTGCTAAGGGGCCCAAAGTCCAATGAGTACCTTTAGGATTTCACAGGTCATTTTGAGACATTTGGGTTCAAGACTACTCCTCACGGTTTAGGGCCCCTAAAATGCCAGGGCAGTATAGGAACCCCACAAGTGACCCCATTTTAGAAAGAAGACACCCCAAGGTATTCTTTTAGGTGTATGATGAGTTCATAGAAGATTTTATTTTTTGTCACAAGTTAGCGGAAATTGATATGTATTGTTTTTTTTTTCACAAAGTGTCATTTTCCGCTAACTTGTGACAAAAAAAAAATCTTCTATGAACTCACCATACTCCTAACAGAATACCTTGGGGTGTCTTCTTTCTAAAATGGGGTCACTTGTGGGGTTCCTATACTGCCCTGGCATTTTAGGGGCCCTAAACCGTGAGGAGTAGTCTAGAATCCAAATGCCTCAAAATGACCTGTGAATAGGACGTTAGGCCCCTTAGCGCACCTAGGTTGCAAAAAAGTGTCACACATGTGGTATCGCCGTACTCAGAAGAAGTAGTATAATGTGTTTTGGGGTGTATTTTTATACATACCCATGCTGGGTGGGAGAAATCTCTCTGTAAATGGACAATTGTGTGTAAAAAAAATCAAATAATTGTCATTTACAGAGATATTTCTCCCACCCAGCATGGGTATGTGTAAAAATACACCCCAAAACACATTATACTACTTCTCCTGAGTACGGCGGTACCACATGTGTGGCACTTTTTTGCACCCTAAGTGCGCTAAGGGGCCCAAAGTCCAATGAGTACCTTTAGGATTTCACAGGTCATTTTGCCACATTTGGTTTCAAGACTACTCCTCACGGTTTAGGGCCCCTAAAATGCCAGGGCAGTATAGGAACCCCACAAATGACTCCATTTTAGAAAGAAGACACCCCAAGGTATTCCGTTAGGAGAATGGCGAGTTCATAGAAGATTTTATTTTTTGTCACAAGTTAGCGGAAAATGACACTTTGTGAAAAAAAACAATTACAATCAATTTCCGCTAACTTGTGACAAAAAAAAAAAATCTTCTATGAACTCACCATACATCTAACGGAATACCTTGGGGTGTCTTCTTTCTAAAATGGGGTAATTTGTGGGGTTCCTATACTGTCCTGGCATTTTAGGGGCCCTAAACCGTGAGGAGTAGTCTTGAAACGAAATTTCTCAAAATGACCTGTGAAATCCTAAAGGTACTCATTGGACTTTGGGCCCCTTAGCGCAGTTAGGGTGCAAAAAAGTGCCACACATGTGGTATCGCCGTACTCAGGAGAAGTAGTATAATGTGTTTTGGGGTGTATTTTTCCACATACCCATGCTGAGTGGGAGAAATATCTCTATAAATAGACAATTGTGTGTAAAAAAAATAAAACAATTGTCATTTACGGAGATATTTCTCCCACCCAGCATGTGTATGTGTAAAAATACACCCCAAAACACATTATACTACTTTTCCTGAGTACGGCAATACCACATGTGTGGCACTTTTTTGCGGCCTAACTGCGCTAAGGGGCCCAAAGTCCAATGAGCATCTTTAGGCTTTACAGGGGTGCTTACAATTAGGCACCCCCCAAATGCCAGGACAGTAAACACACCCCACAAATGACCCCATTCTGGAAAGTAGACACTTCAAGGTATTCAGAGAGGAGCATAGTGAGTCCGTGGCAGATTTCATTTTTTTTTGTCGCAAGTTAGAAGAAATGGAAACTTTTTTTTTTTTTTTTTTTTGTCACAAACTGTCATTTTCCGCTAACTTGTGACAAAAAATAAAATCTTCTATGAACTCACCATGCCTCTCACTGAATACTTTGGGATGTCTTCTTTCCAAAATGGGGTCATTTGGGGGGTATTTGTACTATCCTGGAATTTTAGCCCCTCATGAAACATGACAGGTGCGCAGAAAAGTCAGAGATGCTTGAAAATGGGAAAATTCACTTTTGGCACCATAGTTTGTAAACGCTATAACTTTTACCCCAATCCAATAAATATACACTGAATGTTTTTTTTTTTATCAAAGACATGTAGCAGAATAACTTTCGCGCTCAAATGTATAGGAAATTTTACTTTATTTGAAAAATGTCAGCACAGAAAGTTAAAAAAGTCATTTTTTTGACAAAATTCATGTCTTTTTTGATGAATATAATAAAAAGTAAAACTCGCAGCAGCAATCAAATAGCATCAAAAGAAAGCTGTATTAGTGACAAGAAAAGGAGGTAAAATTCATTTAGGTGGTAGGTTTTATGACCGAGCAATAAACCGTGAAAGCTGCAGTGGTCTGAATGGAGAAAAAGGCTCTGGTCCTTAAGGGGCGAAAAGACTGTGGTCCCGAAGTGGTTAAACCATTAGCAAGTAAAAAAAATGCTCAAAATAGTTTTGATAATACTTTTTACCGACTTTTTGATACTTTTTTCCATTGCAAAGTGCTAAAATGTTATTTTAAATCGAAGATAAAAAAATGTTCTCATAGGAGAAAAGTTGGCTGAAAAAGTGAGTTGCATATGGCCCCTTGTGTATAGAGAGAATAGGATTGAGTTGTGTCAGGTTGTCGCACAAGTTGTTTGGACAGGTGGTGTTAAAAGTAGAAATTAAGGAAGATGAGCCTTTTGAAGGTGTGTGATCTATCAAGGTATTGAGGGAGCCACACTTTTAGTTAAAGATTTTGTGTAAATGGAGGTGAAGATGGCAGCCGGCTGACTTGCACAAGTTCTCACGCATATTGCGGACACACCATTCAGGCTTGAGCCTTTCCTAGGGTTTAGTTTCAGGAGGTGCTGTAGTACATTTACCTCATATACATTCACTAGTGCAGAGGTGACTAGATCACGGAGGTGACATGTCCTTCCCTCACCGTGACATCCATGACCAGGAGGGCAACCTGCCAGAAATCATATAGGAAGTGTGCCACCAGAACTCCATCCACCTATTGGAGGGAGGGAGGGCATGGGCATAGCAATCACCCCTGTGACCCCTCCCATCGCAGGGGGGCCCAGAGGATTTGGGGGACCCTCCAACTCCCTCTACCCAACAGCAAGTGCAGCCAATTAGCAAAGAAACCTCCCCATTCACTCACAAAAACCATGTGCAGGACCGTGTGTAATTTATTTTCTGCTTCCAGAGGCTACTTCACAGGAGAACACTCTGCTGCCATTTGCTGGATCCCGATAACGTGACCTGCATAAGGATCGGGGACAAAGGGGGCCCCATGCTATCATTTTTGCATGGGGGCCCTATGAAGTCTAGTAACGCCCCTGAGGCAGGGTAAAATAGAAAAACATTGGGGTCTTCCCAGAGATTAAGGTGAAATGGGGCTCTAGGCAGGTGAGAACTTTGGGCACACCCTTGAAGCCATCAGGCTTCTTTCATAAGATCTTAGGGAGACTGGCATCAACCCGGCCTCTATTCTCTCTACGTGCCCCAGGCACTTGCCTAAGATGCCTTGTAGATGATCCGCCTCTGAGTCTTCCACAGCTCAGAGCTCCCCTGTGGCTGCAGCTGTTGCTTCACCTTTTGTTATGCCTCTAGTGGGCAGTGTTTTTGTGCAAAAATGTATGGTCGGTCGAATGCAAAGAGAGGTGTGAAACATTTTGCTAGTTGTGATGAAGCCTTTTCTTCATGCAAATATACCACTTACTAAAATGCCTAAAAATGTCATTACTCAACCAGGACAATGGACCATCCACGGCATCAGTATCTGCCTCCTGTCTATCTGTTTCCTGAATGCCCTTCTGAATTAGCTTTTATTGAAGAGGTTATAAATGCCCCATTCTTGCCGTGGCCCAAAAGTTAACAAACACTCTTGTGACTGCTTGCAGACGTTGTATTCAGGACAGAGGTGCACTCATGTAAGCGCAGATCTTTCTGACACCGGCCCACGGATATTTTATACAGCCGCGGCTAATCACATTAACATCAGGGTGACGAGACAGCCGAGGGCCTGAGGGATAAAGAGAAATAGCAAGCCAGCACTAATCTTATTAGCAGCCAAGGAGTAACGCTACCCAGGCACAATCACCGGGAGAAATCCTGCATTTCCTAGTGCTGAAATCAAGAAAATAAGATTTTTAGTGGAAAAATAATGACCAGCCACCCAAAGGTTACAGGGGCTGGGTCAAATTATACCAGGAAGGGAGGAGGGGCCCCAAAGTTTGTGGTGTTGCTATTTTCAGGAACAACCATACATAAACGTATATTTAAAGGGATACTGTAGGGGGGTCGGGGGAAAATGAGTTGAAGCCACCGGTTCACTTCTGGAATTTCAGACTTTAAAGTCTGAAAACCACTGCACCTGCGTTGCTGTGTCCTCGCTTCTCCTGATGTCACCAGGAGCGCACGGCGCAGGCACAGACCATACTGGGCCTGCGCAGTGCGCTCCTGGTGCCATCAGCGGGAGTGAGGACACGGCAACGCAGGCGCAGTGGTTTTCAGACTTTAAAGTCTGAAATTTCAGAAGTGGGCCAGAGCATTGGGGAGTGGTTGCGCAGGCACAGGATGTCTGTGGGGGACCATTAGAAGCCCCGGGTAACTTCAACTCATTTTCCCCTGACCCCCCTACAGTGTCCCTTTAAGAGGCTTACCTCACAGAAGATGGGGCAAGCCCGATTCAATTATAAATAATTATTTTATTGAATACCAGACACTTCAAAGATAACGCGTTTTGCTGGAACACAGTCCACTTCCTCAGATCAAATAAAACAGTGTCTGGAAAAACAAAACAAAATAGGCACTCCTCAATATAACATATAAAAAAGTAAAAATAGCATAAAATGTCTTTTCCCAGCACTGAAATCAAGAAAATAAGATTTACTGGAAAAATAAGGTTGTTTGACAACCCACAGACACGACCAGCCATCGAAAGGTAATGGGGGCTGGGCCAAATGCTACCAGGTAGAGAGGAGGGGCCCCATAGTATATGGTGATGCTATTATCAGGAACAACTATACATACACGTATATTTAAAGTGACACTGAAGTGAAAAAAAACGTATGATATAATGAATTGTATGTGTAGTGCAGCTAAGAAATAGAACATTAGTAGCAAAGAAAAGAGTCTCATTTTTATTTTTAGTTATATAGCTTTTTTTTATAACATTGCATCATTCTCTAATATTTTCAGTTTACAAACTACACTGTTTTAAACTAGGAAACAGAGCAGAGATAATGACCCTTTGGACTCTTCTGCAGTAAAAGCTTAAACAAACAAGATACACTGAGAGATAGGTTGAGATAAGTGCTTCAGAAAACAGCACTGTAGCCAACCAAGCTTGGTCGGAGAGCTCAGGGAGGCTCTTTTGCATAGATAACAGCTGAAGTTTCCTAACTCTTCCTGTACTGGAAACAATTTGAGACTCATATCTGTGCTACTCATGTTCTATTTCTTAGCTGTACTACACATACAAATCATTATATCATACGTTTATTTTCTCTTCAGATTCCCTTAAAGAGGCATACCTCACAGAAGATGGGGCAAGCCAGATTAAATTATAAATAATTATTTTATCGAATACCAGACATTTCAAATAGCCCAATCTACATGATACGACTCTTTGTACGATTTGATTACGATTCTATTTACGATTACGATCCGATTAAATCCAACATGTCAGATCATGATTCGATTTGATTCAATTCGATTTGCCATTGCAAAACAATGGCAAATCGAGTTGAATCTAATCGAATCCCGATCGGACATGTCGGATTTAATCGGATCGTAATCGAATCGTACAAAGAATCGTATCGTGTAGATGGGGCTTACACACGGTGCGCTTCCTCAGATCAAATAAAACAGTGTCTGGAAAAACACAAACTAGGCACTCCTCAATACAACATACACAATATGAAAAATAAAAATAACATAAAGTGACATGAATAAAGATAAGTTTATTCATATCTTTTCCCAGCACCGACATCAAGAAAGTAAGATTTTTAGTGCAAAGATAAAGTTGTGTTATGCTTGAAACATGCATTTGTTGTAAGTGTTAATGAGAAGATGAATATTAATAGGGAATTAACACTACTCTGACTAAAAAGATGTACCGGCATCCACGTGACTTGCAAGGCTGTGAAAACTTTGACTTACACTGCGCCGCCGCCATGGGTTGGGTAGCTGTTGCCAGGTTATTTTTTATATGTACAGTACAATCCTGGCCAAAAGTTTTGAGACTGTCAAAAATATTGGAAATTAGAAAAGTTGGTGCTTAAGTTTTTATAATAGCAATTTGCATATACTCCAGAATGTTATGAAGAGTGTTCAGATAAATTGCATAGTCCTTCTTTGCCATGAAAATTAACTTAATCCCCCAAAAAGTTTCCACTGCAGTTCATTGCTGTCATTAAAGGACCTGCTGAGATCAATTCAGTAATCGTCTTGTTAACTCAGGTGAGAATGTTGACGAGCACAAGGCTGGAGATCATTATGTCAGGCTGATTAGGTTAGAATGGCAGACTTGACATGTTACAAGGAGGGTGATGCATGAAATCATTGTTCTTCCATTGTTAAACATGGTGACCAGCAAAGAAACGCATGCAGCCATCATTGCATTGCATAAAAATGGCTTCACAGGCAAGGATATTGTGGCTACTAAGATTGCACCTAAATCAACAATTTATAGGATCATCAAGAACTTCAAGGAAAAAGGTTCAATTCTTGTTAAGAAGGCTTCAGGGCATCCAAGAAAGTCCAGTAAACGCCAGGATCATCTCCTAAAGAGGATTCAGCTGCGGGATCGGAGTGCAACCAGTGCAGAGGTTGCTCAGGAATGGCAGCAGGCAGGTGTGAGCGCATCTGCACGCACAGTGAGGCGAAGACTTTTGGAAGATGGGCTGGTGTGAAGAAGGGCAGCAAAGTAGCCACTTCTCTCCCAAAAAAACATCAGGGACAGATTGATCTTATGCAGAAAGTATGGTGGATGGACTGCTGAGGACTGGGGCAAAGTCATATTCTCCGATAAAGCCCCTTTCCATTGTTTGAGGCATCTGGAAAAAGGCTTGTCTGGAGAAGAAAAGGTGAACGCTACAATCAGTCCTGTGTCATGCCAACGGTAAAGCATCCTGAGACCATTCATGTGTGAGCAGGGTCGTAACTAGAAATCACTGGGCCCACCTGCAAAACTTTGGATGGGGCTCTCTCCCACCAGGTTATGGGCGGGGTGCTGTACAGAAAAGGCTGCTGCACACTGAATAGGGACTGTCTACAATTCTTTGTCCTCAAAACTTTGTATGATTCCTTATCAGTGGCTGAGCAGATACAGTAATTAGAACAATTGTGCAGAGAGCAGAAAGTTTTTTCTCTTTGCCCTTAGTTGTCTGTCTCTCAGGACAGGGCCCCCTGTGGCTTCTGGGCCCCCCTGCGGCTGCATCCCATGCAGGGTCTATTGTTACGCCCCTGTGTGTGGGGTTGCTTCTTATCCAAGGCAGTGGGCTCACTCACAATTTTGCCAAAAAACACAGCCATGAGTATAGAATGGTACCAAAACACCCTCCAACAGCAACTTCTTCCAACAATCCAACAACAGTTTGGTGAAGAACAACACATTTTCCAGCACGATGGAGCACCGTGTCATAAGGCAAAAGTGATATCTAAGTGGCTCGGGGACCAAAACGTTGAAATTTTGGGTCCATGGCCGGGAAACTCCCCAGATCTTAATCCCATTGAGAACTTGTGGTCATTCCTCAAGAGGCGGGTGGACAAACAAAAACCAACTAATTCTGAGAAACTCAAAAGAAGTGACTATGAAAGAATGGGTTGCTATCAGTCAGGATTTGACCCAGAAGTTGATTGAGAGTATGCCCAGTCAAATTGCAGAGGTCCTGAAAAAGAAGGGCCAACACTGCAAATACTGACTCTTTGCATAAATCTCATGTAATTGTCAATAAAAGCCTTTGAAACATATGAAGTGCTTATAATTATATTTCAGTACATCACATAAACAACTGAAACAAAGATCTAAAAGCAGTTTAGCAGCGAACTTTGTGAAAACTAATATTTTTGATAGTCTCAAAACTTTTGACCAGGACTGTATGTACACAAAATGGAAGATTTTTTATTTTTTTTTTGATATTACCGTATATACTTGAGTACAAGACACGTTTTTGAGACCCAAAAAGTGGTCCAATAGTGCGTGTCTCGGCTTATACTCGAGTCAGTTGTTGTATCTGACACTCCCCCCCACGGAGATTTACCATCATTAGATGGCCATGTACTGCTGTGCTGCCCCCTGCCAGAGCAGAGCGGAATGTGAGATTTCCAATGTGTGCCCTCACCCACATAAGCAGAGCTGTGCCTTTGAGATTAATGGCCGTTAGATGGCCATGTGCTGCTGTGCTGCCAGAATGGAGCAGATTATGTGCCATCCAAGTGTCCCACCAACCCGGCTTAAGCAGAGCACTGTGTGCTTACTTACCGGTTCACAGGGGCGTCGCTAGCCCTGTTTTAGGGGGGCATGTGCCCCCAATCTTTCCTGGGGTGCCACGGATCTCCGCCCGGCCGCCCCCTCTGTCAAGACTCAGCGGCTCCCTCCAGCCGCCGCGTCACTGACAGTCTCAGACCTCAGGATCAGGCGGCGAGCCGGCGACCAATCGTGCGGGCGCTAGGACCCAGCGCCCGCACTGATATGCCGAAGTGACATCACTTCCGCATATCGAGCGGGTGAGTCCAGCGCCCGCTCGTACATCTGGTCGGGTCGCCGCTGATCCTGAGGTCTGCTGAGAGGTAGGGGGGAGCGGCGGCGGCTAGAGGGGGGGGCCTCCCTGTCACTCACTCACTCACTCACTCAAGGGGCTCCCTGGCACGCACTCACTCCCTAAAGGGGCTCCCTGTCACTCACTCACTCACTCACTCAAGGGGCTCCCTGGCACTCACTCACTCCCTAAAGGGGCTCCCTGTCACTCACTCACTCACTCACTCCCTAAAGGGGCTACCTGTCACTCACTCACTCCCTAAAGGGGCTCCCTGTCACTCACTCACTCCCTAAAGGGGCTCCCCTGGCACTCACTCACTCCCTAAAGGGGCTCCCTGGCACTCACTCACTCCCTAAAGGGGCTCCCTGGCACGCACTCACTCCCTAAAGGGGCTCCCTGGCACTCACTCACTCCCTAAAGGGGCTCCCTGTCACTCACTCACTCCCTAAAGGGGCTCCCTGGCACGCACCCACTCCCTAAAGGGGCTCCCTGGCACGCACTCACTCCCTAAAGGGGCTCACTGTCACTCACTCACTCACTCCCTAAAGGGGCTCCCTGTCACTCACTCACTCCCTAAAGGGGCTCCCTGGCACCCACCCACTCCCTAAAGGGGCTCCCTGGCACGCACTCACTCACTAAAGGGGCTCCCTGGCACGCACTCACTCACTAAAGGGGCTCCCTGGCACTCACTCACTTCCTAAAGGGCCTCCCTGTCACTCACTCCCTAAAGGGCCTCCCTGTCACTCACTCACTCCCTAAAGGGCCTCCCTGTCACTCACTCACTCACTCCCTAAAGGGGCTCCCTGTCACTCACTCACTCCCTAAAGGGGCTCCCTGTCACTCACTCACTGCCTAAAGGGGCTTCCTGTCACTCACTCACTGCCTAAAGGGGCTCCCTGGCACTCACTCACTGCCTAAAGGGGCTTCCTGTCACTCACTCACTGCCTAAAGGGGCTCCCTGGCACTCACTCACTACCTAAAGGTGCTCCCTGTCACTCACTATCGGGGTCCCTGTCACTCACTACCTAACTGGAGGCGCCTGTCACTCACTAGCTAACCTGGGGGTCCCTGTCACTCACTACCTAACTTGGGGGGGCTACCATATTAAGGGGGCATTCTGCCTATTTATGTGAAATGCTGTCTATTTATGTGCCTCATGACTGCTGAATGTGTCTTGTTGGGAGCCTTATGATTTGTTGGGGGCCTCATGATTGCTGAATTTGTCTTGTTGGGGGCCTCATGATTTGTTGGGGGCCCTCATGATTGCTGAATTTGTCTTGTTGGGGGCCTCATGATTGCTGAATTTGTCTTGTTGGGGGCCTCATGATTTGTTGGAGGCCTCATGATTGCTGAATTTGTCTTGTTGGGGGCCTCCTGATTTGTTGGGGGCCTCATGATTGCTGAATATGTCTTGTTGGGGGTCACATGATTGCTAACTGCGAGACTATGGGAAAAGCTGAATCCTTATCATATGAGACAATAGCATTAAACCTACTTTTTTAGCGTTTTAAAACAGAAAATAAAACTGGGAGGTTCTAAAAAATTGAATACAATTTTCAGGAGTAGGATGGATGAAATTGTTTATCTTCACAGTTTATTTTCAACTTGGATTTTCCATAATGTTCATGTATGAGTTAAAACGTTTGTACAGTATTTAGTTTAAATTGCTGTTGCCACTTTGCGATAGATACCGGTAAGTGACTTTTGGGTTGCAGTTTGGGCACTCGGCCTCCAAAAGGTTCGCCACCACTGTCCTAATCTGATGTCCCACCATTGCTAGGTTCATGTAAATTTGTCTCCACCCGTTACCACACCTATATTCTGGTCCATGGCCCACCCATTTTTTGGTGCGGCGCGATAAGCACGCCGCACAACGTGATCGTCATATTTTTGGCACGCTAGCTGCAGTGTGCTGAATTCTGCTGCCTACAGTATGTACAGTATACGCTGTTCTCTAGTGCTTGCACTGTGTGCTGATTTACCTCCAGTGTGTACAGTGTAAGGTGTTACTCTGTGCCTTTATTGATTGTAAACCAGCTGTATTGTATGCTGATCCCTGCTACTTTCAGTATGTACAGTATTAGCTGTAAAGCCTGGTACACACATACAATTTTGATTAGCCAATTTTAGCTCTGTTCATAAAATTCATTGTCTGTTGGCCCACTTACTGCACGGGGGTGGGAAATTGGGGGTCAGTGATTGACCAATCAAAATTGTATGTGCGTATACATCTTTGATCTATGCCTATACTGATTGTAAATGATCGAAATAAAGGACAGGGGGCTCCGTCCAATATTTCGATGGGCAGGCCCGTTATCCGTAGCTTACACCGCTGCTAAGTTCATGTACATTTGGCCCCACCCATGGCCACGCCCACTCACCGCATGTCCACGCCCATTTTTTGCCATGTACCTCCCCGCCTGGTGCCCACAGGTGCCACTTTTCTCCAAGGACCCTAGAAACGCCCCTGCCGGTTCATGCTGCGAAGATGATTCCTTTGTAGCTTGTATGCTTACAGGTCCACGCCGCTCTTTCATCGATTTGATTCTTGCAGTGCGGGTGGATGTGGTGACAGGTGCCACAAGATGGCGTAATTGGCGTCTGTCACACGAGTGACAGTGAATCCTTTGAAAACCATGCCTACATCCAACACTTTAGTATCTTAAAGAGGAGCTGCTGTGAAAATAACGTAATGAAAAAAAAGTGCTTAATTTTTGCAATAATTATTTATAAATGATTTAGTCAATATTTGCCCATTGTAAAATCTTTCCTTAACCTCATTTACATACTGACATTTATCACTTGCTGACATTTTTACTGCTGGCAGGTGAACTCTGTGGAAGGAGATGCTGCATTTTGGCAGCAGTTGGAAACAGCTGTTATTTCCCACAATGCAACAAGGCTCCCACAGTGTGATGTCAGCACCCTGGTGTTTCACCCCTTCCTGATGGTTCGCTGGAGAAAAGGTAAAGATTTCTCATGGGAAAGGGAGTATCAGCTGCTGATTGGGATGAAGTTCAATCCTTGGTTACGGTTTCTCTTTAAAACATTTTCCTTAGTCTGCTTCTTAGAATATGGCCTCCTTGCAATAAAAGGGATTCATTCGTATTCCTAAAATGGCACTCCTAATTTTTCAGTGCATGTCAATTTCTACTGCTCAGTTACTGACAGTAGATTATCGAACCGGTTGGTCGATTGGCAGCCAAGTCGAGAGATGTATGGCCACCTTTTTGCCTGGCATTCTGGGAGCACCGCCATCAGATGGATATCAATAACCAGTTAATCAATTCCGATGGAACAATCAGCACTCGGATGGAGACAATATGGATGAAGTGCTAACAGAATTCAGCACAATGAAGTTCATTTACACCTCTTAGCTGTGAAACCATCGCTAAACGCAAACCATTTCATCTACATATTAATTGTTGGTGTGTACATTACGGCTGTAATTACAGGAACAATGTGTGCTTGCTCCACTAATTCCCGCTAACACAGGCTGGGAAATGTCAGCAGGAAGAGTACATAAACCTGGCAGGCACCTCCTCATAGAATGGAGCTGAATGGCGATAATGCGTTATAATTACCAGCCGCCGCGTTACGATTGACTCCAAATGGCTGTTATCTGGAATAAAGCACGCCTAATAAAAGTCGTAAAATCTTGTAAATATATTTGGGGGCATAATCTAAATGGAGCGGTTATGCAACTGGATCCAGTAGACTATAATGAGCTTTTGTGTCTTGCGCTGAACAGAATCCATAACGGTATTAGCATTTTCTAATGGGCGGGTCGCAAGGCCAGCTTGCGGCTTTGACTCACATGTGATTATTCAGGCTTTATTAATGGAGTCTATTTCAGGAAATGAAAGATCAGTCATTAGTCCCAATTACTCAGTGTCCTGTCACATTAGTGGAAATGAAATATGAGCACTCAGGGCGATGCAGGAACGGGTTTTGCCTGTGTGTAAAAATCTGTGCATTACTGCGGCGGGAAATGATCCAGAGCCAGTATTATTATATGCATTTTAATTCAATAGGCTGTCAATTAGTATAGGCGCTTACCAGGAAGTCAGGTGACTTTTCAGATGAAAACAGGAAATAGAAACAGAACTGTACCTTTGCAACAACAACACAAATGCACCAATCCATCTTCAGTATAGCCCGTTACAACTGCATATCTCATTACACTGTGATAAGTGTTTATTCATCACATTTAAGCCCTGTAAAAATGTGCAACTTAGGTTACCCGAAAAAATCGTTGTGATCACAGAGGCGCTCAATACGGACCTGGACTTTGTAAGTTGTATGGTCCTTCCTATTGCCTGATGAAGTGGGGTCACGCCTGCGAAACGCATTGCAAATTTTTATGGAGTATATAAATACATTTTTATTGTTTAAATGTCACTGTGTTTACTGCATGTCCTTCGGAGTAGGAAAGTCCACCACTGCCACTCCGGTTTTTAAAAATTTTAGCTATTTTTATTCTACTGGTGCCTCTGTTCTCTATCTTGTTTGAGTCCAGCCCTGGTGGAGGGGTGTTTTTACCCCAACATCTTCTTCCGATCTACAGAATTCGACTTCTTAATCCTGAGTGGGAACAGGTCTAATCTTCCCACCTGCCTTTTCAGTGGTTGCCTTAGAGGTGACCCATGTTTGTGAGTATAATGATACTTAACCAATTACCTCCTTACCAATACATACTACACCATATTGGGCTCTCGGTGTCCCTTGTTTTTCTGTTTCTGTTCTTGCTAAGAGTGTACAGGTGCTCCCTGACACCTGCTGACTGCTTATTAGGCATACGCCCGGCCACCCCTCTGATCCTTCAACAACCTGTGCCTGACAGCCCCAAGCAACTCCCACTCCTATGCGACACTGCAGAACTTCTCAAGAGATGCTCCCACTCTCTGGAACTTGCTTCCATCACCTATCAGGCTCACCTCATCGTTCAATACCTTTAAATAAGCCATCAAATGTACCTTTTTGAGATTGTCTACCCCACTGCATCAATGCCGTATCTGCTGAGCACCTATAATGTAACCCATACCTAGTGTGTCCATACCCCTCTTCCTTTAGATTGTAAGCCTCAGGCCTGGTCCCTCCTTCCCTATTATCCAATTGATCATGTACCTCCTTCAGTGGGTAACTGGACTTGAACTATGTTGTCTCTAAAGCTGTGTAAACACCTGTGACAGATTTTGCTCAACTGTGATCGGGACTGACCCCTTTGGGCCACATCGCTGGCCCGGTCTGTACAAATGCGGTTTCAGCTATATAGCTGATGATGTGACCTGTTGCTATGCGGGGGGGGGGGGGAGGGACAACAGAATGGCACGTACGTAACTTTACATGGTGGACGGGGGAGTGACGTGCACAATGGAGTTGCTTGTGGGGCGACTGTCAGGGGCTGCTGCAGACACTCATGGCTATCAGCGGAGTTGGCTGTTATCATTAAGTGTAACTGTCATAAAATCAAAAATCAAGTATTTATTTTTATCTGGTAAACAAGTAATAAGAATGATAAACCAGGCAATCCAAAAGGTAAAATCACTATTGCTTTTCTTGTTGATAAATGATCAATTCCCAGTTTTCTTAAAGGGACTCCGAGCAGTGCATAAACTATGGAAAGATGCATATCATTTTAAAGCTCTCTTTCTCCTCTTTCCAATGATATATAAACCACCGCCCTACGCCTTTTAGTTTTCGCCATTTTCGCGATTGAAATTGCCGCGGCCACGATTTCAATCGCGAAAATAGAGAAAACTAAAAGGCGTAGGGCGACGATTTAGGTGTCACCAGAAAGAGGAGAAAGAGAGCTTTAAAATTATATCCATCTTTCCATAGTTACATTGTATTACACAGGACGACACTTTCCCCAGTGTCAGCAGCTCCAGTCAGCAGAATGAAGCTGCTGACTTTAGGAAAAAGTCGCCCTGTGTAATACAATGTAACTATGGAAAGATGGATATCATTTTAAAGCTCTCTTTCTCCTCTTTCTGACGACACCTAAATCATCACCCTACGCCTTTTAGTTTTCTCTATTTTCGCGATTAAAATCGCAGCCACGGCAATTTCAATCGCGAAAATAGCGAAAACTAAAAGGTGTAGGGCGGCAGTTTATATATCATTGGAAAGAGGAGAAAGAGAGCTTTAAAATGATATGCATCTTTCCATAGTTTCTGCACTGCTCGGATTCTTTTTAACTCTTATTTGGTACATTGCTGCACAAAGGAAGTTGCAGGGCATGCTGGGTTGTCTTTTTTTTGCATCTTTACTTTCCTCTCAGACTTAAAGGGAAGGTTCAGGGAGGGTGGAGAAAAAATAAAAATCAATTTCCACTTACCTGGGGCTTCCTCCAGCCCGTGGCAGGCAGGAGGTGCCCTCGCCGCCACTCCGCAGGCTCCCGGTGGTCTCCGGTGGCCGACCCGACCTGGCCAGGCCGGCTGCCAGGTCGGGCTCTTCTGCGCTCCAAGTCCTGGCACTTCTGCGTCCCACGCCGGCGCTCTGACGTCATCGGACATCCGCCGGGCTGTACTGCGCATGCGCAGAACTACTGCGCATGCGCAGTACAGCCCGGCGGACGTCCGATGACGTCAGAGCGCCCGCGTGGGACGCAGAAGTGCCAGGACTTGGAGCGCAGAAGAGCCCGACCTGGCAGCCAGCCTGGCCAGGTCGGGTCGGCCACCTGAGACCACCGGGAGCCTGTGGAGCGGCGGCGAGGGCACCTCCTGCCTGCCACGGGCTGGAGGAAGCCCCAGGTAAATGGAAATTGATTTTTATTTTTTCTCCACCCTCCCTGAACCTTCCCTTTAACTAATGCAGCCTGATTGGCTGAAGCCTCCTTCCCTCCTGTTTTCCCCTCCCACACCACTGTTCCTCTCTGATTGTCCAATATTTCTCATGCTGAGACAATACACTTTCTATTGCAGAGCTGGGTGGGAGTGCCTGAAGACTGGGAGGAAGGCTGGCAATGCATACACAATCAGGCAGAGAGGAGAGTATGGAAGGGAATGACATCAGGATTGGCTTCAAGATGGACACAGTTAAAATGGAGAATCCTAAGAAGGATTTTCTCTTGTTTTACTGTAGAAAAATCACTAAAATCAAAACGTGGACAGTGCAATACATACTGTATGTTATGTAAGTAGAGCAAGTATTTATCTACTGATATGTGTGTTTTTTTCTGAGATAGTATGGCTGACAGCTCCACTTTAAACTCCGTTGCAGGATCTTGTACCTTGTTGTCTGTCTCCCTATTTATCTATTGTTCAGCACTGGGTAATGTGTTGGCGCTTTATAAATACAATAATATCTATAAATAGTGGTTGGGCATACTGGAAAACCATGCCCAGTCACTACTGTTACAGTATCTCACAAAACTGAGTACACCTCTCACATTTTTTTAAATATTGTATTTTTTTTAGGACAACTCTGAAGATATGATGCTTTGGGGTGTATGCACTAAAATAACATTAAAGGACAACTGTAGCGAGAGGGCTATGGAGGCTGCCATATTTTTTTCCTTTTAAGCAATACTAGTTGTCGGGCTGTCCTGCTGATCCTTTGCCTCTAATACTTTTAGCCATAGTCCCTGAAGAAGCATGCAGCAGATCAGGTGTTTCTGACATTATTGTCAGATCTGCCAATATTAGCTGCATGCTTGTTTCTGGTGTGATTCAGACATTAATTGAGACAAATAGACCATCAGGGCTGCCAGGCAACTGGTATTGTTTAAAAGGAAATCAACATTCTTCTCCAGCCTCCATATTCTTCTTACTTCAGTTGTCCTTTAAGCAAAATTACATGAGTAAAGTCTTTCACACGATGAGTAGAGCGTAATGGATTGCACGTGATGTATCACATTCTGCTCTACTTATCTTGCGATAAGACTTTACGCACGTTATTCAGCTTACTGCAGGTTAGTGCATATATCCCTTTGATATAATGTAGTCAGTGTACAGCTCATATAACAGTGTAAATTTGCTGTCCCAACAAAATAACTCAACACACAGCCATTAATGCCACTGCGGGCAGCAAGTGAGTGAAGAATGTCAAAATTCTGCTAGATATAGGAAGGTGATACCTTGATCCAGTCAGGGAGATGATTTGTTAGATAAAACTTGATGGACACGTGTCTTTTTTTTGAAGCAGGTGGTTTCGGCACTCAGCAAGAGAGTGGTAGCACACGAAAAATCGCATAGCAACCGCAGTACTATGAGATTCTCTCACATACAATACATGCCAATCACGATCAGAGTGCAGCGAGGTTGTGTGGTCAGAGGCAACTAAAAAAATACAACTTGCAGCAACTGCCCTTCATTTCACACATGAGAGTGCGGTCACAGAGGTATTTCTGTATATTATCAAAGTGAGCCATGGAGATGCAAAATTTTGGTTACAAGAGCCGTATTGGGAGTGCTGTATTGTTGCAGCTTGTTGTGAGTGTGCTCTCCCATGCCTAAGTTAGTCTCTTCCTGGCTGGGATACCTGGATGTTGACCCTGGACTGTCTGACTAGCTGATATGTTGCCAACTTCTGCTTTGTTCAACTGCCCAAGTTGTTGCCTGTCTGAGAACCAGCGCTGTTGCCAAACCCTTGCTTGTCTGAGAACATGATCTGCTACTGACTTCTGCCTGTGTTGAAGATGTATCCTGTTCCTGAGTACTTGTTTGCATCTAGGTTCACCTAGATGCTGAGTTTTTGCAGCACCAGACTCGACCTGTTACTAACTCGGTCACATGCCTGGCTGTCCCACCAAGCCACGCAAAAACATCACTGCTTGGCCACTATCCAGACCTTTTTTACTACCATTGTTGTATTATATGATGATCCTCAACACCCCGCCATGATCGAGGCTTTCCTTCGTAATCTCAGCCAGGGTCGGCACCCTGTCAAAGAATAAACGTCCAAGTTCCGTAAATAGAAAATGACACGGAGTGGAACAAGTCAGCTCTTTGCCATCAGTATAGTCTTGGTCTAACTGCAGAGAATTTAAAATATTAACTTGCATAGGTGGAAATACCTACAACCCTTGAAGCCCTAATCTTATTGGCCATTCAGATTGACCATCGTTATCGTGTAATACAACAGTTGGAGAAGTCTACAGCTACCTCATCACACCCTTTCAAGGCACCTTGAACCTCCTCCTCTCCTTTGGCACTCGCTTTCTTTGTTCAGCCAGAATCCATGCAATTGGGAGTAATCCGTCCTGCTCTGACCACAGAAGAAAGAACAAGAAGTCAAGGAAGTGTCTGCTTTTACTGTGGAGCTACTGGCCATTTCATCTGATCTTTGCTGGTCCATTGCATAAGGAACCTAATCCTAGGATGCTGAGTTCTACATCTGCTCCATCGCTTTCTAATCATTTCACTATTCCAATCTCATTACAGCTCCCAGGAAGAACCTTTAAATCACCTGCCATCATTCACCCCGGTGCTTACAGCTGTTTTAGGGTCATTACTTTCGCCACTTCTTACCACATTCCGGTACAACCTGGTAAAGAAACTCTCCATATCCCACTGTCACCTATATTTTTGGCAAACATCAAAAACTTCATACGTTTGATCTTTTTGCTTCTCCATTGTATCCTATCATACAAACCTGGACTGACCAACAAGAAACCTGTTCAGTAGTTTGTTTTTGCAAATTTATATTGCAGGTTTATAAGGATTTTTTCTGCAGTAATTCTACCAATAACACAGCTCACTACTCAGCAGGGCCGGTTTTAGCAACAATAAGGGCCCCTGGGCAAATTAAACCTGGGAGCCCCCAACTGACACCCCCAACCAAAAAGCAGCATTAGGGGTCCTTTGTTGCAGCCATACTTCCCCTAGGGCCCCTGAGCCAGCTGCTCAATTCCTAACTTAATGTGCTCCCTGTGGCCCCTGCAAGGTCTTAGGAAGATTAGCGTATCACCTGTCCGGCAGGTGCACTCTTCTGTCAGTCCGTGGCTCCATGCACTCCAAGACTTCATCCTTGCGGAAGCGCACCTCCTCCGTGACCTGGTGTGTGTTACTACGTAATAACATGCCGCGGGTCACAGAGAAGATGCAGCCAGCGTTGGATAAAGATGGGAGCGCACTGAGCCAGCATCTGAAACAGGAGTGCACCCACCATCACAGGTGAGACGTTACCCTGCCAAAGACTCTTTAAGAGGCCCGGGGAAGCAACAGTTGAGTTGGGGGGGGGGGGGGGATCTTGGGGCAGTGTTGGACTGGTAGGTGGTAAAGCTGAGGAAATCCACTTTCTGCCAAGCAGCAGTTATCAGGTGTTGCTGCTCACAGTGAAGACTTTCTTTTGTGTCTCAGCCTTGGGTGCTGGAGGCCCTTGTCCCTGCTCTGCTTGCTACAGGTTTCTATTGGGAGTGATAACAGGGTTACTGCTGCTTGACCAGCAGGTGGATTTCCTCAGTTTTTCCACCTCCCAGTCCGACATTACCTTGGAGGCCCCTGCAGGCTCAGGAGCCCTGGGGCAATAGCTCCCTTTGCCTCTATGGTAGTGCCGGCCCTGCTCCTCAGCAAACTCATTTTACTTGGAACTCAGAAGCTCAAAAAGCATTTGACAAGCTCTCCTTTTGATACAAAAAGCTTCCACTTGCCCAAAAGTTTCTAAAGAGAGCTTTTGCAGTTATGATTAAAAACATTTGTTAGCAGTGCAACATTTGTTACCAGTGTTTCAACAGGCTTAAAACTAGGTTGTTCTACCTATTACAACAATACAAACAACTAGCCGACCCACGGCATAGCATACGCCTCATAAGGGGGTAGCAGGCAGGAAGGGGTATTGGGCACAGCGGCGGGGAGAGGGGGTCGGACCCCCCCTCCCTCACCTGGGTCCCCATGTGCGCTCCCCCTCCAGCTTAAGTTTGCAGCGGGGAGGGGGGTCAGACCCCCCACCTCCCTCACCTGGGTCCCGCATCTGCGCTCCCCATCTAGCTTAAGTTCAGCAGCAGACGCCACTATTAGTAAGAGGCAGTGGGCGGGGATGACTCGCCTCTTCCGCATTCCATCATGCGTTCCACTGTCATCACTTCCTGCAATGCCGCACTCTGTATTGTAAGTGGAACGCGGAAGAGGTGAGTCATCCTCGCCCGCTGCCTCTTAGTAATAGCGGCGTGTGCTGCTGAACTTAAGCTACAGACTAACCAGCAAGCTCATGGTGAACCAGAACTCATTGGAGTGTGTAAGGGGCTACAATGGTCCTAAAAGCCCCCTTACTAAAATGCTATGGAAAACAAAAGTTTGCTTTCTTAGAACAGAAAGAATTTGCGATAATTCAGGTTGGAGTGAGCTTGAGATGTCTCCCAGTGCATCACTGCTGAATATATGTAAATGAACCATTGTTGCCCTTAAAAGCTAAACACACCTCCAGAACCGCTGGAATACAATGATGTGTTAGCTTGTTAATTTGTACAGAGCCATAATAATCCACCATGCATACAGGCTGTTTCGGATTGTTTGATCCTCATCAGTGCATGGCATGGATTAATTTGGCTCTATGGAGTAGGGCTTGTAACACCGAGAGGTACAGACTAACCCGAAAGCTCATGGTGAACCAGAACTCATTGGAGTGTGTGAGGAGCTACAATGGTCCTAAAAGCCCCCTTACTAAAATGCTATGGAAAACAAAAGTTTGCTTTCTTAGAACAGAAAGAATTCGCGATAATTCAGGTTGGAGTGAGCTTGAGATGTCTCCCAGTGCATCACTGTTGAATATATGTAAATTAACCATTGTTGCCCTTAGACGCTAAACACACCTCCAGAACCACTGGAATGCAGTGTTTAGCTTCTTCTTGCTTGGACCGGCCCTGGGGGCAGGGCGATACTTCTTTTTGCTTGAAGGTTGAGGCACTTAGCCTATTATATATATAGATGGGCTTGTAATTAGGGATGGACGCAAAACTGAAAAAATGCACCTTTATTTCCAAATAACACACTGGCGCCATACATTGTACTAGGGAAAAAATGTAAAGGACATGAGAGGCAAAAATCAACTGATTGTATCTATCTTCCTTCTCCTAAAAATCACACAGTGTGCAGATTCATCAACATATCAATACCAACTCTGTGCCCAGACATAGCAAGCTGCAGTTATCTAGGTTGAAAAAAGATGCGTATGTATAGTAATGTCGCCGGTGAGCTGGGTGCAGGGTGAGCCGAATGACGGCTCATCCTGCTGCCGCTCAAATCCCCAGGGGCCTTAAAGGACAACTGTCGCGAAAATCTTAAAGTGAACCTCCAGACTAAAAATTGACTCAGCAGCACTGGAAAGGCATTGTGTTTCTTTAACTGTTTCACGGCATCAGAACTTTTTTTCTCTTATACAAGCCTCATTTTTAGCTGCACAGAAAAAACTGCCCGGGTATTTTTCCCCTAGTGCTGTGCAAACTACTGCAAAGCATGATGGGATTTCTGATGTTGTTGTTCTTGCTCTGCGGTTTTGGTGCAATTTTTTTTTTTTTACATTTTGAATTTGACATTTGAAGCCTAGCACATGCAGCTGGGAGGGGTGATCAGGACACAGGACAGTTGGAACTGTGTCTCCTGCTCCCTGTCACCTCCTTTCAACCAAAAAGATGGCTGCCCCCATGACAAAGATAGCAGCCCCCATGAATCACCAACATTTGCCTGTTATTTTAAAACGGGGTGGTTAAGAGATTATATTACCTATCTATTCTAATTAACATAACTAATGTAACTTAGTTACAGTATGTTTGTTTAGGCTGAAGTTCCCCTTTAACCACTTCATCTCCAAGGGGTTTTCCCCTTAAAAAAAACAGAGCAATTTTCCCCTGTCAGCGCTCCTTCCATTCATTCGCCTATAACTTTATGACTACTTATTACAATGAAACAATCTATATCTTGCTTTTCGCCACCAATTTTGCTTTCTTTGGGGGGTACTTTTTGCTAAGAATTACTTTGTTCTAACTGTGTTTTTACAGGAAAAAATAAGAAAAAATTGAAAAAAATCATTATTTCTCAGTTTTTGGCCATTATAGTTTTAAAAAAAAACATGCTACCGTAATTTAAACCCACACATTTTATTTGCCCATTTGTCCCAGTTATTGCAATGTTTAAAGGATACCTGAGGTGACATGTGACATGATGAGATAGATATGGGTATGTACAGTGCCTAGCACACAAATAACTATGCTGTGTTCCTTTTTTCTCTCTCTCTGCCTGAAAGAGTTAAATATCAAGTATGTAAGGAGCTGACTCAGTCCTGACTCAGACAGGTAGTAACTACAGTGTGACCCTCACTGATAAGAAATTCCAACTATAAAACACTTTCCTAGCAGAAAATGGCTTCTGAGAGCAGAAAAGAGATAAAAGGGGTCAATAGTTCATAGATTTTAGCTCTGGCATACTTCAATGAATGCATCATTGAGAAAAAACAATAAAACAGTTAAAACTTAAAAAGTAGATTAAACATAAAATAAAACTGTGTAATATCTTAAAAAGTCATTTTTAGGAGAAGGGAGATATATACAATCGTTTATTTAATCAGTTGATTTTTGCCTCTCGTGTCCTTTACATTTTTTCCCTAGTACAATGTATGGCGCCAGTGTGTTATTTGGAAATAAAGGTGCATTTTTTAAGTTTTGCGTCCATCCCTAATTACAAGCCCATCTATATACAGTGATGTGAAAAACTATTTGCCCCCTTCCTGATTTCTTATTCTTTTGCATGTTTGTCACACTTAAATGTTTCTGCTCATCAAAAACCGTTAACTATTAGTCAAAGATAACATAATTGAACACAAAATGCAGTTTTAAATGATGGTTTTTATTATTTAGTGAGAAAAAAAACTCAAAACATACATGGCCCTGTGTGAAAAAGAAATTGCCCCCTGAACCTAATAACTGGTTGGGCCACCCTTAACAGCTATAACTGCAATCAAGCGTTTGCGATAACTTGCAACGAGTCTTTTACAGTGATCTGGAGGAATTTTGGCCCACTCATCTTTGCAGAATTGTTGTAATTCAGCTTTATTTGAGGGTTTTCTAACATGAACCGCCTTTTTAAGGTCATGCCACAACATCTCAATAGGATTCAGGTCAGGACTTTGACTAGGCCACTCCAAAGTCTTCATTTTTTATTCAGCCATTCAGAGGTGGATTTGCTGTTGTGTTTTGGGTCATTGTCCTGCTGCAGCACCCAAGATCGCTTCAGCTTGAGTTGACGAACAGATGGCCGGACATTCTCTTTCAGGATTTTTTGGTAGACAGTAAAATTCATGGTTCCATCTAACACAGCAAGCCTTCCAGGTCCTGAAGCAGCGAAACAACCCCAGACCATCACACTACCACCACCATATTTTACTGTTGGTATGATGTTCTTTTGCTGAAATGCTGTGTTACTTCTACGCCAGATGCTGGTGTGTTTTGGGTCATTGTCCTGCTGCAGCACCCAAGATCGCTTCAGCTTGAGTTGACGAACAAATGGCCGGACATTTTCCTTCAGGATTTTTTGGTAGACAGTAGAATTCATGGTTCCATCTATCACAGCAAGCCTTCCAGGTCCTGAAGCAGCGAAACAACCCCAGATCATCACACTACCACCACCATATTTTATTGTTGGTATGATGTTCTTTTGCTGAAATGCTGTGTTACTTCTACGCCAGATGTAATGGGACACGCACCTTCCAAAAAGTCAACTTTTGTCCCGTCGGTCCACAAGGTATTTTCCCAAAAGTCTTGGCAATCATTAAGATGTTTTTTAGCAAAATTGAGATGAGCCTTAATATTCTTTTTGCTTAAAAGTGGTTTGCTTCTTGGATATCTGCCATGCAGGCCGTTTTTGCCCAGTCTCTTTCTTATGGTGGAGTCGTGAACACTGACCTTAATGGGATACTGTAGGGGGGTCGGGGGAAAATGAGTTGAACTTACCCGGGGCTTCTAATGGTCCCCCGCAGACATCCTGTGCTCGCGCAGCCACTTACCGATGCTCTGGCCCTGCCTCCGGTTCACTTCTGGAATTTCAGACTTTAATGTCTGAAAACTCCTGCGCCTGCGTTGCCGTATCCTCGATCCCGCTGATGTCACCAGGAGCATACTCCGCAGGCCCAGTATGGTCTGTGCCGGTGCAGTACGCTCCTGGTGACATCAGCGAGAGTGAAGACACAGCAACGCAGGCGCAGTGGTTTTCAGACTTTAAAGTCTGAAATTCCAGAAGTGAACCGGAGGCGGGGCCGGAGTATCGGTGAGCGGCCGCGCGGGCACAGGATGTCTGCGGGGGACGATTAGAAGCCCTGGGTAAGTTTAACTCATTTTCCCCCGACCCCCCTACAGTATCCCTTTAATTGAGGCAAATGGGGTCTTTTGTGGCCTCTCGGATGAGTTTTCTCTCTGCGTTCTTGGGGTAATTTTGGTCAGCCGGCCACTCCTGGGAAGGTTCACCACTGTTCCGTGTTTTTGCCATTTGTGGATAATGGCTCTCACTGTGGTTCGCTGGAGTCCCAAAGCTTTAGAAATGGCTTTATAACCTTTACCAGACTGATAGATCTCAATTACTTTTGTTCTAATTTGTTCCTGAATTTCTTTGGATCTTGGCATGATGTCTAGCTTTTGAGGTGCTTTTGATCTACTTCTCTGTGTCAGATAGCTCCTATTTAAGTGATTTCTTGATTGAAACAGGTGTGGCAGTAATCAGGCCTGGGGGTGACTACAGAAAGTGAACTCAGGTGTGATAAACCACAGTTAAGTTACTTTTTACCAAGGGGGGGGGCAATCACTTTTTCACACAGGGCCATGTAGATTTGGAGTTTTGTGTTCAATTATGTTATCTTTGACTAATAGTTAATGGTTTTTGATGAGCAGACACATTTAAGTGTGACAAACATGCAAAAGAATAAGAAATCAGGAAGGGGGCAAATAGTTTTTCACATCACTGTATATAATAGGCTAAGTGCCTCAACCTTCAAGCAAGAAGAAGAAGTATCGCCCTGCCCCCAGGGCCGGTCCAAGCAAGAGGAAGCTAAACACTGCATTCCAGTGGTTCTGGAGGTGTGTTTAGCTTCTAAGGGCAACAATAGTTAATTTGCATATATTCAGCGGTGATTCACTGGGAGACATCTCAAGCTCACTCCAACCGAATTATCGCAAATCTATCTTCTATATATATATAATAGGCTAAGTGCCTCAACCTTCAAGCAAGAAGAAGTATCGCCCTGCCCCCAGGGCCGGTCCAAGCAAGAAGAAGTATCGCCCTGCCCCCAGGGCCGGTCCAAGCAAGAAGAAGGGGCCAGGCCAAGCAAGAAGAAGAAGTAGTACCCAGGGGCGGACTGACAAGTCATGGGGCCCCGGGCAATAGGAGATTATGGGGCCCCCCATACCAGTGTTTCCCACCTTTCACGTTCTTTTTTTTACAGGCTAAGATATAATAATTTACTGACAACAGATATCTTGTAAGTAGTGTAAAAGGTCTGCCCGGGGAAGTTTGAACTCTGCCATAGTGTTTCCCCCCAAAATACATGTAATCTGACAGCATTTCACCAAAAATCCATGCAACTTGGCAGAGGTTCCTCCAAAATACAGATAATATGGCAGTCGTTCCCCCAAAATAGACGTAATCTGGCAGCAGTGGTTCCCCAAATACACATAATTTAGCAGCTGCTCCCCAAAATATGCGTGATCTGGCAGCGGATCACCCAAAATACATGTAATCTGGCAGCAGTGGTTCCCCAAAATACACATAATCTGGAAGCAGCGGTTCCCCTATTATACATAATCAGGCAGCGGTTCCCCAAAAATACACATCATCTGGCAGCTGTTTCGCAAAATACACTTAATCTGGCAGCAGCAGTTCCCCAAAAACAGTTAATCTGGCAACAGTTCCCAGAAAATAGGTGCCCCCAGTATAGGTAACCAGGTCAAAAGGTATCCCCAGTGGAAGTAACCAGGTCTATAGGTTTTCCCAGTGCAGGTATCCAGGTCTATAGGTGTCCCCAGTATAAGAAGCCAGGTCTATAGGTGTTCCCAGAATAGGTAGCCAGGATTATAGGTGTCCCCAGAATAGGTAGCCAGGATTATAGGTGTCCCAAGAATAGGTAGCCAGGATTATAGGTGTCCCCAGAATAGGTAGCTAGGTCTATGGGTGCCCCCAGTATAGGTAGCCAGTTCTACAGGTGTCTCCAGAATAGGTAGCCAGGCCTATAGGTGTCTTCTGTATAGATAGCCAGGTCTATAGGTGTTCCCAGTATATGTAGCTAGGTGTATAGGTGTTCCCAGTATAGCCAGGTCTATGGGTGTCCCCGGTATATGTAGCCAGGTGGATAGGTGTCCCCAATATATGTAACCAGGTCTATAGGTGTCCCCAGTATATGTAGCCAGGTGGATAGGTGTCCCCAGTATATATAGCCAGGTGGATAGATGTTCCCAGTATAGCCAGGTCTATAGATGTCCCCAGTATATGTAGCCAGGTGGATAGGTGTCCCCAGTATATGTAGCTAGGTGTATAGGTGTTCCCAGTATAGCCAGGTCTATGGGTGTCCCTGGTATATGTAGACAGGTGGATAGGTGTCCCCAATATATGTAACCAGGTCTATAGGTGTCCCCAGTATATGTAGCCAGGTGGATAGGTGTCCCCAGTATATATAGCCAGGTGGATAGATGTTCCCAGTATAGCCAGGTCTATAGATGTCCCCAGTATATGTAGCCAGGTGGATAGGTGTCCCCAGTATATGTAGCCAGGTCTATAGGTGTCCCCAGTATATGTAGCCAGGTGTATAGGTGTCCCCAGTATATGTAGCCAGGTGTATAGGTGTCCCCAGTATATGTAGCTAGGTGTATAGGTGTCCCCAGTATATGTAGCCAGGTGTATAGCTGCCCCCAGTATAGCCAGATGTATAGGTGTCCCCAGTATATGTAGCCAGGTGTATAGCTGCCCTTAGTATAGCCACGTGTATAGGTGTCCCCAGTATATGTAGCCAGGGGTATAGTTGCCCCCAGTATAGCCAGGTGTATAGGTGTCCCCAGTATATGTAGCCAGGTGTATAGCTGCCCCCAGTATAGCCAGGTGTATAGGTGTCCCCAGTATATGTAGCCAGGTGTATAGCTGCCCTTAGTATAGCCAGGTGTATAGGTGTCCCCAGTATATGTAGTTAGGTGTATAGGTGTCCCCAGTATATGTAGCCAGGTGTCCCCAGGAGGGGAGGCAGCCAGTGAAAGGGAGCGGTGTGCAGAGCGTGGGGAAGGGGGGAAGTTTCCCCCCCCTTCCCTCACCTTGGGGCCCCCTTTCCTGTTTGTCCCCTCCGGAATACTGAAGTGTCGCACTGTCGTACAGCAGCTGACAGCGGGCGGAGACTTACCGCTGTCCAGCCACCGGAGGGAGCTGTGATCTGTGCGCCACAAGTCTGGTCTACTCAAGACCAGACTTGCGGCGCACAGATCACAGCTCCCTCAGCCGGCTGTAACAGCGGTAAGTCTCCGCCCGCTGTCAGCCGCTGTACGACAGTGCGACACTTCAGTATTCCGGAGGGGACAGCCAGGAAGGGGGGCCCCAAGGTGAGGGAAGGGGGGGGGGACTTCCCCCCTTCCCCGCTGTTCCCATAGCTCCTTTTCACTGGCTGCTTCCCCTCCTGCCCATGGTTGTCTGGCGGGGCCCCCCCTGACCACGGGCCCTCGATCCGTGCCCAAGTGCCCTAATGGTCAGTCCGCCCCTGGTAGTACCCTGCCCCCAGGGGTGGTCCTACACTTGCCTCCGAGCTGAAATCCTGGTACACACCTTCTATTTTGATTGGCCAATGATTAACTCATTTTACCACCTCCATGTAGTGCGAGGGTCAGAAGATTTTAAATACTGAGAACAGATTGCGTAGATAAGCTCTTATTCTATATGGAAGTGTTAAAATTGGTCAGCGATTGACCAATCAAAAATAAAGGTGTGTAGGGTATAAACACACATGTGATTTTGATTAGCCAACCACTTTACTACCTCCATGTAGGATGAGGGCAAAAAGATTTTTTAATTCTATGAACAAATTGTGTAGGTAAACTCTCATACTACATGAAAGTAGTTGGTAAAATTGGTCAGTGGTTGGCCAATCAAAAATTGGATGTGTGTATGAGGCTTGAGAGATTCAGAATGTGTTGTAGAAACAGCCAGAAGGTGATGCTAGATGGAAGTGCACTATCCGATGGCCGAACAATCAGTGTTGCTTGCAAATTTTTTTCATATCAAAAATGCTATTTTTGATTTTGAGAGAATTTTTGCAAAGATAGCTTGTATTTTCACGTTTTTGGCAACATCGCAAAAAATAGGCAGAAAAAAAATATTTTTTTCAGCTGACAATGCAAATGCAGCTTGGACTTCCTGCTGACTAGAATTAGCTCACTTTCAGGGTACGTTTCCACTTGTGCGGTGGGAATCGCCGCGGTAAAAATTCACATGTGGCTATAGGCGAATTTCCATGCAAATTCGCAAGCGAATTCGCATGGATGACGATATATGCGAATTTAACCATGGCAGTGCCTGTGTGCTTTTCCATTATTATTATTATTATTATTATTATTATTATTATTTAGTATTTATATGACATATTACGCAGCGCTGTACAGTGTATATATATATATATATATATATCTTGTCACTAACTGTCCCTCAAAGGAGCTCACAATCTAATCCCTACCATTGCCATATGTCTATATTATGTAGTGTACTGTAGTCTAGGGCCAATTTTTTTTAGGGGGAGTTAATTAACTTATCCGTATGTTTTTTGAATGTGGGAGGAAACCAGAGTGCCCGGAGTAAACCCACACAGACACGGAGAGAACATACAAACTCTTTGCAGATAGTGCCCTGGCTGGGATTCGAACCAGGGACCCAGTGCTGCAAGGCGAGAGAGCTAACCACTACGCCACCGTACAATCCATTGATTTCATTCGAAGTGCATGAAAATTCGCATAACAAACCCGCATGGGAATTCCCTATTAAATGCATTGTATGCGAATGTAGCGTTATGCGGTATGCGAATTCTGATGGCTCTGCCATGCGGATTTTTCATGCGGACGAAAACGCTCAGAAATCCTGACAAGTGGAAACAGTCCCGTCCACTTGTATTGGTTATGCGAATTTGCATGCGTACAACGCATGCGAATTTGCGTTAGTGGAAACGTACCCTCAAGCTGCAAACATTTTGCATTCAATTTCCTTGTGCATGCAAGACATAAAATTAATCTCATTGACCATCTTAAGTGAACGGGTCTACGTAGTGCATCAAATATTGTTCACAGTGATGAGCGAAAATGGCAATATTCTTTTTGCATTCATTTGCACAAAAATAATGCTAAATTCAACTTTCAAGCAAAAATAACCATTGAAAATAAGTTTATATTTCAGTTTGTATTTTTCACGAATTTTCATGGTTAAAATACAGATTTTTTTTGCATTTTCAGTGTAAACATTTTTACATAGTTACATAGTTATTTGGGTTGAAAAAAGACATACGTCCATCGAGTTCAACCAGATGGACGTAAACATGTAAAAATTTAGTTTTTCATTGACCCTGTCTACAATTCATCTCAGATTTCCATGTTAATTTTTCACTTCCAACCAGGATCAGATATACGGAGGCTGCCATGTTTATTTCCTTTTAAGCAATACCAGTTCTGCAGCCAAATAGATCAGCAGGGCTACCAGGCAACTAGTATTGTTTAAAAGGAAATAAACATGGCAGTCTCCAGAGTCTTCTCACTTCAGTTGTCCTTTAAATGTTTGCCTTTATGTGTAGAGACAACATACTGAACATGGTTTCATTCAAGTTTTATTAAGACTGGTTTAGCAGTTATATAGCACCACCTATTGGTCATTTACGTATTCCATGCTTTTTCAGAAAGTTCACAGAGCACTTTTTCTAACATTAAGGCTTCTTGCACACCAAGACGTTGCATTAGGTGCCACGTTAAGGTCGCATAACGTGCACCTAACACAACGTATGGTGCTGCAAGAGCCGACGGTAGAGTGAGCCGCGTTAGGCGGCTCGAGTCCTATAATGTCTCCCAGAGTGGCGCTGATTGGCCAGCGGGACCACGTGAAGTGATGCGGAGCGAGACACTCCGCATCACGTGGTCCCGCCGGCCAATCAGCGCCTGCCAGTGCAGTGAATATTAAGTAGCCATGTGCGCGGCTACTTTAGCTGGCTCTCCCCGCCTCCTCTCCGCCCCCCACTGCGCATGTGCAAACAGTCTAACGCGGCTATAGCCGCTGTAACGCCGTAGCATGCTGCACTTTGCACAGAACGCGCAGCGTTACATGTAACGCAACGTGGGCTGTATGAACAGCCCACTTGTGTTACATTGCTGTGCGTTGGGGGAGCGTTACAGGCGCACTAACGTGCGCCTGTAACGTCTTAGTGTGTAAGCAGCCTAAACCAACAAAGGTTGATTCCGGAAATGAAATACCTTTAAATTGATTTTGAACCTCCTATACAAATAATAATAAAATCAAAGCAGTGCACTTAAAAATATGTGAGAGCAGGTTTTTATTTCAGGAAAATAAAGCATTTGGCCAGTGTTAAAAAGACCTGGTCGATCCTCCAAACAAAGCCAACAAGGGGGAAGTGTCTCCTTCGCCATACATTCTGGGTCCCCCTTTTTTCTTCTTTCCTGAAGTCTGGAAAGGTGCCTAAGGCAGCCTCAGCAGATGCCTAGGGCCTAGTGGGTCCCCAAGACCTAGCTTCCTCTTCCTGTAAAAGCCATCTCCAATTTCTATCCTTTTCAAACGGGTCAGATGGCAAACAAAAGGGGTACTAAGTTGGAGAAGCAGTAAGTTTTGGTGCACCCAATAAATAGCGGGTACTGGTATAGGCACCTAAATGGTGATATCTATGGTGGCGCCTGAGAATTTGCAGGTTTTTTTTTCCTTTTTGTACTGGTAGTGGTAGTGTGTGAGTCTGAGTGTGAATGTGAGTGTGTGTGTGTGTGTGTGTGTTGGGGGTTAAGTTTAAGTATTACAGAGGCAGTTTGTTTGTGGGGGGCGGTTAAGATGACCAGACGCCAGACCCTTAAAACCCCCCATTTTAAAGAGAAACTCCAACCAAGAATTGAACTTAATCCCAGGGCCGGATTTACAACTTAGGAGCCTGTAGGCACAGGTCTTCTGGCGCCCTAAACTCCGCCCCTCAAAACAGGCCACACCCCCAAGTAAAAATATTCTAAATTCTAATCTCTGTCTCATGTCACTTACTGTCCTTAGAATCTTACACTCTAATCGCTGTCTCAAGTCATCCTTAGTGACATAACAAAATAATTAGAGTATAAGCTGGCATCCTCATATAAAAATTAAATTTCACCAAAATTAATAATTCGCCATTAAAGAGCACAGGCTGCAGCACAACACAGCTGATAAACTGCTAGAAAAGAGGAGGAAAAGGAAAGATTGGCAGGTGGAAAAAGACAGCTTCAGTGTCACTCACTGCCTGTCCCACTAGTGGCGGCTCTGCATTGCACCAGCAGCAGTCTTCCGTATTATAAGGGTCTTCACTTGATGATCTCATCAAGCAAGGACACTTAAAGACACAATGCAGAAGAATACTATATACAAGAAATACACCAGCACACAGTATATGTTTGCAAAATAGAGTAATTTGTATTAAAGAAAAAACATCAGAGTATTTTGTATCAACCATCAAAGAACAGACCAGTAATCAATGAGTAATCATTGCAGATAACGGCAAACAAATCTGACCAGAACAGCTGATAATAGATCCCAATACTTTAAAGAGGAACTCCAGTGAAAATAATGTAATAAAAAAGTGCTTCATTTTTACAATAATTATGTATAAATGATTTAGTCAGTTTGCTCATTGTAAAATATTTTTAATCCCTGATTTACATTCTGACATGTATCACATGGTGACATTTTTACTGCTGGCAGGTAATGTAGCTGCTGCTTGCTTTTTTGGCAGTTGGAAACAGCTGTAAACAGCTATTTCCCACAATGCAACAAGGTTCACAGACCGGAAACTGCCAGGAGTACCATGGTTCTCAGAGTTTCTTGTGGGAGGGGTTTCACCACAATATCAGCCATACAGAGCCCCCTGATGATACATTTGTAATAAGGAATAGATTGCTCATGTAAAAGGGGGTATCTGCTACTGATTGGGATGACGTTCAATTCTTGGTCATGGTTTCTTTTTAAGAAGTTGCAGCATTTAGTACAGAGAAATGCAAATACTAGTGAGAATTCAAGGGCTTGATTCATAACACATTGGTACTATTACCGTACACACACAGCAATATTACCATTACCATTGCACATACGTACCACAAGATACACTGGTAGGTTGACCTGCAGTACTCCTGTAGTGCAATTGCTGGAAGACGGCCCCACGTGGGCTCCCCAGTTGTAGGACCCTGGTGCGGACGCAGTCTCGGCATTCCCTATTGCTATGCCACTATGCCAGGCCTCACCCTGGGCCCTATACTAGGTACATTATAGGCCCTTTCTACTCTGAGCTTAGTACTGGAGTTCTATCTGTATCTCCTGATCTCAGCCTTGCTGAATGATGGACAGCCAGTGTTAGGCACAATGTCAGTTTAGTGGTAGTGGGTTAGAGTAAAGTTACTGGGTACTGGGTAAGGGAAGTTGTTGGATTAAATTAGGATGTATGGCAGACTGGGATGTACCGTAAGTTGCTGATCTTTCTGGGTTTGGGCTTGGGTCAGGCTAGAGTAAATGTGAGGTCAGGGTTTGGTATTTGCGGGTGAAAGGGTTAAAGTGCTTTGTAGGACATAGCAGTCAGACAGAAGTTACAGATAGTGTTCTGTACAGCAGAAAGAACAGACAGGCAGCTCACATGAAGGCAGACTAAATCAGTCCCTTCGATTAACTAATCAAAGGCTTTGCCTGTAATGCAAGATTCCACCTTCTATTGTCAGCAATTAGAAATGCAAACATGAGTGAAGGGTTCAAAGAGATAAGGCAATCAGTGAACAATAGAACAATTAGCACCCATTACCCACAGCGGGGTTTCTGCTAGGCACACGTGATCAAGGGCGCCGCTGTCACTCTTGAACTCCCACTATTATTCTCCTTACTGATTACCTTTTCACACTCAGGAACACCCAGACAGGATACAGCTCAGGCTAAAATACATTTTGCAATACTCACGCACTGCGAGCTGGCTCTATCAGTGCAAGCCAAGTCAGGGACATGCAGCACAGCAGACATGAACAGAAGAAGCAGTTCAAAGAAAAAGCTGGGCTGCAGCAACACGCAGACATGTGGGGGCGGAGCTGTAGCTACAGGCTGGTTACGTACAGAAGGCTCGCTGCTCCCCTGCTGCTTGTCAGTCACTGCTGCCCGTACTGAACTGTGTGTGCTTGGCCAGCATGAAAAAAATTAGCGCACACGTGTCCCGCCCGCCCCCTCCCTGCCATGCCGATCTGTGCATAAATGATTAGAATTGCCACGTCACTGGCTGTGTAGCAACGCTAACAGGCTGGGCGGTCTGGGCAGGGGAGACCCGATACACATCACGCTGCGAGTGGGAGCGGGAGTGAGTGATGTGAGAGGCGCTCCGCCTCAGACGATTTTGCTGTGCACAGAGGGGTAAATTCAAGGAGGGGGGGCCGCCTTTGACCTATCAGGCGCCTGTAGGCACGTGCCTACAGTGCCTTATGGTAAATCCGGCCCTGCTTAATCCCAATCAGTAGCTGATACCCCCTTTTACAAACAGACCATCAGGGGGCACTGTATGACTGATATTGTGGTGAAACCCCTCCCACAAGAAGCTCTGAGTACCGTGGTACTTCTGGCAGTTTCCTGTCTGTGAACCCTGTTGCCTTGTGGGAAATAGCTGTTTACAGCTGTTTCCAACTGCCAAAACAGCATACAGCAGCTACATCACTTGCCAGCAGTAAAAAATGTCACCACGTGATAAATGTCAGAATATAAATCAGGGATTTAAAAGATTTTACAATGGACAAACACTGACTAAATCATTTATACATAATTATTGTAAAAATTAAGCACTTTTTTTTTTATTACATTATTTTCACTGGAGTTCCTCTTTAACCCATTCGCGTTCCGTCGTTTTCACTTGAGAAATGTTCACCTCCCATTCATTAGCCTATAACTTTATCACTACTTATCACAATGAACTGATCTATATCTTGTTTTTTCCGCCCCCAATTAGGCTTTCTTTGGGGGGTACATTTTGCTAAGAGCCACTTTACTGTAAATGCATTTTAGCAGGAAGAATAAGAAAAAAACTGAAAAAATCATTATTTCTCAGTTTTCAGCCATTATAGTTTTAAAATAATACATGCCGGGGCGTGGCCACGACGGAGTCCAGGACGGCTGTGTGAAGCCTGAGCTCCAGGTCCCGGCACTAAATAAAGCAACCCAAAGCGAAGCTATCTACCCGATTACCCGCCCGGAATGCAGGAAGAGATGGACACCGAAGGGAGTTCCTCAAACAAGAGGAAACAACAAACATTGAAGCCGAAGAAACTCACGGATTTCTTCAGCGAGAAGGCACAGCGCAACACGAGGCGGAATCAAGATGGCGCTCCGGCGCCGGCACAGACTGCAGCCCGACAAGACCCTGAGGCAGACAGCAACTATGGGGCGACAGGAGGAGAGGATTCGGCCACACGCACTCTCTCACCCACAGGGCAGGACACAGACAGTTCGCCGCTGAACAGCCCTGCCAGATCGCGGCCTCGCTGGGATCACAGCAACAACAGCAGCTGCATTAAGGTAGGCCCAGACACACAGCCTAGCATCAGCGCATCCGCGTGCACTGCGGACATAACAGAATTTCCGGCCACTGACCAAACAGTCTCCCAGGAATACCTCAAAGAAATGATACTATCATTCAGAACATCACTAGTGGCAGAATTTACAGCTATTAACACTACTGTACAGAGGGAGATAGCAGAATTGGGCCAGAGAGTGGACATGGCAGAGAACAAGATTGTAGACATAGTAAAGCAGCACAATTTAATGGTGGACACATCAGAGCAAAATACTAAAGATATAGCATGGCTTAAATCAAAAGCATCAGACATGGAGGATCGCTCCAGGAGAAATAATTTGAAACTAAGGGGCATACCAGAAACAGTCACTTCTGGAGAGTTAAGAGACTTTGTAACCTCACTCACTAAAGCGACGCTGCCTGCTGCAACATCAATAGAACTCACCATTGATAGAGTGCACCGTCTGCAAAAACCTGCTCACCTCCCAGATCACATTCCTAGAGACGTTATCGTCCGCTTCCTTTTTTATCAAATAAAGGAAAACCTTCTATTGGCAATAAGGAAAAATGGCACATTACCTGATCCCTTCGCTAAGATCTTACTATATTCAGATCTATCCCAAGCGACCCTACAGTCCAGAAAAGCCCTGCAACCTCTGGCCAAGGCATTAAGGAATGCACAAATTGTTTATAAGTGGGGCTTCCCAACCAAGCTACTTTTCTCAATACACAACAAGCAATATGCAGTAGCATCATTAGACTCAGGAGTCAAGCTCCTTAAACAATTGAAAATCCAAATGCAAGAGGACTCCACTTCTAACACCAAGACCTAATATGATCAGTGTAAGTTCCCCAACAACCTACAAGGATAAAGATAGCACAAGTTTAGAGGCAGCCGGACCAGGCCAAGTGTGTTTAAGATTGACAAGTGAATAAGCACGGAGCAATTGTTGGAATTGCTTTTCCCCACGTTACAGTGTAGAAGTTGAACTTGTTTCTACAGTATTTAGTGTGAACCTATGTGTGAACTCTTGTTATATATGTTTTTTCTTTTGAGGTACCTTATCTACCAGTCTCCTCAGCTTTTGACATGTGTCAAACTTATGCTCCACTTGTTTAATCGGCTATACATACCACTAGATATGAACATCTACACCATACAAGCATACAAATGGCTTATGACTATAACGTAAAATTCCACTCAATTAACACCCGGGGCCTGAACTCTGCTTTTAAAAGAAGAATGCTATGGAAGGACGCCCAGGAACAAAAGGTCCATGTTCTCATGGCACAAGAAACACATCTGCTATCGAAAGACGTTAAACTATGCTCTTCTAGCAATTACCCGATTATCTATCACAGTGTTTTTTCTAAAAAGAAAAGAGGAGTACTCTTGGCGTTCCATAAGGACCTCAAGGTTAACCCTTTGTCAATAACTTTAGATGATGAAGGCAGATATGTAATTTATGTAGGTCAAATCAACGACCAATTATACACTATTGTTGCACTATATGCCCCCAACTCTTCACAAAAGCACTTCCTTCAGAAACTTCTCCGCAAAATTGATAAAATAAAACAGGGTCATCTTCTGATAGGGGGCGACTTTAATGCATGTCTAACAAAGGCTGACACCTCAACTAAACATACAACCCATACCATACTGTTAGGAAAAGTAGCCAAATGGAATGATCTACTAGATCCATGGAGAATCCTCCATACAACCGAAAAAGATTTCTCCTACTACTCCTCGGTGCACCGCACATACTCACGCATAGATTATTTCCTAGTTGACAGAAACCTCCTACAATCAGTCACTGATACCTCCATTGGAAGTATTGCATGGTCAGACCACGCTCCGGTACAACTCACTATCAGAAATCCAGCCTATACCCAAAAACCAAAAATATGGAGAATGAACCACTCCATCCTGGCTAACCCAAACCTTATCCCAACTTTTAAAAGCCACTTAGAAGAATATTTCTCCATTAATAATACCCCTGATGTTAACAAAACCACTGTATGGTCAGCCCATAAAGCGGTTATGAGAGGATTATACCTACAACAGAGTGCTAAATTAAATAGGGAAAGGAAACAAACATACACAAATCTATTAGCTAAAATACAAGAACTAGAAAAAGCACACAAAGCAACTCTAGACCCCACCGTAAATAAACAATTACATTCCCTCAGGCAAGATTTAAGAAATTTTCTCTTATATAAGTACGAGGCTGATATGAAAAAAACAAATGCCACAAGGTATTCTAGTAATAATAAAGCAGGAAAATATTTAGCTAATCTCATCAGACATAGAAAATCCAAATCAATGATCCACTCAATAATTCACCCAAACACAAAATATAAACTTATGCACCCCAAACAAATAGCTAATGCATTTGCAGATTACTATACTCAACTATATAATCTGCAAGAGGACCCTACCACTGCACAACCCTCTCCTAATGTAATTAACGACTTTCTATCCTCAATTGATTTACCTATGATCAAACCAGACCAACTTGCAGATATAAATATCCCATTCTCCCAACCCGAAGTGCTTAAAACCATTAAATCCCTAAAGAAAAACAAAGCTCCAGGCCCTGACGGCTTCCTCAATGAATATTATATGACGTTCTCCCACACATTAACCCCGTTCCTAACAGACCTATTCAATACCTTTATGGCTGGAACACAAATACCCAAAGAATATTTACAAGCCACAATTACAGTTATCCCTAAACCTGGAAAAGACACACAACACACCAACAATTATAGACCTATCTCCCTGTTAAACTCGGACACAAAAATATATGCCAAACTAATCGCCAACAGATTAATGCATATAACGCCGGAACTTCTTCTATCGGACCAAGTTGGGTTCACGAAAGGAAGACAGGCACCGGATGGTACAAGGCGCATGCTAAATATTTTAAGACATTTGGAGCTCTGTCGGATGCCTTCTCTGCTCCTCACCTTGGATGCGGAGAAGGCATTCGACAGAGTACACTGGGGTTTCTTGCAAGCTACCCTCTCCAAATTTGGATTTAAGGGACCAATATTACATGCCATCATGTCACTGTACACTAAGCCGTCAGCTAAAGTCAATGCAGCTGGTTTCCTATCTGATGCCTTTGACATAACAAATGGCACCCGACAAGGGTGCCCGCTGTCTCCCATCATATTTGTCCTCTTGATGGAAACGCTAGCTCAAAAGATAAGATCAACACCTGAAATAAAGGGAATAAACATAGGAGGGAACTCCCATACTATCAGTCTCTTCGCAGATGATGTCGCCCTAGTGCTTTCAGACCCTTTAGAATCACTACACCATCTGATTAAAGTGATAACCTCTTTTTCAGAAGCTTCATATTATAAGCTTAATCAAACTAAATCATATATACTAGGACTAAATATACCTCTAGACCTTAAAATTTCTATTACTCAAAAATTCAATTTTCCTTGGGCAGACACAGGCGTGCAGTACTTGGGGGTACATTTGACGGCAAAGGCATCAGATATTTTTAAGTATAATTTTATCCCTCTCTTAGAAAATCTCAAAACGGAATCGCAATCCCTCAACAAATTCTCACTTTCATGGTCAGGAAGACTGGCTTCCTTTAAAATGTTCTTACTACCGAAAATCCTCTATCTATTTCGTACGTTACCAATCCCCATTAAAGCCTCTTACTTTCAAGAATTACGGAAAGTCATTAATACACTTATATGGGCAGGGAAAAAATCCAGAATAACGCATAACATAATGACATGGCCCAAAAAAAAGGGAGGTATAGGGTTACCAAGCATGGAAACATATTACCATGCATGCAATTTAGACTTTGCCAAAGCTTGGTGGTCTCAACCCAAAGATAAAAAATGGGTATTCTTAGAACAAGATGTTCTCAAAGCAAACACAAGAGATCTCCTATCCAGCATGCTATTAGGGCATAAACCGCCCAAACATTCCTTCCCATCTATTACCACTACACTTTTGACATGGGAAGTGTTTTTAAAACACCCCCCTCACAAAGGCATTCTTATCCTTCCTAGAATCCCAATGACAGCAATACAAGTAATGATCCCAGATATAAATGTAATACCTATGATAACAATGGGACTTAGACACCTCAACGATATGTATGTTGGCAACACTATCAAAACATTCACAGAATTAAGAAAAGAATTTGGAATCTCTGAAAACACGTTATTTACATATCAAAGAATTGCCAGTTTTCTAAGAACTAAGAAGATAACCATCCCTGAAATCCACAGCCAAACACTCACAATGCTTAATGCGCTCAAACCAATCCAGGGTGGAATATCAAGCTGGTATAATGAACTTCTAACAAACAGGGAGTCACCCATAGAAAAATACACCAAGATATGGTCATATGATCTAAAGACCGATATTTCAAGTGACCAAATAATCTTAGCACAAAAAAAAATATCTCAATTATCTAAATGCATCTCCCACTGGGAACAGCATATAAAAATACTAACCAGATGGTATATCACTCCTAGGAAACTGGCAACCTTTTCTACTAACTCTTCACCAACATGCTGGAAGTGCTCAAGTTCCATAGGTACTATGATACATATGCTATGGGAGTGTCCAATTGTTGCAGAACTCTGGAAGGCAGCAGAAGGTCACATACAAGACTACTTAGAACCAAACTTTCAGCTATCGCCACAAATGGCTCTCCTAGGTATTGGTCTAGATACAATAAACATAAAAAATCGTATGCAAATATGTCATATAATTCTAGCAGCACAAGGTATGATAACTAGTAATTGGAAGACCACAGAGAAACTAGACTTTGACTATCTAATAGCAGTATACAAGAAAAACATCACAATGGAAAACTACCTCAGGCCCGGATGTCTTCCCTCCCAACAATAAAACATAAATAAACAGCAGAAATTTTGAACAATAATACATAGTGGTATACTATATTACAACGTTACATACTACTTATGAAGTATAGGTGAGACACAAGGTTTGTTTTTTTTTGTTTTTTTTTTGTTCGTTTGTTCTGTTAAGGTACCCATAGTTAATTTTATAGTACTAGTCGTTAAGAATATGTTTAGCATATCTATCCAATACTGGATATGATCAAACTTTTCCCATATATACGATCTACAGTTAAGACACTATAATCTGTTACATCTTAGCTAAGATATCTTATAAACCCAGCAAGTTTGTGGAACAGTAATACAAAAGTGACACCAAGCTCTGTAAACTTTGGAAAAGGCCAATACCATAAAACAAGACCCAGGATGGGCTTACCTAAACCAAAAGAATATAAAAATCTTTGATTGATAGGTCTAGAGACCACTGCGTCAATCAAACACCACAGTCAGACCTGAGCCTACTTATCAGTCAGCCAAATATTGGTTAGAAATTGACTAGATGGGAGGCCATAGAACCTGACAAAAGCCAATCCAGGGCAACAAGAGTACGAAAGAATAAAACCGATGTTCGCGAGTTCGGATTTCAATGTTTACCTGTACAAATGTATGATGTTCTGAGTACAATGTCTGTAGAAATTTCTCATATAACATGTTACAGTTCCTATGTTATCTGCTTACTATATCTTTCAATAAAAATTAGAATTGAAAAAAAAAAAATAATACATGCCTCCATAATTAAAACTCACGTATTGTATTTGCCCATATGTCCTGGTTATTACACCGTTAAAATTATGTCCCTATCACAATGTATGGTGACAATATTTTATTTGGAAATAAAGGTGCATTTTTTCCATTTTGCATCTATCACTATTTACAAGTTTAAAATTAAAAAAATATAGAAATATTTCATCTTTACATTGATATTTAAAAAGTTTAGACCCTTAAGTAAATATTTACATGTTTTTTTGGTTTTTTTTATTGTAATGTTTTTTTTTAATATTAAACATTTTATTTGGGTAGTTTTGGGAGGGTGGGATGTAAACAATAGGTTTATAATGTAAATGTGTGTTGATTTTAATTTTTTTTTTACTTTTAGTTGTAGTATTACTTTTTGGCCACAAGATGGCGGCCATGAGTTTGTTTACATGACGTCACTCTAAGCGTAACATACGCTTAAAGAGACGCATGGGGAGATAACAGCCAGAAAAGACGCAGCTTCCGAGAGAAGCTGTCGCTTTTTCAGCGGGGGAGAGGAATCAGTGATCGGGCACCATAGCCCGATTCACTAATTGCCTGGCTAACGAACCGCGGGCTGGGAGCGCGCATGCACGCGCGCGATCGGCCGCGGGAGCACGCATGGTTCCTGGACGTAGTTTCTACGTCCAGGAACTAAAATAGGTTAAAGGGGCACTACAGCGAAAATCTGTAAAATTTAAAATATGTGCAAACATATACAAATAAGAAGTACATTTTTTTCCAGAGTAAAATGAGCCATAAATTACTTTTCTCCTATGTTACTGTCACTTACAGTAGGTAGTAGAAATCTAACAGAAGTGACAGGTTTTGGACTAGTCCATCTATTCACAGGGGATTCTCAGCATGGTTTTTATTCTTTATAAAGATATTCCCTAAAAAGGATTTAAACAACGATGATGGCCAGCTTCCCTGCTTGCTACACAGTTTTTTGGAGGTTGGATGGAGCAACTGCCATTCACTAAGTGCTTCTGAAAATAAATATAAACCTGAGAATACCCTATAAAGAGATGGACTAGTCCAAAACCTGTCACTTCTGTCAGATTTCTACAACCTACTGTAAGTGACAGCAACATAGGAGAAAAGTAATTTATGGCTCATTTTACTCTGGAAAAAATGTACTTCTTATTTGTATATGTTTGCACATATTGTAAATTTTACAGTTTTTCGCTGTAGTGCCCCTTTAAGGGTTAGGCTTCTGGTTGGTAGTTTGTGCAGGTAGGGGGGAAATTAAAGAGGAACTCCAGGGAAAATAATGTAATAAAAAGAGTGCTTTATTTTTACAATAATTATGTATAAATTATTTAGTCACTGTTTGCCCATTGTAAAAGCTTTTAAATCCCTGATTTACATTCTGACATTTATTACATGGTGACATTTTTACTGTTGGCAGGTTATGTAGCTGCTGCATGCTTTTTTTGGCAGTTGGAAACAGCTGTAAACAGCTATTTCCCACAATGCAACTAGGTTCACAGACAGGAAACTGCCAGGGGTACCACGGTCCTCAGAGTTTCTTGTGGGAGTGGGTTTCACCACAATATCAGTCATACAGCATCCACTGATGGTCTGTTTGTGAAAAGGAATAGATTTCTCATGTAAAAGGGGGTATCAGCTACTGATTGGGATAAAGTTCAATTCTTGATCGGAGTTTCTCTTTAAGGGTTAGGCATCAGGAAGGTAGTTTGTGCCGGTAGGCGTCAGGGGAGGATTCTGTGTGAGAGTAGAGTTAGGCCGTGAGAGTAGAGTTAGGCCTTGCTTCCACTTAGTGCGCTTCTATCCGCTTCTATCCGCTTCTGTCCGCTTTTTATCAGCACATCAATGTTACAGATTCATACATGTTGCTAAAAAGCGGACAGAAGCGCATAGATGGAAACGAGGATTAGGTTTAGCTATAGTAAAATTCTGGCGATTCAATTAAATTATTGAATCAGAAGATCGATTGGCCTGCAAAATCGCCAGCTGTATGGGCACTTTACAAAAAATGTTTATGACTTGATGCCTTTTGTTTCTCAAGACCTCTTTGACAAAGGGGCAGGAGAGAACAATGCACCCCTACTGTCTCCTCAGAACACTGTGGCTGTGTGACACTCAAGCTTCTGACTGTAGCTCTCTGAAGAGTGTTGTGTACAATGCAGTCCTCCTGTCTCCTCAGGACACTGTGGCTGTGTGACACCCAGGCTTTGGGCCTGTAGCTCTCAGTTTGCAGAGTGTTGTGTACAGAGGGGTGGCGGCGGGCAGCTTGCTCCTGTGTTAACTTAACTATTGGCAAGTTCGATGATTTGCAGATTTATAACCTAGAAGAGTCTCTGATTATCAGCTCTTTTATCTCATTGTTACAGAGCGAATGCTTTCACTCAAAACCAAATTAATAATCATTCCAGCCTTTTATTTTCAGTGCTCGGTGTGTGCTGCTGACATCATTGATTCTGTGGGCAGGTAGACTGGCGCCATGTTGCGCTCATAGCTTCTGAGGTAGAGGGATTAAACATGCTGGAGGCGTCTGCTTGAGACGCCGGGTCTCCTATCAGCTGGATAAGTGCAGGTGAGTGGCCTGCCAGGGGTGCCGTGTTTGTAGACCGATGTCTACGCAAACACCAAACTTTACTTCAATCTGACTCAAACAGATGTTCTATCCGCGGCAAGGAAAGATCTGTTTACACGGTAAACTAGGTGTAATTTGGACAAATACCGAAGCGATTACTGTACATGCAAAAATATAATACTGGTCAGGTACCTGATTAATGCAGCCTGCAAAGAAATGAAACCCGCTGACATGAGATTTGTGCCCAGTCTGGGGACCTGGGGAATTCCATGTCATGCATATGTGTACCTAAGGACCCCTCAGCCCAGCTGAGCACCTGGAGGCAGCAACTCATCTGCCAGAATAGCCTGTTCTGTGTGATCGCTGTGCAAGAGCTTGCATTCTAATGCTGCCTACTGAATATCATCTGTCACTTAAAGCATACCAAAGATGGCATAACCAAAAGATTTGATACTTACTCTGGGCTTCCTCCCCAGCCCCATAAGCAAGTCTGAGTTCCTCGCTGTCCTCCTGCGTGCCTCTGTTCAGCCGCAATCAACTCCGGTAACTGGCTAAGACGCCTCAGTCGGGGTCTTCAGCGTCTGCATGGAATTCCCGTACATGCGCAGAAGACCGCGACTGACGCGACTGAGCAGACTGGGCAGACCGTGGGAGGACGGCGAGGGACTCAGACGTGTTTATGGGGTTGGAGGAAGCCCCGGGTAAGTATCAAATCATTAGGATATGCTGTTTCTGGTTTCATTCAAGAGCTTAGCAGTCTACAGACGCTGGATTAAAGTCAGCATACATAGGGATTGATTCACAGAGCTTACTTATTTTTCAATTTAATTTCATAAGTAAAATAGATAAGGAGACATAATTATGAGTTATGTCAAATAAGGAGAGATAAACCTTGAACAGAGATAAAAAATGTTATACTGAACTTACCTTTGGCTTCCTCCAGCTCCTCATAACCCATGAGGATCCTCTGCATCTTCCCCACCGTTGTCCCACTGGTGACTCTGTGAGCAGCGCAACCCAGCCATGAGTCATGCCTGGCCCTTCCGCACACCTGTTGCGATCATGCACCCATCGCCATTAGTGTTCTGCCCCCGCTTGCGCAGAACGCTAACAGTGATGGACGCATGATGCGACAGGCACGCAAACAGCCGCGCATGCACAGTTGCACACAACTTTCAGCCGGGTAGTGCTGCTTATGGAGCCAGCAGTGGGACAACGGAGTGGACCCAGAAGACGCAGAGGGACCTCATGGGCTATGAGGGGCTGGAAGAAGCCCCAGGTAAGTTCAGTATTCAATTTCTCAGCTCTGTTTAGGCTCACTTTAAGTCAGTTAAAGGAACACTATCAATAACATGTTTTTTTCAATTGAGATAGAAATTGTTTGAGAAGTGCTGCTAAGTACTGGTGTATACATTTGAATGCTTATCTCTTGGTTTACTGTTATCAAATTCCTTTCCCACTTCAGTGTGCCAAATCTGACGGCACAGTGAAGTATGAAGGTAGGGGAATCCCTCACACTACATCTGTTAACCCTGTGTGTGAGAAAGCTCTTAGCAGCTGCCTGCGTCCTGTGTCTCTAACAGAGCTGTCTGCAGAAAGCAGAGGAAATGTAACTTATGTGCAACATAAACATTTGTGTGTGAAACCTGACACCAGAGGCATTGCATATAGCACTGCTTCAATATTACACTGTTTTTAGCATGTCAAACTGCAGAAATTCACCTATGAAAATGAGACAATCCAAACGTAGCTAAAATCTACACACAATGAATTACAGCTTTTGCTTCTGATATTTAACATGAAAAGTAGGAAAATGTTTACACAGCTACTTAGACATTATTTGTACACTTGGTTTGATAGTGTTCCTTTAGGAAGAGATAAATTATGAGTTAAGGCATTTAACCTCCCTGGCAGTATTATTTTTCTGAATGTTTGTTAAACCGATACAATTGAAAAAAAAATCATACCCCAGAGAGATTCTGCAGCAACCCCTGCACATTACTCACCTCCCCGGGATCCAGTGCTGCAATTTTTCCTCCTGACCTCCAGGTGGCGCTCTACCTCTATGGGAAGAATGCGGTTTGTCATCATGTGAGGGATTGAGAGCCTCGGACAACTCAAAGTAGATGGACTGTGAGCGTCCAGATCCTGGGAGAGGTGAGTTATAAATGCTGCTCTGCTGCGTTGTCTGCACCTCCCAGCGGCTACACAAACCCAGGCTCAGGATTACCACTTGCAGCATCTGTTTCAGAAAAATAAAGAGAGATAAATTGTAAGTTAATAAGTAAGGTGAGCTAATTCAACAGAAAAGCTGTGTGAATCCGCCCCATAGTCCTTTAGATTATAATATTTCTCCTGTTCAAAAGTGATCCAGATTTGTTTCAGTGAGTGGCAGAAAGTGGTTACTGTATTTTAGTGTGCATATTTTTGAGGATGCTTACTTACAACTCCAACAGTAATAGATTTTTTTGATGGCGTTACTATGGCTACAAGGCATGTTAAACATTCAAATCATTTTCACAGTTTAGCAATATTATTTTTTATTATAACAACTTAACTATTTATGCTGCGCGGACTTGAGCTTCACGTCCGCAACGGCAGTAGCTACAACTGCAGGGACCGCTAGTCACGGCCCTGCAATATGCTGTGCGGGCGATCCTGCGGGCAGATGCCTGCGATCGCGCTGTTTCCTGGAGCAGGGGGGATTGGCTGCAGGGGACAGAAGTCCCCTGTGCCAATCCGTACATGTCCACCAAGAATAAACACTGTTTTTATTCTTAAATAGAGCCTCTGCACTTCCTCCTGCCAACGATTTCCGCTGCTTTCCGCTGCCCGATCGTTAGATATATGAATGGGAACAAAGTTCCATTCATTAATCTCCCTGCAGTCCACCTGTGATGCAAGCTTCCATAGAAGCCTGCGTCACTTCCCTAGTTACAATGTAGCAACACATTGTTTCCTATGTAGAGTCCTTGTATGAGCGTACATAGAATTTTGCTTAGCGGGGACATCTTGTGGCCAAATAGTAAAATTACATCTACTGACTTTAGGGAATAAAAACAATTAATATTTATGTCAAGAGGGCATATTATTATAAATGTATGGGCTAAAATTAGCGATGGATGTAAAACTGAAAAAATGGGCAAATAAAATGTGTGGATTTTAATTATGGTAGCATGTGGTATTTGAAAACTGAGAAATAATGAGTTATTCCATTTTTTTTCTTAATTATTCCCTTTAAAATGTATTTAGAAAAAAAAATTCTTTACATAATGTACCACCCAAAGAAAGCCTAATTGGTGGCGGAAAAAATAAGATATAGATCATTTCTTTGTGATAAGTAGTGATAAAGTTATTGGGGAATGAAAGGGAGGAGCTCTGAAATGGGAAAATTCCTCTCGTCCATAAGGTGAAAAATATCCGCGGGCTGATATGGTTAAGGAGGAACTTACATTCATTCTAATCAGTAGCTGATATCCATTTTTCCACAAGAAATCTTTACATTTTCTCAAATAGATAATAGGGGGGGGGGGGGGGGTTTCTGTATGACTGATATTGTGGTGAAACCCCTCCCACAGTGTGATGTCATGACCATGGTCCTGACAGTTTGCTGTCTGTGTACCTTGTTGCATTGTGGGAAATAATGTTTTGTTTCTATCTGCCAAGCAAGCTGTATCTTCCTCTGTGCATAGAACTCTCAGTAACGAACATTCTGTACAGATCACTTGGCAGAACTAAAGATGTCACCACCTGGGATAAATCTCAGAATGTAAATCAGGGAGAAGCAAAATTTTACAACGGTAAACACTGACTAAAACATCTATAAATTAATATCGTGAAAATAAGCAATGTTATTCATTACGGTATGTTATTTTCAATTCCTCTTTAAACTGGGATTTAATATGCTGCACTAAAATCATATAAGACATAGCAGTGGCTGGACTACTATGATACATGTCTGGGGTTGGGTAGTGATGAAAACTGTCTGCATGTTAATCTGTGCTGTGAGTCTATATTTCCTGTGCAGGTAACAGCACAACGTTACAACATGAAAGAGAGCCAGGAGGAATTTCAGATATAGTGGCCAGATAGTGACCTGCGCATGTAGACAGGTCTGGAGAGACTGTTGAGGTTACTCATTAAATATCCATAAGGAAACTGTGGCACAGAAGCGTATTCCACTCATAAAAACCTATAAATAACCTTCCATCTTAATTTTCCCTCTTTCTTCACCAAATGTTATCACATCGCCTATGCCAGCGTGAAATAGCACTGTAAAGGCCGGTATCCACTACGAGATTGTTCCAATGATTTTTCCAATGATCAGCATTTTTTAAGCAATGAGCAATTGTTTCCATGATATTGCGGCGTGGGTACAGGTGCGCGATTACACAAGTAATTTCTGGTGACAATGCAGCGACAATGACCATCACAGCGGATCAGATCTTTAAGATCGCTTGAACTCTCGTTCACGCCCGTCGCGTGTACCTGCCGATAGGATCATGGCTCTGGGGGCACTCCTCCTCGGGGGACGTCGCTGTGATCCATGTTACTGCTTCCTGAGTATTCAGCTTGAGGGCCTGTTTCCACTATAGCGAATCTGCATGCGTTTTCTGCATGCAGATTCGCATAGCCAATAATAGTAAATGGGCCTGTTTCCACTTGTCAGGAAATATGTGTGGTTTGATGTGTAGGAAAAATCTGCACAGCAGAGCCATCAGAATTCGCGATTTACATGCAATGTAATTAATAGGAAACTTGTATGCGTTTTCGCTATGCGAATTTTCCATGCAAATGTGCGTATGTTTTTGCCTAAAATCAATGTAAAAGCACACAGGCACTAACATGGTTAAATTCGCATACTTACAAAAATACGCGAAAATGTACGCAAATTCACATTAAAATTCATATACAAACGCGTATGAATTCGCATCCGAATGCAAATTTGTTTTTGTGTTTTTCGCACCCCTTCACTTGAAACAGGATATATTACAAACATTACAAATAAAGCTAAATCTATGTAGCTTGGAATTGGATTGCAATCGGCAGAAAGTGCATTTGGCCTCATACTAAGCTGTATGCTATTTTATTAAATGTGCATGCAAGTGAGAATTTTTTTACCTCAATCGCCATCCATGAGACAGAATGATAATCCGCCGGCAGGTGCGATTGCAAACACATTTCCAATTCCATTTTGAATATTCACTACTTAAAATGAAACTTAAGCCTGGGTCAGGGGAAACCAGATTTACTTACTTGGGGCTTCTACCGGGCCCCTGCAGTCGACCTGCGCCCACGCTGGTACTAAATGAGCCTCGTGTCGTGTTACGGCAAATGGCTCTGTCGCCGGCCACTGTGCCTGTGCACATCATCGATCGCGCTCCCGTGGCCGGGAGAGTCCTGCTTATGCGCAGGATGCTCCGGCCATGGAAACGCGAATAAGGACGTGTGGCCAGGGCCGTGCAGGCACAGTGGCCGGCAACAGAACCAGTCGTCAAAAATCAAAACTAAGCTGCGGTGACCGGAGGCTTGTTTAGTACCAGTGTGGGCACAGGTCAACTGCAGGGGGCAGAAGCCCCAGGTAAGTAAAACTGGTGTCCCCCCCCCCCCTCCCAGTACGAAGCAGCCCGGTTTCAGGAGCACTCTGGCTCCAGAAGACTTCCAAAGCCTCCCAAAGCGGCAGAGAGCAGTCAGACCCATCGGTCGGAGACTACTAAATAGGGAGCCGGCGCTGGAACGTGGGGACTGTGAGAGAAACCTGAAGGCTCTATAGGACTCAGAGCCATCCCTCTCCTTAGGTAAGTATCTGTTGTTTTGTTTATTTAATTCACTTCAGACGTACTTTAACGGCAAATAAATTAAATAAAAACCTTAAAAATCTAGTGTTGGTCAAATCTGTGCAAATACACTACATTCTCTTTAGGCCTTTACAACTTGCAATCTGATGCCTTGGATTGACCAAAGCTTTCTCTTTCTTTGTTGCTTTTTCTTTTACTTTAATGAATATTTTTTGTTACAAAAAAAAGAGTCCATGATATTCATTTTCCCTGCTGGGTAAATCTATATGTAAAGATATAAAAACAGATTTGCCATCGATCTGTGACCTGTGAAGTTGCGAGCCTTAATGTTTTATCTTAATGTTTTGGTGGAAACTGTTTATTGAGAGCTTGGGTAAACACTATTAGTCAGCCAACTGATCATTAATTATTAAACTTTTTTTTTTCCCTTGGCTGCTTTTAGATTGATTTTTGTTTTGTTTTGAGAAATGACAACCTTTTTGAAATAGAACTAAGTGGCAGATTTGATTTGCTCAAGATAAAAGTGGGCAGCCTGTCTCGACAAATCTGTTAAAGCTGTCCTAACGTAAATGCCATGATGAAAACACTATAGATTACATATGGCGTCACCGATTAGACGTGTTTGCCTTACGAAAGTTGCCAGATGTAAATAGAATGAAGTCATATACGTTTCTCCATTTAGTCCTTATAGAAAATCTCATGGGCATTGGTTCTTTAAAGAGAAGTACACTTATAATTCCAAATAGCCCCCCATAACCCCATTATTAAAGTGAACCTCCAGACTGAAAATCTACTCAGCAGCACTGAAAAAGGCTTGGTGTTTCTTTACAGTTTCACAGCATCAGAACTTTGTTTTTCTTACCCAAGCCTTATTTTTAGCTGCACAGAAGAAATCTGCCCGGGCATTTTTTCCCCTGAAGCTGTGCAAAGCATGATGGGATCTCTGTTGTTGTTGTTCTCATTCTGCTGTTTTGGTGCAAATTTTTTTATTATTATTTGAAATTTGAAGTGCGTGCAACTGGGAGGGGTGATCAGGACACAGTACAGTTGGAACTGTGCCTCATGCTTCCTGTCACTTCCTTTCAACTAAAAAGATGGCTGCCCCCATGAAATCACAAACATTTGCCTGTTCTTTTAAAACAGGGTGGGAAAGAGATTATTTTACCTATTTATCTTAATTCACATAACTAATGTAACTTAATGACAGTATGTTTGTTTAGGCTGAAATTCCCCTTTAAAGCCAACCGAGGTGAACCTCTCGGGAAAAATCAAATACTTTAAAGCAGTAGGATCAGCCATACTATTCCAGGGAAAAAACATATATAAGTAGATAAATACTTTATCTACTTACATAACACATGTATTGTACTGTCCACGTTTTGATTTCAGTGAATGTTATATAGTAAAAGACGAGAATTCTGTTCCTGGTGGGGGCCATGTCTTTTGCCCACAGTAAAGGCTAACTCGTGATGTCATTTCTGCCCTTTACTTTTTTCTTGTCTCCTCCAATCACCTCAGCCTTGCTTGTAAACACAAGTGAGTAGGGGATGAGGTTTCAGATAAGAAGCTGGCAGGGAAATAAAGGGAAGAGGAGGAATAGATTATAGATAAAAAGAACCCCCAGCATGCATTTCTTTGGCACCGACTACTAAAGAGCCAGTGCTCCTAAGGTATATGATAACTCCAAATCATAACAGCAGAAAACGTTTTGAAAGTTTTAAATGCAGGATTAGCATCTTTATCACTTAATACACTCAGACCAGTTGCTGTTGAAATTTGATTTTTATGGTGACGATACCGCTTTAAGGACATCCCATACCGAACAAAAATGTGTAATGGAGTACATACTTTTGTTAGTAATGTCATCCCCTGGCAGGCTTTGTCCTCCATTCCCCCTCCCCCTTTTCCCACCCACTAACTTTCATCTGTTACAAGGCCCGTTAGTAGGCTCCAACTAGTTCTATTTAGGACCTTTGATCAGGAAGTAATGGTCTCCACACAATAGCTTCTGCATAATCATGAGTGAGCTCCAGGCAGAAGAAGAGCCACTGGGAGCGCTGTCAGCATGACTATAGGGAGATTACTGCGTATGCGTGAAGGCCATTACTTCTTTTTCAAAGGTCCTGACTAGTACTAGTTGGAGCCTACTAACATGACTCATAACGTACAAAAGGAGGCGGGGGGTGGGGGGGGGGACGGACAGACGGAGGACACAGCTTGCCAGAGGATGACAGTAACAAAATAATGTACCCCATTACACATCTTTTTTTGGTCTTGGATGGCGGTAACCCTGAGTCAGGCTCCAGCTGGAAATCCTCAGCTCAGAGCGGTAACCCCAAGCCTGACATGTGGTAGCCACCAGGAGGTATGTGCAGAACCTGTGCACAGCAGACGTCTGTTACTCGCCAGCACCACGATCCAGTCGCTGGCAGCCATTCTCCTTCAGGTCCTCAAAGGTACTTGATCCCTCTAGTAAGATTGCCGTCTGTCGTCATGACAATGGATGGTGATCTCACTATAGGGGTGGATCACCACCCGGTGGACAGAAGGAGAATTGCAGCGCTGGATCCAGGGGAGGGAGCAGACAAAAATGGCGAAGGAAGAGCACCGATAAAAATGACGCTGTTGTAGGGGGCAATAGTAAAAGCCACGATGAGTGGTAAGGAGGTTAAATTATGGCACCAATTATCGCGGCTTTTACTATTACTGCCTATGACGGCACTGAGTAAGTGCAATTAGGTAGGGGGTTAGGGTTAGGCATGGGGGGAGTGGCTAGGTTTAGGCAGCCGGAGAGGAGTGGCTAGAGTTAGACAACAGCCTGGGTGGAGTGGCTAGGGATAGGCACCTGGGGGTTCTTAGGGTTAGGCACAGGTAGAGGGAGGGGTCAGTGTGAGAGTAGGCAGGGGTGAAGGCAAGGCCGAATTTACACGTTAGGATCTTGTAGGCACAGAGGACCAGATTTACCAAAGCATTACCAATAGTTTTTTCTTCTTAAACAGCTCTAATCAGCAGGGGAGCTGTTCTGCATGAGAATGGGCTTGATTCACAAAGCCGTGCAAACTGTTTAGCACGGGTGTGCTAAACAGTTAGCACGTGAAGTGCCGTTCGCGGACTTTTGCGCGTGCAATTTGCCGCGATTCGCGCGATCACGGACTTTTGCACGCACAAAGTCCGCATACGCGCGAATCGCAGCAAATTGCGCACACAAAAGTCCGCGAACGGCACTTCACGTGCTAACTGTTTAGCACACCCGTGCTAAACAGTTTGCATGGCTTTGTGAATCAAGCCCAATAAGAAACTTCTTAAATCCTACTTAATAGCAGCAGTTTAGCATGAATTTCTACAGCTGCACTACAGTTAAGAAAAGTCCAAATCCATCCCTAAGCTGCTGCAGATTAAGAAGTGCTTAATAGCAGTACTAAAGATAGTGCAGCAGTGCAGGCTATGCATCATTTGTGAAGGGCTCTTCCCCCTGCTGAATTCCTCCTACAGCAGATGTATTGGTTACCTTGGCAACAGCAATTTCCCTCACACACTGCACTGTCTGAGAAACCTTCCTAACTCCTCCTATTTTACAGCAGTTTATAAAGGAATCTGTGCAGAGGCGCCAAAAGAGTAAAAGTATATTAAAAAGTTTAAAATATTCGGGTGGCGGTGGTGGACCGGTCACTCCAAAAAGGACACGATATTTGTCACTTTAGGAACAGACAATTTAATTTAATACTCCACAATTAATTCACAATGCGTTTCACGGGCACAATCCCGCTTCATCAGGCAATAGACATACGGAGTATCACAGCTAGACGTCCAAAAACCGCTTGGCACCTTTTCAAGTGACAAATATCGTGTCCTTTTTGGAGTGACCGGTCCACCACCGCCACCCGAATATTTTAAACTTTTTAATATACTTTTACTCTTTTGGCGCCTCTGCACAGCTTACTATCAGAGTTTCCACCCTGATGGAAGGGTGATATACCCTCTTTTCCTTCTACAGAGAGCGACATCTTAATCCTGAGTGGGGACAGGTCTAATCTCCCCACCTGCCTATACAGTGGTTGCCTACGCGGTAACCCTTGTTTGTGAGTATATTACTTACTTGTCATTTTTACTTCTGGTTCCAGTACGTACTACACCATACCGGGCTCTCGGTTTCTTTGTTTTATAAAGGAATCTGCACTTGCGTTTTGCGTTCTTGTGTGCGATTTTTTTTCAAGTGCCTCCTGGAGCTTACCTGCGCGTTAGGGATTTTTTGTAATGCGCTTTTCTAAGCGCTTTTGCAGAGCGATTCGTTTTTTCGATTCCTGACGTCAGTGAGGAAGTGAACTTTTTCACCCGGAAATGAATAAATACAATGTATTTATTCATCAAAGCGCTGGGGAAATCGCTATATACATCGCTTTTCAATCGCTTTGCTATTTCCCTATACCCTATACCTTCCATTGAGCCAAAACGCCCCGAAAATGGGACAGGCAGCGCTGTGGTGAGCGAATCGGAATTGAACCGCTCATATGTGAATACTCTCATAGGGAATCCTTGCACAAGCGCTTTTAGGGCGATTTTTAACAATTGCCAGCGCTTAAAAAAAAAACTAAAACGCTTTACGTGAGAACACGCCTTCAAATTTAGAAGTAATCATACCGCCAGGGAAGTTAAAGAGTACCTGAGCCAAAGCTTGGGTACAAAGTCGCATACTTACCTGAGAAGAGGGAATCTTCTGGATCCTAATGAGGCTTCCCATGCCGTCCTCCAGACCACCGTTACTGTTCAGGGATCCTCCAAAGAACACTGACAAGGGCTTGTGCGGCTTTGGCTTACTGCGCAGTCGTAGCTGTACTCACGCAGGCACATTACTGCCGCACATTACTGATGTTCATTTCATAGACAAGTTTCAATAAATTTAGCCACATTTACTGGATCGTTTGTGTTTATTTGATGATCTAAAACAGAAATCCCATAGTAAATACCATACATCACAAAAACTAAATCAAATGTTTTTACAAGTTTCAAAAAACAATGAACTGTTCTTAACCTGCAAAATATCCTCAGTGGACTTATTTTAATGCAGAGCTTTGAGTTTTATTTCTCAGTTTACCAAGTTGTGCTCTGTGAGTCATTGCAGATTATTTCATAGCCTGTTGTGTAGTGCCACCTACTGGTAGACTGACAATACTGTTATTCCATGTTTTTAGGGAGAATAAATAGAGACCTATACAGTATTTATAAAAGGGCATGCTCTCCGCATGGCCGATTCTAGACTTTTTGCTGCCCAAGGCAAACTTGTGAGGTTGTCCCCCCCCCCCCCCCCCCATTAAGAATGATTGCACAGCCAAAAAAATAAACACCCTCAGCATAGGTAGGTAGGTAGCCAGATATGCCCCATGTGTAGGAAGCCAGGTATAGTTGCCCACAGTATATGTCAGTCAGGTATAGGTGCCCCCAGTATATGTAGCAAGGCATAGATGCCCCCAGTATAGGTAGTCAAGTATAGTTGCCCCCAGTATAGGTTAGCCACGTATAGTTGCCTCCACTATGGGTTAGCCAGGTATAGGTGTTCCCGGTATAGGTAGCAAGTTACAGGTGTCCCTGTATAGGTAGCCAGCTATAGGTGCCAACAGTATAGGTAGCCAGCTATAGGTGACCCCAGTATAGGTAGCAATTTATAGGCGCCCCCCAGTATAGGTAGCCAGCTATAGGTGCCCACAGGATAGTTAGTTAGCTATAGGTGCCCCAAGTATAGTTGCCCCCAGTATAGGTAGCAAGTTACAGGTGTCCCCAGTATAGGTAGCCAGCTATAGGTGCCAACAGTATAGGTAGCCAGCTATAGGTGCCCTAGTATAAGTAGCAAGTCATAGGTGCCCCCGTATAAGTAGCTAGCTATATAGGTGCCCCCAGTATAGGTAGCCAGCTATAGGTGCCCACAGGATAGTTAGTTAGCTATAGGTTCCCCAAGTATAGTTGACCCCAGTATAGGTAGCAAGTTGCAGGTGTCCCCAGTATAGGTAGCCAGCTATAGGTGCCAACAGTATAGGTAGCCAGCTATAGGTGCCCTAGTATAAGTAGCAAGTCATAGGTGCCCCAGTATAAGTAGTTAGCTATATAGGTGCCCCCAGGATAGGTAGTTAGCTATAGGTGCCCATTAGCTTGGAAAGGGGAGCTTGCGGGCACACAGCGGCGGAGAGGGGAGACCAACCCCCCCCTCCTTCCTTACCTGGGGCGTCCCCTTCTGCATTCCCCCCTCCAGAATTTAGACATCCACTGCACACAGAGCCTGTGAGCAGCAGATGTCTAAATTCTGCCACTCCTGGCGGTTACCACTGAGACGAGCTGAGGCGGGGATAGTACTGAGACGCTGTAAGTATGAAAGGGCCCTTAAAGTGGACCTGAACTCAGAACTTCCTCTCTGCTCTAAAAGATAAGCAGCAGCATAATAACCTTTAAAAAAAAACTTTTTGTTTGTTACAGCTGATACAAATCCTGCAATAAATCTGCAGTGTCTACTTCCTGCTTTCATGGAAGCAGACATAGTTAACATTCTGTGTTTACAAATTAGCTGCTCTGCTGAGGCAGCCAGCTGACACAGCCGAGAGATCAAATTACTTGTGATTAGGCACAGATGAAGGGGAATTAGACTAAACTCTGTAAATACATAGAGGGTGCATGTCTCTCTGTTTTCCTTCTGTCCTGTGCAAGAGTTCAGGTCCACTTTAACCTTTGTAATTAGCTTGTTACCTAGGTAACGCAGGATGCAGTGGAGTAGCAATAGGGGTTGCAGAGGTCTTGACCGCATTGGGGCCATTGGGCCAGAGGGGCCCCGTAGGGCCCTCCATAAACCACAGTATTAGCTCTTTATTGGTCCTGTGCTTTTAATAATCACTTCTATAGATGCTTTTGAATGGTAGTTATCATTAAAGGGGTACTATGGCGAAAATGTTTTAATTTTTTAATATTTGCAAACATAAACAAATAAGAAGTATTTTTTTTCCCGGAGTAAAATGAGCCATAAATTACTTTTCTCCTATGTTGCTGTCACTTACAGTAGTTAGAAATCAGACAAGAGCGACAGGTTTTGGACTAGTCCATCTCTTCATTGGGGGATTCTCAGGGATTTATTTATTTTCAAAAGCACTTGGACAGAGCAACTGCTATTCACTAACTGCCAAAAGACTGTGTAGCGAGCAGGGAAGCTGGCCAGCATCATTGTTTAAAAAGACACTGAAGTGTCAAAAAAAACATCTTTTTATTTAATAAATGTGTTTAACCTAATAGCCCTAACTAAACCGCCGCTGTAAACTATCTAAATCCTCCCTCCCTCTCTCCTGCAAAATCCATGACTTTCTTGGTCAAGGATTTTGCTGCTGTTGGAGGCAGAGCTATGAGCTGCAGCCCTGCCTCTACACGCGTCTGTCAGCACGTATCTCCGCCTCTCCCCCTCCCCTCTCAGTGAAGGAAGATGAGAGGGGCGGGGGAAAGGCGGCGATCCGGGCTGACAGACGCGCTGAGAGGCAGAGCTGCGGCTCATAGCCCTGCCTCACACGGAAGCGCTGCCCGGATTGCCCCCCTGGGTGTTTGGGGGGGATTTAGTTAGATTAGAGTGGCGGGAATGCGGCGGTTTAGTTAGGGCTATTATGTTAAACACTTTTATTAAATAAAAAGAAGCTTTTTTTGAGACTCTTTAAATCCATTTTAAGGAATATCTTTATAAGGAACAAAAGCCTTGCTGAGAATCCCCTATGAAGAGATGAATTAGTACAAAACCTGTCGGTAATGTCAGAATTCTACTACTTACAGTTAGTGACAGCAACATAGGAGAAAAGTAATTATGGCTCATTTTACTCTGTAAAAAACATACTTCTTATATGTCTGTTTGCATATATTTTACATTTTACAATTTTTCGCCATAGTGCCCCTTTAACAAGCTGTTCCCCACCCCCTTCTTGCACCTCTGACACTGTGGTTGTCCTTGGCAGGTTTTGGTGCGCCATATCAATTGTATGTTTAGAGTGCTTGGGGGGGCCCAATGTAAAACTTGCACTGGGGCCCATAGCTCCTTAGCTACGCCACTGGCAGGTTGTGCTGACTGCGCATCGCAAATGGCGTATGTACCGGTAAAATTGGTGTCCGCGGAAGATGCTGGTATGAATAACATGTTGCATCCTGGCAGCGATTGTTCTCTCACAGATAAATCCACAGGTTTCAGTACTGCACTCATCTCCTATTCACAATGTCACTGCCTCTAAACTGAACAGCCGAGTAGCTGAAGTGTATTATATAAAACTTTATGATTTTATTAGCCCTCATTTGTCTCCCAGTATACATAGCCTTCTCTGCAATGACTGAGGATGTATTATTTGCTCTGTGGAAATTCTCAGTCTATCAGTGCCAGTAAATCATTCTGCAGCAATTTATTAGCACAGGCTGAGCGAATCAGCTGCTCTAAGCGTTGCTCATTCACACATATTAAAATAAAGTGGTATTGGCAGACACAACTGAGCCTCAAGAGGGAAATAATATAAAGGAAGTGTTTAGTAGTCCTCTTCATGGAAAACTCATATTGCCAGCCTTTAGTTGCGGAGCTAAAATACACAGGAATTTCTTCACTGAGGTTCCCCCTGCAGGAGATCGCTGGAGAAAAGGGGCGTAACTAAAAAGTCATGGGGCCCCTAGCAAAACTGTGACAGGGCCCCCCAATGGTCACGCCCTTTCCCTTGCTTCCCCTTGTGAACCTCACAGCCTGGGGGCTCATTTTATAAGGATCATGAAACTAATGTGAACATCATCATCTTCACACCTATAACAAGTATGGCCACAAAAACGCATATCAGAGGAAGTGAAGTAGTTGTTGGGGCCCCCTTATAGCTCTCGTCCCCCCAACCCCCCCCCACACACACACACCGTAGTCAAAGGGCTGCTTCCCTCTATTTGCACCCTTGTAACATAAGAGATCCTGGGCAGCGCGGTGGCGTAGTGGTTATCTCACCTTGCAGCGATGGGTCCCCAATTTGAATCCCAGCCAGGGCACCATCTGCAAGGAGTTTGTAAGTCCTGTGTCGGTGTGGGTTTTCTCCAGGAACTCTGGTTTGCTCCCACATCCCAAAAACATACAGACAAGTTAATTGGCTTCCTAGACTACAATACATACACTACACAATACGTACGTACGTACATACATAGATATAGGACTATGGTAGAGCCCTTCTGAGGGACGGTTAAGTGACAAGACAATATACTCTGTACAGTGCTGTGAAAGATTTCGGAACTATATAAATAATAATTAATAATAACTATCCTGAAAGTCAGCATTTCTACTTTGCTCTAAAAGGTTCCTCACAGCTTGAAAGCTATTATCCCAGTATTTTTTAAAAGCAGAACATCACTGAAATGGTTAAACAAAGTACTTTGTCCTGTTGTCCAACTTCAAATCTGCATCAAAACTGGAGATAACAGTATCTTTGATTATATTCCAATGTTGTTACAATGTGTGTAAACACAGTGTAACAAGTGAAAAGGAGCTCTCTGTGAAGCTATCTGTGCTTCTGGCACAGACACGGTTCAGAAAAGCTCATTAGAAGATGTTAATATATAATAAAAAGCAGTTTGAATAAAATGCAATGCCAGCTTTTATGGCAAGATAAACTACACTTTGGAAACTTGTAATTTGTAACCAGACAATATTACTTATGCATAAAAGCAAATATGATAACCGTATGAGTAATACAAAGTAGTTAAACACATTTTTATTGAATGTTATGTTGGAGTTTCAGACCACTTTAAACCTTAACGGGATTTGCTACAGCAAACCTGAGCAAGAATACATTTACAAGATAATTCACTGTTTGTGTAGCAATGGTATATAGAACTTTCCTGGTTTCTTAATCGGGCCATACATCACTCTGATCGAATCTGCCGGGAAACTCCCTACACCAATGTGTCTCATTGGAAGTAGCGATTGGACAGCGTGGAAAATATGGGTTGATCGGGGGGAAGGGCGGGAACATTGGTTGATCAGTAGGCAATACTGTTACACACTGCATCAAAGATTTTCAATCTATTGAGCATCGAAATGTGCCGTGTGTGCAGGCATGGTCGGAAGAGCCAATTTCCGATTCCGCGGTAATTCCGCATACCGCCACTACCGAAATTCCGCTTCCGCTACATTCCGGTGGAATTCCGCTACATTCCGCGGAATTCCGCGGTATTCCGCCCCGTGCACTTTCCGTATTTTTAAACGGACTTCCGTAATTTTTAAACGGATTTCCGTAAATTTAGGAGGAAACACTCAATCGCTCATTTGAAATATCTATTGTTAATAAAGTTGATTTGTATTTTGTAAATATGGATAAAAAAAATGTTGAAACCGTTATTTTAGCGCAGTAACTCTCCGCTGATTATGATTGGTCAACTCATTCCGCATCTCCTGATTGGTCAATTCATTCCGATTCCGATTTTGCCGGAATTCCGAATTCCGGATTGCAAATTCCGAATTCCGGATTGCAAATTCCGAATTCCGCGGAACCATGCGGAAACCCCAATTCCGGCGGAATTTCGGAATTTTAGCTTCCGCGGAATTCGGAAGCCCATGCCTGCGTGTGTGGAAGAAATCAGTCAAAGTTTGTTTGATTCTGATCAGAGTGTGATTAATTGGGTAGGCACATCAGCTCATAATCGAACTGTGTTTGGCCAGCTTGACATCCTTATTTTCAACTTAAGGGGCTTAATTGTAACTCTGACATCTGCACAGCAGCCACGTCAGTGTGATGTAAAATCTGGTTCACTCCCCTCCCAACAAATTTGTTTTGACCATTTCAGCACTTTTTTGGCATTAGGGTTGTTTGTTCAGTTATATAGTTGTTGTTTTGTTTAATAGCATTGCATCATACTGTCACTGTTGCAGTTTTAAAAACACACTTTGGCCTCAATACACTAAGCTTTACCAAACACTTTATCGAACATTTGATAATTTACCTCATGGGTAAAATCTAATTTTGAATTCACTAAGGTGTTATATATTTATCTAATGTTTTACATTCAATAAATCTATAACACCTTAGTGAATTCAAAATTAGATTTTACCCATGAGGTAAATTATCAAACTTTACAATAAAGTGTTTGATAAAGCTCAGTGAATTGAGGACTATGTCTTTCAAGTTATAAAACAAAGCAAAAATAATGACCCTTTGAACCTTTCTACAGTAAAACCTTATCTCAAGCAGTCTCTCACTGTTTCTTGGATTTTTTCCACTACCCAGCGATTTGATTCTGATCGCAAGTCGCAAGGTATATTAAAGTAATGGAAACTGCAGCAGCAATTTCCATTAGTGCGATGCGATTTTGGTCAAAGTGCAATTGTTGTCCTGCTGCGTTTTGTATGCGATTGAGCTATACTATAATGAGTATAGTAGCGCAATCGCAATCGCTTGGTGGAAATTGAATCGCGATTGCGATTTCATAGTGGAAAAGAGCCCTAAGTGATTCAGAAAACTCTGAGTCTCTGAGCTCTTGTGGGTCTCTAAGCTGTTTTGCATAGATACCGTATATACTCGGATACAAGTCGAGGAATTTAGGACTAACTCATAGTATAAAAGTGGGGGGGTGGACTTATACATGAGTAGTCCTAAATTTAACAACTTATACCCAAAATGAGAGGGCACCTTTCTCTCTCTCCCTGCCTCCCTGCAGTGCACTAGTGTCCGGGTAATTAGATCTTCCGTAATCGCCGCAGAAGTGAAGTGGTTGCCGGAGATTTATCTCCCTCCCTCCATCACCCAAAGTGCAGCCGCCTCTCGCTAACCTTCCCGTGTGTAACTGAATGTAGAGAAACATCGCAGCAGAAGCGAAGTCATTTTCCTTCCAGCGCCGGTTGCCATGCCCGCTCCCGGCTCGGAGATAGGCGGAAATAGCCGATCGCTGTCGAGCCGCTTTACTGCGCAGGCACAAGTCTCCTGCACCTGCATAGTAGAGCGGACCCGACGGAGATCGGCTATCTCCGTGGGAAGAGCCGCAACAGCGCCCCCGCTGGAACCAGAAAAGGTAAATATTGCACAGCCTGACAAATTGTCGGCTGTGCGTTCCGTGGGCTGCAGCAAGACCGTTGTGGGACACAGGAGGACGGGGGAAACCTTGATAGGGTCCTGAGGCTCCCCCCCCCCTACTGAGGTGAGTACCCCCCAGGGGAACTTTTTTCGTTACAGTTTTTTTTAACTCTTCCTGTACTGGAAAACAATTTGAGACTCTTTTCTTTGCTACTAATGCTCTGTTTCTTAGCTGTACTACACATACAATTAATTATCTCTAATTAGTTTATTTTCATTTCAGGTTTGCTTTAAGATGGGACAATTCATCATGAGTTAAGTTTTGTGACGTAACCCCTTTGATGCATAGGTTCACATACGTAGCTGTATCTGAACAGATTACAGTCATAAAATACCTCATGAGGATCTGTGTTAGAAATATAAATCCTGTCATATTTCCCATAGGCCTCTCTGTCCATTCATTGCCGTATAGATATGTCTCACTAGACACGAAGCACCCCATATGCACTGAGCTAATTCTTCTTCCGGTAGCTGTTGTGTGCAGAATGTGTTCTGTGTACAAATGTCACTTATCTGCAGATTTCCTTAAAGTGTCAGTCAGAAATTATGAATGATGATTGCATTGATTTTCCTATGTACATTTCATGATACAGTTGTGGCAAATAGCATGTAATTTATGACTGGAGATAACATGAAAGGCTGCCTCAGGGCACCCTCCACAGCCAGCCAATAATCCCCTTTCATCTCCCTCTTATGTCGCCATTAACAGAATCTGAGAAGCTGAGGCTTTTGATTTTTTTGATATTAACAAACCATTAACACTAATTATGTGGTTAATGCTTCTCGGCAAAATGCAGACCGACATGCGGCAAACAGTGCTTGTCCAGCTTTAAAGGAAGGTTAAAGTTCCGACATACTTTTGGGATTCGTCTGAAGTGTCCGTTGAGACATCGTCTTGTACTTCAGGTCTGGTCCCCCGCAGCGACCCTCTGTCACTCCCTTTTATGCAGGAGAACAGAGGTGCCAAAAGGATAAAAGGAAGCTAAATGAGCTTAAAAAAACGAATTCTTGGTAAATAGAGGAGGTAATGGTGGACTTGCCTCCTCCAAGTAGACACACAACGACTGTAGTAAAGACAGTCAATATATTTTATTTATGAACTCCAAATATGCAACGCGTTTCACAGGTTTGATCCCGCTTCATCAGGCAATAACAACGGAGCAATAGCATATGTGGTCAGTAGAAGTCTGTGACTCCCTGGTCTGCACACCTCCGGATCGTGCTCCCATGAATGGGAGTGCTCTGCGCATGCACAGTACAAGAAAAAATGTGTCCGTCGACTCGCCAGAAGACTGGAGGATCACTTGAGTGACAGTGCGGGCACAGGGCAGCTGCAGGGGGCTGCTAGAAGTCACAAGTAAGCTAAACTCATTTTTTTCCCCTTCAGTTTAGGTTCCCTTTAACCCCCTTGGAGGTATGATTCTTTCCAGATTTTAGGGTCTAAAAGTGGTGCAATTTTTTTTTGCACCCTTTCAGACCCTAAAACCTGGAAAAAATCATGCTGCCAGGGAGATCTGCAGCAGTTCTGCAATCACTTACCTCCCTGGCTCCAGCGCTGCAGTTATGCCTCCATCCTCCGGATGGCGCTGCAACTCTAAAGTGAAATTGTCATGACGACAGCCATCGATCTCACCAGCTGGAAGCAGAGCCCCGTGGGATAGGAAGAAGAATGGCGGCCGACGTCGGGATCCCCCGGGAGGTATGTAAAACAGCCCACTGCACGGTATACTCTGCACCTCCCGGCAGCTACCCCGAGCAGAGGTCAGGATTACCACCCCGACCCTAGCTCAGGATTACTGCCAAGGAGGTTAAAGAGCATTTACACCCAAAGTTGTTAATGATGGAGCAGAGAGATACACGCAGATAAGCACCCAGTATACCAAGTTAGAACTCTTTACTGTCGAAAATGTGCAGAGATAAATTATACACAATCTTCAGATAGAGCAGGTTACTTTGGCCAGAGAGGAACAGAGAATTAATACAGGAAATCACAATACCATCATTAGTCATGCTCAAATCCGACCCGGGAGACATCCGGATAGTAGCTATCCGGATATCTCCCAGGAAAACTGTGCGGGGGGGGGGGGGGGGAATCTTACCTGAATGACGTCTTCATCGAGTCCGTACGCATCGCCTCCCACCATGCGTTCCAAGCGCCGCATTCGCCGGTCACGTGACACAAACACGTGACCAGCGAATGCGACGCTTGGAACGCATGGTGGGAGGTGACGCGTACGGACCCGATGAAGACGTCATTCAGGTAAGATTGACCCCCCCCCTCGAACAGCATTCCTGGGAGATATCCGGATACCAACTACCCGGATGTCTCCCGGGTCGGATTTGAGCATGACTGACCATCATTGCAGGTCTAGTGCAGGCAGTGACATCTTGTGGTTGCTTTACTATACTGCAGTTTAGTTAATAAAGTGTTAAAGTGACACTGAAGTGAACATTTTTTTATGATATAATGAATTGTATGTGTAGTACAGATAATAAATAGAACATTAGTAGCAAAGAAAAGAGTCTCATTTTTATTTTCAGTTATATAGATTTTTTTTAATAACATTGCATCATTCTCTAATATTTGCAGTTTACAAATTACACTCTGCATTTTAAACTATGAAACAGAGCAGAGATAATGACCCTTTGAACTTATATGCAGTAAACTGAAGCCTCTTTCCCTCCTGTTTTCCCATCCCACACTTCTGTTCCTCTCTGATTGGCCAATATTTCTCATGCTGAGAAGTTGAGAAAATCACTCAGAGCTAGGTGGGAGTGTCTGAAGACTGGGAGGAGGGCAAGCAATGCATACACAACCAGGCAGAGGAGAGTAAGGGAGGAAATTACATCAGGATTGGCTTCAAAATAGCCACAGTTAAAATGGAAGATCCTAAGAAGGATTTTCTCTTTTTTTACTATAGAAACATTTCTAAAATATAAATGTGGACAGTGCATTACATATGTTATGTAAGCAGAGCAAGGATTTATCTACTTATATATGTGTTTTATTTTTTTCTGAGATAGTATGGCTGTCAGCTCCTCTTTAAAGTGTACCCGAGGAAGACTGAAGAAAAAAAGGGATACTTATCTAGGAAAAGATAAGCTTCTGGATCCTGCAAATGCATTCCGTGTCCTCCTGGCCACCACCGTTGCTGTGCATGGACCACCAGAGTGGATCCGACAAGAGCTTTTCGGATGTGTTATCGTGGCCGCACTCCCGGCATGTACAAGTGCAGCCACACTGCTCATTCACAAGGGGCTCTGTGCTAGTGCACAAGCGCAGGCGCCAGGCGGTCTCGCTCAAGCACAGGATGGCCATGTTCCTGCGCAAAGAGGAGCTTGGCCATGAACTTCCAGAGGATCAGTGAGCGGCAGTGGGGGCAAGGAGGACACGGGAAGCATCTCTCTTGTGTTTCAGGCCTCCTTGGGTTCTCTAATTTTGGATTATATTATTGGGGTGCTAGGGTGTTAAAAGATACACTGAAGCGAAAACAAAATTATGATATAATGATTTGTATGTGTAGTACAGCTAAGAAATAAAACATTAGGAGCAGAGACCTAAGTCTAATATTGTTTCCACTTCCAGTACAGGAAGAGTTAAGAAACTCCAATTGTTATCTATGCAAAAGAGCCATTGAGCTCCACGACTTTCAAAGTCGCCGAGAGCTCTGTCTTCTGAAGCTTATTATCTCAACTATTTTCTTTTTCTCTGCAGAGGACAGTTCAAAAGTTCACTGGCCTGCTCTGTAAAATCATTTAGAATGCTGAGTAGTGTGTAAACATAAAATATTAGAGAATGATGCAATGTTATAAAAAACACTATATAACTAAAAATACAAATATGAGAATGTTTTCTTTGCTACTAATTTTCTAGTAATTATCTGTGCTACACAACCAATTCATTATATCATCATTTTCTTTCGTTTCAGTGTCTTTTTAATTTTGGCTTGATGATCAGCAAACGCCCGTAGTGATTGGAAAGTGGCACTTAGTGGGTGTGACGACCGGCAAGCAGTGCAAGTGATCAGCAAGCTCCACACAGGGATCCATTAATTGACTCTTCTCCTACCCAACTTACTCCTCTCTGGCATTTTAGCTGTCCTTGGCAGGTTTTGGTGCTCCACAGCAATTGTTATGTATAGAGCGCTTGAGGGAGCCCCATGTAAAACTCACACTTGGGCCCAGATCTCCTAAGCTACGCCACTGTCCCTGGGGATACACGATTGTGTATTTCGTGTATTGGTGTGCTCTGTTTCCTTGTTTGTAACCTTATTTATAGTCCAGCGCTGAGTAATAAATTGCCACTTTATAAATATAATAAGAATATTGTGACTGTACAGCAGGGCCGGATTTACCATAAGGCACTGTAGGCACGTGCCTACAGGCGCTTGATGATGGAAGGGCGGCTCACTCCCCTCCCAGAACGCCTCCCTCCCCCTTTCCTATTCAGAGTACTGATGACTTTAAAATGAGGTGTTACTTACCCTGCTTTCCGCATTCCAGTGTCAAGAGCTCCCTTCAGTCAGGGCAGGGCACCTCTAGCTACTTAATACTGAGGTTCTGCTTGCTATCTAATACTTGGGGGCACCTCTAGCTACTTAATATTGAGGGTACTTCTGGCTACCTAATACTAAAGGGCACCTGTAGCTACCAGTGATGGGAAGGGAAGTAAGGAAAAAGGGACAGCCAGCTCACCTGTGGAGTAGTTTGGTGGGGTTTGTAGATTCATGGAGGGCAAAGTCTGAGGTGCCAGGACATCTGTGCCTATAGGCTCCTGTGATGTAAATCCGAGCCTGCTGTACAGGAGTCAACTTCCCATCTACATCCTGCAGGCAGAGGACAGCTAGCCTGGTACCTTCCCATATTCTATCTTTTTGCTCTGTGGCAAAATATCAGCCGCTCTCCTCGGAGGTCTGTTTCTGTAGGGAGGATTTTTCAATTTTCTATTTATGTTATTCCGGAACTTGGACATTACTCAGACTGATACATTCTTCTCATCGCAGCGCCTCTACGACTCTACTCGGTAAAGCCCCACACTGGCTCCCCATCAGCTTTAGGATCAATTTCAAAATCCTGTGCTTGGCCTACAAATCAGTGCACAAGACCTGCCCGACCTACATCTCTGATCTGGTCCACAGGCACATACCAGCCCGCCCCCCTCCGATCCTCCAATGACCTGCGCCTAGTCGCACCACGCATATCTCAGTCCCATGCACGATTGCAGGACTTCACTAGGGCTGCCCCCACTCTCTGGAACTTGCTCCCACCAGCTATCAGACTCGCCCCCACCTTTACTACCTTCAAATAGGCTCTCAAGACTCACCTTTCATGCTTGCATACCCCCTACACCAGCACCATAATACGTTCTGTTTTACACCCTCTCAACAGATGCACCTATTGTCTTCACCCCTACCCTTTAGATTGCAAGCCTCTGGCAGGGCCCTCCTCCCTAGTGTTTCCAGCTTGATTATGCAAACTATTGAGCACCGAGGCGCTAAACCTTATACTGCTGAAATCCTGTTGTCCCCATTTTGTTTGCCTGATGAAGCGGGTTTAACCTGCGAAACGTGTTGCACTGTTTTAGGGTACCGTATAATAAATGTATTGATTTATATGAAGACAGGATCTCGTGTCTGCTTTTGGGAGGCAAGCCCATCACTTCCTCCAAGCAAATTTTAAAAGTTTTATCAATTTTTATCCTGCTGGCGCCTCTGTTCCACATACAAATACACTGATTATGCAATCTTACTGTCAATCACCCCTCTTGTGGACTAGAACAGTCTCTATTTTGACCTATGACACTGTATTGTTATCAAATCATTTGCATTATCTTGTTTTGTTGTGAGTTTCCTGTATGTCCTACCTTGTATGTTAACCCATTTATCTATTGTGCAGCGCCACGTAATATGTTGGCGCTTTATAAATACAATAAATAATAATAAAATGTAGTCTCAGTGCACTTTTACCTTCCTGCAAGAGCAATAGTGCCATTTCCTTTCAGATCACTGGAGTAAATCACCTGCATTGTGGGCACATATGGTGAGACCAGCATGACCTTCCTTCCTAACCAACATCTAACACTAACCAACACCCACATTTTGGGTGCGATTCACAAAAGGGTGCTAACTCAGCACACCTAAAAGCTTTGGGCGTGCTAACTAGGGTGCTAAGCAGTTAGCATGCCCAAAGCTTTTACAGATTGCGTGCAAACTTTAGCTGTGCGACGTTTCAGGCGCACCCGGTGCAACGTTTTAGGGGCACCCTTGCAACGTTTTAGTCGCAACCGGTGCGACGTTTCGCGCACACCGAGCAGTGCTAAACTTTGCGCGTGTTAATTTAGCGCACAAAACTTTCCGCGACCTAAAGAGCTTTAGGCATGCAAAGGGACTTTTAGGCGTGCTAAGTAAGTTAGCACCCTTTTGTGAATCAAGCCCTTTGCCATGTTGGCTTCAGATTCAGCACTGGTACCCAATCTTCTGGCCTTCTTGCTAGTCATCTTGGGGCAGAGCTCTACTGCTCAACTTGCCCCTTTACTGCCAGCAACACCAGTGCATCCAACTAGTGGGCAAGTGTTGGCAACAAGTATTTCCTCCATTTCCTTTGTCCTTCAAAAGCTATGAGCACCAAATAGTGTGTAGGTCACAGTGATCTCTTAAAGTGTACTTGAGATGAAAGGGAGGAAAGGTTTTATACTTACCTGGGGCTTCTTCCAGCCCCCTGTGGTCTGTCTGCTCCCTCGCCGTCCTCCGGGTCCCTTCCGTTGTGCCACTGACAACACCATAAAATCCACAATAACGCTGGATCGCGGACCACTACCCATGCATGGTCCTGGCCATGCACACCACCCGATTGTGCTACTGAGGCAGGAAGTGTTCCTTTCATTAAGGCTGTAACTAAACGCTTCCGGGATTGTGTTGTGCACGGGGCTGGGACCACGCATACGCAGTAGTCCGCGATCCAGCTGTATGTATTGCATACTTCACAGGAGCACAATGGAGGAGATCAGGAGGACAGTGAGGTAGATGATGGACTACAGGAGGCTGGAAAAAGCCCCAGATTAATAAAAAAAAAATCTTTTCCACTCCTTTGTCTCAGGTTTACTTTAAGTCATAATTCAGACTACTGCCTGTAAATTATTCATAAATGTTGATATCATTGGTATAGCAGTTCTCTCCTATCAGACTCAAAGCGCTTGAGAGCCGCAGTAGACCACGCTGTAGGATTAGGGAGTATTGCCCAAGGACTCCATGCTGATTAAGAAAACCAAGATAGCTGACAGTTCCAAAGATACTTAAAATCGCTCAAAGGAACAATAGACTCTGCCTTGGATAACTTGCTGTCCTTTCTAGCACTGCAAGAGATATAAAATGTTTTCTGGCAGGTAGGTCATTTAAACTGAAAGCAAGACTCATTTTTAGGGAAAGAAAATAGCATAACCAAATGGTCTTTCAAAGCAGAATGTGGACAAAAATGTTTGTAAGTGAATTCCAATAATTAGTATAACTTGGGGGAAACTTTAGATAAACGCTCGTTTATTATTCTGTGCATTTTGCCAGTTTATACATTGTATAAAAATGTTAATGTTCAATGTCCAGCAGGTGGCACTAGAATGTAACAGAATGGAAGTGGCTGTGATAGTTGCTTGCAGCTGTTCTTGCATATATACTGCAGTTGTCCATATTTATTTATTTATTTATTTATTTGTATCCTTTCGCTGACCAAGAACCTAACTATAAATAATGGGACCTACCAGCAAAAGGAGCTGTCAGCCATACTATCTGCAAAAAAAAAAAAAAAAACACATACTGTATATACTGTAAGTAGATAAATACTTGCTCTACTTACATAACATATGTATTGCTCTGTCCATGTTTTGATTTTATTGATTTTTCTACAGGAAACAAAGAGAAAATCCTTCTTAGGATCCTCCATTTTGAGTCTATCTTAAAGCCAATCCTGATGTCATTTCCTTCCTTAGGGTCGGTTCACACTTGTTTAAGTAACGTATCCGTGGCTCCGTTTTTTGGCCCAGACCGAAACCAGAGCCACGGATACCAATGTTAAAAATAGCGTCCATCTTCACACACTTTAAAAAACGGATCCGCGGGATCGGTTTTAAAAAACACAATGGAGAGTACAGATTTGCTGGATTTTCACGGACCCCGGATACACGGAGGGGTACTGAAAGGCAATACAAAAATGGATCTACCTCTACACAGGCTACTTAGCACACAAAAACGGAGGGAGATCCGGAGTGCATACTGCCTGCTCCTCCCCTCAACATTATCTACCCCTCCCATAGGTGTCCCCAGGTAGCCTGGAGGGGGTAGCAGCCAGAAAGGGGGGCAGCGGGCACAGCGGCAGGGCGGAGGGATGGCCCCCTTCCCTGACCTGGGTCCCCCGTCCCCCTCCAGCTATTGTAATGTAATGAGCAGCAGGCGGGGAAGCAATTACCTACTTCCTTCCTCCGCTCGCCACGTGACCTCCTGCAATACTGTCCACTGAAGTATAGAGGGCGCATTGCAGGAAGTCCCCCAACTTCCCTCCCCACCACTGTGCCCGCTGCCCCCCTTCCTGGCTGCTACCCCCATCTCGGCGCCCACCCACGGCAAGGGTTGGAGACACTTTTTAAATAACGTAAACTGACCTGCAAATGTATGCTGCAAAAGGGCAGCAGGGATCCGTTTGCGCTCCGGTTTTTCAGACCACGGATTGCGTTCTGCAACCATATCTAGTGTGGACCAAGCCTTACTCTCCTCTGCCTGATTGTGTATGTATTTCCCGCCCTCCTCCCAGTCTTCAGGCACTCCCACCCAGCTCTGCAATAGAAAGGGAATTGTTTCAGCATGAGAAATATTAGTTAAGTCTGAGAGGAAAGTAAAGAAGTAACTTCCTTTTGTGCGGCAACGTACCAAATAAGAGTCAGGTAAACTGGGGAATGATCATTTATCAACAAGAAAAGTAATAGTGATTTTAACTTTTGGATTGCCTGGTTAGCATCCTTATTACTTGTTTACCAGATAAAAATAAAGAATTGATTTTTGATTTTATGCCCGACAGTTACACTTTAACCACTTAAGCCCAACTGGACGAGATTTCTCGTTCAGTTGGGCTGCGCGCACTCCCGCGGGTCGCGCGCGCTCCCGCGGGCCCCCCCGTGCGCGCCCCCGCTGCTGGCCGCTAGCCCACCGATCAGTGAAAGGGATAATAAATCCCTTTCGCTGATCGGACCCCCCCGGAGAAAAGCCGACAGCATCTCTTCAGATGCTGCGGCTTTTCTGAGCTCTGGGCTCCTTTCTTCTGCCTGGGAGCGAGATCGATCGCTCCCAGGACTTTTTGATTCTGGCCATCTTGTGGCCAAATAGCAAATTACACCTGAAAAAAAAAATTTCAAATTAAACATATAAATATATTAAAAAAACCCTGTTTACCTCCCACACCAAAAAATACCCACATACAAGTTTAAATTAAAAAAATAAATAAAAAATTACAATAATAATAAAAAAAAAAAACATAAATAGTTACCTAAGGGTCTGAACTTTTTAAATATGCATGTCAAAGGAGTATATCAATATGATTTAATAAATTATGGGCTTCTAAACAGTGATGGACGCAAAACGGAAAAAATGCACCTTTATTTCCAAATAAAATATTGTCGCCATACATTGTGATAGGGACATAATTTTAACGGTGAAATACCCGGGGCATATGGGCAAATACAATACGTGAGTTTTAATTATGGAGGCATGTATTATTTTAAAACTATAATGGCTGACAATTGAGAAATAATGATTTTTTTCCATTTTTTTCTTATTCTTCCTGTTAAAATGCATTTACAGTAAAGTGGCTCTTAGCAAAATATACCACCCACAGAAAGCCTAATTGGTGGCGGAAAAAACAAGATATAGATCAATTAATTGTGATGAGTAGTGATAAAGTTATTGGCAAATGAATGGGGGGTGAAAGTTGTTCGGATGTAAAAAAATTTCAACCCTTCGGGCTTAAGTGGTTAATGGGCCTTCCCAATGTTCCCACCCTTTCTCTTGCCAACCATTTGTGAGCCTCACAGAATGGGGGCCCATCTTACAAGGGACAAAAAACAAGTGTGGACATCTTAATCTCTACACCCATAGTTCATCCCTCTAGTTTCCCACAGTCACATTGACAGTAGATTAGTGTTTCCTATACAAGGCTGCGGCTTTGAGCAGCCATGACGGGCCTATCCCTGTATGGGATGACGGGCTACGAGGATAAAATGTGCTTATCTTTCCAAAATGAACAATACCGTTCCCTTGCAAAGCAACTTAAATTATGAACTATGAAGTTGGGCTCATTTGGCAGTAAGTCTAGACAGTCCTGTCTGGGGACATTTCCAGGGAATAAAGTAAAAACAGAAGAATACTTCGAAAAAAAATGAAACAAACTGTCAGTAAGAACACTAAGTACAAGCCAAGAACACTTTCCAGGACACAAACTAGACTGTGGCCGCTCCGCACCCACTTTAGCACCTGAAAAGGGACAACCAGGTCATTTCTCATGGTCCCTGCCTGATCTGGTATTTGAGATTGAGATTAAAAATTTCCATTCTCGCATTTAGATAGCTGTAACTAGTCACTTAATGCCCAGTACCTGAAGAAGAACATATTATGGCATGGGGCGGGGCCGGTTCTAGCTACAATGGGGCCCCGGGGCAAAAGTAACTTGGGTCTCCCCTAGCACAGCCCCACCCCCCACAGCAAATTCACCACCCTGGGCCCCTGAGCTGGTTGCCAGGCCCTCCCTTCCACCCAGTCACACAATATCATTAGGTGTCCCCAACAGCATTGCTAGGGTCCCCATTATTTGCCTACTCTTTTACCCTACAATGCAGAGTGCTATCTGGGCACGATACAGGATACAGTAGGCAGCACCGTGCTCTATGCTCTGGACTACTTCTCTTCCTCATTCCCGGCCTGCAGGCATGAATAGGGTCACCATAGCAGGAGAGGAAAGGGGGAGACACCATGGGGGCCCCTTCAGGCTCTGGGGCCCTGGAGCAATTGCCCCCTTGGCCTCTATGGATGCGCCGACCCTAGGTTCTGGACTTTTTGCTGCATGAAGCAAGCATTGTGAAAATGCGCCCTCTCCTCCCCCAACCATGCTCTCCCCAAAGCAAGAGTGATCATTGCCATCATTGGTGTTCAGTGACAGGCTGGGCATTAAAATGCACAGGGCCCGGGTTGCGGTGCCCCCAGCCTAGGGGCGTAACTAGGAGCCACCGGCCCCCCTGCAGAGATTCTGACCGCCCTCCGTGTGCCCGCTCAGGGCCGTTTTGGGGGTCTGGAGGGGTCGCAGCTTGAGGGGAAAGACATGGCCACACTCAGCGGGGAGGGGACAGGAAGTAACGTCAGACACTAGAGAGAGGTACATCCTCCCTGTCGAGTGTGGCTATGTCTTTCCCCTCATGCTGCGACCCCGCCAGCCCCCCAAAATGGCCCTGAGCGGGCCCACGGGCTGCAGCCCCTATTGTTACGCCCCTGCCCCAGCCCCTTCCCTGGCTGTTTAATGGCGGTGGTGGCGCTGGTGCAGTGCATGTGCTCAATGACAGCTCACTGCTCTGTGTGTCTGTGGGGAGGTCAGTTGACAACAGGTCACACTCAGCCAGACCTAAGTCAGATCACTGGCAGCCAGCTTCAATCAACCACTGTCTGTGTGCATAGTATGCCACCCATGTGCAAGTCAGTGTCACTCTATAACAGCCTGTTACAGAGTGACACAGACTTCCACATAGGTGGCATAGTGTACAGATGTTCTGTTGTGGTAACGAATGCAAATTTGGAAACTGCATGATTTTTCTCTGAATCAATGCACTAGGCTGGCTTCTGCGCCAGTTCCTGCTCTACTCACATGTCTTTTTTTTCTTTGGGTATCTCAGGTCATCCACTGCTTCCATTATTACTCAGCTTCATTGCAGGGGACACTCACTGTTATATAGATCAGAGCCCTGGCAAAGCAGGCTCCCACTGGATTAAAAAAAAAAAAAAAGAACGAGAATCCTGCCCAGCAACAGGGAGGATTCTCAGTGGTTCACTGAGTGGTGGACCAATTATAATCTTTCCTGTTGCTAGGGAGGAGTCTCATTTGTCTCTGGGAGCAAGCTTCTGCTGAGACTTCAATCTATATACCGGTAGGTGTTCCATGAAGTGGTACTGAGTGACGGTGGCAGCAGCGGCACAGGACCCGAACAGTAGTGGCAACAGTGAAACGGAGTAGTGGGAAAATATATATATATTCATTCAGATGCAGCCTGTCTTGTTAGGTGGTACTATCTCCTCCTGCTGTATAGAAATGTAAGTTTACATATGGCTCGCTGCATCCATGTGTTATTGCAGTTCGCACTCCGTTTTAATCGGAGTTTAGGGTCTAGTGCATAGTTTGCATCTGTTTTGAATTCAAGGTGTGTATTTAGCCTCTAGGGGGCTCTACACACCTCTGTTGGTAGTGCAACCTGATTAGGAGCATTGCTAATTTCTCTCTATTCCCAAAAAGATGTGTAAACCATTAATGGCCAGCTGCCCCCAGGTTCACACTATGTTTTTTGTTAATTAGTGGTTAGGGTCTCTTCCATGAGGATCCCTCAACACAGTGGAAGAGTCTAGTGTGGAACACTCTGCACGCAAACTGTTTTGGAGGCCAACATCCTCTATTGTGTTGCATCTGTTTTGAATGCAAGTTGTGTAACCTGCCTTTGTGTAACCTGCCTATATTTAGGCTCTGTACATCCATGCAGTTGGTCACTCAGATGCAGCCTGTTTTGTGAAGCGCTGCCACCTCCTCCTGCTATATAGAAATGTAAATTTACATATGGCTCACTGCATCCTTGTGCTATTTTAGTTCTCTTTAGATTGTAAGCCTCAGGCAGGGCCCTCCTCCCTAGTGTTTCCAGCTTGATTATGCAATCTTACTGTCTGTCACCCCTCTTGCGGACTAAAACAGTCTTTATTTTGACCAGTCACTGAACTACTGTTATCAAATCATTTGCATGATCTTGTTTTTTTGCGAGCTGCTTGGATGTCCTGACAAAGTTAAATAAACTGCCTTAAACGCAACCACCACCTATTTATTACCCACACGTCCAAAATTTGGAGGGAGTGACCATGTAAATACAAAAATTGACCTATATAAATAATAATGATACATGATCTCTCGTAGGTATGGAAAATTGCAAAATCAGTTTTATTGAAGGATCCTGTACAACACTAAACAGACCAACCAATTAAAATCACTTAAAACTGTCTGTCACCCCTCTTGTGGACTAGAACAGTCTCTATTTTGACCAGTCACTGAACTACTGTTATCAACTCATTTGCATGATTTTGTTTTGTTGTGAGCTACTCGTATGTCCTGCCTTGTACGTTAAACCTTTTATCTATTGTGCAGCGCTGCGTAATATGTTGGCGCTTTATAAATACAATAAATAATAATAATTCCGTTTTAATCTGAATTTAGGGTTTAGTGCGTAGTTTTCATCTGTTTAGAATACAAGCTGTGTATTTAGCCTCTAGGGGGCTCTGCACACCTCTGTTGGTAGTCATTTCAGATGCAACCTGATTAGGAGCGCTGCCAATTTCTCTGTTCCCCTCAAAAAAGTAGTAGGAATATTTCCACAGAAATGCGTCAGGGCGGAGCGGATACGCTGTGAACTCACAGCTGTGCACAGGGCTGGGCCGAGGCAGAGAGGCTCTAACTTCAAGGCGCAGTGTAGGAGGGGCGCACAACTCACTCAGCTATCATTCTCCTATTGTGTTTGAAGCAGAGATAAATATGAAAAGGGGATACATGGCAGTGACTGCAAGCCAGATAACTAGAGATTAAGGTGTTGGGGGCCCTGGGGCGCCTCTTACGGGGCCCATACACTGGTCGATTTCAGCCATCGATCGATCAATCGATTCTATAGAATCGATCAATCGATCGGAAATTGAATCTTTCAAATCAGCCAATCGATCGATTTGCGGCCGATTTAAATCGATTTTGAAATTGCATTTCCGCATTGGAATTCAGAAATCGGTAATACAAGTGCAGTAGGTGGATTTTCGCGGAAATTGCAGAAATTTCCACAGAAATTTCCACCGACTTTAACATTGATTTTGTCAAAAACTACAAGGTATTTTTGAAAGATGTTTTTTCCTCTTGTTCCCACTCTTCTGCTTAACATACCCTGAAAAGGTGGTGTTTCTAGCTCCTATGGGGGCTTTGCTATTAATCTCTAAAGTCGGCAGCTATTGACTGTAATTTAAAATGAGTAAAATCCGCATTACTGATATGCGGTATGCCGCCGACTTTAGAGGTTAATAGCAAAGCCCCCAGTTAAGCAGAGAGTGGGAACAAGAAGGAAACATTTTTTTTCAAATAGACCTTGTAGGTTTTGGGAATATTGATGTTAAAGCGGATCCGAGATGAAAAACTAACTATAACAAGTAACTTGTCTATATATGTTACCTAAAGTTTAGATAGTTTACACAGCAAATCTAGCTGCCTGCAAACAGCTTCAACAGAATATGATTATTTCATCCTGTAATACAATGACAGCAGCCATGTTCTGTTTGTCACAGGCTGCTATTAGCTATCAGGAGATGCTATCAGCTTGGCTCTGTGTAAATTCAGTCCCCTCTCCTCCCCTCTGCCTCTGAAATCAATGGCTAGTAACCTCCTCCTACACCTCCTGCCCAGACTGAGCTCCCATAAGCCCTTGCTACAGTGCCAAGGCACAAAAGGAGCTGTGGGCGAGTCTTGTTTAGTTTATAGAGAATAAGAGTATTAAAACAAAACAAAAAAAGTATTTGGCTTGAGAAATGCCTTATAAACTATATGAAAGGAACACAATTATGGAATGAGTAAAAGTTTATCTCGGATCCACTTTAAAGTTGGTGGAAATTACCATGAAAATCTGCATCGGAATGCGGAAATCGGTAGTGGAAAGCGGAATCTGTAGCAGTAGCGGTAACCGGCAATGGCGAAAGGGGATTTTCCACGGAAGTGGAAATTGGCAATTCCGACCATCCCTAAATCAGTGTGTGACGGCTGGGGTGGGAAGGATGGAGGGGTGCACTTTGGTGTCTCAGCCGTGGGTGGGGTGCTGGAGGAGGACCTTGTCCCGCTTCTGGTCGTGCATCCGGCGTTATGCTTGCCCAAATCGGCATTAGCAAACAGCGTTGCTATCTCTAAAATGATTTATCAGCTGATCCTGATTACAATGGGCTATAAATAGACTCTTCAAAGACACAAAGGAAGCGGCTAGTGGAATTTTTGTTTCGCCTCCCTGGTGTTGTGTCTTTTATCATCTGCAGATTATCTGCTCATTGCTGACCTCACTGTCACATAAAATTTACACTTTTTACTTTTTATAGCAGAGATTTCTGAACACTGTCTGGAAAGTCTGTGCTGCTTTGAGACGCTGCCAGTGGAACTTCCACTTTTGTTACTCACAGCGTGTTTGTGAGACACAGAATATTTGACGGTTGGAATGTTCAGGAGGATGACATCATCACTGTGTTCTAGTATCCTGGAATTCCAAAACCTCTATTACCTGCCTGAGGCCATTGGGAGCACAATACATAGTATAGTTATGACAGATTGGCTATATTTTTATTCCATGAGTTTCACCCATTTTCTTTTATTCCAACACAGCGGGTTCAGTCTTGGAAATGATAGATTATCGCAGACTATAGCAATGTCACCGTTCATGCAGTGCAAACGCAAAATCCAACAGCACAAGTACAAAGTACTTACATTGTTTATACAGAGTACTAGTGACCTTAGCCCGTTTAAAAACGGGCTCTAGGTCTGTCATCGCTGCAGCATCCAGCTTGCATGCGCACACACCCGCCGCACGCACACCCACAGCGCATGCGCACACCCGCCCGGCCCCCTGGTCCGTCCTGCTCATGTCCCAGGCTGTCCCTGCGGCACATGCGCAGTAGCACAAACGCAGGGACACACACACAGGGACAGAACACAGAGACACAGGGGTTTTATTATATAGCATGATACAGGCAGGGCCGGATTTGTACTTTCCAGCGCCCTAGGCCAGCTGTGACCAACCGCCCCCCCCCCCCCCCCCCATTCTGTCCAAATCTGACTAGTGATCACTGGTTTCACATGGGCTCCTGTCTGTTTGTTTTGCTGCTTTGCCCCCCCCCACCCCCCCCCCCCCCCCCCCGTTCAAAGAAGCAGTGCATGCTCTGTCCACTCCATGTAATTTTGCACTCCAGCCTGGATGCACAGCAGCCGATAGTGTTCTGGGCTTGCATAATTCAGAAATGATGCTCATATATGAGCAGCACTTGTCGAGTACACATACCCATAACACTCCAAGCCTCGGCTGCTGTGCACATCAGTACAGGAGTGCGTAATAACAAGAAGCCCGAGAGGACAGAGCATGCACTGCTTCTTTGTCCTCTGTGCGACTTGCTTCAGTCAGAGTCACAAACAGGTGATGGGGCAGCGCAAAGGAGAGAAACCCATCCAAAGCAGAACAGGTAAGTAAAAGGATCCAACACTACACACGCTGGCATAGATGTCGTGTAATGCTAGGTACACACGATGCAATTCTGAGATTTACTGTCACATCGATTGTTTACAATGTCTGATCTGATTTCCGATCAATTTTTCAATCGATTTTCCGTTCATTTCTATGAAAAAAATCATTCAGAAAATCTATCGGATAGCAGATGGGACATGTTGGAAATAGTCGATCTGACAGTAAATCTGTCAGAAAATTGCATCATGTGTATCTAGCATAAGCTCAGGTGTACTTTACACAGTGACAATTTAGCACTTGGGGCAAGTTAAGACAGATCTTAATCAGTCAGCAGGAAGTTTTTACGTTTTGTAATAGAATGATAATATTTATTGGCTAACCAAAAGAAAATAGTGAGCCTTTGGCTAATGAGCCATCTTCAGACTTTGTTCCTGTATACAAGATGTAAGATGTTGGGGAACCCAGATATATATAAATTCTGCAGGAGATGCATACATTGTTTTGTAAATATAAATACATGTAATACAGTTGTCATTCTGTTTCAAAACATCCTGCTTTCACTGATGGCTAAAACAGAACAATGCTTTGCTGCTTCTAAAACATGTCAGGAAAGAGTTAAACTGTAGCAAAGAGAATGTTGTTGTCAGGAAAGAAAACAAACCATAAATCTTACAGGTCTCAGGTCTTTAACAGCTCTGACCAAGTAATAAAACATCAGTCTGGGGGAGAAGAGAGCTGATAATTCCTGTCCTTGAATGCGTGCTGCATAAAGAAACTAATCTGAACTCAAAAGTTCTACTACTTGAGCCCATATATTTTTCTTCTCACAGCAGCTTGTATGTCCCCACTCATTATACTAAGGACAAGATCCTCAGATGACAACACATGCTGACTGTCATCACACACACTCTGCAGTGAGAGAGATGCAGGGATCTCTGGAATTCAGGCAGAATAGAGCAAAGCAGAAGTGATTTACTTTGACATGTGACCTCTTATCTCTCCAAGTCCAGCGCCCTGCTGAATTTTATCGCCCTAGGCCTTGACCTTTGTGGCCTTTCCAGAAATCCGGCCCTGGATACAGGGGCGTCACAATAGCTGTGCTCCTGCACTACTCTGCACCCCGGAACCAGGCGCTGAGGGGGCCCACTCCTTGGGTGCAAAGTAGCACTGAGCAGATCTTAATACTGTACCTTATTCCGGCAGTGGGACAGTTCCTATTCTGTGTAGCCACGGTGCAGCCACCTGCAGTGTTAGGAGATGCTGGCTGATGGGATGCATGGTGGCCAGTGGCGTAGCTAAGGAGCTGTGGGCCCTGATGCAAGTTTTACAATGGGGCCCCCTATGCACTCTATACATAGCAATTGAAACGGCGCACTAAAAGCTGCCAATGGCAACTACAATGTCAGAGGTGCAAGAAGGGGATGGGAAATAGTTTGTTAATGATTACCACTATTCAAAGTATATATATAAATGATTATTATGAGCACAGGACCAATATAGAGCTAATACTGTAGTTGAGGGAGGGCCATTCGGGCCCCTCTGGCCCAAGGGCCCCGATGCGGTCGCTACCGCTGCACCCCCTATTGCTACGCCCCTGATGGTGGCTACACTATATAGGAAGTGAAGAGGACCTGTGCTACCACCAGAACAAGGTACAGTACGAAGCTCTGCTGCCATGCTACTCTGCAAGATTCCGGGCACCATGGGGAGGGGAGTAGAGTTGGGCCGAACCTCCGATTTTAGGTTCGCGAACCGGGTTCGCGAACTTTCGCGGAAGGTTCGGTTCGCGTTAAAGTTCGCGAACCGCAATAGACTTCAATGGGGATGCGAACTTTGAAAAAAAAAAAAAATTATGCTGGCCACAAAAGTGATGGAAAAGATGTTTCAAGGGGTCTAACACCTGGAGGGGGGCATGGCGGAGTGGGATAGATGCCAAAAGTCCCCGGGAAAAATCTGGATTTGACGCAAAGCAGCGTTTTAAGGGCAGAAATCACATTGAATGCTAAATGACAGGCCTAAAGTGCTTTAAAACATCTTGCATGTGTATACATCAATCAGGTAGTGTAATTAAGGTACTGCTTCACACTGACACACCAAACTGTTCACTGAACAGAACAGGTATGCAGTGGCGGGTTCACTGAACAGGTATGCAGTGGCAGGATCAATGAACAGGTATGCAGTGGCAGGATCACTGAACAGGTATGCAGTGGCAGGATCAATGAACAGGTATGCAGTGGCAGGATCAATGAACAGGTATGCAGTGGCAGGATCAATGAACAGGTATGCACTGGCAGGATCACTGAACAGGTATGCAGTGGCAGGATCAATGAACAGGTATGCACTGGCAGGATCACTGAACAGGTATGCAGTGGCAGGATCACTGAACAGGTACGCAGTGGCAGGATCACTGAACAGGTATGCAGTGGCAGGATCAATGAACAGGTATGCACTGGCAGGATCACTGAACAGGTATGCAGTGGCAGGATCAATGAACAGGTATGCAGTGGCAGGATCAATGAACAGGTATGCAGTGGCAGGATCAATGAACAGGTATGCACTGGCAGGATCACTGAACAGGTATGCAGTGGCAGGATCAATGAACAGGTATGCACTGGCAGGATCACTGAACAGGTATGCAGTGGCAGGATCAATGAACAGGTATGCACTGGCAGGATCACTGAACAGGTATGCAGTGGCAGGATCAATGAACAGGTATGCACTGGCAGGATCACTGAACAGGTATGCAGTGGCAGGATCAATGAACAGGTATGCACTGGCAGGATCACTGAACAGGTATGCAGTGGCAGGATCACAGTACAGGTATGCAGTGGCAGGATCACTGAACAGGTATGCAGTGGCAGGATCACAGTACAGGTATGCAGTGGGCTGAGGGCTCACTGAACAGAACAGGTATGCAGCCAGGAAGAAGTTAAGCCTAACTAATCTTTCCCTATGAGAGACTGCAGCAGATCGCCCTACTCTCACTAATGCAGGCACACGAGTGGCCATAACGGCCGCCGCTGCCTGCCTTATATAAGGGGGGGTGGGGCTCCAGGGGCTAGTGTAGCCTAATTGGCTACACTGGGCCTGCTGACTGTGATGTAGAGGGTCAAAGTTGACCCTCAGGTGCATTATGGGGCGAACCAATTTTTTGCGAACTTTTGCCGCAAAACGTTCGCGTGCGACACCCGCACGCGAACCACCTAAGTTCGCGCGAACCACGTTCGCCGGCGAACCGTTCGGCCCAACTCTAGAGGGGAGGCGCTGAATCCTGAAATGGGGCCCTGGATAATTAAATGGTATGATAGCATTCAGCAATGCAGGGTACATGTGCATATACAGATAAAAAATACCCTCGGAAGCTCCATTCTGCACATAGATTTCCCAGGACCATTTTCCAAAAGTGTCATGAGCAATGATATCTAAACTGATAAGCTATAGCGTAACTACAAGCCTTCAGGATCCCCTGTGAAAATGTCATGTCCCCCACCTTATCCCCCCTCTTCAGCCCTACCCACCCAGTCACTATTCCCTTCCCTGGGTAATAATTGTTTGGGAGAAAATAATGACAAACCCAGCAGGATCCCCACACCCAACCAATGGATTCACAGTTGTGAGGTAGAGGGACGTAGCATTTCAGACATGTGTTCCACAAGATGTTTGAAACGTGCGACGATACCAATCTGTTTCAGACTACCACGACTTTCCCCAATACAAAATAATAAACAGTACCTTAATTGATCCAAAATTCCCTAAAATAAACATATAAATGTGTCTATTATGTGGTATTGATACTTACAGGTTCCTTGGCTATGCAGGCCTTCTCTCTATTCCACCACATTGCCTCAGAAGGACCAAAGGAGCTATGTGCGACTGGCTTAGACTGGCTTCAGTTGAACCTTCAAACAGGGAAGAGGGGTGGCAAAGTGGTGGAACGCAAAAGCATAACCAGGGGACCTGTAAGTACCAGGATCCTATAATGGACAAATCCCTCAATTTCCATAACCTTCATATACAACTTTCAACTCCCCATTTAAAACTCCTACACCCTAGATGCTGACTACCACCAAAATGAAAAGTAATACGTACCCCTTTAAGAAAAAAACAAAACTCCATAATTGTTTCTAAATGCTGTTAAAACATTCCTTTATTCTAACTAACTAAAATTATTCACTCATGTTTCTTTTCCGATGATTTGCCTTTTGTTTTTCATCTCAAAACAATAATGAATTGATTGACAAGTTTGAATAGCCTCCAAGGCCGGCACAAGTTCCCCCAGGACTGCATGGAGCATATGTTGAAACTTAAGCTTTAAAGCAATGAAGCATTGCTAGATCATCAGAGATGTGTATTAAGCCCTAAAATGTTGCATTTTCTGGCAGCATGTGAATTGTTCAGCCCTGCATTCTTTTTTTTTTTTGCCATGTATTAATATAGTATTATGGGATGTATAACATTGCATGACAGACTCATAGGCAAATGCAAGGGGGGGGGGGGGGGGTTACAGCTGCCCAGAATCCCCCCTTAGACCAGGGCCGGTGCAGTGTCTGGGGACACACACAAGATGAGACACCAGAATATCTGCAGATATCCTGCAGCTCACAGCACTCCCCCTTTTTTTCCCTGCTACAGCTGACTTTGGATGGAGCAGCAGTGTGTGTACAGAGCATGGAGCAGCAGCATGTGTGCAGAGCATGGAGCAGCAGCATGTGTGCAGAGCATGGAGCAGCAGTGTGTGTACAGAGCATGGAGCAGCAGCGTGTGTACAGAGCATGGAGCAGCAGCATGTGTGCAGAGCATGGAGCAGCAGCGTGTGTACAGAGCATGGAGCAGCAGTGTGTGTACAGAGCATGGAGCAGCAGCGTGTGTACAGAGCATGGAGCAGCAGTGTGTGTACAGAGCATGGAGCAGCAGCGTGTGTGCAGAGCATGGAGCAGCAGCGTGTGTACAGAGCATGGAGCAGCAGCATGTGTGCAGAGCATGGAGCAGCAGCGTGTGTGCAGAGCATGGAGCAGCAGTGTGTGTACAGAGCATGGAGCAGCAGCGTGTGTACAGAGCATGGAGCAGCAGTGTGTGTACAGAGCATCGAGCAGCAGCGTGTGTACAGAGCATGGAGCAGCAGCATGTGTGCAGAGCATGGAGCAGCAGCGTGTGTACAGAGCATGAAGCAGCAGCATGTCTGCAGAGCATGGAGCAGCAGCGTGTGTACAGAGCATGGAGCTGCTCTAGAGAACTTAACAGAGTCAGCTTTGTGTCCTGCTGTGTGAATGCTTCACTTTCCCCCTTCATTACCAGTGTCGGCTGTCCTCATTACTATCTACATCCAAACTGCTCCTGATCTATCCCATTGACGATTGGGAGCAGTGTTGACATTTAGGAAATAATTGTCAGATTCTGTCAGTAGGATGGGAAATTGCATTATGTGTACCCAGCATGATGTCCTACCATATTATTATACTGTATTGTGCATGGCTGAGGGAGACCTTTCAGGAATCCCCCCCCCCCCCCTTGAAAATCCCGGGTTTGCCCCTGAGACTTACATGGAGTATGTGACTGGCATAATACAATACAGTATACTTTATAGGAGCTTCCTATTCTTTTGTTTAAAGTGGACCCAAATTAAAAATACAAGATTTCAGAAATAAAATCTATTTTCTAAATTATAATAATAAATAGCAGCCTTTTTTCAGCTGCATGATGACACATATAAAATATTTTACATTTATTGGAGGAACCCCTCCCTTCCTTTCATATTGCCGGGACAGAATCCGGCAAACTTGTGGAGTAGGAGGTGTCAGGCAATGGAGGAATTGCTAATGGCTGCCACCTGTATAACCCTAGTTATGCAAAGAGAAGGGTGAAAAGCATGCACTGAAATGCTCATAGGTTTGAAGGAGTGTTTATTTATCTTTGTATGTGTCAGAGTGGTGCAACTAAATAGTTCGAATTAAAAAAATGTTTGGTTTCGGTCCGCTTTCATTGAAATGTGGCAATTTTCTACAGTGCTTCGTGAAGGGTGGTAGAGAAAATCCGTACCAAGCACCATTGGTGTTGTTCTACATAGCAGCTCGTTACTTAAAATGGACCTGAACTCTTGCATAGGACAGAAGGAAAACAGAGAGACATGCACCGTGTATGTATTTAGAGAGTTTAGCCAGTCTATTAAGTGAGGGGAATACCTTGGTGGTCTAGTGGTCACACAGGAACTTAAAGAAAAATAGGTCTGCACACCTCATTAATGCAAAAAAATCAGCTCTAGACTCTAAATGGGTGCTCAGTCTATAAACCAGGCCATTGGCCTTACACATACACTTGTATATAAATTGACTCGCACACCAGCATTGAATGCAAATAATTGTGAATTGAAAATGATACAAATAATCACATGTCTTACAGTATCATTTGGGCATACAGCATACTGACAGCAGGTCTGAAACAAGGGGGAAGTCACAGGAAGCACATATCAATCAGATAGCATAATAGCACACAGTATAATGGTGAACAGTACAGACATGAGCAAACCAGAGAATATGCTATGTAAAAGAGTGTGACCCCAGCCCCAAGGTATACCCTGACAGCACTGTTTCAGGAGGACCTTTCGTCACAGGGTATACAAGTGGCTCTTTCCTGGTTGCTGCTGCTCACAGTAACTTAACCCCTGACCTCTGCTTGACACTAACCTCTCCTTCCCCTTCTCCACGCCTAATGGTGGGAAGACACAATACAATTTCCCATTCAATCGAAGGGTAGTTTACTCCCGATTGATAATGGGATTGATTTTCCCTTGATAACTTCAAAAAATCGATCCCGTTATCAAATGGGAGCAGAAGGGGCACATTGGAAATAATCAATCAGATGAGAAATTGCTTTGTGCATACTTAGCATAACACTAACCTCCACACTGCTAACACTATCCTATTATTTTTGACTGTGGCCATCTTGTAGCCAAATAGTAAAACTACACCCACATCCATTTTTTATTAAATAAATACATTATTTTACATTTACAATTAGTTGTTTACCTCCCACACCAAAAATTACCCAAATAAAATTTTTAATAAAAAAAAAAACATAAATAGTTACCTAAGGGTCTAAATTTTTTAAATATGCACATTAAAGGAGTATATTAATATAATTTTTTAAATTATGGGCTTGTAAATAGTGATGGACACAAATTGAAAAAATGCACCTTTATTTCCAAATAAAATATCGGCCCCATATATTGTGATAGGGACATCATTTAAAGAGAAACTCTGACTAAGAATTGAACTTTATCCCAATCAGTAGCTGATACCCCTTTTTACATGAGAAATCTATTCCTTTTCACAAACAGACCATCAGGGATGACTGATATTGTGGTGAAACCCCTCCCACAAGAAACTCTGAGGACTGTGGAACTCCTGGCACTTTCCTGTCTGTGAACCTTGCTGCATTGTGGGAAATAGCTGTTTACAGCTGTTTCCAACTGCCAAAAAAGCATGCAGCAGCTACATCACCTGCCAACAGTAAAAATGTCACCATGTAATAAATGTCAGAATGTAAATCAGGGATTTAAAAGATTTTACAATGGGCAAACACTGACTAAATCATTTATACATAATTATTGTAAAAATGAAGCCCTTTTTTATTACATTATTTTCACTGGAGTTCCTCTTTAAATGGTTACAGTAAATGGGAATCGACATAAAAAAATAAGCTAGATCCTTACCTAAGGAGAGGGAAGGCTCTGGGTCCTATAGAGCCTTCCCCTTCCTCTTACAGATCCCCCGTTCCAGCGCTGGCTTCTCGGGAGCAGTATTCAATCAATTTGGTCAAATACTGCTCTCTCTTTGCCACCGAAGGGAGGCTTCGGAAGAAAACGGGCCGCTTCATACTGCGCATGCGCAAGCGCCTTCTCTCGCTCACTCGCGCGGCCTCAGTATAGAGCCGCTTGTCTTTTGGAGGACTCGTCTCCCAAAGACTTCCAAAGTCCCCCGTGGCGGAGGATTCAAACGGAGGAGCTGCCGCTGCAATGAGGGGACCAGGAGAGGAGAGGGAATGCTCTATTAGACCCAGAGCCTTCCTTCTCCTTAGGTAAGTATATGTTTTATTTTTTTATATGATTCCCAATTACTTTAAACCTGCTCTTATTGAAGGCTTGGTAGCTGCCATCGACAAGAGTGATATCTGCGGGATACTACTGCACATGCGCAGATAGACTTCAGCTATTGTGTTTAATTAGTATATTATTATTTTTAACATTTATAATGCGCCAACATCTTCCACAGGCACTGTACAGAGTATATTGTCTTGTCACTTAACTGTCCCTCAGAAGAGCTCACAATCTAGTCCCTACCATAGTCATATGTCTATATTGTGTAGTGTATGTATTGTAGTCTAGGGCCAATTTACAGGGAAGCAAATTAACTTATCTGTGTATTTTTTGGGATGTGGGAGGAAACCAGAATGCCCAGAGGCAACACACACAGACACAGGGACAACATACAAACTCTGTGCAGATAGTGTCCTTGCTGGGACATGAACTGGAACCCAGCGCTGCAAGGCAAGAGTGTTAACCACAACGCCACTGTGTTGCCCACTACACCACCGTATTAGTAGAGTAAGTACTATCAGAACTTTTTACATGTCATTGTTCACCTCTTATATATAACTATTTTTGATACTACTTCTCCGCATTGAATACAATAATTTTGGTTTTGACACAATGCACTAGGCACTTTCATCCATCTACCCGACTCTATCATTTTCCCTATCCCCCATCCCTTATTTATCATACAATACATAATTCCCTCCCTGTCTTTAAGCTCACAATAAAGCTATTTCAGTACAATACATAGTCAGAGAACACATAAAATGTCTTGGTCTCTTAGATTTCATGTACAGCTATGAATGACAGGAGAGTAAACAAACAGCCAGATTTATGCCGGAGGGATGGGGGTTGGTTGCATTCGGTCTTCCTAGAAATGTTGATATTTTCTATATCTACAAGTCTACATCTAGTTGTCTACGTTCCAAACCCTTAAGCTTCCTGACATAAATTTGTTCTGGAGTACTGAGTGGTTTTATTAGGAAACAATATTTTGGTAACTTGCACTATGGGAAGAGCAAATGATTACTTTGGATAGATTACATTCTAATAAGCTCACATTACAGAGTTTATCTTTAATGATTTATTTTGTATTTATATAGTCTAGTGAGTTACGGTTCCTCAGAGGAGCTCACAATCTAATCCGTCATAATCTAAAGCCAATTTTTTAGAGGAAGCCAATTAACTTATTTGTATGTTTTTGGGATGTGGGAGGAAGCCAGAATGCCCAGTGGAAATCCACACAGACACTGGGAGAATACAAACTCCATGCAGATAGTGTCCTTGCCCTGATTTGAACTTGGGACCCAGTCTTGTGAGGTGAGAGTACTACCTAATATGCCACCATGCTGTTCAGGTTACATGTGTTAGGAAATTATAATAAGACTCTGCTATCTGTAAGAATGGAAGGTTTGGAAAATTATTACCCCGGTAATGGCAACTAAGAGAGACTCATCTGGTACTTTTAGCCTTCCTCCAACAAGTGAAATCTAATAATTAGCAGATGGGGGCCAAGTAGAGCTTTGTATTCTTAATGGCCAGCTAGGAACAGCAGAAATACAAAGATGAGCTATGATAGCCACTGAGGAGATTGTAGCTGCATACATCACTTACTACAGAAAATAGTGGTGAAGGCAGTAAATGTTGCAGGGCAATGTTGAATTAGTCACCAGTAGCCCTGAAGTTGTTTATTTTTTTAAATTTAGTGGAGATTTTAAAGTGGAAATGATGTCAAAAGGCTTCCTTTGCTCCAACAGATTAGCCAGACCGTTATATAAGAACACATTTCTTTTTCAAAAAAGGTGCCTGAAAAGGTTGTCTTTCGATTTTTAAAGAGAACCAGAGATGAAGCACCCTCTTGTATTTTACCTTATAAATCAGGGGGAACATGACAGTAAACACCTAATCTGCTCTTTGTTTCATTGTTCTCTGTTTAATCTTACTGTTATCACCTCTGATAAGAATCCCCGACTGAGTACTCAGGCTAGCTTTGCTACGGAAAGATTATAGCTAAATCTGTCTTCTCTGGTGTCTTTTCAAGCCCAAACCTGCCCCCTTGTGGCTCTGCTATAATGACTCAGCTATAATTATTCCCTGCAAAGCCAGACTGAATGTCCGGGATTCTTATCACAGCTGATAACAGACACTTTTAGCAGTGAGGATGAAACAGAGAGCATGGTAAGTGTTTTCTCTAATGTTCTTACTGATATATATGGTAAAATACACAAGGGTGCTTCGTCTCTGGTTCCCTTTAAGGGCAAGAAGATAACATTGCAAATAAAAAAGGGTTCTCACCCAGCTGTTATTTATAAATATATATTAATATTGACTACAATATTTGCATATAAAGCACAAAAAAGTGAGTAAGGGTACACCACATTTAATAATGATACAAGGACTTATGAACACCCAGCTTACAAATGACCCCTCTATACGTACGGCCCAAAAATGGGAAATTTGATTCTGTGGAAACAAGTCAAATTTTTTTTTTAATTTAAAAAAGACCTTGTCGTTTTGGAGAAAATAGATTTTAAAAATTCAAAGAATAAAGTTTTTTTATACTTAGTTGAATGACATTTTGCTGTGGTACACTATACTATATACTGATTTTCGTATACATATTTTATACACTGTGACCCTCTGGAAATTGCAGAGGTGGCACACAGGGGGACAGTGATGGAACAGGGACAGAGGTGACAAAGTGGAGGCAGAGTTGGCACAGAGGGGGACACTGAGGCAACAAGGGGACAGAGGTGACAGTGGGGGCAGAGGTGGCACACAGGGGGACACTGATGGGACAGAGGTGACAAAGTGGAGGGAGAGGGACACGGGGAGGCAGAAATGGGACAGAGGGGACACTGAGGCAACAAAGGGACAGAGATGACACAGTGGGGGCAGAGGTGGCACAGAGGGGGGCACTGAGGGAACAGGGACAGAGTTGGCACAGAGGGGGACACTGAGGCAACAAAGGGACAGAGGTGACACAGTGGAGGCAGAGGTGGCACACAGGGGGACACTGATGGAACAGGGACAGATGTGACAAAGTAGAGGGAGAGGGACACACACACACACACACACACACACACTACACACACACACACACACACACACACACACACACACACACACACACACACACACACACACACACACACACACAATTTTATATATATATAGATTAACCCACCTATATGGTAGCAGGAGCCAGAAGTTCACAAGCAAGCAGCAGGGCCTGAATACAACAAAGCTCTGGCAGGGTCGTAGGAGAGATGGAGCCTTTAAAGAATATCAATATTATAATTTTTAAAACGTTTAAAGCACACCTGAAGTGAGAGGTATATGTAGGCTGCCATATTTATTTACTTTTAAACAATACCAGTTGCCTGGCAGTGCTGCTGATGTTTCTTGGCATCAGTGTGTTTGAATCACACACCTGAAACAAGCATGCAAGGATCGGCGGGTGTCAGCTGCAGTAGGTCACTTGTTACCGTAAACATTAGCGGTCTGGAACTCCGCCCCCTCCAAAACAGCCACAGCCTATTTTATATGAAGTGTTCCAAAGCTCTTTAGCCACAGAGCTTCAGAACACTTTAAAAAAAACCTGCAGAAGGGGAAGGGGGCAGGTTTCAGACCGCTTATAATTTACGGGCGCTGGGAAATGCAATGTGCGAGTTAGCATATCATACACAATTGGAGCACTATCTTTACAGTAGTATTCAATTAATTCCTCAACTCATGCACGATTGCTGTGGAGCTCTTCAGCTGCTATATACATCAGGTCATCTATCATCACCAAGGGTCTTCACCCAAACTGCTTCAATATAGGATATTCTCCATCTCACCCATATCGCTCTGCACTCATTGTTAGCTAAGACCCACCAGAGAATCTTGCAAATAAGGGCTTGTAATTATTGATAGAATCCAAACAAAAAACATGAAACAGAAAAATACACCTTTATTTCCATATAAAATATAATCCCCTTATATTGTAATAGGGACATCATTTAACTGATGTGATAACCAGGACAAACAGGCAAATAAAATGTGTGGGTTCATTTTAAAAATGGATGAAAATAATAGCGTATTTGTATTTACTTTTTCCTTTTAAAATGCATAGAAAATAAAGTAATTACTAAAAAATATATAGATCATTTAAAATGTGATATGTAATGATAAAGCTATTGCCAGCACTGAAATGTGAAAAGTTTTTATCTTTTGTTTACATTCCTTTGCCAGATACAATAGTAAAGTGCTGAAACTCTGCTTCTAGTATGTGTACAGTAAAGTGTGCAGAAATGATCACAAGATTTTAATATATAGATACAGCAGCTATGCAATAAAATGCAATGGCAGCTTTCAGAGCAGATAAACCATACTTTGGGACCTTGTCATTTGTAAACAGACAATATTACTTGTGCACAAAAGAAAATATAGTTACTGTATGGATAATAAAAAGTAGGAAAACACGTTTATTGAATGTTATTTCAGAGTTTTATCACACTTTGAGGAGAACTCTGCCAGTTTTAGTATGTCAGCAGTGACACTGGATGTATGTGTCCAAAAACCAGCATTATCATTAATCATTTCAGGACAGTGTTTAAAGAGAACCAGAGACAATCTAAAGAAAAGATTTTATACATACCTGGAGCTTCCCCTGGCCTCATACGCACGGATCGCTCCCACGCCGCCGTCCTCTGCTGCCCGCAGCTACGAAAACCGGCTCCCCGCTCTTCCGTCAGTCGGAGCCAGTCTAGCGTAGGGGAAGTGCGCTCTTTGCGTATCTCTCCAGCAGCAGCTGGAGAGATACGTAGATGGCGCACTTCTCCTGCGTAGCCTGGCTCCGATGATGTCAGTGACGGGAGCCGGTTCTTGTAGTTGCGGGCAGCGGAGGATGGCGGTGTGGGAGCGATCCGTGCATATGAGGCTGGAGGAAGCCCCAGGTATGTATAAAATCTTTTCTTTAGATTGTCTCTGGTTCCCTTTAACCTCTTGCCAACCGCTCCACGCCAATTGGCGTGTACGCAGCAGCAGCCCCAGGACCGCCTAACGCCGATCGGTATGCACGCCCGGGGGCGTGTTTTGCAGGATATTGCGCTCCGTCATTAGTCTCCCAGCGGCAATCACCGCTAGGGACTGTTATTTACTTCGTACATAACTGCGATCTAAGGCAGCGCTGTACTGGGGCCAACCATGTGACACGGTTATAGCCGTGTGATAGGCTGAAGCCTATGACAGCCGATCACAGTTATTGGCTGGCAGGGGGAGGGAGGTGACCAAAAAAAATGTGATTTTATTTAAAAAATAAAGACATAAATATTTATTAAAAAAAAAAAAAACATCCTGGGAACGATCATAGCCCACCAGCAGAGAGCCCTGCAGCGTGCCCTTAAAGCTGCAGTGGCCTTATTTGTAAAAAATAGCCTGGTCACTAGGGGGGTTTAAGACCGTAGTCCTTAAGTGGTTAAAGTCTTGCAATGTATTACTTTTTGCCCTTGTAGCTGGAGCAATCATCCAGGACTGAAGGTTTATATCACACCTGTATATATAACAGTCTGGAGTATGCCCTTCATCAGTGCAAAGTATTACAAGTGTCTGTCTAGAACCCGTGTGAGTAGTGATAGAGTACCCAGGTAAGCCACGGAAACCAGCAGGTGACTCAGAGAAGCAAATGCAACAATCTGATCCTTTGGTGAACTGCAAATATAGTTAGACGCTCAAGACATATTTGATTTTCCCACACACTCAAAATATAAACCTACAACCCTGATGGTGCAAAGGGGCAGCAGTGTATTAACAGTGTGGAAAAAGTTCCTATTTTGGTCATCTGATATTACATTTCCTCTTTATTATTTTTTTCCTCTTTGGCTTGAGAACTAGTCATCATTTATTATTCCTGAGATGCAAAGACTATAAATATACCGAGATGGAAGGAAAGTAGCGGAAATGAATTCTTCCATCTTGATCCCATGTGGCAGATCTCACTGAGGAATGCGACTGACCTTCTCTGGAGCTGATTGTGCAACCATCCTGAGTGAGAAAGGACATCTGTGTGGCTAATGTGGATTAGTGAGAGTAAGGACCGTGCACAAGCCCACCGCGGAGAAACTGAACAAGAAAAAAAGAAAGCTGGCACTTGCTGAGCCAAAGACAGAAAACCATTCCAGAAGTATAACAATCTCAAGCTATCTAAGAAAGCTTTCAGACATAATGTACTGGCCGAAGCAAAGCTTCTCAAATCAGATTGCCCAGCAAGCTCATGGTGAACCAGAACTCCTAGGAGTGTGTAAGGGGCTAACAAGGACCAAAAAGCCCTCTTAAGGGCCCGTTTCCACTAGCGCGAATTCGCATGCAGACAACGCATGCGGATTCGCATAGGCAATACAAGTGGATGGTACTGTTTCCACTTGTCAGTTTTCATTTGCGTTTTTATGTGCAGGATTTTTCTGCACGGTAGACCCTGCAGAATTCGCCTGCGTGTGGAATGCAGGCGAATCACAGGCAATTGTATTTAATAGGGAAATCGCATGCGTTTTTTGCATGCGTTTTTGCCGCGATTTCGCATGCGATTTCGCATTGAAAGTAATGTAAATTGACACAGGCAGTGACATGGTTAAAATCGCATATACCCTGCCTATGCGAAAACGCATGCGGAATCGCATCCGCATGCGATTTTGTCAGCGGTGATATGCGGCGATTCCGCACCGCACTAGTGGAAACGGGCCCTTACTAAAAGGCTATACAAAACAGAAAGTTGCCTTCTTAAAACAGAAAGTATTTGCTACTATTTAGGTGTGAGTGAGTATATGAGGTGTCCCACAGTGCTTCACTGCTGAAAAAGCAAATCATCTCCTTGATTCCTGCAAGAGTTCAGTTCCACTTTAAATAAGCTTGATTGAGACAGTTGATAAAGGAGTATGATGCTTTCAAACAATGCATATGCATGTTACTTTTGCTCATTCATTGAAACTAATAAGCACAGTATCTTTTATTCACAGACAGTGATACAAGCACAGCTAGTGCAGTTCTGAATGAGAAATCTTAGCTCACAAAAGACTGCAAGTTGCAGCAAAAACCTGAGATTCTTCTATCAAGACTTTCTGCGCACACCAAACAAATGGGCCCAAATGGGAAAGATATTCCAGCTGTCAAAAGAGCAATAACCCTACTCATTTATACAGGAAATAATCTGTGAATTTTATAGGCTATAGGCTTGTTATACACCAGCGGTTCTGGATATAAGCCTGGCTTCAGGGGTATAAAGAGATCATTTGCATATTCAGTAGTGGTGCATTGTGGGAGACCGAAGTTGCTCTCTTAAAGCTGAATTATCACAAATACCTTCTAAGGGCGTTTTTTTGCCCTTTTTTCAAGTGCAGGCTATTTTCAAAATCGCCCATAAAACGCTTGTGCAATGAATCTCTATGAGAAGGTTCATATCAGCACGTTGCGCCCGCTTTGCGGTCGGCAAAGCGGTGCCTGTACCATGTTTCGGGTGGTTTTGCTACAAAGGAAGGTGTAGGTAAAACGCAAAATGCTCACAAAATCGCTTTGTGCAGCAATTGAGTGAGCATTTTTTAAGAATAAATACATTGTATTTATTATTTACCGGGTCAAAGACTTGCGTCAGGGAGTGAATTACAAAACCACTGTGGAAAAGCTCTTAGAAAAGCGCTTTTACCAGAAACGCAGTGCGCAGTGGAGCGCCGGGAGGGGAAAAAAAGTTCACAAAAACGCAAAACGCTTGCGTTTTCGACTTGAATGAGGTGTGAATGAGTCCTGAGCATTGCTTTTTAGTAGGAGGTCTTTTCGCTCTCTTTTAGTCCCTTATACTCTCCTAGTGGTTTTGGGTCACCCTGAGCTGCTTGTGTTCATGTTTATGATGCACAGAAATCCCCCGGACATGTTTATGATGCACAGAAATCCCCCGGACATGTTTGTGATGCACAGAAATCCCCCGGACATGTTTATGATGCACAGAAATCCCCCGGACGCCTCCAGCCAGGTCAGTATCACAGCACCGAGGAGAAGTCAGCCAGTACAGGCAGCGCTAGCTCAAGGCTGCTTTCCCTGTCACTTGATTGTCACTGAACGCCTCCGCATTCCAGCTTTTGTTCACGCCACTTGTCTCATCCTTGGCCATTTTCAATGTTTTCAAGCTATTACTTGACAAACTGTTACAACAGAAGAAAGCATCTCAACTCATTGGGATGCAGAAAATGTATTGGCAGTGCCAGAAGGCTCGCAGACTATTGTACAGGCAGCCCGTGACTCAGGCGTTTGACGTAGGAGGTACTACAGTAATCTCTGATAAACAGAAAATACTTGCTCTACATTTAACTGCCAGCTTATCAGACCTTAAATGGAGCCTGCTTCCAGTGTGGCAGCGTTATGTAGCCAGACAGGCCTTGAGGAGCCCTGATAGCCTTGTTTCCCTTTTCTGCACCCCATAACTCTATCAGTTGCGGATTTATGGTACTTTCCTTTGCAGAGAAGCCAAATGACACCGGTAATATATTACAAGGATTTATTGGCTAGATGTGTTAAGGCTTATGCTATGGTGATAGTGTCACATGAGACAAAGGGTAACATAAATAGCCTATCATCTATTTCACCGTAAAAAAAAGTGGCATGCCATTAATCTGGTGTTATACGCAAGGGCACTATGGGGACAATGTGTCACTATTTATAGTGCCTTTGCTACCTGCAGGAGACTCCCGGCCCGTACTCACGGGCTGCAAATGTTGCCTGTCGCCAGCACACGTGAGCGTGTGGGCGACAGGCCGGCGACAGCTTCTCGCCAGGTCCCTCCGCGTACACACGCGGAAGAGGGACCAGCGGCGAGGCGGAAGCTGTCGCCGACGTTCCTCCTCCCCCCGCCGGAAGCTCCATTTGATACAATGGAGGTTGCTGTCGCTAGTCCGCGTACTCACGCGGACTAGCGACAGTTGCGGGGGAGGTGCGGCGGCGACTGTCGCCATGCGATTGAAACTTTCAATCGCATGGCGACATGAGCGGCGGGCGACAGTTCGGGGTGCGCGCGTGTGCGACGGCCCATACTCACGGGCGACCTGTCGCCGCAACACGCGCGCGCCGCGTGTTGAGGCGACAAAAGTCCCTCGTGAGTATGGGCCATTAAAGTGGTCTGAAACTCCGACATAACATTCAATAAAAATGTGCTTTCCTGCTTTTTATTACTCATACATTTATCATGTTTGCATTTGTGCATAAGTAATATTGTCTGTTTAGTTTCCAAAGTGTAGTTTATCTTGCCCTGAAACCTGCCATTGCATTTTATTCAAACTTCCCAGAGAGCTCCTTTTTACGTGTTACACTGTATTTACACACATGTATCAACACTGGAATGCAAACAAAGATACTGTTATCTCCAGTTTGGATGCGGATTTGAAGCTGAATAGCAGGACACAGTGCTTTGTTTAACCATTTCAGTGATGTTCTGCTAAAACAAAAATTCTGGGATAGTAGCTTTCAAGCTGTGAGGAATCTTTTGGAGCAAAGTAGAAATGCTGACTTTCAGACCACTCGCTTACTTCCCTTCCCATCACCGGTAGCTACAGGTGCCCTTTAGTATTAGGTAGCCAGAAGTACCCTCAATATCAAGTAGCTAAAGGTGCCCCCAAGTATTAGATAGCAAGCAGAACCTCAATATTAAGTAGCTAATGGTGCCCCTGACTAAAGGGAGCTCTCGGCACTGGAATGCCAAAAGCAAGGTAAGTAACCCCTCATTTTAAACTCATCAGGATTCTGAATTGGAAAGGGGGAGGGAGGCATTCTGGGAGGGGAGTGAGCCACCCTTCCATCAGCAGGTGCCTGTAGGCACGTGCCTACAGTGGCTTATGGTAAATCTGGCCCTAGCCATCGTGAGCAAATCAGAAAACTGTTGGAAAAAATGGAACATTTTCATACTTTTGCATTTTTCTTCCACTGCCCTTTCTCATTATTTTAATCCTTCATAAATGAGTTATTGACAATTGTCCTCACAATTCATCACTTACCTTCTTATCAGTGATAAATTGAGTTACCTTATTTTTTCTAAGGCGACAGAAAGACGCCACAAAGTGAATAAAAATGGTGAACAATAGTGATTACCTATGAGATGCTAATAATTACAGCCATAGCCGGCCTTTGACCTTTGCGACCAGAGCGGTCGCTCAGGGCACCGGCTTCCAAGGGGGCGCCTAATAGCTGGTTACCTATACTGAGAGCACCCACACCTGATTTCCTATACTGGGGGCACCTATAGCTGGCTACCTTTACTGAGGGCACCAAGACATGGCTACCTTTACTGGAGGCACCTACGCCTGGCTACCTATGGAGGTGATGGAGACCTTCAACTGACTATACTAGGGGCACCTATGCTTGGCAACCTATATTGAGGGCACCTACACATGAGATCGGGGGGGGGGGGGGCACACTGCGGCTATAACACGTGGTGCAAATTGTTGGTGCTGTGCTATCATTGTAAATGGGGGCAGATAACTGTCCCACTGATTGTTTTTATTAATATTCCTGAAAGGTTCTAGCCTTCATTGCTAAGTATATTCAGGATAATTCACTCTTTCCATCCATTCAAGGTTATTAATAGTATTTTTCCTATTATACATATGTGAAGTTTCACAGAGATCTGAGCATTTGGAATGATGTGTCAAAAAGGTTGCTAACCACTGTCCTAGAAGATATCTCAGGAGAAAAGGTGAATTGCATATGGGCCTGTGTGTGTGAGTGTGTGAGTGTGTGTGCGCGTGTGTGTGTGTGTGTGCGTGTGTGTGTGTGCGTGTGTGTGTGTGTGCGCACATGCGTGAAGAGGATGAAGGGGGGCACAAAAATCAGGTTTCGCTCAGGGCGCTGTGAAACCTAAGGCCGGCCCTGATTACAGCATGCGTAGAAATGTAATACACACTCTATACAGCCTGGAATTGGACCAATTAAATGTACTTTCTGCTGATTTTGCAACTTTTCTGTGTATTTAAATCGCTCCCCGTGCCAATTTCTGCATAGAGAGGTGAGAGAGGACAACAAGGATTACCATATGGGGGGTAAGGGGTACCACTAGACACTAAGGATCACTGTATGGGGAGGAGGGAGAGGGGAACTACTAGGCACCAGGGAACACTACTTAGGTTCACTGTATGGGGGTGGAGGGGGACACACTAGACTCCAGGAAATCACTGTATGGGGCAGAGAGGGGGGCACGCGAGACACCAGGAATCTATGCATGGGGAGGGAAGGGGGAACCACTAGACACCAGGGTTTTAACCATGTTAGCTGCGTTTAGGACCACAGCACTACTTCTGTAATGTTTCTGGTGCTTCTCACTGCTGTCCCACCTCCCTCTAAAGCAAATAGAGTTCAACTAGAACCGGGTCCTCAACAGAGAACAAGACTAATTACAGCAAGGGCTGGTTCTAGACTTTTTGCTGCCTGAGGCAAACTTGTGAGGATGCCCCTCAGAGGCGGCCTAAGAGTATGCGGGGCCTGGGGCGAGTGTCACATGCGGGGGCCTAGAGCCATAAGTGTAGGCCATATACCGTATCGCCACGTTCATGGGCTTGTCCGCCTTTAATGCAGTATTCCTTATTATTGTTTGAAAGCAATTACGTTCGGTAAAGGCCACTAAGCCAACCAATATAAAAACAATTAAAATATATATATAGCTAGTATAGTGCCCAGTATATAGCTAGTATAGTGCCCAGTATATAGCTAGCATAGTGCCCAGTATATAGCTAGTATAGTGCCCAGTATATAGCTAGTATAGTGCCCAGTATATAGTTAGTATAGTGCCCAGTATATAGTTAGTATAGTGCCCAGTATATAGCTAGTATAGTGCCCAGTATATAGCTAGTATAGTGCCCAGTATATAGCTAGTATAGTGCCCAGTATATAGCTAGCATAGTGCCCAGTATATAGCTAGAATAGTGCCCACTGCCCAGTATGTAGCTAGTGCCCAGTATATTGCTAGTATAGTTCCCAGTATATAGCTAGTATAGTGCCCAGTATATAGCTAGTATAGTGCCCACTGCCCAGTATATAGCTAGTGCCCGGCAGTATATAGCTAGCATAGTGCCCACTGCCAAGTATATAGCTAGTGCCCAGTATATAGCTAGCATAGTGCCCAGTATATAGCTAGTATAGTGCCTACTGCCCAGTATATAGCTAGTGCCCAGTATATAGCTAGTATAGTGCCCAGTTTATAGCTAGTGCCCAGTATATAGCTAGCATAGTGCCCAGAATATAGCTAGCAAAGTGCCCACTGCCCAGTATATAGCTAGTGCCCAGTATATAGCTAGTATAGTGTCCAGTACATAGCTAGCATAGTGCCCAGTATATAGCTAGCATAGTGCCCAGTATATAGCTAGTATAGTGCCCACTGCCCAGTATATACAGTGGTGTGAAAAACTATTTGCCCCCTTCCTGATTTCTTATTCTTTTGCATGTTTGTCACACTTAAATGTTTCTGCTCATCAAAAACCGTTAACTATTAGTCAAAGATAACATAATTGAACACAAAATGCAGTTTTAAATGATGGTTTTTATTATTTAGCAAGAAAAAAAAACTCAAAACCTACATGGCCCTGTGTGAAAAAGAAATTGCCCCCTGAACCTAATAACTGGTTGGGCCACCCTTAGCAGCAATAACTGCAATCACGTGTTTGCGATAACTTGCAACAAGTCTTTTACAGCGCTCTGGAGGAATTTTGGCCCACTCATCTTTGCAGAATTGTTGTAATTCAGCTTTATTTGAGGGTTTTCTAGCATGAACCACCTTTTTAAGGTCATGCCACAACATCTCAATAGGATTCAGGTCAGGACTTCGACTAGGCCACTCCAAAGTCTTCATTTTGTTTTTCTTCAGCCATTCAGAGGTGGATTTGCTGGTTTGTTTTGGGTCATTGTCCTGCTGCAGCACCCAAGATCGCTTTAGCTTGAGTTGACGAACATATGGCCGGATATTCTCCTTAAGGATTTTTTGGTAGACAGTAGAATTCATGGTTCCATCTATCACAGCAAGCCTTCCAGGTCCTGAAGCAGCAAAACAACCCCAGACCATCACCACCATATTTTACTGTTATTATTATTATCATTATTTAGTATTTATATAGCGCCGACATATTACACAGCGCTGTACAGTGTGTATATATATATCTTGTCACTAACTGTCCCTCAAAGGAGCTCACAATCTAATCCCTACCATTGCCATATGTCTATATTATGTAGTGTAAGTACTGTAGTCTAAGGCCAATTTTAGAGGGAGCCAATTAACTTATCTGTATGTTTTTGGAATGTGGGAGGAAACCGGAGTGCCCGGAGGAAACCCACACAGACACGGAGAGAACATACAAACTCTTTGCAGATAGTGCCCTGGCTGGGATTCGAACCAGGGACCCAGCGCTGCAAGGTGAGAGAGCTAGCCACTACGCCACCGTGCTGCCCACTGTTGGTATGATGTTCTTTTGCTGAAATGCTGTGTTACTTCTATGCCAGATGTAGCAGGACACGCACCTTCCAAAAAGTTCAACTTTTGTCTCGTCGGTCCACAAGGTATTTTCCCAAAAGTCTTGGCAATCATTGAGATGTTTTTGAGCAAAATTGAGATGAGCCTTAATGTTCTTTTTGCTTAAAAGTGGTTTGCGCCTTGGATATCTGCCATGCAGGCCGTTTTTGCCCAGTTTCTTTCTTATGGTGGAGTCGTGAACATTGACCTTAATTGAGGCAAGTGAGGCCTGCAGTTCTTTAGATGTCCTGGGGTCTTTTGTGGCCTCTCGGATGAGTTTTCTCTGCGCTCTTGGTGTAATATTGGTCGGCCGGCCACTCCTGGGAAGGTTCATCACTGTTCCATGTTTTTGCCATTTGTGGATAATGGCTCTCACTGTGGTTCGCTGGAGTCCCAACCCTTCAGAAATGGCTTTATAACCTTTACCAGACTGATAGATCTCAATTACAGTACTTTTGTTCTCATTTGTTCCTGAATTTCTTTGGATCTTGGCATGATGTCCAGCTTTTGAGGTGCTTTTGGTCTACTTCTCTGTGTCAGCTCCTATTTAAGTGATTTCTTGATTGAAACAGGTGTGGCAGCATTCAGGCATGGGGGTGACTACAGAAATTGAACTCAGGTGTGATAAACCACAGTTAAGTTATTTTTTAACAAGGGGGGCAATCACTTTTTCACACATGGCCATGTAGATTTGCAGTTTTTTTCCTCACTAAATATTAAAAACCATTATTTAAAACTGCATTTTGTGTTCAATTATGTTATCTTTGACTAATAGTTAATGGTTTTTGATGAGCAGAAACATTTAAGTGTGACAAACATGCAAAAAAATAAGAAATCAGGAAGGGGGCAAATAGTTTTTCACACCACTGTAGCTAGTGCCCAGTATATAGCTAGTATAGTGCCCAGTATATAGCTAGCATAGTACCCAGTATATAGCTAGTGCCCAGCAGTATATAGCTAGCATAGTGCCCAGTATATAGCTAGCATAGTGCCCACTGCCCAGTACATAGCTAGTGCCCAGTATATAGCTAGTATATTGCCCAGTTTATAGCTAGTGCCCAGTATATAGCTAGCAGCATAGTGTCCAGACAGTGACTAGTATAAAATAAATATGCTCCCCAAGTACCCCGCCCAAATTTACTAATTAGCGGCGGCCCCACAAATAATCCTCCTACCTACCAGACCGGTATCTGCGCTCCCGCTCCGCCTGCCCTCAGTGCCCTAGCCTATAGGCTATACGTCCGGGTCCGGCGACTCGCTCAGTCTCTGCTGGTGTGGTCGGCTCTTCAGGTCGGGCTGCCGCTGGGAGCGCTCTCTGCGCATGCATGTGACGTCAATCGTGACGTCACTCGCAGAGCGCACCCAGCAGCCGGGCAGAGGAGGGAAAGGATGCCGATGCGCTCCACGCGTACAGGAAGCGCACACACGGCATCAGGTCAGTGAGAGATCAGCGGCGGTGGCCACCGCAGCGCAGCCAGCACCCAGCAGACATTGAATATTAAATTAGGCCGGCTCTGAGTGGTGGACGGTGCGCGGGGCCCCTTCAAGCGCCTGCCCCACTTGCCCCCCCCCCAAAGGCCGGCTCTGATGCCCCTCGCCCCTCCCAATTTGGAATGATTGCACAGCACCTGACAATTTGTACCTCACGTTATGCGGTGCGAGTTTTGTTAGGTATGACATGTTGCAACTCAACACAATAACACACTGGCTGCCTGCGAGTCTGTAACAAACAAACTGTTCACTCTAATCCAGTCCTCTGTCCTCCATTCCTCCTAAGTCAGGACAGCGGTGCCACCTCCTTCTTTCTGCTGTGCAAGTCAAATGAAACACTGCTGCTCTCCTGCCTCCCTCCTCCTCACTCACTGTCAGACTCCTCACACAGCACAACAAGCTGCTTTTCCCCAATGATGACCTCTTCACCTTGCTCGCTCTCCTCTCACTTCTCCTACTCTGACTGCATGCTGTTTGTGTAAACTCACAGTACAAACATTCTGCCCCTGTAATCTCTGCCGCCTGATGCAAATGTTTCACCTGGCTTCATGAGAGAACCGGCCCTGATTACAGCAGTGCACCCACTACTAGCAAACAGAATCCACAGCTACAGGGAATTACACGCATGATGTGATCTTAGCCTGCCTGCTATCCATTTTTTTGCCTGCTCGAGAATTTCCACGGCAGTCTATTGATTTAAAAAATGGGAAAACTAACAGGAATCGCAGCAGTGGAAAGTGGAAACTCATCCTAAGAAAGGAAACAAACCAATAGAAACAGTAAGTTGATCTACAGTCGATCAAAAAATTTACAAAATGAAAGATGATTCCTGTGCAATCGACTAAAATTTTCCATCCTCCCCAATTGTCAGAATTTTGATATTACAGACCAACATCAATCACTATTCGTCAATCGACCAGCCAAAGGTATATTAGATTTACCCCATACTTGTAAGAAACTACCGTATATACACATGTAAGAAACTACCGTATATTCCGGCATATAAGACGACCCCCAACCTTTCCAGATAAAGTATTGCGCTTGGGATATACTCGCCGTATAAGACTACCCCTCTTCCAACATGTACCAAATAAAAACATGATATACTGGTGCTATGTACAGTGGGTTACAAAAGTATTCGGCCCCCTTGAAGTTTTCCACATTTTGTCATATTACTGCCACAAACATCTATCAACTTTATTGGAATTCCACATGAAAGACCAACACAAAGTGGTGAACACATGAGAAGTGGAACGAAAATCACACATGATTCCAAACGTTTTTTTTACAAATAAATAACTGCAAAGTGGTGTGTGCATAATTATTCGGCCCCCTTTGATCTGAGTGCAGTCAGTTGCCTATAGACATTTCCTGATGAGTGCTAATGACTAAATAGAGTGCACCTGTGTGTAATCTAATGTCAGTACAAGTACAGCTGCTCTGTGAGGGCCTCAGAGGTTGTCTAAGAGAATATTGGGAGCAACAACACCGTGAAGTCCAAAGAACACACAAGACAGGTCAGGGATCAAGTTATTGAGAAATTTAAAGCAGGCTTAGGCTACAAAAAGATTTCCAAAGCCTTGAACATCCCACGGAGCACTGTTCAAGCGATCATTCAGAAATGGAAGGAGTATGGCACAACTGTAAACCTACCAAGACAAGGCCATCCACCTAATCTCACAGGCCGAACAAGGAGAGCGCTGATCAGAAATGCAGTCAAGAGGCCCATGGTGACTCTGGGCGAGCTGCAGAGATCTACAGCTCAGGTGGAAGACTGTGTCCATAGGACAACTATTAGTCATGCACTGTACAAAGTTGGCCTTTATGGAAGAGTGGCAAGAAGAAAGCCATTGTTAACAGAAAGCAGAAGAAGTCCCGTTTGCCACTGACCATGTGGGGGACACAGCAACCATGTGGAAAAAGGTGCTCTGGTCAGATGAGACCAAAATGGAACTTTGTGGCCAAAATGCAAAACGCCATGTGTGGCGGAAAACTAACACTGCACATCACTCTGAACACACCATCCCCACTGTCAAATATGGTGGTGGCAGCATCATGCTCTGGGGGTGCTTCTCTTCAGCAGGGACAGGGAAGCTGGTCAGAGTTGATGGGAAGATGGATGGAGCCAAATACAGGGCAAACTTGGAAGAAAACCTCTTGGAGACTGCAAAAGACTTGAGACTGGGGCGGAGGTTCATCTTCCAGCAGGACAATGACCCTAAACATAAAGCCAGGGCAACAATGGAATGGTTTAAAACAAAACATATCTATGTGTTAGAATGGCCCAGTTAAAGTCCAGATCTAAATCCAATCGAGAATCTGTGGCAAGATCTGAAAACTGCTGTTCACAAACGCTGTTCATCTAATCTGACTGAGCTGGAGCTGTTTTGCAAAGAAGAATGGGCAAGGATTTCAGTCTCTAGATGTGCAAAGCTGTTAGAGACATACCCTAAAAGACTGGCAGCTGTAATTGCAGCAAAAGGTGGTTCTACAAAGTATTGACTCAGGGGGCCGAATAATTACACACACCCCACTTTGCAGTTATTTATTTGTAAAAAATGTTTGGAATGATGTATGATTTTAGATCCACTTATCACGTGTACACCACTTTGTATTGGTCTTTCACGTGTAATTCCAATAAAATTGATGTATATTTGTGGCAGTAATGTGACAAAATGTGGAAAACTTCAAGGGGGCCGAATACTTTTGCAACCCACTGTACAGTATGAACAGATACTGGGGCTGTACTGTATGTGGTACCTAGTATACAGGCGGTTGACTGGTTGGATTGGTCAGCTCTCCCCGCCTCTCTGTTTATCAGAGCGGTATGGAAGAATAGATCGCGCTGTGCCTATAAAACACGCCTCTTTCATCCTCCTGGTGCACCTTTGTATATTTACCTCCTTCTCTGACTCTTAGATCTCACACAAGTGTGCCGGCGCCGCTTCACTACAGTCCTCAGCAGCGAGATCTTAGAGTTGGTAACAGGATAGGGCGTATCACCCGGTGTCAATGACACCCGACGTATAAGATGACCCCTTATACGCCAGAATATTCTGTAATCTGCAGGTCGATAGAACATAAAAATGGATCAGTGTACGACTAACTTGAGGCTGGTTTCACACTGGAAACCAACGTTGCGGTGCATTGCAGTGCATCGCTCCCAGCGCACCGCATCGCATCAAAAACAGGCTTCAGGGAACACGTGGTTCTAAGCAGGAAGTGACACAATCATGACGCGCGCTTGCGGTCACTTCCTGCTTCAGAATGCAGAAGTGCACCTAAGCGTATTGTTAAAATACAGTTTCGTTCATGCACGCCCCAACCTCAGGTCAGTGGTTTTCTAGAATCCGTGCGTCCTCATAGATTAACATGACTTCCGGGCCAACGCAGATTGCCGCAGCTCACTGCAGAATCCACACTGTAATATAGTTCTGGCCCTGCATTGGGGATGCGGCGAAAACATCACTTCCATTGCATGAAAGTCTCCAAAGCCAGAGCTCGGGTACAAAATGAAATACTTACCTAAAGAGAGGGAATCTTCAGAATCCTATTGAGACTTCCCTCAGTGCTCTGATGTCCCCCCCTCGCTGAGCACAACCCCTGGAGGATTGGCGAGAAGGCATTGACATCAATCTTTTCAGGGCCGCGCACCTCCTCAGGCTTCATCGCGGCCGCGCAGTAGCAACGTGGGCACTCCTGCACATGCGCAATAACCCGGAGCCACTCGTGTACGAGGGCAGCGGCTACTGTGCGGCCACACCCGTAACTGAAGAGGATCACGGTCCCGATGTGGAGGGGGGCCGCACTGAGTAAGGGGGGAAATCAGAGCACAGAGGGAAACCTCAATAGAATCCTCCTAAAGGCTTCCCACTCTTTAGGTAAATTCCACATGATTCCAGTTTTGTGCGTATTAACTGTTTCACTTATTCAAAATTAAATCTTTCCCCCGCTCGATATAAGGCTGGTGCCTTTGATGTGGGATTTGAGTCTGTAACCAGGGAATCCTGGCTCAAACCAATACATAAAGCAGTAAGTAGTCTTTGGGCAAGCAGGGCCGGTGCTACCATACAGGCAAAGAGGGCAATTGCCCCTGGGCCCCCGAGCACTAATAGGCACCCTAGGTCTCCCACTGACTTTCTCCCCAGGGGCCCCTGCAAAGTTTTTATGTTGACAAAAATGATGCAGGGGGCCTGGGCAGCACAGAAAAGTTGAAGGGAAGATATGGTGGGTTGGCAACTGGCTCAGGGGCCTTGGGGGATAAATATGCTGGGGGCCCCTCGTTAACTTTGCCCCGGGGCCCCATTGTGGTTTGAGCCGGCCCTGTGGGCAAGGCTCCATAATGATCCTTGTCTCCTGTGGAGCACACCCTAAAGTGACTGCAGCCCTGAAATCCTCCACCAGGAGAAAAGCACAATATAAATGTTCTGTGTCTTGTCACAAAAGTTTTGTTTATAGAAACTTTATATAGAACTGCCCCTGTATGGAGGTTATGGGGCTTGTAATATAAATAGAGGTACATGCTTTTTTCTCTTGCTGCTGTAGCGGTTATGCTGGTCAAAGTGGACCTGAAATCAGAACTTCCTCTCTGCTCTAAAAGATAAGCAACAGCATAATAACCTTTAAAGAATTTTTTTTTGTTACAGCTGATACAAATCCTGCAATAAATCTGCAGTGTGTCTACTTCCTGCTTTTATGGAAGCAGACATATTGTTAACATCCTGTGTTTACCTATTAGCTGCTCTGCCATGTGTCAGCTGACACAGGTGAGAGATCAAATTGCAACTTGTGATTAGTCACAAATGAGGAGGAATTAGACAAGCTAAACTCTCTAAACACCTACAGGGTGCATTTCTCTATGTTTCCCTTCTGGCCTGTGCAAGAAGTCAGGCCCATTTTAATACTGTATCACATTTTCTGGCACAAGCCTTTTCATTACACAGCACAGAGTTACACTAATGCTCCAACATAGGAAACGATTTACTGCTAATTATAAATAGCAAGCTTTCTTCCACATATCTTGTATCTGAGCTATACAAGGTAACACATCATTCAGAAGCTTTGAACTGATTGAAGTAAATAATTATTTGCAGATCAGCCCGTAATGGAAGGAAACCACAAGAGGTCTATAATGTAATATAATTCACGAATCTGCGCCTTGCCAGGGCTCTGCCTGCTTCCAGTTTCTCTCATTGTGGTAGAATTATTAGCTGCAGTATTAAAAGGTCAGTCACACACACAATACGCTACAAAATGAGCAGCTTACATAGGAACACTTTTACAGTCAATTAGTCTGGCACTGGGAAAATATACTGTATCAATAAGTTTGTGATTAAGCCAAGATAAAGGACAGGGTTACTAAAATTGGGATGGCGTTGGTGTTTAACCATTTCAGCCTTCAGTGTTTTTTTACCTTATGCATCATTACAGCGCTCCTCCCATTCATTCGCCAATACCTTTATCACTAATTATCACAACCAAATGATCTATACCTTGTTTTTCCCACCATCAATTAGGCTTTCTTTGGGTGGTACATTTTGTTCATTCATAAAGCAACAGGTGTAATTTAAGAATTTAAACCACACTGGTCCATGCTATCATCACTTGTTTTTCTGCATAATAACTTTTAAAATGAAGAAATATATCAATTTAAATGGGAATAAAGTTTGGAGTCAATTAACCATTTTAGCCGCCTGGATGTGATTGTCACGTGTTGCCCCCCGTTAGCCCAGAGATCAAGAACATAGTTCCCATTCATTAATCTAAGTCCCCGGTAGAAAGACCGACAGCTTCTTATAAGAAGCCGCCATCTTTCTGACCCCCCCCCCCCCAAAAAAAAAACAACTCGTCCTCCTTATACTTCCTCTAAGCGAGAGTGCTCACTTAGGCCTAGTGCACACCAGAGCGGTTCTGCTGCGGTTTGCGATCCGCTTGCGGGTGCAGATCCGCTAGGGTAATGTATTTCAATGGGCTGGTGCACACCAGAGCGGGAGGCGTTTTGCAGAAACGCACACTCCCGGGCTGCTGCAGATTTTGGATTGCGGATGCGTTTCTGCCTCAATGTTAAGTATAGGAAAAACGCAAACCGCTCTGAAAAACGGCACTTCAGAGCGGTTTGCCAGACGTTTTTTGTTACAGTAGCTGTTCAGTAACAGCTTTACTGTAACAATACATGAAATCTACTACACCAAAAACGCTTCCCAAAACCGCAAAGTGCTAGCTGAAACGCTACAGAAAAAGAAGAAAAAGCGTTTCAAAATCTGCTAGCATTTTGCGGATCTGCTAGCGGTTTTTGGTGTGCACCAAGCCTTAAAGGATAGGAATTAACAAAAAAAATCACTGTGGCCATCTTGTGGCCAAATAGTAAAACTACATGTACATACATTTTTGTTCACATAAAACACAATAAATTACTATTAAAATTAACTGTTTACCCCCACACCCAATAAATACCCAAATAAAATGTTTAACTTACCAAAAAAAAACTACAATTTGAAAAAAAAAACACCATAAATAGTTACCTAAGGTTCTAAACTTTTAATATGCATGTCAAGAGATTATATTACTAATATTTTTTAAATTATAAGCTTGTAAATAGTGATGGACGAAAAACTGAAAAAATGCTCCTTTATTTCCAAAGAAAATATTGGTGCCATACATTGTGATAGGGACATAATTTAAATGGTGTAATAGCTGGGACAGAAGGGTAAATAAAATGTGTGGGTTTTTATTATGGTAGCATGTATTATTTTAAAGCTACAGTATAATGGCCAAAAACTGAGAAATAATGATTTTTTTTCTTAATTTTCCTGTTAAAATGCATTTAGAAAAAAAGAGCAAAATGTACCACCCAAAGAAAGCCTATTTGGTGGTGGAAAAGTAAGATATAGATCAATTCATTGTGATAATTATTGATACAGTTATTGGCGAATGAATGGGAGCTGAAAATTGTTCGGATGCATAGGGTGAAAAATGACGGAGGGCTGAAATGATTAAACACATTTTTTAGTAGAAAAATACATATATTTACATAAATCTGTACATCAGTCCTTAAAGAGGGAAACATGGGGGAGAACAGAGGTTCAGAGGGATTTGTTCATCCTAAAAGGGACAGTTGAGAGTTATATTACACCTTTAAGGGGAACTCTGGAAAAGTCATTACAGTGAATGGGAACCAAATAAAAAAAAATGAGGCAGATACTTACCCAAGGAGAGGGAAGTCTCCTCTCCTGGTCCCCTCGATCCAGTGCTGGCTCGCCCGGTAGCAGTATTTGACTAAAGTAGTCAAATACTGCTTTATCCGGCCGAAGGAGGCTTCAGAAGTCTTCAGGGAGCCCGAGTGCTCCTGAAGAAGGGCGGCCCTGTACTGCACCTCCGCAAGCACGCTCTCTCACACGCTCACGCCTCTGCAGTATGGAGCCGCACGTCTTCGGGAGGTCAGGGCTCCCGAAGGCTTCCAAATACCCGGGGGATTGGAATGGGGGGAAGGCTCTATATGACCCAGAGCCTTACCTCTCCTTAGGTAAGTATTTGCTTCATTATTTTTAAAAATGCGATTCCCATTCACTTTAAACCCTTTCTTTTGGGCGAATGGCAAATCCATCACAGAGGGGGCCCCTATATCTCCCGGGCCTCCCTTCCGCGTTCATGGGGGTTGCAGGGGTTATAGTTATGTCAATGACTATAAGGTTTTAATGGTGATACAAGACTTTCCAAAGTTTGGCAAGAATTGTGTCAAAACATGCACTATTAAAGTACCTACTCTGTGCTTCAGACACCCAGTATGTGGATCAATTCATGACAGTTTATAAACTGCACTTTTTCTTCTACTGTATACTGTTTGAATATACCCTGCAGACAGCAGAGAACCGCATTGGCTGATATACTACACTCATTTCTGCATCCATGATCCCTTGTCAGGTGTAGGCGTAACACACATCATATACTGTAAATAAACTCAACTACGTGAAAATGCAATTAACACCTTTTTTTTAGCTGCACAAGATGCGAAAGCTCTTGAAAAAAAAAATATATATACAAGAATTGATGTAAAGGTGACTGCTGGGGTTCTTTTTAGGCTTTTTTGACTAATTATACTGTACTAAGCGTGTCAACTTACAGCAAACCTGAAGAGAAAATAAACTTGTGAGATAGCGAATTGTATGTGTAGTACAGCTAAGAAATAGAACATTAGTAGCAAAGAAAACAGTCTCATATTGTTTTCCAGTACAGAAAGAGTTAAAAAAAAAGTTCAGTTGTTATCTATGCAAAAGAGCTTCTCTGAGCTATTCCAGCCACTGGTTGAAATACAGCAAAGCCGGTACAAGGTCCTCCAGCACCCAAGGCTGAGACACCAAAGTGTACCCCTCCATCCCTCCCACCCCAGCCGTCATCACACACTGATTGCTATTAGACTAAGAGGCGCCCCAGGGCCCCCAACACCTCAATCTCTAGTTATCTGGTTTGCAATCAATGCCATGTATCCCCTTTTCTTATTTATCTCTGCTTTAAACACAATAGGGGAATGATAGCTGAGTGAGTTGTGCGCCCCCTCCTACATTGTGCCCTGAGGCTAGAGCCTCTCTCGCCTTTGCCTCAGCCTGACCCTGGAATACAATCCTGTTTTCTGCAGTACTTAAACAGCCAAGAAACAGTGAGATACAGCTGGAGATAAGCTTTTACCGCAGGGAAGTTCAAAGGGTCATTATTTCTACTTTGTTTTATAGCTTGTTTGTGAGTGTACTGCCTGCCCTCTCTCCTGTGTGTGTGTGTGTGTTGTACTGCCATGTGTGTACTGCTTGTGAGTGTACTGCCTGCCCTCTCTCCTGTGTGTGTGTGTGTTGTACTGCCATGTGTGTACTGCTTGTGAGTGTACTGCCTGCCCTCTCTCCTGTGTGTGCGTGTGTTGTACTGCCATGTGTGTACTGCTTGTGAGTGTACTGCCTGTCCTCTCTTCTGTGTTGTACTGCCATGTGAGTACCGTCTCGTGTGTGTGTGTTGTACTGCCATGTGGGTAGTGCTAGTGAGTGTACTGCCTGCCCTCTCTCCTGTGCGTGTGTGTGTGTGTGTGTTGTACTGCCACGTGTGTACTGCTTGTGAGTGTACTGCCTGCCCTCTCTCCTTTGTTGTACTGCCATGTGTGTACTGCCTGCCCTCTCGTGTGCGCGTGTGTGTGTGTGTGTGTGTGTGTGTACTGACTGCCTTCACACTCCAGATGTCATCCTTCCCAGAACCTTCACTCCTCTCATGAGACCTCTTGGCGTCCATCTTGATCATGTCCTCTTAAGCTACATACACACATCATACCAAAATTGGTTAAAATATAGTAAGACCAACGGTCGTTCGACAAAACTATGTGACCATGAACAACCAACTTCAATCCGCCGTTATACACATACGAATGACACAAGAAAGATGAAAATGTGATAGAAGGCGGAAATGACACAAATTAGCTAATTGGTTAAACAATCGATCTGCGTACAAAAATCTTTGACTACAACCGACTGTCAGGAAGTGATGTTGAAAAATGCCCCAAGATGATTGAAGAAACGTAATAAATGTGCGGGTGGAAGTGCTAAAGGCCAATACATGGGCCGCCTTGACCCTCAAGGCCCTTTCACACCGAAGCGGTGCGGTATTTTTACCGCACCCCACTAATGTGCAATGAAAGTCTATAGAGACTCTCATACTGCGACGTTACGACGCGACGTGACGGAAGTGATAAATTTGCCACATCCCTGACGCAGGTCAAAAACTACTTTAACGTTGCGGCGATGCATAGAGTTGCGGCGATCAGCGACGGCCCGGAATTCGTGTTAGTCTATGGCGACACCTGGATTTGTAAAAATTCTGTGCACTTCCGCATACCCAAAGCACAAAGTAACGGCAAGCGTGCGTCACTCGCGCATCACTTCCTGTTTGGCCAGTGGCCAGACAGAAAACACAGCGCAATAGTGTGAGAGTGGTATTCTAAACGTTTAACAATAAACCTTTTTGAAATGTAACTTTAACCATTTCTGCCGCTGGGACGTGAGCTTCACATCCGCTGCGGCAGCTGCTACAGCCCAGGGTCGCGCTAGTCACGTCTCTGCAGTTCGGGGTGCTGTGCGGAGAGATGCCCGCGATCGCGATGTTGCCGGGAGAAGGGAGGATTGGCTGCAGGGGACAAAAGTCCCCCGAGCCAATCCATTCCCGCCCGCCGACAACTAACACTGTTTTTGTTCAAAAACAGTGTTTATATTTAAATAAAGCCGCCGCGCTTCCTCCCGCCGCTGATTTTCGCCGCCTATCGGTAGATTTATGAATGGGAATAAAGTTCCGATTCATTAATCTCCCTGCAGGCCACCGTGATCGCAGGCCTGCATCACTTCCCTAGTCAGGGCCGTCCCTAGACTTTTTGCCGCCTGAGGCAAGTTTTGAAAAAATTGCCGCCGCCGCCCCCCCCCCCCCCGGGGGCCGCTGAGCTGGAGGGGTAGCTGCCAGGACGGGGGTATTGGGCCTAGCGGTGGGGAGGGGGGTCGGACACCCCCCCCCCCTCCCTCGCCTGGGTCCCCCAATCTGCGCTCCCCTCCAGCTTTAAATGTAGCGTAAGCAGCCGACAGACAGTAAGAGGCACGGGCGGGGGATCACTCACCTTCCTCGTTCCAACGTGCGATCCATTGACGTCACTTCCTGCAACGCCGGTCACATACAATACAGTGGGCGGCATTGCAGGAAGTGGGGACATCTTGTGGTCAAATTGTAGCATTACATCTACTGTTAACACTGCACTGACCTGGACAAATGGGCAAATAAAATGTGTGGGTTTTAATTACGGTAGCGTGTATTATTTGAAAACAATAATGGCCGAAAACTGAGAAATAATGATTTTTTCCATTTTTTTTTACTTATTATTCCTGTTAAAATGCATTTAGAAAAAAAGAATTCTTAACATAATGTACCACCCAAAGATAGCCTAATTGGTGGCGGAAAAAATAAGGTATAGATCAGTTCTGTGTGATAAGTATTGATAAGGTTATTGGGGAATAAAAGGGAGGAGCGCTGAAATATGAAAATTCCTCTCGTCCATAAGGTAAAAAATACCCGCGGGCTGAAATCATTAAGGAACGACAGTTCTTAGTACCGTTCTTAGTACGAATGTGCGGAAAAACCCACGCCTGCTGAAAAATAATATATTGGCTTTATTCTGCACAACATAATAACACTATTTCTTGCCTAAATATTAAATAAATCGGCCCTGGCCATGTTAGTGCAGAGATTGACTGCCAAAGCATGTGACCTAACTGCCAGAGCATGTGACTTGGCAGTATGACATGTTAGAGCATGTGACCTGGCATGTGCCACATTTGACAGTTGGTCGCTTCATGTTTACATTCTGCTGAGCCTGTGACCTAACTGCCAGAGCATGCGACCTGGCATTATGAAATGCAGAGCATGCGACCTGGCATCATGACGTCAGAGCATGTGACCTGGCATGTGCCATCTTTGACAGTTGGTCGCTTTATGTTTACATTCTACTGAGCCTTGGAGGTGAGTGGCTGTTGATCTGGGGTCTCTGATGGGTCATGGTGAGTTATGTCTGCAAATTGATGCCATTTACATTTCAAAGTGTACCTGAATGTTTCTTTTTAATGAGAAATATGTGTATATACCCCTGTATTACATCATTAGCTCGATGTGTCCCCCCTTCCACCGTCTGGTGTGTTCTGCCTGCTCCAGCGTCTCTCTCTTTCTCCCTCTCCCTCTCTCGGTAAGGCCCCGTTCAGACTGCAGAACGCGGACCGCAACGCATGCGGACCGCAACGCGTACGAACGCACGCCATCCGCGTTCGTATGCGTTGCGTGGCTGATCCCATCACTGAAAAGTGAATGGGACAGCCACACGTTTTTACAAAAAATGCGTGCAGCATGCGTTACCGGACAGCACAGGTCCGGAACGCATGCAGTGTGAACATCAGACATTGCACTCTATGCAATGTCTGATGTTGTGCGTGTCGGCTACCTGCACGCGTTTCCAAAACGCGGCTGGAAACGCGTGCAGTGTGAACAGGGCCTAACACAGCTCTGCAGCTCCTGAGCTCGGATCTTCCTGGGAGGCGGGACCGCTGGATGTAATCTTTACACAGAGAGAGAGAGAGAGAGAGAGAGAGAGAGAGAGAGAGAGAGGAATCAGTCCCGCCCCATGGCTCAGCCAGCCTACTGCAGCCCAGCCTTTGTCCTTCTCCGTATCTCCCGCCCCTCCATCTAGCAGCCCTGCAGCCATTATAGAGATGGGAAGTTCGGATCTTTTCAATGATCCGGATGATTCGAATCGGATCATTGAAGAGATCCGGATCTTTGATCCGAATCTCGGATCATTTTACTACCGAAGCATTCGGGGGGTGAAATGACTAGCAGGACAGGAGAAGGGGAGGGGGGTGGACACAGAGAGAAAGGGAGAAGATGGACAGAGGGCAGGGAGTGGACAGAGAAGGGAGGAGGGACGAGCAGAGAGCAAAAATGTTTGTTTGCACACAATACCCACATGCTGCAATCATATGCTTTACATATATTTCACCTATATGTTAATCTGTGTACTTTGAATGCAAACGTCGCACAGTGAAAGAAAGCATTCCCCAAAGCATTCCCAGAAGTAAAGTGCAGCTGTTTAAAGCGAGTGCAGGAGGATCATATTGCGCTGCAATCACAGTGCCTGCAAAGTTACTGAGCTGTGCTGAGCTGAGCCAAAAGCTTCCAATGTGTTCACTGCACAACTACGGAACAGACAGCCTATAATCAGCAGCACGTTATAGCCGGTATGTGTGCTCTACACATATCTGGCAGTGGCACCCATGTCCCCTCTCTCTCATCTACCTGTCTCCCTGCAAGGCTGGCTCCCATCTAACAGAGCGATCCATCTCAGCTCTGCTTCCAGGACCCCGCTGCCCGCTGAGATGGGGGCGTGTCGCTCCTTCCTCCGCCCCTTTTTCGATCCGAATCACTCATTTTGATGATTCGGATGATTCGACTCACAAAATAGATTCGGATCAAAGATCAGAATCGTTCATGATCCGGACAACACTAGCAGCCAATGGGAGTACTGAGAGCAGCAGCCATCACTAATATGCCTGGATTTCCCTACTCTAATATGCTGGGGGCGATATCTCTGCAATTATTCCCCCAACAGTCACAGCCTGACACTGGGGATGGGTGGGGGGGCTGGGCTACCAGGGAATATGGTGGGGGCATTCTTTTTTGTATTAAAGTAGAGGCAGCTTCATCCAACATTTTGCTAGGCAGGCCTGCTTACACCACTGCTAATGCTAGGCACACACTGTGTAATTTTCTGACAGATTTACAGTCCGATCGATTATTTCCACATGCCCAATCTGATTTCCAATCAATTTTCCATAGAGGTGAACAGAAAATCGATCGGAAATCAGATCGGACCTGTTGGAAATAATCAGTCTGATAGTAAATCTGTCAGAAAATTGCATAATGGGTATCTAGCATTAGATTATGTATATTTGGTGCCACCCACAACTACGCCTACATTATGTTGCACGGCTATGCCCATTATTTCAGTGCTAAGCGCTTACCATGCTGCAGGAATGGGTGTCAGTAAAAGAAATTATTCGCCAGTAAATTTTGAGAAGTTTGTCAGTAAAAAAAATAATTTGATAGGTTGGCAACACTGCACTATGGCTATACCTGTCATATGAGCCCCTGTAATGGCTTCTGCAGGTTAGGATTATCTCCTGAAGTTGACTGGTTTGAGTTTCCTGGAGAGTGGCAGTTGGTGGGGGTGGGGTTTGTGTCAGGTCTTCTGGGCCTATAGGCTCTAGATATGTAAATTCTGCCCAGTGTGTTATTAGTAGGGAGCGCCAAAGATTGCTTGATTATCTGGTTGTAAATGGTTTTATGCATTGTTTTGTAATCACGTGATGGAATAAAGTTTATGAACTGATATGTATACTTAACACGTGGTGCAATTCTTATGCCAGATTGCTTCCCTGGTTAGCGGAGCAGTGCTTTTCAGCGCTGCTAGATTTGGGCGCAGCCGGCGCCTCCATAGACTACAATAGGAATCATTCCTATTGCAGCGCTCAGTGAGTAACATCGGCTCCGTCAGCAGACGGAGCCGAGGTTGCTTAAAAACATAATATTTCGGCCTCCAGCATTCACTGGAAGCCAAATTATTTCATTCCCCCACTATCCATGGCAGCCTGGAGAGGGAATAGTAATTAAATCGGCCCGGACTTGTGCAGAAGCAGGATCAGCCATATACCGCTGTATCCTGCGCCCAAGTCTACCGGCGCCGATTTCAAATGTACTCCTAGTTAGGGCTGGTTCACACTGGGCAATTTTTTTCAGCACTTTGCTGATTGCCGGCGATCAGAAAGCGCTGCTACTAATGTATCCCTATGGATACATTCACACTGCAACGTTTGCGATTTTGATCAATCAGAAATGCGCTGCATGTAGCGTCTTTGGGGCAATTGTGCTGTTATTCTCATTCTATTGACGGTAATCACAAGCGCAAATTGCGCTTAAATCGCAAGATTTTGCTGTCGAATCGCGATCGCAGACCCGAATGCGGTCACCAGGAAGCACGGACAAGCGCCCAATGTGAACCGCCCCTCAGTTTCTGTGTGTCATTATTGTTATTTGGTCACATGAGAGTTATGATACAGTTATATTTATCTCTGAAATAATCCCTTGTAAAGTCCCTGTGACCCCATTCTGTGCACAGTTTATTAAATAAATTTGCCCTTGGCCATCTGGGACTCCCTCATTGGTGTAGCTGTTGCTATGGTGACCATTGTGACATAGCCATGCTGGGGATTGTAGTCTCCATGCTAGGGCTGCACTGCTCACTTCCTGCTGTGACTTGGAGGTGAGCAGCTGCTTTTTAGGGAGGCGTTTGATGGGGCTTATTATCTCTATATATGAGTCGGGTACCCGCGGGTTACCCAAAATGCGGGTCGGGTGCAGGTACCCAAATTGATTTGAGCTGCGGGTTGGGTCACGGGTAGCGAGCTGCGGGTCGGGTCGTGGGTTGCAAGCTGTGGGTCGGGTTGCGGGTAGTCAAAGCAAGCAAAGACAATTTTATATCTTTTGCCTTCACAAAATCTGTGATGAATGCTGGGACCAGAATACTTTCTTGCTGACCTTTTTTGCTGCTTCTCATCTTTAAAGAGAACCCGAGGTGGGTTTTAAAAATGCTATAAGGACACAAAGGCTGGTTCTGCATACTATCACCAGCCTCTGTGTCTGTACTGTGTCCCCCCAGGCTTCCCCTGCGCTCTGCTGTCCCCCAGAAAAAAAATCGCTGTGTTAGCTACATGCAGCTTGTCGCTAGCAGGCTGTTTACCTTTGTGCTGCCTGTCACTGCCACTCCCCCGCCTCCTCTATATTGCGGTTCCCCACCTGCATCCCTTCTCTCCCCGCCTCTGTAAGCTGATTGGAGGGATGGGACACAGGTGGGGAGCGGCGCTATAGTGGAGGCGGGGGAGCAGCGGTGACATGCAGCACAAAGGTAAACAGCCTGCTAGCGACAAGGTGCATGTCGCTAGCACGGCGTCTTTTTTTTCTGGGGGGACAGCAGAGCGCAGGGAGGACATGGGGGGGGGCACAGTACAGACACAGAGGCTGGTGATAGTATGCAGAACCAGCCTCTGTGTCCTAATAGCATTCTTAAAACCCACCTCGTGTTCTCTTTAACCCTCCTGGCGGTCTATTAAAAAGCGCCAGGGGGCAGCGCAGCTGTTTTTTTGTAAAAAAATTTTTTAAATCATGTAGCGGCATCCCCCTATCCTCTTCGATCGCCTCCGGCGATCGCCGATCAGGAAATCCCGTTCAAAGAACAGGATTTCCTGGAGGGCTTCCCCCATCGCCATGGCGACGGGGCGGGGTGACGTCATCGACGTCGTGACGTCATCGGGAGTCCCGATCCACCCCTCAGCGCTGCCTGGCGCTGATAGGCCAGGCTGCGCAAGGGGTCTAGGGGGGGCGGCGCGGCGGATAGCGGCGAATCGGCGCTGGGCGGCGACGATCAGTGTGCTCACGCAGCTAGCAAAGTACGTGCAGCAAAAAAAAATTGTGCAAATCGCCCCAGCAGGGCCTGAGAAAACCTCCCGCGCAGCTTACCGCCAGGAAGGTTAATGCCAGCAGACTCCTTCCTGCTCTCAAGCTGAGACGTTTCCTCCCCCCATACTAGTGCATGTAACTGGGAACATGCAAGTGTGAGATTGCTGATGTGTTTTTCATAGATGGCCAGAAATCACTGGGCATGCTCTGTTAGAGGAAAAGGCGTGATAGGAGAGCTCTGTCTATTTGTTAGAACAAGCGCTAGAGGATGTTCTGGCAAAAAAAACTATAAGGTCTTTTTGAAAAAAATGTTTCCCTCTTGTAGTCACTGAAAAAACTCAGGTGTTAGACCCCTTGAAACATCTTTTCCCTCACTTTTGTGGCCAGCATAAATGTTTCAAGTTTTCAAAGTTCGCCTCCCCATTGAAGTCTTTTGCGGTTTGCAAAAGTTTGCGCGAACCAAACATTTGCGGAAGTTCGCGTTCGAGGTTCACGAAGCGAAAATCAAAGGTTCGAGCAATCTCTACTGTGCAGTTTTACTTTATCTGTCATGCTGAGTGTCCGTGCCCTACTTCCACATTCAGGCCCAATGTGACTACTGGCACATTGTATGTAGCACGCGTGTGTGACAACATACACACGCTCCACATGCCATAACACCTGCAACCACGTGGGGGCATACAGACGGAAGTACGAGGACACGCACAGGCGGCGGCAGGTAAAGTATAACTGTACAAACACCGGGGGTGGAGGAACATTTCTTTTATTTATTTATTTAAATATTTATATAGAGCCAACATATTACGCAGCGCTGTACAGAGTATATTGTCTTGTCACTTGACTCTCCCTCAGAGGGGCTCACAATCTAATCTCTACCAAAGTCATATGTCTATGTATGGATCATGTAGTGCATGTATCATAGTCTAGTGCCAAATTAGGGGCAAGATATCTGTATGTTTTTAGGGATGTGGGTGGAAACTGGAGTGCCCGGAGCAAACCCACACGGGGGGAACATACAAACTCCTTGTCAGTGGCATAGCTAAGAAGCTGTGGGCCCCAGTGCAAGTTTAGCATTGGGCCCCCCAAGCATGCTATAGATAACAATTGATAGAACAACACAAAACCAATCAAGGACAACCACATTGTCAGAGGTACAAGAAGGAAGTAGAAGGATGCAGAGAGGAACACATTTCCTCGTTTACTTCGGGTGCATAACCTCCGATGCTAAGCAACATCCCAGCTGAATACAAGTAGTAGAAAAGATCGGCTAGCACACCAGCTTCTCAATGAGCAGAGTTTATTCTCAAATCACATGTCAACACTACGGTTAACAATTGTTTCGGGGCCACTCAACCGTAGTGTTGACATGTGATTTGAGAATAAACTACGCTCATTGAGAAGCTGGTGTGCTAACCGATCTTTTCTACTACTTAGAGGTACTTAGAGGTACAAGAAGGGGATGGGAAACTGTGTGTTAATGATCACTACCATTCAAATCAACTATAGAAGTCAATATTATCAGCACAGAACCGATAACGAGCTAATACTGTGTTTGAGGGGTGGGCCCTGTTGGGGCCCTGTTGGGGTGTACTGCCTGCCCTCTATCCTGTGTGTGTGTGTTGTACTGGGATGTGTGTACTGCTTGTGAGTGTACTGCCTGCCCTCTCTCGTGTGTGTGCGTGTTGTACTGCCATGTGTGTACTGCTTGTGAGTGTACTGCCTGCCCTCTTTACTGTGTGTGCGTGTTGTACTGCCATGTGTGTACTGCTTGTGAGTGTACTGCCTGCCCTCTCTCCTGTGTGTGCGTGTTGTACTGCCATGTGTGTACTGCTTGTGAGTGTACTGCCTGCCCTCTCTCCTGTGTGTGCGTGTTGTACTGCCATGTGTGTACTGCTAGTGAGTGTACTGCCTGCCCACTCTCCTGTGTGTGTGTTGTACTGCCATGTGTGTACTGCTTGTGAGTGTACTGCCTGCCCACTCTCCTGTGTGTGCGTGTGTTGTACTGCCATGTGTGTACTACTAGTGAGTGTACTGCCTGCCCTCTCTCCTGTGTGTGCGTGTTGTACTGCCATGTGTGTACTGCTAGTGAGTGTACTGCCTGCCCTCTCTCCTGTGTGTGCGTGTGTTGTACTGCCATGTGTGTACTGCCTGCGCGCGTGTGTGTGTGTGTGTGTGTGTACTGACTGCCCTCACACTCCAGATGTCATCCTTCCCAGAACCTTCACTCCTCTCATGAGACCTCTTGGCGTCCATCTTGATCATGTCCTCTTAAGCTACATACACACATCATACCAAAATTGGTTAAAATATAGTAAGACCAACGGTTGTTCAACAAAACTATATGACCATGAACAACCAACTTCAATCTGCCGTTATACACATACGAATGACACAAGAAAGATGAAAATGTGATAGAAGGCGGAAATGACACAAATTAGCTAATTGGTTAAACAGCCGATCTGCGTACAAAAATCTTTGACTACAACCGACTGTCAGGAAGTGATGTTGAAAAATGCCCCAAGATGATTGAAGAAACGTAATAAATGTGCGGGTGGAGATGCTAAAGGCCAATACATGGGCCGCCTTGACCCTCAAGGCCCTTTCACACCGAAGCGGTGCGGTATTTCTACCGCACCCCACTAATGTGCAATGAAAGTCTATAGAGACTCTCATACTGCGACGTAACGGTGCGACGTGACGGAAGTGATAAATTTGCCACATCCCTGACGCAGGTCAAAAACGACTAACGTTGCGGCGATGCATAGAGTTGCGGCAATCAGCGACGGCCCGGAATTCGTGTTAGTCTATGGCGACACCTGGATTTGTAAAAATTCTGTGCACTTCCGCATACCCAAAGCACGAAGTAACGGCAAGCGTGCGTCCCGCGCGCATCACTTCCTGTTTGGCCAGTGGCCAGACAGAAAACACAGCGCAATAGTGTGAGAGTGGTATTCTAAACGTTTAACAATAAACCCTTTTGAAATGTAACTTTAACCATTTCTGCCGCTGGGATGTGAGGTTCACATCCGCTGCGGCAGCTGCTACAGCCCAGGGACGTGCTTGTCACGTCTCTGCAGTTCGGGGTGCTGTGCGGATGGATGCCCACGATCGCGATGTTTGCCGGGAGAAGGGAGGATTGGCTGCAGGGGACAAAAGTCCCCTGAGCCAATCCATTCTCGTCCGCCAAGAACTAACACTGTTTTTGTTCAAAAACAGTGTTTATATTTAAATAAAGTCGCCGCGCTTCCTCCCGCCGCTGATTTCCGCTGCCTATTGTTAGATTTATGAATGGGAATAAAGTTCCCATTCATTAATCTCCCTGCAGACCACCGTGATCGCAGGCCTGCGTCACTTCCCTAGTTACAGTATAGCAACCTACAGCGTACCTATTGTAAACTAATAGGAAGCACTCAATGGGGACATCTTGTGGCCAAATAGTAGCATTACATCTACTGTGTTTAGGGAATAAAAATGTAGAAAAAAAGGGCATATTTTATGAATTTATGGGCTAAAAATTAGTGATGGATGTAAAACTGAAAAAATGCATTTATTTCCAAATAAAATAATGTCACCATACATTATACTAGGGATATAATTTTAACACTGCACTGACCTGGACAAATGGGCAAATAAAATGTGTGGATTTTAATTACGGTGGCATGTTTTATTTGAAAACTATAATGGACGAAAACTGAGAAATAATGATTTTTTCCATTTTTTTACTTATTATTCCCATTAAAATGCATTTAGAAAAAAAGAATTCTTAACATAATGTACCACCCAAAGAAAGCCTAATTGGTGGCGGAAAAACAAGGTATAGATCTGTTCTGTGTGATAAGTAGTGATGAGGTTATTGGGGAAGCAAAGGGAGGAGCGCTGAAATATGAAAATTCCTCTCGTCCATAATGTAAAAAATACCCGTGGGCTGAAATCGTTAAGGAACGACCGTTCTTAGTACCGTTCTTAGTACGAATGTGCGGAAAAACCCGCGCCTGCTGAAAAATAATATATTAGCTTTATTCTGCACAACATAATAACACTATTTCTTGCCTAAATATTAAATAAATCGTCCCTGGCCATGTTAGTGCAGAGATTAACTGCCAAAGCATGTGACCTAACTGCCAGAGCATGCAATATGACATGTCAGAGCATGCCACCTGGCATGTGCCACATTTGACAGTTGGTTGCTTCATGTTTACATTCTGCTGAGCCTGTGACCTAACTGCCTGAGCATGTGACCTGGCATCATGAAATGCAGAGCATGGCATCATGACCTCAGAGCATGTGACCTGGCATGTGCCATCTTTGACAGTTGGTCGCTTCATGTTTACATTCTGCTGAGCCTTGGAGGTGAGTGGCTGTTGATCTGGGGTCTCTGATGAGTTATGGTGAGTTATGTCTGCAAATTGATGCCATTTACATTTCAAAGTGTACCTGAATGTTTCTTTTTAATGAGAGATATGTGTATATACCCCTGTATTACATCATTAGCTCGATGTGTCCCCCCTTCCACCGTCTGCTGTGTTCTGCCTGCTCCAGCGTCTCTCTCTCTCTCCCTCTCTCGGTAACACAGCTCTGCAGCTCAGCTCTTCCTGGGGGGCGGGACCGCTGGAGGTAATCTTTACACTGAGGGAGAGGGAGAGAGAGAGGAATCAGTCCCACCCCATTGCTCAGCCAGCCTACTGCAGCCTGGCCTTTGTCCTTCGTATCTCCCGCCCCTCCGTCTAGCAGCCCTGCAGCCAATGGGAGTACTGAGAGCAGCAGCCATCACTAATATGCCTGGATTTCCCTACCCTCAGACTTTGGGATGTACAAGGGGAATAACTGCTGAGATATTGGGGGTGGTTGGTGCTGAGCATGTCATGTGTGTTAGTCAGTGGGGCAGCACAGACACTACTGCAGCCAGGGACACAGTGATGAATGTGTGTTTAACATTAGCTGGACCAGCGCTGTGTCTGCTCTGCTGCATATGCTTTTTTTTCTGCTGTTAACGAACATGTTAGCTGATCATCCTGCTTTCTTCCTTATGCTCAATTTAGAGATCCTTGTACTATAATAAACTTGTTATATTAGCTTGCTGTATTTATACTGTATTTTGACTGGTTATAAGACTGACTTAAACAAGCATGCAGATCAGGTGCTCTGACTGGCTACATTTCCACTAGTGGGTGCGATTCCATTGTAAAAAAAATGCGTAAAAAAATTTGCATACTGATGTGAACTCGTACATGTTTCTATTCAAATTTTAACGTGAAAACGCACGCGTATCGTGTATTTTTGTAAGTATGCGATTTTAACCATGTCACTGCTTGTGTGCTTTTACATTATTTTTTACTCGAAAACATACGCAAATTTGCATGGAAAATCGCATGTTGAAAACGCATGTGATTTTTCTATTATTTACATGACATGCGAATCGCACACTTTGCTTGCGGTGTGCGAATTCTGATGTCTCAGCTGCGCAGATTTTTTCTGCACAGTCCAGCACGCAGATTTTTTTTGCTAGTGGAAACAGGCCCATTGACTTGTATTGGTTATGCGGATCTGCATGCAGAAAGTCCATGCGAATTTGCGCTACTGGAAACGGTCCCTAACTGCATATGAGGTAGTAATGTCAGGCTTCATATTGTTCCAGTCTCTATTTGCATTTATATAAATTGTTCACTCTTCTGTACAACAGGCAACTGAGAACTATGTATAAAGATGATAAAAGTTAAGGTGGCCACACACGATACAATAAAATTATCCGATTTTATGGCAATTCGATAAATATGATGGGATCTCCTGAAAAAAATGTAAGCTTTTTTTTCCCTTCGACTGAGAAATCCAGTCGCATTTCCCCTTTTTTTTCCCCATTTTTATTGATCCGAAATGCTGGAAATGTTCCTTCAATTTTTCTAAGTGTTGTATGGTGTGTGTTGGATTGTTAATGTATTAATATACACACCCTAGCAATTTTCTCAGAGTTTCCAATCATTTTTATCATAATTGGGGAAAAATTGAACATATGTGTGTGGTACATTGGTCATATTTTTGATATGTTACAATCAGTCAGAAAAATGTATTGCAATTCTTGAATTGAACAGATATTTAAAAAAATTGTATGGTGTGTATATTAGTATTTTACCACCAGCAGCATAATTAAATAGGAACTGTGGCCGCACAGTCTCCTACTGCGCATGCGGGGCAGCGCAAATCTACAGGCAGCGTAATCAGACACAACACCGGCAGTCAGCCTCCTTCCCCCTGCTCTCTGGAACAGGCACAAAGGTCAGGGATGACTCAGCAGATGACGGGCACAAAGGTCAGGGATGACTCAGCAGATGACGGGCAGAAAGGTCAGGGATGACTCAGCAGATGACGGGCACAAAGGTCAGGGATGACTTAGCAGATGACATGCACAATGGTCAGGGATGACTCAGCAGATGACGGGCACAAAGGTCAGGGATGACTCAGCAAATGACGGGCACAAAGGTCAGGGATGACTTAGCAGATGACATGCACAATGGTCAGGGATGACTCAGCAGATGACGGGCACAAAGGTCAGGGATGACTCAGCAGATGACGGGCACAAAGGTCAGGGATGACTCAGCAGATGACGGGCACAAAGGTCAGGGATGACTTAGCAGATGACATGCACAATGGTCAGGGATGACTCAGCAGATGACGGACACAAAGGTCAGGGATGACTCAGCAAATGACGGGCACAAAGGTCAGGGATGACTCAGCAGATGATGTGTAGAGGAGGAGGGAGAGGCAGAACAGGGAGGAAAAGCTGCTGCTTTGTCTGCCTCTTCCTGCAGCTGAATATTCGTCTAATTAACTAGACGAAAAATTTAAAAGGAGCAGGAGAGAGACAGGACTGCTTTTTCTATACAAGATAGGGAAGAAAAGATTTGTACATAATAAAGATAAATAACTACTCATTTAAATTACATTTTGAAAAAGGGCCACAGAACCCCTTTAATTTATTAATATACACACCCTATCAATTTTCTCAGAGTTTCTAATCATTTTTATCATAATTGGGGAAAAATTGAACATATGTGTGTTGTACATTGGTCATATTTTTAATATGTTACAATCAGTCAGAAAAATGTATTGCAATTCTTAAATTGAACAGATATTTTAAAAAAATTGTATGGTGCGTGGCCACCTTTATGGGGATGATAATAAGAATATAGATAAATAGGAAACTGAGAGAAAGGTGATGCAGCTGCCCAGAGCAGCTTGTTGCTTGTTCAATTTAAAAGAAAGATTACACCTGCTTGGTTGATCTTCTGTAGCAGAGCAATATCTCATCTATTGTTTTACCAGAAAACCCTTCCCCCCCCCCTTCCCCTCTTTAGTAAGGGTGGCGTATTTCCTGATGCCCCTTGCCATGGCTGTGTGTGGCGTGGTGAGCAGTGTCACTGTACAGTGATATACGAGTTGCCCCTGTGGCCATTCAGGGTATCTTCAAAAATTGTATTGCTAAAATACACTTGATTTGCTTTCATTGGGGAAAACCAATGAGGAAATGGAAACAAGAATGAGCACAAAAAAGCATAGCATGCATAAAACCCTGTAGTATTTGCATGGTATAGAAATATGTAGACAGGAAGACTACATTGAAAAGTGTAAAGTTCTGTTTGTCCAAAAAAATCCATGAAATCCCTGGTACATATTTCTTGTGCTTAGCAGAGTGTAGCTGCAGGCAGTGATAGACCACATGACAGCAGCTGGTGATGTCATAATCAAGGGTTGCTGTCAAGAGGGGATCCGCTGGTGATGTCACAATCAAGGGTTGCTATCAAGAGGGGAACAGCAGGAAACAGGTGCCAGTCAGCAGGAGACCAGCGACCAAGCTGGAAGCATATGAAGAGCAGCAAGTTTTCAGCACTACCTATTGGTGCAGCAGCAAAGGGGAGCATTCCATTTTGGTCCCAGTCTCTCCTAACGCTGAAGGCCAAGCTTCCCACAGGGCAAAGTAATGTTTACATTCATTCTTAAGGTTTATAGATGCCAAATATTGGGGGAGATTGAGGTTTGGGGATATGAAGAATGGCCAGCTATGCCAGGAATGTGTATTCCAGGTACATTCTTGTGTGTTTATATTAATTTCCACCTTATTGGCTGTTAGTGGCATCTCTTTTTTCTGCTGTTGCTGATTATCGCATGTTGAAAATGCATGTGATCTTTCTATTATTTACATGACATGCGAATCGCACACTATGCTTGCGGTGTGCGAATTCTGATGTCTCAGCTGCGCAGATTTTTTCTGCACAGCCCAGCACGTAGATTTTTTTTGCTAGTGGAAACAGGCCCATTGACTTGTATTGGTTATGCGGATCTGCATGCAGAAAGTCCATGCGAATTTGCGCTAGTTGAAACGGGCCCTAACTGCATATGAGGTAGTAATGTCAGGCTTCATATTGTTCCAGTGTCTATTTGCATTTATATAAATTGTTCACTCTTCTGTACAACAGGCAACTGAGAACTATGTATGAAGATGATAAAAGTTAAGGTGGCCACACACGATACAATAAAATTATCAGATTTTATGGCAATTCGATAAATATGATGGGATCTCCTGAAAAAAAATGTAAGCTTTTTTTTCCCTTCGACTGAGAAATCCAGTCGCATTTCCCGTTTTTTTTCCATTTTTATTGATCCGAAATGCTGGAAATGTTCCTTCAATTTTTCTAAGTGTTGTATGGTGTGTGTTGGATTGTTAATTTATTAATATACACACCCTAGCAATTTTCTCAGAGTTTCCAATCATTTTTATCATAATTGGGGAAAAATTGAACATATGTGTGTGGTACATTGGTCATATTTTTGATATGTTACAATCAGTCAGAAAAATGTTTGGCAATTCTTAAATTGAACAGATATTTAAAAAAAATTGTATGGTGTGTATATTAGTATTTTACCACCAGCAGCATAATTAAATAGGAACTGTGGCCGCACAGTCTCCTACTGCGCATGCGGGGCAGCGCAAATCTACAGGCAGTGTAATCAGACACAACACCGGCAGTCAGCCTCCTTCCCCCTGCTCTCTGGAACAGGCACAAAGGTCAGGGATGACTCAGCAGATGACGGCCACAAAGGTCAGGGATGACTCAGCAGATGATGTGTAGAGGAGGAGGGAGAGGCAGAACAGGGAGGAAAAGCTGCTGCTTTGTCTGCCTCTTCCTGCAGCTGAATATTCGTCTAATTAACTAGACGAAAAATTTGAAAGTAGCAGGAGAGAGACAGGACTGCTTTTTCTATACAAGATAGGGAAGAAAAGATTTGTACATAATAAAGAAAAATAACTACTCATTTAAATTACATTTTGAAAAAGGGCCACAGAACCCCTTTAATTTATTAATATACACACCCTATCAATTTTCTCAGAGTTTCTAATCATTTTTATCATAATTGGGGAAAAATTGAACATATGTGTGTGGTACATTGGTCATATTTTTAATATGTTACAATCAGTCAGAAAAATGTATTGCAATTCTTAAATTAAACAGATATTAAAAAAAAAATGTATGGTGCGTGGCCACCTTTATGGGGATGATAATGAGAATATAGATAAATAGGAAACTGAGAGAAAGGTGATGCAGTTGCCCAGAGCAGCCAGTTATTATGTGTGTTCAATTTAAAAGAAAGATTACACCTGCTTGGTTGATCTTCTGTAGCAGAGCAATATCTCATCTATTGTTTTACCAGAAAACCCTCCCCCCCCCCTTCCCCTCTTTAGTAAGGGTGGCGTATTTCCTGATGCCCCTTGCCATGGCTGTGTGTGGGTTGGTGAGCAGTGCCACTGTACAGTGATATACGAGTTGCCCCTGTGGCCATTCAGGGTATCTTCAAAAATTGTATTGCTAAAATACACTTGATTTGCTTTCATTGGGGAAAACCAATGAGGAAATGGAAACAAAAATGAGCACAAAAAAGCATAGCATGCAAAAAACCCTGTAGTATTTGCATGGTATAGAAATATGTAGACAGGAAGACTACATTGAAAAGTGTAAAGTTCTGTTTGTCCAAAAAAATCCATGAAATCCCTGGTTCATATTTCTTGTGTCTACCAGAGTGTGGCTGCTGGCAGTGATAGACCACATGACAGCAGCTGGTGATGTCATAATCAAGGGTTGCTGTCAAGAGGGGATCCGCTGGTGATGTCACAATCAGGGGTTGCTAAAGAGGGGATCAGCAGGAAACAGGTGCCAGTCAGCAGGAGACCAGCGACCAAGCTGGAAGCATATGAAGAGCAGCAAGTTTTCAGCACTACCTATTGGTGCAGCAGCAAAGGGGAGGATTCCATTTTGGTTCCAGTCTATCCTAACGCTGAAGGCCAAGCTTCCCACAGGACAAGGTCATGTTTACATTCATTCTCAAGGTTTATAGATGCCAAATATTGGGGGAGATTGAGGTTTGGGGATATGAAGAATGGCCAGCTATGCCAGGAATGTGTATTCCAGGTACATTCTTGTGTGTTTATATTAACTTCCACCTGATTGGCTGTTAGTGGCATCTCTTTTTTCTGCTGTTGCTGATTATGTAGGCTGATCTTCCTGCAGTCTTCAATAAAGCTTAATTTATAAACCCTTATTTTTGGATTATTATGGCTCTGTACAAACTAACAAGCTGACACATCATTGCATTCCAGCGGTTCTGGAGGTGTGTTTAGCTTCTAAGGGTACAATGGTTAATTTGCATATATTCAGCAGTGATGCACTGGGAGACATCTCAAGCTCACTCCAACCTGAATTATCGCTAATTCTTTCTGTTTTAAGAAAGCAAACTTTTGTTTTTCTTATACTATAATGAAATGGTTATATTACCCTGCTGTAGTTATACTGTATTTTGACTGGTTATAACACTGACTTAAAGTGGAACTGAAGATTACTTTAACCACTTGAGGACCACAGTGTTAAACCCCCCTAAAGACCAGGCCGTTTTGCACAAAAAGGCCACTGCAGCTTTAAGGCCTCGCTGCAGGGCCGCACAACTCAGCACACAAGTGATCCCCCCTTTTCTCCCCACTAACAGAGCTCTCTGTTGGTGGGGTCTGATCGCTCCCCCAATGTTTTTTGTTTTTTTTTATAAATATTTTTTTTATTTTTAAATAAAGTGGTGTATTTTTTTTTTATTTTTCACAATGTCTCCTCCCTCCCCTGCCAGCCTATCACTGTGATCGGCTTCAGCCTATGACAGCGGATAACCCCTGAGCCAATGGAGGGGACAGCCGTGTGACACGGCTGTCCCCAGTACAGCGCTGCCTTAGATCGCAGCACTGTACAGGTCTATTTTGACGCCGGTTTCGCCGTCTAACAGTCTCCCAGCGGCGATCACCGCTGAGAGACTAATGGTGGAGCTCTGCTCCGTCATTCATGCGGAGATGCGCGCACATCAGCTTGCGCGATTTCCTGCAATCCCTGCACCAAGGACCTTACGCCGATCAGCGTTAGGCGGTCCTGGGGCTGCCGCCGCATCCACGCCTGTCAGCGTGTCACTTTCGGCAAGAGGTTAAAAAAAGAGAAAAAAATCACTTACCTGAGGCTTCTGCCAGCCCTCTGCAGCCTTCCTGTCCTGCGCCAGTCCTCAACGATCCTCTGTTCCCCGCCGTGGGCCAGTTTGGTTTCCACCATTTTAAGTTGACAGCCACTGCTCCTGCGTGGCTCAGGCCATGCATATCCTTGTTCGCATTCCCATCCACCATAGTGTCCTGTGCATGCGCAGGGCGCTATTAAGGATGGGAACACGAGCATGGATACATGTGGCCAGGGCTGCGCAGACGCAGTGGCCCACCAACTCCATGTCGGCAAAAATGAAACTAGCTGGCGGCGAGGGAACTACTAAGGATCGTTGAGGAGCGCCGTGGGACAGGACGGCTGCAGGGGGCTGGCAGCAGCCCTAGGTAAGTGAAAATTGTTTGGGTTTTTTTTTAGCAATCTTCAGTTCCACTTTAAGCAAGTATGCAGATCAGGTGCTCTAACAGCGGATTTTTGGGGTTATTTTTACGCAATTTTTTTAGCACTCCCGGGGCATACCTGCGCTTTGCGATTTTTTATAAAGCGATTTTCTAAGCGTTTTTGCAGAGCGATTCTTTTTTTTCACTTCCTGGTGTCGCAAATCGCCCCTTAAATGGTACAGGCAGCGCTTTGGTGAGCAGATCGGATTCGAAGCGCTCAAATGTAAACACTCTCATAGGGAATCATTGCACAAGCACTTTTAGGGTGATTTTGAAAATCGCCAGCGCTTAAAGGCAAAAAAAAAAAAAGTGCCCTTAGTGTGAACAAGTCCTAACTGCATATGAGGTAGTAATGTCAGGCTTCATATTGCTCCAGTCTCTATTAGCATGTTTATACATTGTTCACTCTTCTGCACAACAGGCTACTGAAATGAAAGTTATGGGGGTTATAGTGAGAGAACAATTAAAAACTGGCAGCAAACCTTCAACTCTGTACAGAATCCCCCCTCCTGGATTTAGTGTGGTTGGTAGTGGGTGGAGGCTTGGCTACTGTGGGAAAGTGCAGGGTTTAGTGAGGGTAGTGCATCCTTTAGGGCCCATTCACACCTGAGCGGGAATCGCGCGATTCCCGCTCATGGCAAACCGCTAGCAGTTTTGCAAAAACCGCTACACATTGTAGCAAGTGGCAGTGTTCTCACTTAGCGATAACCGCAAACGTGCTGCATTCAGCAGTTTGGCGGCGATTTGCGTTTCGCGATTAACGATCATGATTAGCATGCAAAGCATGCTAATTGCGATCGCTCCAAGACCGCCGCAGTGTCCAGTGATTTTTCTGCGTTGATCGCGGAGAAATCACTCCCGCTTTTGCGATTGTAGGTGTGAACGGGCCCTAAGTGTTGACAGTGGTGGGCAGTGGCAAGGGCTTGGTGTGGGTGTGTGGCGGCTCACTCTAGCTTTTGGTGCATGTGGTATGCTCAGCATAGGCTTAGCTGCTGCGTGTACAGCTGTATCAGTTATATGCACATGCAGCAGCTATGTCCACACTGTGCATATTACAGCTGCCTTTTATATACTGTATAATGAGCCTGATGCAGGAAACCGCGGTAACCAGGCCACATGACTACAGCTGGTGATGTCATAAACAAGGGATGCTGTCAAGAGGGGATCAGTTGGTGATGTCACAATCAGAGGTAGATGTCAAAATGAGGATCAGCAGGAAACAGGTGCCAGTCAGCAGGAGGGCAGAGACCAGGCTGGAAGCATATGAAGAGCAGCAAGTTTTCAGCACTACCTATTGGTGCAGCAGCAAAGGGGAGGAGTCCATTCTGGTCACAGTCTCGCCTAATGCTGAAGACCAAGCTTCCCACAGCACCAGGTAAGATCATGATTACACTCATTTTCAAGGTTTATGAATGCTGAGTGAAGAGAGAGAGAGTGGTTTTGGGATATAGAGATTTTGGCTTTGCCAGGAATGTGTATTCCAGGTACATTCTTTCAGTGTTATCCCATGTTTGATAAGTCTATGCAGAATGACTTTCCTCATCAGATCGGAGAAACGTGATCATTTTGATTGGCTGATAGATTTGTAAAGCTCTGATTTGCTGGAATTGTTGAAGACTCTAGTCAATACAGGAAACAGAAGCAAGACATGATCATAACAAGCAAATCAAAGCTTTAAAAAAATCTAAAAACCTGAACAGATTGATCACATACAACACTACTGCTGAATTTAAAGAAAACCTTGGGTACAGTGTTGTTTTGCCTCACGGGAAGGGTTTTTAAACCCTCTAACTTCGCTCACCATCGTAGTGGGTAAAATGAATTGCAGCAAAACATGAGGAAAGATTCAATCATAATATTTATTGAGCTACAATCCTGATATAATAATTATCTAGGCTTGCAGAATCATAGTTTAAGGGTTAGTAGTTATTAGTAAGCATGCATCAACATTTCTTTACCAAGTGTTAGCAACATCACCCAAGGAAGAGGGGACTCCGTCAATCCTCCATAGGGAAAAACACCTGGCGACACAATCCATCACGTCTGTTGGTCTCAGCAAAAGTCCCGGAGTCCAGGCGTTTTCCCAATCCAATTATACTCCCTAAACCTAAATCATAACACACGCAAGCACATGTACGGTTGCTGTCGTAGGCGCGTGATCACAGTACAAATCTATGATATCCACTTTTGCGCAATACAACACAGCCGAGTGTGGACACCTCGTGCACACTGAATGGGAAAACAATGGCTCACTTACTACGAATGCGTATCTCATTGCACCATTATCTCACGACTATCCGCTCAAACTGGCTGTAGCAGGATTCAGGAATGCATCAACATTCTTCACTGAACCCAAATAGCATCCAGGACATCTGGAATTGAACTCAGATAATACCCAGGTACTGAACTCCAGTAACCAGAAGCAAAGACATATACGAGTGAACACTAAACATACATACATACGACATTCATAAACATACATACATACGACATTCATGTCACTTGTGTATCTCAAGTGTCAAATATCTTATCGATATCTGCCTTAAATGATTATTAACTACTTAAAAGGCCAGCTTAAAATTCTTCATAATCAATATTAGCCAGTAGTGGGTGCGTAGCTCACTATAAATCGGTGTTAGGCGGTCCTGGGGCTGCCGCCGCGTCCACACCAATTGGCATAGAGCGGTCTTGTAATGGTTAAGTTGTTGTTCAGGTTAAAAAATGTTGTGAAAACCACAATCGCTTTTCATAGAGCAAAAAAAGTTAAAACACCAAGGGCTTGATTCACAAAAGAATGCTAACTGTTAGCACGACCGTTTTCGCGCGATTGCGAATTTTCGCGCTCAATATATATATAGCTATATATATATATATATATATATATATATATATATATATATATATATATATATATATATATATATATATGTAGAGAGACAGAGTAATATAAATTTCAATTAGAGACACTGAGCATTTTTTACATTGCAACAACATTGCCTGCGGCCAAACTAAGTTAAATGCGCCCGATCTCATTGGAACTCGGAAGCTAAGGGGCTTAAGGCCTAGTAATTAGCCGCTGCTCACACCAGCAGCTAATACTAGGTGCTGCAGGCAATTTTTATTTCAAGATAAATACATGTCTTGAAACATATGGACATTTTTATATGTCTTCTAGAATGTTTATAGTTATGTGTATGTGTGTATATTTGATAGTGTTGGTCAAACTCTCAATACTTTTGATCCAGGGACTGCCTCTAACGTACTCGGGACTTTTTCAGCCTGTTGTATTGCTTCAGGTCCCTTGCTCTCCTCCTGGTCCAAACCATTTTGCTGCTGTGTCCCTCCGACAGCTTGCCGACTGATCCCTGATGTTGGCTGCTGCGCATGTGTGGTCCCAGCCATGTATCGCCTAGATCGTCCTGCATTTGCACTGATTGATCTTCGGAACTGCGCATTCACAGAACGATCAAGGAGACACTTATCCAGGGCTGCCCATGCACAGTAGCCCATGAAGGGGCTCAGCAGACTAGCTTTTGGAGGGGTAAAGCAGCAGAACAGCTTGGACTGGGAGGACAGGGAGGGACCTGTAGGACTACAGGGGGCTGGAAGATGCCCCAGGTAAGTTAAAGGATACTGGCTGTACTGGTCAGAGGCCTTCTAGATACATGCATGGCTTGTTGTTACCCAGGCTGTGCTGAAGGTGACGAAAGGCATACATGATAAGGCATACATGATAAGGGACTTTTTCATCCCTGGTTCTGATCTCACCTGTAGTATACTACATATTGCTTTCATTTATACCCTTCCCATTTTAAACTTTCTCCCTGACTTGTAAATGGTAGTAATGTTTTAGCTAAACGTTGCTGCCCTATGAAATGAACTTTGCCATATCTACATTTAGAATACAAGTGTCTCTGTCTCTCCCTCTCTCTCCCTTCATCAAAATAGAGACATGACTTTATTTTGATTTCTAAGTCAGCTAATCCCACCCATTAGGCAAAATACCCTTCTCTGCTGTCCCGTCTGATTGCGCACGCACGACTGTAAGGATGGGAAGAAGGTGTACCGCTTTACGGAGAACAGACAGCAGGACCTGGTCACCCGGAGCGAACGGGTTGAGGAGTGGCTCTACATTCCGTACGAAAGGCCTAGCTTGTAAAGCCGCCCAAGTACGGGGTGATAGAGTGAGGGGCTCCTCTTCTTTAGACGCAAAGGGAGCAAGGGTTAACCCAAATATTTAATAGTGTGCTGTATATGCATGCATTTTGTCCTTTTTCATCCCTATTGTCCAGGTGAAATTCTCTTCTCTGATCGCTCATTCAAAGCAGCAAAAGGTGATGACATGAGGCTTAAAATCAAGTTTTAGATAATTGTTGGACAGTGCTAAACTCGTGGGATTGAGATAGGAGTCCAAGCAGGGCCGGATTTCTGCATAGGCCACAACGGCCACAGCATAGGGCGATAAAAAATCAGAAGGATAAAAGGGCGGCAGGACCTGAGAGAGATAAGAGGCTGCATGTCAAAATAAATCATTTCTCCTGCTCCGCAGCTGCCCTGCTTTGCTGCACACACAGTCAGAATTCCAGAGCTCCATGTATTTTCCTTACTTTGTGGTGTGCGATGAGACAGTGCTATCTCCTGAACATACAAGCTTCAGTTTAATGCCAGGGGTGTAGAGAAACATGGATCACAATGTAGACACAATTTCGGATCCAGTAAGGTAAACATTTTAACAGAAATATTTCCACTTTACAACTCAAGCTGGGCTAAACAATGTATTGCTGGTCAGACTCTGTTAATGACTTGAGCCATTCCTTCTCCTCTCTCCCCCTGGACTGTAAATCTTAAACAGAAAGATAAGGTTTTTTTTCCTTAGAGAGATTAATGACAGCCAGTTCTAAGCTAAATCTTAACCCCTTGCTGGCTCATTTTAAAAAGGCAGCAGTACTGTCTGCAGTAGTATGAGATAGACAACTTCTCTACAATTATAATTGCAAATGTACTGTTGTATACTTTTGTATTGTTACATTCTGTTTTGTATACCAAAAGTAATAACATATACTAAAAATTAAAAACCGTGTTGGCAAACAGTAAGAAAAAAAAAACCTGTGAAAGAATCAGTACAATAAATAATATAAAATAAATGCAACAGATCTGTGATTACAGAAGAGCAGAAAGGGAGATAACCGCTGCTCCGCTACTTCATGCCTGGTACACACCATGCAATTTCCCTTCACATAGACAGGTCGAATCGATTATTTCTGACAGGTCTAATCTAAATTTCTGATCATTTTTCGACTTTCTATAAGTGATTGGAAAATCGATTCAACCCATCTATCTGGTAGATAGTAAAGAGAAGATAGTAAAAATGAGATTTTCCCCTGGAACAGTAACTGTAGTGTAAGAACTGCGTGTGCGTAGATGCGTAGAGTGAGTCGAGGGGAAAAGCTCATGACTGGCCCAAGATGAGGAAAAACTGAAGCACATCTGGATGTAGTGGTCAGAGGCCTTCTAGTTACACACATGGCCTGTTGTTACCTAGTGTGTGCTGAAGGTGACAAAGCTTACATGATAAGAAAAATTTAAACACTTTTATTTTTTAAAATATTTTCGTTGTTTCTGCAATGCCATGCAGACTGTTGATCCAGGGATTTTATCCAGTTGCCGTTTGGAGCCAAGAAGGATTTTTTTCCCTTTTAAAGCATTTTGTATCATGCTTTGCAAGGGTTATTTGCCTCCTTGATCATCTGGGTATTCTAAAAGTGGTGATTTGTGCACTTTTATTTTTCTCAAAATATGCATATGTTTAAATGTTTGGAAACATGTAATTAAATATATATCTGAAATATATATATATATATATATATATATATATATATATATATATATATATATATATATATATATATATATATTTATGTAGAGAGATAGAGTAATATAAATTTCAATTAGAGACACTGAGCATTTTTTATGTTATAACAACATTGCCTGCGGCCAAACTAAGTTAAATGCGCCCGATCTCATTGGAACTCGGAAGCTAAGGGGCTTAAGGCCTAGTAATTAGCCGCTGGTCACACCAGCAGCTAATACTAGGTGCTGCAGGCAATTTTTATTTCAAGATAAATACATGTCTTGAAACATATGGACATTTTTATATGTCTTCTAGAATGTTTATAGTTATGTGTATGTTTTTATATTTGATAGTGTTGGTCAAACTCTCAAGACTTTTGATCCAGGGACTGCCTCTAGCGTACTTGGGACTTTTTCAGCCTGTTGTAATGCTTCAGGTCCCTTGCTCTCCTCCTGGTCCAAACCATTTTGCTGCTGTGTCCCTCCGACAGCTTGCCGACTGATCCCTGATGTTGGCTGCTGCGCATGTGTGGTCCCAGCCATGTATCGCCTAGATCGTCCTGCATTTGCACTGATTGATCTTCGGAACTGCGCATTCACAGAACGATCAAGGAGACACTTATCCAGGGCCACCCATGCACAGTAGCCCATGAAGGGGCTCAACGGACTAGCTTTTGGAGGGGTAAAGCAGCAGAACAGCTTGGACTGGGAGGACAGTGAGGGACCTGTAGGACTACAGGGGGCTGGAAGATGCCCCAGGTAAGTTAAAGGATACTGGCTGTACTGGTCAGAGGCCTTCTAGATACATGCATGGCTTGTTGTTACCCAGGCTGTGCTGAAGGTGACGAAAGGCATACATGATAAGGCATACATGATAAGGGACTTTTTCATCCCTGGTTCTGATCTCACCTGTAGTATACTACATATTGCTTTCATTTATACCCTTCCCATTTTAAACTTTCTCTCTGACTTGTAAATGGTAGTAATGTTTTAGCTAAATGTTGCTGCCCTATGAAATGAACTTTGCCATATCTACATTTAGAATACAAGTGTCTCTGTCTCTCCCTCTCTCTCCCTTCATCAAAATAGAGACATGACTTTATTTTGATTTCTAAGTCTGCTAATCCCACCCATCAGGCAAAATACCCTTCTCTGCTGTCCCGTCTGATTGCGCACGCACGACTGTAAAGATGGAAAGAAGGTGTACCGCTTTACGGAGGACAGACAGCAGGACCTGGTCACCCAGAGCGAACGGGTTGAGGAGTGGCTCTACATTCCGTACGAAAGGCCTAGCTTGTAAAGCCGCCCAAGTACGGGGTGATAGAGTGAGGGGCTCCTCTTCTTTAGACGCAAAGGGAGCAAGGGTTAACCCAAATATTTAATAGTGTGCTGTATATGCATGCATTTTGTCCTTTTTCATCCCTATTGTCCAGGTGAAATTCTCTTCTCTGATCGCTCATTCAAAGCAGCAAAAGGTGATGACATGAGGCTTAAAAACAGGTTTTAGATAATTGTTGGGCAGTGCTAAACTCGTACGATTGAGATAGGAGTCCAAGATAGTAAAAATGAGATTTTCCCCTGGAACAGTTACTGTAGTGTAAGAACTGCGTGTGCGTAGATGCATAGAGTGAGTCGAGGGGAAAAGTTCATGACTGGCCCAAGATGAGGAAAAACTGAAGCACATCTGGATGTAGTGGTCAGAGGCCTTCTAGTTACACACATGGCCTGTTGTTACCTAGTGTGTGCTGAAGGTGACAAAGCTTACATGATAAGAAAAATTGAAACACTTTTATTTTTTAAAATATTTTCATTGTTTCTGCAATGCCATGTAGACTGTTTATTCAGGGATTTTATCCAGTTGCCGTTTGGAGCCAAGAAGGATTTTTTTCCCTTTTAAAGTATATTGCATCATGCTTTGCAAGGGTTATTTGCCTCCTTGATCATCTGGGTATTCTAAAAGTGGTGATTTGTGCACTTTTATTTTTCTCAAAATATGCATATGTTTAAATGTTTGGAAACATGTAATTAAATATATATCTGAAATATATATATATATATATATATATATATATATATATATATATATATATATATATATATTTATGTAGAGAGATAGAGTAATATAAATTTCAATTAGAGACACTGAGCATTTTTTACGTTATAACAACATTGCCTGCGGCCAAACTAAGTTAAATGCGCCCGATCTCATTGGAACTCGGAAGCTAAGGGGCTTAAGGCCTAGTAATTAGCCGCTGGTCACACCAGCAGCTAATACTAGGTGCTGCAGGCAATTTTTATTTCAAGATAAATACATGTCTTGAAACATATGGACATTTTTATATGTCTTCTAGAATGTTTATAGTTATGTGAATGTTTTTATATTTGATAGTGTTGGTCAAACTCTCAAGACTTTTGATCCAGGGACTGCCTCTAGCGTACTTGGGACTTTTTCAGCCTGTTGTATTGCTTCAGGTCCCTTGCTCTCCTCCTGGTCCAAACCATTTTGCTGCTGTGTCCCTCCGACAGCTTGCCGACTGATCCCTGATGTTGGCTGCTGCGCATGTGTGGTCCCAGCCATGTATCGCCTAGATCGTCCTGCATTTGCACTGATTGATCTTCGGAACTGCGCATTCACAGAACGATCAAGGAGACACTTATCCAGGGCCGCCCATGCACAGTAGCCCATGAAGGGGCTCAACGGACTAGCTTTTGGAGGGGTAAAGCAGCAGAACAGCTTGGACTGGGAGGACAGTGAGGGACCTGTAGGACTACAGGGGGCTGGAAGATGCCCCAGGTAAGTTAAAGGATACTGGCTGTACTGGTCAGAGGCCTTCTAGATACATGCATGGCTTGTTGTTACCCAGGCTGTGCTGAAGGTGACGAAAGGCATACATGATAAGGCATACATGATAAGGGACTTTTTCATCCCTGGTTCTGATCTCACCTGTAGTATACTACATATTGCTTTCATTTATACCCTTCCCATTTTAAACTTTCTCTTTGACTTGTAAATGGTAGTAATGTTTTAGCTAAATGTTGCTGCCCTATGAAATGAACTTTGCCATATCTACATTTAGAATACAAGTGTCTCTGTCTCTCCCTCTCTCTCCCTTCATCAAAATAGAGACATGACTTTATTTTGATTTCTAAGTCTGCTAATCCCACCCATCAGGCAAAATACCCTTCTCTGCTGTCCCGTCTGATTGCGCACGCACGACTGTAAAGATGGGAAGAAGGTGTACCGCTTTACGGAGGACAGACAGCAGGACCTGGTCACCCAGAGCGAACGGGTTGAGGAGTGGCTCTACATTCCGTACGAAAGGCCTAGCTTGTAAAGCCGCCCAAGTACGGGGTGATAGAGTGAGGGGCTCCTCTTCTTTAGACGCAAAGGGAGCAAGGGTTAACCCAAATATTTAATAGTGTGCTGTATATGCATGCATTTTGTCCTTTTTCATCCCTATTGTCCAGGTGAAATTCTCTTCTCTGATCGCTCATTCAAAGCAGCAAAAGGTGATGACATGAGGCTTAAAAACAGGTTTTAGATAATTGTTGGACAGTGCTAAACTCGTGCGATTGAGATAGGAGTCCAAGATAGTAAAAATGAGATTTTCCCCTGGAACAGTTACTGTAGTGTAAGAACTGCGTGTGCGTAGATGCATAGAGTGAGTCGAGGGGAAAAGTTCATGACTGGCCCAAGATGAGGAAAAACTGAAGCACATCTGGATGTAGTGGTCAGAGGCCTTCTAGTTACACACATGGCCTGTTGTTACCTAGTGTGTGCTGAAGGTGACAAAGCTTACATGATAAGAAAAATTGAAACACTTTTATTTTTTAAAATATTTTCATTGTTTCTGCAATGCCATGTAGACTGTTGATCCAGGGATTTTATCCAGTTGCCGTTTGGAGCCAAGAAGGATTTTTTTCCCTTTTAAAGCATATTGCATCATGCTTTGCAAGGGTTATTTGCCTCCTTGATCATCTGGGTATTCTAAAAGTGGTGATTTGTGCACTTTTATTTTTCTCAAAATATGCATATGTTTAAATGTTTGGAAACATGTAATTAAATATATATCTGAAATATATATATATATATATATATATATATATATATATATATATATATATATATATATATATATATATATATTTATGTAGAGAGATAGAGTAATATAAATTTCAATTAGAGACACTGAGCATTTTTTACGTTATAACAACATTGCCTGCGGCCAAACTAAGTTAAATGCGCCCGATCTCATTGGAACTCGGAAGCTAAGGGGCTTAAGGCCTAGTAATTAGCCGCTGGTCACACCAGCAGCTAATACTAGGTGCTGCAGGCAATTTTTATTTCAAGATAAATACATGTCTTGAAACATATGGACATTTTTATATGTCTTCTAGAATGTTTATAGTTATGTGAATGTTTTTATATTTGATAGTGTTGGTCAAACTCTCAAGACTTTTGATCCAGGGACTGCCTCTAGCGTACTTGGGACTTTTTCAGCCTGTTGTATTGCTTCAGGTCCCTTGCTCTCCTCCTGGTCCAAACCATTTTGCTGCTGTGTCCCTCCGACAGCTTGCCGACTGATCCCTGATGTTGGCTGCTGCGCATGTGTGGTCCCAGCCATGTATCGCCTAGATCGTCCTGCATTTGCACTGATTGATCTTCGGAACTGCGCATTCACAGAACGATCAAGGAGACACTTATCCAGGGCCGCCCATGCACAGTAGCCCATGAAGGGGCTCAACGGACTAGCTTTTGGAGGGGTAAAGCAGCAGAACAGCTTGGACTGGGAGGACAGTGAGGGACCTGTAGGACTACAGGGGGCTGGAAGATGCCCCAGGTAAGTTAAAGGATACTGGCTGTACTGGTCAGAGGCCTTCTAGATACATGCATGGCTTGTTGTTACCCAGGCTGTGCTGAAGGTGACGAAAGGCATACATGATAAGGCATACATGATAAGGGACTTTTTCATCCCTGGTTCTGATCTCACCTGTAGTATACTACATATTGCTTTCATTTATACCCTTCCCATTTTAAACTTTCTCTTTGACTTGTAAATGGTAGTAATGTTTTAGCTAAATGTTGCTGCCCTATGAAATGAACTTTGCCATATCTACATTTAGAATACAAGTGTCTCTGTCTCTCCCTCTCTCTCCCTTCATCAAAATAGAGACATGACTTTATTTTGATTTCTAAGTCTGCTAATCCCACCCATCAGGCAAAATACCCTTCTCTGCTGTCCCGTCTGATTGCGCACGCACGACTGTAAAGATGGGAAGAAGGTGTACCGCTTTACGGAGGACAGACAGCAGGACCTGGTCACCCAGAGCGAACGGGTTGAGGAGTGGCTCTACATTCCGTACGAAAGGCCTAGCTTGTAAAGCCGCCCAAGTACGGGGTGATAGAGTGAGGGGCTCCTCTTCTTTAGACGCAAAGGGAGCAAGGGTTAACCCAAATATTTAATAGTGTGCTGTATATGCATGCATTTTGTCCTTTTTCATCCCTATTGTCCAGGTGAAATTCTCTTCTCTGATCGCTCATTCAAAGCAGCAAAAGGTGATGACATGAGGCTTAAAAACAGGTTTTAGATAATTGTTGGACAGTGCTAAACTCGTGCGATTGAGATAGGAGTCCAAGATAGTAAAAATGAGATTTTCCCCTGGAACAGTTACTGTAGTGTAAGAACTGCGTGTGCGTAGATGCATAGAGTGAGTCGAGGGGAAAAGTTCATGACTGGCCCAAGATGAGGAAAAACTGAAGCACATCTGGATGTAGTGGTCAGAGGCCTTCTAGTTACACACATGGCCTGTTGTTACCTAGTGTGTGCTGAAGGTGACAAAGCTTACATGATAAGAAAAATTGAAACACTTTTATTTTTTAAAATATTTTCATTGTTTCTGCAATGCCATGTAGACTGTTGATCCAGGGATTTTATCCAGTTGCCGTTTGGAGCCAAGAAGGATTTTTTTCCCTTTTAAAGCATATTGCATCATGCTTTGCAAGGGTTATTTGCCTCCTTGATCATCTGGGTATTCTAAAAGTGGTGATTTGTGCACTTTTATTTTTCTCAAAATATGCATATGTTTAAATGTTTGGAAACATGTAATTAAATATATATCTGAAATATATATATATATATATATATATATTTATGTAGAGAGATAGAGTAATATAAATTTCAATTAGAGACACTGAGCATTTTTTACGTTATAACAACATTGCCTGCGGCCAAACTAAGTTAAATGCGCCCGATCTCATTGGAACTCGGAAGCTAAGGGGCTTAAGGCCTAGTAATTAGCCGCTGGTCACACCAGCAGCTAATACTAGGTGCTGCAAGCAATTTTTATTTCAAGATAAATACATGTCTTGAAACATATGGACATTTTTATATGTCTTCTAGAATGTTTATAGTTATGTGTATGTTTTTATATTTGATAGTGTTGGTCAAACTCTCAAGACTTTTGATCCAGGGACTGCCTCTAGCGTACTTGGGACTTTTTCAGCCTGTTGTATTGCTTCAGGTCCCTTGCTCTCCTCCTGGTCCAAACCATTTTGCTGCTGTGTCCCTCCGACAGCTTGCCGACTGATCCCTGATGTTGGCTGCTGCGCATGTGTGGTCCCAGCCATGTATCGCCTAGATCGTCCTGCATTTGCACTGATTGATCTTCGGAACTGCGCATTCACAGAACGATCAAGGAGACACTTATCCAGGGCCGCCCATGCACAGTAGCCCATGAAGGGGCTCAACGGACTAGCTTTTGGAGGGGTAAAGCAGCAGAACAGCTTGGACTGGGAGGACAGTGAGGGACCTGTAGGACTACAGGGGGCTGGAAGATGCCCCAGGTAAGTTAAAGGATACTGGCTGTACTTGTCAGAGGCCTTCTAGATACATGCATGGCTTGTTGTTACCCAGGCTGTGCTGAAGGTGACGAAAGGCATACATGATAAGGCATACATGATAAGGGACTTTTTCATCCCTGGTTCTGATCTCACCTGTAGTATACTACATATTGCTTTCATTTATACCCTTCCCATTTTAAACTTTCTCTTTGACTTGTAAATGGTAGTAATGTTTTAGCTAAATGTTGCTGCCCTATGAAATGAACTTTGCCATATCTACATTTAGAATACAAGTGTCTCTGTCTCTCCCTCTCTCTCCCTTCATCAAAATAGAGACATGACTTTATTTTGATTTCTAAGTCTGCTAATCCCACCCATCAGGCAAAATACCCTTCTCTGCTGTCCCGTCTGATTGCGCACGCACGACTGTAAAGATGGGAAGAAGGTGTACCGCTTTACGGAGGACAGACAGCAGGACCTGGTCACCCAGAGCGAACGGGTTGAGGAGTGGCTCTACATTCCGTACGAAAGGCCTAGCTTGTAAAGCCGCCCAAGTACGGGGTGATAGAGTGAGGGGCTCCTCTTCTTTAGACGCAAAGGGAGCAAGGGTTAACCCAAATATTTAATAGTGTGCTGTATATGCATGCATTTTGTCCTTTTTCATCCCTATTGTCCAGGTGAAATTCTCTTCTCTGATCGCTCATTCAAAGCAGCAAAAGGTGATGACATGAGGCTTAAAAACAAGTTTTAGATAATTGTTGGACAGTGCTAAACTCGTGCGATTGAGATAGGAGTCCAAGATAGTAAAAATGAGATTTTCCCCTGGAACAGTTACTGTAGTGTAAGAACTGCGTGTGCGTAGATGCATAGAGTGAGTCGAGGGGAAAAGTTCATGACTGGCCCAAGATGAGGAAAAACTGAAGCACATCTGGATGTAGTGGTCAGAGGCCTTCTAGTTACACACATGGCCTGTTGTTACCTAGTGTGTGCTGAAGGTGACAAAGCTTACATGATAAGAAAAATTGAAACACTTTTATTTTTTAAAATATTTTCATTGTTTCTGCAATGCCATGTAGACTGTTGATCCAGGGATTTTATCCAGTTGCCGTTTGGAGCCAAGAAGGATTTTTTTCCCTTTTAAAGCATATTGCATCATGCTTTGCAAGGGTTATTTGAATCCTTGATCATCTGGGTATTCTAAAAGTGGTGATTTGTGCACTTTTATTTTTCTCAAAATATGCATATGTTTAAATGTTTGGAAACATGTAATTAAATATATATCTGAAATATATATATATATATATATATATATATATATATATATATATATATATATATATATATATATATATATATATTTATATATATATATATATATATATTTATGTAGAGAGATAGAGTAATATAAATTTCAATTAGAGACACTGAGCATTTTTTACGTTATAACAACATTGCCTGCGGCCAAACTAAGTTAAATGCGCCCGATCTCATTGGAACTCGGAAGCTAAGGGGCTTAAGGCCTAGTAATTAGCCGCTGGTCACACCAGCAGCTAATACTAGGTGCTGCAGGCAATTTTTATTTCAAGATAAATACATGTCTTGAAACATATGGACATTTTTATATGTCTTCTAGAATGTTTATAGTTATGTGTATGTTTTTATATTTGATAGTGTTGGTCAAACTCTCAAGACTTTTGATCCAGGGACTGCCTCTAGCGTACTTGGGACTTTTTCAGCCTGTTGTATTGCTTCAGGTCCCTTGCTCTCCTCCTGGTCCAAACCATTTTGCTGCTGTGTCCCTCCGACAGCTTGCCGACTGATCCCTGATGTTGGCTGCTGCGCATGTGTGGTCCCAGCCATGTATCGCCTAGATCGTCCTGCATTTGCACTGATTGATCTTCGGAACTGCGCATTCACAGAACGATCAAGGAGACACTTATCCAGGGCCGCCCATGCACAGTAGCCCATGAAGGGGCTCAACGGACTAGCTTTTGGAGGGGTAAAGCAGCAGAACAGCTTGGACTGGGAGGACAGTGAGGGACCTGTAGGACTACAGGGGGCTGGAAGATGCCCCAGGTAAGTTAAAGGATACTGGCTGTACTGGTCAGAGGCCTTCTAGATACATGCATGGCTTGTTGTTACCCAGGCTGTGCTGAAGGTGACGAAAGGCATACATGATAAGGGACTTTTTCATCCCTGGTTTTGATCTCACCTGTAGTATACTACATATTGCTTTCATTTATACCCTTCCCATTTTAAACTTTCTCTCTGACTTGTAAATGGTAGTAATGTTTTAGCTAAATGTTGCTGCCCTATGAAATGAACTTTGCCATATCTACATTTAGAATACAAGTGTCTCTGTCTCTCCCTCTCTCTCCCTTCATCAAAATAGAGACATGACTTTATTTTGATTTCTAAGTCTGCTAATCCCACCCATCAGGCAAAATACCCTTCTCTGCTGTCCCGTCTGATTGCGCACGCACGACTGTAAAGATGGGAAGAAGGTGTACCGCTTTACGGAGGACAGACAGCAGGACCTGGTCACCCAGAGCGAACGGGTTGAGGAGTGGCTCTACATTCCGTACGAAAGGCCTAGCTTGTAAAGCCGCCCAAGTACGGGGTGATAGAGTGAGGGGCTCCTCTTCTTTAGACGCAAAGGGAGCAAGGGTTAACCCAAATATTTAATAGTGTGCTGTATATGCATGCATTTTGTCCTTTTTCATCCCTATTGTCCAGGTGAAATTCTCTTCTCTGATCGCTCATTCAAAGCAGCAAAAGGTGATGACATGAGGCTTAAAAACAGGTTTTAGATAATTGTTGGGCAGTGCTAAACTCGTGCGATTGAGATAGGAGTCCAAGATAGTAAAAATGAGATTTTCCCCTGGAACAGTTACTGTAGTGTAAGAACTGCGTGTGCGTAGATGCATAGAGTGAGTCGAGGGGAAAAGTTCATGACTGGCCCAAGATGAGGAAAAACTGAAGCACATCTGGATGTAGTGGTCAGAGGCCTTCTAGTTACACACATGGCCTGTTGTTACCTAGTGTGTGCTGAAGGTGACAAAGCTTACATGATAAGAAAAATTGAAACACTTTTATTTTTTAAAATATTTTCATTGTTTCTGCAATGCCATGTAGACTGTTGATCCAGGGATTTTATCCAGTTGCCGTTTGGAGCCAAGAAGGATTTTTTTCCCTTTTAAAGCATATTGCATCATGCTTTGCAAGGGTTATTTGCCTCCTTGATCATCTGGGTATTCTAAAAGTGGTGATTTGTGCACTTTTATTTTTCTCAAAATATGCATATGTTTAAATGTTTGGAAACATGTAATTAAATATATATCTGAAATATATATATATATATATATATATATATATATATTTATGTAGAGAGATAGAGTAATATAAATTTCAATTAGAGACACTGAGCATTTTTTACGTTATAACAACATTGCCTGCGGCCAAACTAAGTTAAATGCGCCCGATCTCATTGGAACTCGGAAGCTAAGGGGCTTAAGGCCTAGTAATTAGCCGCTGGTCACACCAGCAGCTAATACTAGGTGCTGCAGGCAATTTTTATTTCAAGATAAATACATGTCTTGAAACATATGGACATTTTTATATGTCTTCTAGAATGTTTATAGTTATGTGTATGTTTTTATATTTGATAGTGTTGGTCAAACTCTCAAGACTTTTGATCCAGGGACTGCCTCTAGCGTACTTGGGACTTTTTCAGCCTGTTGTATTGCTTCAGGTCCCTTGCTCTCCTCCTGGTCCAAACCATTTTGCTGCTGTGTCCCTCCGACAGCTTGCCGACTGATCCCTGATGTTGGCTGCTGCGCATGTGTGGTCCCAGCCATGTATCGCCTAGATCGTCCTGCATTTGCACTGATTGATCTTCGGAACTGCGCATTCACAGAACGATCAAGGAGACACTTATCCAGGGCCGCCCATGCACAGTAGCCCATGAAGGGGCTCAACGGACTAGCTTTTGGAGGGGTAAAGCAGCAGAACAGCTTGGACTGGGAGGACAGTGAGGGACCTGTAGGACTACAGGGGGCTGGAAGATGCCCCAGGTAAGTTAAAGGATACTGGCTGTACTGGTCAGAGGCCTTCTAGATACATGCATGGCTTGTTGTTACCCAGGCTGTGCTGAAGGTGACGAAAGGCATACATGATAAGGCATACATGATAAGGGACTTTTTCATCCCTGGTTCTGATCTCACCTGTAGTATACTACATATTGCTTTCATTTATACCCTTCCCATTTTAAACTTTCTCTCTGACTTGTAAATGGTAGTAATGTTTTAGCTAAATGTTGCTGCCCTATGAAATGAACTTTGCCATATCTACATTTAGAATACAAGTGTCTCTGTCTCTCCCTCTCTCTCCCTTCATCAAAATAGAGACATGACTTTATTTTGATTTCTAAGTCTGCTAATCCCACCCATCAGGCAAAATACCCTTCTCTGCTGTCCCGTCTGATTGCGCACGCACGACTGTAAAGATGGGAAGAAGGTGTACCGCTTTACGGAGGACAGACAGCAGGACCTGGTCACCCAGAGCGAACGGGTTGAGGAGTGGCTCTACATTCCGTACGAAAGGCCTAGCTTGTAAAGCCGCCCAAGTACGGGGTGATAGAGTGAGGGGCTCCTCTTCTTTAGACGCAAAGGGAGCAAGGGTTAACCCAAATATTTAATAGTGTGCTGTATATGCATGCATTTTGTCCTTTTTCATCCCTATTGTCCAGGTGAAATTCTCTTCTCTGATCGCTCATTCAAAGCAGCAAAAGGTGATGACATGAGGCTTAAAAACAGGTTTTAGATAATTGTTGGGCAGTGCTAAACTCGTGCGATTGAGATAGGAGTCCAAGATAGTAAAAATGAGATTTTCCCCTGGAACAGTTACTGTAGTGTAAGAACTGCGTGTGCGTAGATGCATAGAGTGAGTCGAGGGGAAAAGTTCATGACTGGCCCAAGATGAGGAAAAACTGAAGCACATCTGGATGTAGTGGTCAGAGGCCTTCTAGTTACACACATGGCCTGTTGTTACCTAGTGTGTGCTGAAGGTGACAAAGCTTACATGATAAGAAAAATTGAAACACTTTTATTTTTTAAAATATTTTCATTGTTTCTGCAATGCCATGTAGACTGTTGATCCAGGGATTTTATCCAGTTGCCGTTTGGAGCCAAGAAGGATTTTTTTCCCTTTTAAAGCATATTGCATCATGCTTTGCAAGGGTTATTTGCCTCCTTGATCATCTGGGTATTCTAAAAGTGGTGATTTGTGCACTTTTATTTTTCTCAAAATATGCATATGTTTAAATGTTTGGAAACATGTAATTAAATATATATCTGAAATATATATATATATATATATATATATATATTTATGTAGAGAGATAGAGTAATATAAATTTCAATTAGAGACACTGAGCATTTTTTACGTTATAACAACATTGCCTGCGGCCAAACTAAGTTAAATGCGCCCGATCTCATTGGAACTCGGAAGCTAAGGGGCTTAAGGCCTAGTAATTAGCCGCTGGTCACACCAGCAGCTAATACTAGGTGCTGCAGGCAATTTTTATTTCAAGATAAATACATGTCTTGAAACATATGGACATTTTTATATGTCTTCTAGAATGTTTATAGTTATGTGTATGTTTTTATATTTGATAGTGTTGGTCAAACTCTCAAGACTTTTGATCCAGGGACTGCCTCTAGCGTACTTGGGACTTTTTCAGCCTGTTGTATTGCTTCAGGTCCCTTGCTCTCCTCCTGGTCCAAACCATTTTGCTGCTGTGTCCCTCCGACAGCTTGCCGACTGATCCCTGATGTTGGCTGCTGCGCATGTGTGGTCCCAGCCATGTATCGCCTAGATCGTCCTGCATTTGCACTGATTGATCTTCGGAACTGCGCATTCACAGAACGATCAAGGAGACACTTATCCAGGGCCGCCCATGCACAGTAGCCCATGAAGGGGCTCAACGGACTAGCTTTTGGAGGGGTAAAGCAGCAGAACAGCTTGGACTGGGAGGACAGTGAGGGACCTGTAGGACTACAGGGGGCTGGAAGATGCCCCAGGTAAGTTAAAGGATACTGGCTGTACTGGTCAGAGGCCTTCTAGATACATGCATGGCTTGTTGTTACCCAGGCTGTGCTGAAGGTGACGAAAGGCATACATGATAAGGCATACATGATAAGGGACTTTTTCATCCCTGGTTCTGATCTCACCTGTAGTATACTACATATTGCTTTCATTTATACCCTTCCCATTTTAAACTTTCTCTCTGACTTGTAAATGGTAGTAATGTTTTAGCTAAATGTTGCTGCCCTATGAAATGAACTTTGCCATATCTACATTTAGAATACAAGTGTCTCTGTCTCTCCCTCTCTCTCCCTTCATCAAAATAGAGACATGACTTTATTTTGATTTCTAAGTCTGCTAATCCCACCCATCAGGCAAAATACCCTTCTCTGCTGTCCCGTCTGATTGCGCACGCACGACTGTAAAGATGGGAAGAAGGTGTACCGCTTTACGGAGGACAGACAGCAGGACCTGGTCACCCAGAGCGAACGGGTTGAGGAGTGGCTCTACATTCCGTACGAAAGGCCTAGCTTGTAAAGCCGCCCAAGTACGGGGTGATAGAGTGAGGGGCTCCTCTTCTTTAGACGCAAAGGGAGCAAGGGTTAACCCAAATATTTAATAGTGTGCTGTATATGCATGCATTTTGTCCTTTTTCATCCCTATTGTCCAGGTGAAATTCTCTTCTCTGATCGCTCATTCAAAGCAGCAAAAGGTGATGACATGAGGCTTAAAAACAGGTTTTAGATAATTGTTGGGCAGTGCTAAACTCGTGCGATTGAGATAGGAGTCCAAGATAGTAAAAATGAGATTTTCCCCTGGAACAGTTACTGTAGTGTAAGAACTGCGTGTGCGTAGATGCATAGAGTGAGTCGAGGGGAAAAGTTCATGACTGGCCCAAGATGAGGAAAAACTGAAGCACATCTGGATGTAGTGGTCAGAGGCCTTCTAGTTACACACATGGCCTGTTGTTACCTAGTGTGTGCTGAAGTGACAAAGCTTACATGATAAGAAAAATTGAAACACTTTTATTTTTTTAAATATTTTCATTGTTTCTGCAATGCCATGTAGACTGTTGATCCAGGGATTTTATCCAGTTGCCGTTTGGAGCCAAGAAGGATTTTTTTCCCTTTTAAAGCATATTGCATCATGCTTTGCAAGGGTTATTTGCCTCCTTGATCATCTGGGTATTCTAAAAGTGGTGATTTGTGCACTTTTATTTTTCTCAAAATATGCATATGTTTAAATGTTTCGAAACATGTAATTAAATATATATCTGAAATATATATATATATATATATATATATATATATATATATATATATATATATATGTAGAGAGATAGAGTAATATAAATTTCAATTAGAGACACTGAGCATTTTTTACGTTATAACAACATTGCCTGCGGCCAAACTAAGTTAAATGCGCCCGATCTCATTGGAACTCGGAAGCTAAGGGGCTTAAGGCCTAGTAATTACCCGCTGGTCACACCAGCAGCTAATACTAGGTGCTGCAGGCAATTTTTATTTCAAGATAAATACATGTCTTGAAACATATGGACATTTTTATATGTCTTCTAGAATGTTTATAGTTATGTGTATGTTTTTATATTTGATAGTGTTGGTCAAACTCTCAAGACTTTTGATCCAGGGACTGCCTCTAGCGTACTTGGGACTTTTTCAGCCTGTTGTATTGCTTCAGGTCCCTTGCTCTCCTCCTGGTCCAAACCATTTTGCTGCTGTGTCCCTCCGACAGCTTGCCGACTGATCCCTGATGTTGGCTGCTGCGCATGTGTGGTCCCAGCCATGTATCGCCTAGATCGCCCTGCATTTGCACTGATTGATCTTCGGAACTGCGCATTCACAGAACGATCAAGGAGACACTTATCCAGGGCCGCCCATGCACAGTAGCCCATGAAGGGGCTCAACGGACTAGCTTTTGGAGGGGTAAAGCAGCAGAACAGCTTGGACTGGGAGGACAGTGAGGGACCTGTAGGACTACAGGGGGCTGGAAGATGCCCCAGGTAAGTTAAAGGATACTGGCTGTACTGGTCAGAGGCCTTCTAGATACATGCATGGCTTGTTGTTACCCAGGCTGTGCTGAAGGTGACGAAAGGCATACATGATAAGGCATACATGATAAGGGACTTTTTCATCCCTGGTTCTGATCTCACCTGTAGTATACTACATATTGCTTTCATTTATACCCTTCCCATTTTAAACTTTCTCTCTGACTTGTAAATGGTAGTAATGTTTTAGCTAAATGTTGCTGCCCTATGAAATGAACTTTGCCATATCTACATTTAGAATACAAGTGTCTCTGTCTCTCCCTCTCTCTCCCTTCATCAAAATAGAGACATGACTTTATTTTGATTTCTAAATCTGCTAATCCCACCCATCAGGCAAAATACCCTTCTCTGCTGTCCCGTCTGATTGCGCACGCACGACTGTAAAGATGGGAAGAAGGTGTACCGCTTTACGGAGGACAGACAGCAGGACCTGGTCACCCAGAGCGAACGGGTTGAGGAGTGGCTCTACATTCCGTACGAAAGGCCTAGCTTGTAAAGCCGCCCAAGTACGGGGTGATAGAGTGAGGGGCTCCTCTTCTTTAGACGCAAAGGGAGCAAGGGTTAACCCAAATATTTAATAGTGTGCTGTATATGCATGCATTTTGTTCTTTTTCATCCCTATTGTCCAGGTGAAATTCTCTTCTCTGATCGCTCATTCAAAGCAGCAAAAGGTGATGACATGAGGCTTAAAAACAGGTTTTAGATAATTGTTGGGCAGTGCTAAACTCGTGCGATTGAGATAGGAGTCCAAGATAGTAAAAATGAGATTTTCCCCTGGAACAGTTACTGTAGTGTAAGAACTGCGTGTGCGTAGATGCATAGAGTGAGTCGAGGGGAAAAGTTCATGACTGGCCCAAGATGAGGAAAAACTGAAGCACATCTGGATGTAGTGGTCAGAGGTCTTCTAGTTACACACATGGCCTGTTGTTACCTAGTGTGTGCTGAAGGTGACAAAGCTTACATGATAAGAAAAATTGAAACACTTTTATTTTTTAAAATATTTTCATTGTTTCTGCAATGCCATGTAGACTGTTGATCCAGGGATTTTATCCAGTTGCCGTTTGGAGCCAAGAAGGATTTTTTTCCCTTTTAAAGCATATTGCATCATGCTTTGCAAGGGTTATTTGCCTCCTTGATCATCTGGGTATTCTAAAAGTGGTGATTTGTGCACTTTTATTTTTCTCAAAATATGCATATGTTTAAATGTTTGGAAACATGTAATTAAATATATATCTGAAATATATATATATATATATATATATATATATATATATATATATATATATATATATATATATTTATGTAGAGAGATAGAGTAATATAAATTTCAATTAGAGACACTGAGCATTTTTTACGTTATAACAACATTGCCTGCGGCCAAACTAAGTTAAATGCGCCCGATCTCATTGGAACTCGGAAGCTAAGGGGCTTAAGGCCTAGTAATTAGCCGCTGGTCACACCAGCAGCTAATACTAGGTGCTGCAGGCAATTTTTATTTCAAGATAAATACATGTCTTGAAACATATGGACATTTTTATATGTCTTCTAGAATGTTTATAGTTATGTGTATGTTTTTATATTTGATAGTGTTGGTCAAACTCTCAAGACTTTTGATCCAGGGACTGCCTCTAGCGTACTTGGGACTTTTTCAGCCTGTTGTATTGCTTCAGGTCCCTTGCTCTCCTCCTGGTCCAAACCATTTTGCTGCTGTGTCCCTCCGACAGCTTGCCGACTGATCCCTGATGTTGGCTGCTGCGCATGTGTGGTCCCAGCCATGTATCGCCTAGATCGTCCTGCATTTGCACTGATTGATCTTCGGAACTGCGCATTCACAGAACGATCAAGGAGACACTTATCCAGGGCCGCCCATGCACAGTAGCCCATGAAGGGGCTCAACGGACTAGCTTTTGGAGGGGTAAAGCAGCAGAACAGCTTGGACTGGGAGGACAGTGAGGGACCTGTAGGACTACAGGGGGCTGGAAGATGCCCCAGGTAAGTTAAAGGATACTGGCTGTACTGGTCAGAGGCCTTCTAGATACATGCATGGCTTGTTGTTACCCAGGCTGTGCTGAAGGTGACGAAAGGCATACATGATAAGGCATACATGATAAGGGACTTTTTCATCCCTGGTTCTGATCTCACCTGTAGTATACTACATATTGCTTTCATTTATACCCTTCCCATTTTAAACTTTCTCTCTGACTTGTAAATGGTAGTAATGTTTTAGCTAAATGTTGCTGCCCTATGAAATGAACTTTGCCATATCTACATTTAGAATACAAGTGTCTCTGTCTCTCCCTCTCTCTCCCTTCATCAAAATAGAGACATGACTTTATTTTGATTTCTAAGTCTGCTAATCCCACCCATCAGGCAAAATACCCTTCTCTGCTGTCCCGTCTGATTGCGCACGCACGACTGTAAAGATGGGAAGAAGGTGTACCGCTTTACGGAGGACAGACAGCAGGACCTGGTCACCCAGAGCGAACGGGTTGAGGAGTGGCTCTACATTCCGTACGAAAGGCCTAGCTTGTAAAGCCGCCCAAGTACGGGGTGATAGAGTGAGGGGCTCCTCTTCTTTAGACGCAAAGGGAGCAAGGGTTAACCCAAATATTTAATAGTGTGCTGTATATGCATGCATTTTGTTCTTTTTCATCCCTATTGTCCAGGTGAAATTCTCTTCGCTGATCGCTCATTCAAAGCAGCAAAAGGTGATGACATGAGGCTTAAAAACAGGTTTTAGATAATTGTTGGGCAGTGCTAAACTCGTGCGATTGAGATAGGAGTCCAAGATAGTAAAAATGAGATTTTCCCCTGGAACAGTTACTGTAGTGTAAGAACTGCGTGTGCGTAGATGCATAGAGTGAGTCGAGGGGAAAAGTTCATGACTGGCCCAAGATGAGGAAAAACTGAAGCACATCTGGATGTAGTGGTCAGAGGTCTTCTAGTTACACACATGGCCTGTTGTTACCTAGTGTGTGCTGAAGGTGACAAAGCTTACATGATAAGAAAAATTGAAACACTTTTATTTTTTAAAATATTTTCATTGTTTCTGCAATGCCATGTAGACTGTTGATCCAGGGATTTTATCCAGTTGCCGTTTGGAGCCAAGAAGGATTTTTTTCCCTTTTAAAGCATATTGCATCATGCTTTGCAAGGGTTATTTGCCTCCTTGATCATCTGGGTATTCTAAAAGTGGTGATTTGTGCACTTTTATTTTTCTCAAAATATGCATATGTTTAAATGTTTGGAAACATGTAATTAAATATATATCTGAAATATATATATATATATATATATATATATATATATATATATATATTTATGTAGAGAGATAGAGTAATATAAATTTCAATTAGAGACACTGAGCATTTTTTACGTTATAACAACATTGCCTGCGGCCAAACTAAGTTAAATGCGCCCGATCTCATTGGAACTCGGAAGCTAAGGGGCTTAAGGCCTAGTAATTACCCGCTGGTCACACCAGCAGCTAATACTAGGTGCTGCAGGCAATTTTTATTTCAAGATAAATACATGTCTTGAAACATATGGACATTTTTATATGTCTTCTAGAATGTTTATAGTTATGTGTATGTTTTTATATTTGATAGTGTTGGTCAAACTCTCAAGACTTTTGATCCAGGGACTGCCTCTAGCGTACTTGGGACTTTTTCAGCCTGTTGTATTGCTTCAGGTCCCTTGCTCTCCTCCTGGTCCAAACCATTTTGCTGCTGTGTCCCTCCGACAGCTTGCCGACTGATCCCTGATGTTGGCTGCTGCGCATGTGTGGTCCCAGCCATGTATCGCCTAGATCGTCCTGCATTTGCACTGATTGATCTTCGGAACTGCGCATTCACAGAACGATCAAGGAGACACTTATCCAGGGCCGCCCATGCACAGTAGCCCATGAAGGGGCTCAACGGACTAGCTTTTGGAGGGGTAAAGCAGCAGAACAGCTTGGACTGGGAGGACAGTGAGGGACCTGTAGGACTACAGGGGGCTGGAAGATGCCCCAGGTAAGTTAAAGGATACTGGCTGTACTGGTCAGAGGCCTTCTAGATACATGCATGGCTTGTTGTTACCCAGGCTGTGCTGAAGGTGACGAAAGGCATACATGATAAGGCATACATGATAAGGGACTTTTTCATCCCTGGTTCTGATCTCACCTGTAGTATACTACATATTGCTTTCATTTATACCCTTCCCATTTTAAACTTTCTCTCTGACTTGTAAATGGTAGTAATGTTTTAGCTAAATGTTGCTGCCCTATGAAATGAACTTTGCCATATCTACATTTAGAATACAAGTGTCTCTGTCTCTCTCTCTCTCTCCCTTCATCAAAATAGAGACATGACTTTATTTTGATTTCTAAGTCTGCTAATCCCACCCATCAGGCAAAATACCCTTCTCTGCTGTCCCGTCTGATTGCGCACGCACGACTGTAAAGATGGGAAGAAGGTGTACCGCTTTACGGAGGACAGACAGCAGGACCTGGTCACCCAGAGCGAACGGGTTGAGGAGTGGCTCTACATTCCGTACGAAAGGCCTAGCTTGTAAAGCCGCCCAAGTACGGGGTGATAGAGTGAGGGGCTCCTCTTCTTTAGACGCAAAGGGAGCAAGGGTTAACCCAAATATTTAATAGTGTGCTGTATATGCATGCATTTTGTCCTTTTTCATCCCTATTGTCCAGGTGAAATTCTCTTCTCTGATCGCTCATTCAAAGCAGCAAAAGGTGATGACATGAGGCTTAAAAACAGGTTTTAGATAATTGTTGGGCAGTGCTAAACTCGTGCGATTGAGATAGGAGTCCAAGATAGTAAAAATGAGATTTTCCCCTGGAACAGTTACTGTAGTGTAAGAACTGCGTGTGCGTAGATGCATAGAGTGAGTCGAGGGGAAAAGTTCATGACTGGCCCAAGATGAGGAAAAACTGAAGCACATCTGGATGTAGTGGTCAGAGGCCTTCTAGTTACACACATGGCCTGTTGTTACCTAGTGTGTGCTGAAGTGACAAAGCTTACATGATAAGAAAAATTGAAACACTTTTATTTTTTTAAATATTTTCATTGTTTCTGCAATGCCATGTAGACTGTTGATCCAGGGATTTTATCCAGTTGCCGTTTGGAGCCAAGAAGGATTTTTTTCCCTTTTAAAGCATATTGCATCATGCTTTGCAAGGGTTATTTGCCTCCTTGATCATCTGGGTATTCTAAAAGTGGTGATTTGTGCACTTTTATTTTTCTCAAAATATGCATATGTTTAAATGTTTGGAAACATGTAATTAAATATATATCTGAAAAAAAAAAAAAAAAATAAAAAATATATATATATATATATATATATATATATATATATATATATATATATATATATATTTATGTAGAGAGATAGAGTAATATAAATTTCAATTAGAGACACTGAGCATTTTTTACGTTATAACAACATTGCCTGCGGCCAAACTAAGTTAAATGCGCCCGATCTCATTGGAACTCGGAAGCTAAGGGGCTTAAGGCCTAGTAATTAGCCGCTGGTCACACCAGCAGCTAATACTAGGTGCTGCAGGCAATTTTTATTTCAAGATAAATACATGTCTTGAAACATATGGACATTTTTATATGTCTTCTAGAATGTTTATAGTTATGTGTATGTTTTTATATTTGATAATGTTGGTCAAACTCTCAAGACTTTTGATCCAGGGACTGCCTCTAGCGTACTTGGGACTTTTTCAGCCTGTTGTATTGCTTCAGGTCCCTTGCTCTCCTCCTGGTCCAAACCATTTTGCTGCTGTGTCCCTCCGACAGCTTGCCGACTGATCCCTGATGTTGGCTGCTGCGCATGTGTGGTCCCAGCCATGTATCGCCTAGATCGTCCTGCATTTGCACTGATTGATCTTCGGAACTGCGCATTCACAGAACGATCAAGGAGACACTTATCCAGGGCCGCCCATGCACAGTAGCCCATGAAGGGGCTCAACGGACTAGCTTTTGGAGGGGTAAAGCAGCAGAACAGCTTGGACTGGGAGGACAGTGAGGGACCTGTAGGACTACAGGGGGCTGGAAGATGCCCCAGGTAAGTTAAAGGATACTGGCTGTACTGGTCAGAGGCCTTCTAGATACATGCATGGCTTGTTGTTACCCAGGCTGTGCTGAAGGTGACGAAAGGCATACATGATAAGGCATACATGATAAGGGACTTTTTCATCCCTGGTTCTGATCTCACCTGTAGTATACTACATATTGCTTTCATTTATACCCTTCCCATTTTAAACTTTCTCCCTGACTTGTAAATGGTAGTAATGTTTTAGCTAAACGTTGCTGCCCTATGAAATGAACTTTGCCATATCTACATTTAGAATACAAGTGTCTCTGTCTCTCCCTCTCTCTCCCTTCATCAAAATAGAGACATGACTTTATTTTGATTTCTAAGTCTGCTAATCCCACCCATCAGGCAAAATACCCTTCTCTGCTGTCCCGTCTGATTGCGCACGCACGACTGTAAAGATGGGAAGAAGGTGTACCGCTTTACGGAGGACAGACAGCAGGACCTGGTCACCCAGAGCGAACGGGTTGAGGAGTGGCTCTACATTCCGTACGAAAGGCCTAGCTTGTAAAGCCGCCCAAGTACGGGGTGATAGAGTGAGGGGCTCCTCTTCTTTAGACGCAAAGGGAGCAAGGGTTAACCCAAATATTTAATAGTGTGCTGTATATGCATGCATTTTGTCCTTTTTCATCCCTATTGTCCAGGTGAAATTCTCTTCTCTGATCGCTCATTCAAAGCAGCAAAAGGTGAAGACATGAGGCTTAAAAACAGGTTTTAGATAATTGTTGGACAGTGCTAAACTCGTGCGATTGAGATAGGAGTCCAAGATAGTAAAAATGAGATTTTCCCCTGGAACAGTTACTGTAGTGTAAGAACTGCGTGTGCGTAGATGCATAGAGTGAGTCGAGGGGAAAAGTTCATGACTGGCCCAAGATGAGGAAAAACTGAAGCACATCTGGATGTAGTGGTCAGAGGCCTTCTAGTTACACACATGGCCTGTTGTTACCTAGTGTGTGCTGAAGGTGACAAAGCTTACATGATAAGAAAAATTGAAACACTTTTATTTTTTAAAATATTTTCATTGTTTCTGCAATGCCATGTAGACTGTTGATCCAGGGATTTTATCCAGTTGCCGTTTGGAGCCAAGAAGGATTTTTTTCCCTTTTAAAGCATATTGCATCATGCTTTGCAAGGGTTATTTGCCTCCTTGATCATCTGGGTATTCTAAAAGTGGTGATTTGTGCACTTTTATTTTTCTCAAAATATGCATATGTTTAAATGTTTGGAAACATGTAATTAAATATATATCTGAAATATATATATATATATATATATATATATATATATATATATATTTATGTAGAGAGATAGAGTAATATAAATTTCAATTAGAGACACTGAGCATTTTTTACGTTATAACAACATTGCCTGCGGCCAAACTAAGTTAAATGCGCCCGATCTCATTGGAACTTGGAAGCTAAGGGGCTTAAGGCCTAGTAATTAGCCGCTGGTCACACCAGCAGCTAATACTAGGTGCTGCAGGCAATTTTTATTTCAAGATAAATACATGTCTTGAAACATATGGACATTTTTATATGTCTTCTAGAATGTTTATAGTTATGTGAATGTTTTTATATTTGATAGTGTTGGTCAAACTCTCAAGACTTTTGATCCAGGGACTGCCTCTAGCGTACTTGGGACTTTTTCAGCCTGTTGTATTGCTTCAGGTCCCTTGCTCTCCTCCTGGTCCAAACCATTTTGCTGCTGTGTCCCTCCGACAGCTTGCCGACTGATCCCTGATGTTGGCTGCTGCGCATGTGTGGTCCCAGCCATGTATCGCCTAGATCGTCCTGCATTTGCACTGATTGATCTTCGGAACTGCGCATTCACAGAACGATCAAGGAGACACTTATCCAGGGCCGCCCATGCACAGTAGCCCATGAAGGGGCTCAACGGACTAGCTTTTGGAGGGGTAAAGCAGCAGAACAGCTTGGACTGGGAGGACAGTGAGGGACCTGTAGGACTACAGGGGGCTGGAAGATGCCCCAGGTAAGTTAAAGGATACTGGCTGTACTGGTCAGAGGCCTTCTAGATACATGCATGGCTTGTTGTTACCCAGGCTGTGCTGAAGGTGACGAAAGGCATACATGATAAGGCATACATGATAAGGGACTTTTTCATCCCTGGTTCTGATCTCACCTGTAGTATACTACATATTGCTTTCATTTATACCCTTCCCATTTTAAACTTTCTCTTTGACTTGTAAATGGTAGTAATGTTTTAGCTAAATGTTGCTGCCCTATGAAATGAACTTTGCCATATCTACATTTAGAATACAAGTGTCTCTGTCTCTCCCTCTCTCTCCCTTCATCAAAATAGAGACATGACTTTATTTTGATTTCTAAGTCTGCTAATCCCACCCATCAGGCAAAATACCCTTCTCTGCTGTCCCGTCTGATTGCGCACGCACGACTGTAAAGATGGGAAGAAGGTGTACCGCTTTACGGAGGACAGACAGCAGGACCTGGTCACCCAGAGCGAACGGGTTGAGGAGTGGCTCTACATTCCGTACGAAAGGCCTAGCTTGTAAAGCCGCCCAAGTACGGGGTGATAGAGTGAGGGGCTCCTCTTCTTTAGACGCAAAGGGAGCAAGGGTTAACCCAAATATTTAATAGTGTGCTGTATATGCATGCATTTTGTCCTTTTTCATCCCTATTGTCCAGGTGAAATTCTCTTCTCTGATCGCTCATTCAAAGCAGCAAAAGGTGATGACATGAGGCTTAAAAACAGGTTTTAGATAATTGTTGGACAGTGCTAAACTCGTGCGATTGAGATAGGAGTCCAAGATAGTAAAAATGAGATTTTCCCCTGGAACAGTTACTGTAGTGTAAGAACTGCGTGTGCGTAGATGCATAGAGTGAGTCGAGGGGAAAAGTTCATGACTGGCCCAAGATGAGGAAAAACTGAAGCACATCTGGATGTAGTGGTCAGAGGCCTTCTAGTTACACACATGGCCTGTTGTTACCTAGTGTGTGCTGAAGGTGACAAAGCTTACATGATAAGAAAAATTGAAACACTTTTATTTTTTAAAATATTTTCATTGTTTCTGCAATGCCATGTAGACTGTTGATCCAGGGATTTTATCCAGTTGCCGTTTGGAGCCAAGAAGGATTTTTTTCCCTTTTAAAGCATATTGCATCATGCTTTGCAAGGGTTATTTGCCTCCTTGATCATCTGGGTATTCTAAAAGTGGTGATTTGTGCACTTTTATTTTTCTCAAAATATGCATATGTTTAAATGTTTGGAAACATGTAATTAAATATATATCTGAAATATATATATATATATATATATATATATATATATATATATATATATATATATTTATGTAGAGAGATAGAGTAATATAAATTTCAATTAGAGACACTGAGCATTTTTTACGTTATAACAACATTGCCTGCGGCCAAACTAAGTTAAATGCGCCCGATCTCATTGGAACTCGGAAGCTAAGGGGCTTAAGGCCTAGTAATTAGCCGCTGGTCACACCAGCAGCTAATACTAGGTGCTGCAGGCAATTTTTATTTCAAGATAAATACATGTCTTGAAACATATGGACATTTTTATATGTCTTCTAGAATGTTTATAGTTATGTGAATGTTTTTATATTTGATAGTGTTGGTCAAACTCTCAAGACTTTTGATCCAGGGACTGCCTCTAGCGTACTTGGGACTTTTTCAGCCTGTTGTATTGCTTCAGGTCCCTTGCTCTCCTCCTGGTCCAAACCATTTTGCTGCTGTGTCCCTCCGACAGCTTGCCGACTGATCCCTGATGTTGGCTGCTGCGCATGTGTGGTCCCAGCCATGTATCGCCTAGATCGTCCTGCATTTGCACTGATTGATCTTCGGAACTGCGCATTCACAGAACGATCAAGGAGACACTTATCCAGGGCCGCCCATGCACAGTAGCCCATGAAGGGGCTCAACGGACTAGCTTTTGGAGGGGTAAAGCAGCAGAACAGCTTGGACTGGGAGGACAGTGAGGGACCTGTAGGACTACAGGGGGCTGGAAGATGCCCCAGGTAAGTTAAAGGATACTGGCTGTACTGGTCAGAGGCCTTCTAGATACATGCATGGCTTGTTGTTACCCAGGCTGTGCTGAAGGTGACGAAAGGCATACATGATAAGGCATACATGATAAGGGACTTTTTCATCCCTGGTTCTGATCTCACCTGTAGTATACTACATATTGCTTTCATTTATACCCTTCCCATTTTAAACTTTCTCTTTGACTTGTAAATGGTAGTAATGTTTTAGCTAAATGTTGCTGCCCTATGAAATGAACTTTGCCATATCTACATTTAGAATACAAGTGTCTCTGTCTCTCCCTCTCTCTCCCTTCATCAAAATAGAGACATGACTTTATTTTGATTTCTAAGTCTGCTAATCCCACCCATCAGGCAAAATACCCTTCTCTGCTGTCCCGTCTGATTGCGCACGCACGACTGTAAAGATGGGAAGAAGGTGTACCGCTTTACGGAGGACAGACAGCAGGACCTGGTCACCCAGAGCGAACGGGTTGAGGAGTGGCTCTACATTCCGTACGAAAGGCCTAGCTTGTAAAGCCGCCCAAGTACGGGGTGATAGAGTGAGGGGCTCCTCTTCTTTAGACGCAAAGGGAGCAAGGGTTAACCCAAATATTTAATAGTGTGCTGTATATGCATGCATTTTGTCCTTTTTCATCCCTATTGTCCAGGTGAAATTCTCTTCTCTGATCGCTCATTCAAAGCAGCAAAAGGTGATGACATGAGGCTTAAAAACAGGTTTTAGATAATTGTTGGACAGTGCTAAACTCGTGCGATTGAGATAGGAGTCCAAGATAGTAAAAATGAGATTTTCCCCTGGAACAGTTACTGTAGTGTAAGAACTGCGTGTGCGTAGATGCATAGAGTGAGTCGAGGGGAAAAGTTCATGACTGGCCCAAGATGAGGAAAAACTGAAGCACATCTGGATGTAGTGGTCAGAGGCCTTCTAGTTACACACATGGCCTGTTGTTACCTAGTGTGTGCTGAAGGTGACAAAGCTTACATGATAAGAAAAATTGAAACACTTTTATTTTTTAAAATATTTTCATTGTTTCTGCAATGCCATGTAGACTGTTGATCCAGGGATTTTATCCAGTTGCCGGTTGGAGCCAAGAAGGATTTTTTTCCCTTTTAAAGCATATTGCATCATGCTTTGCAAGGGTTATTTGCCTCCTTGATCATCTGGGTATTCTAAAAGTGGTGATTTGTGCACTTTTATTTTTCTCAAAATATGCATATGTTTAAATGTTTGGAAACATGTAATTAAATATATATCTGAAATATATATATATATATATATATATATATATATATATATATATATATATATATTTATGTAGAGAGATAGAGTAATATAAATTTCAATTAGAGACACTGAGCATTTTTTACGTTATAACAACATTGCCTGCGGCCAAACTAAGTTAAATGCGCCCGATCTCATTGGAACTCGGAAGCTAAGGGGCTTAAGGCCTAGTAATTAGCCGCTGGTCACACCAGCAGCTAATACTAGGTGCTGCAGGCAATTTTTATTTCAAGATAAATACATGTCTTGAAACATATGGACATTTTTATATGTCTTCTAGAATGTTTATAGTTATGTGAATGTTTTTATATTTGATAGTGTTGGTCAAACTCTCAAGACTTTTGATCCAGGGACTGCCTCTAGCGTACTTGGGACTTTTTCAGCCTGTTGTATTGCTTCAGGTCCCTTGCTCTCCTCCTGGTCCAAACCATTTTGCTGCTGTGTCCCTCCGACAGCTTGCCGACTGATCCCTGATGTTGGCTGCTGCGCATGTGTGGTCCCAGCCATGTATCGCCTAGATCGTCCTGCATTTGCACTGATTGATCTTCGGAACTGCGCATTCACAGAACGATCAAGGAGACACTTATCCAGGGCCGCCCATGCACAGTAGCCCATGAAGGGGCTCAACGGACTAGCTTTTGGAGGGGTAAAGCAGCAGAACAGCTTGGACTGGGAGGACAGTGAGGGACCTGTAGGACTACAGGGGGCTGGAAGATGCCCCAGGTAAGTTAAAGGATACTGGCTGTACTGGTCAGAGGCCTTCTAGATACATGCATGGCTTGTTGTTACCCAGGCTGTGCTGAAGGTGACGAAAGGCATACATGATAAGGCATACATGATAAGGGACTTTTTCATCCCTGGTTCTGATCTCACCTGTAGTATACTACATATTGCTTTCATTTATACCCTTCCCATTTTAAACTTTCTCTTTGACTTGTAAATGGTAGTAATGTTTTAGCTAAATGTTGCTGCCCTATGAAATGAACTTTGCCATATCTACATTTAGAATACAAGTGTCTCTGTCTCTCCCTCTCTCTCCCTTCATCAAAATAGAGACATGACTTTATTTTGATTTCTAAGTCTGCTAATCCCACCCATCAGGCAAAATACCCTTCTCTGCTGTCCCGTCTGATTGCGCACGCACGACTGTAAAGATGGGAAGAAGGTGTACCGCTTTACGGAGGACAGACAGCAGGACCTGGTCACCCAGAGCGAACGGGTTGAGGAGTGGCTCTACATTCCGTACGAAAGGCCTAGCTTGTAAAGCCGCCCAAGTACGGGGTGATAGAGTGAGGGGCTCCTCTTCTTTAGACGCAAAGGGAGCAAGGGTTAACCCAAATATTTAATAGTGTGCTGTATATGCATGCATTTTGTCCTTTTTCATCCCTATTGTCCAGGTGAAATTCTCTTCTCTGATCGCTCATTCAAAGCAGCAAAAGGTGATGACATGAGGCTTAAAAACAGGTTTTAGATAATTGTTGGACAGTGCTAAACTCGTGCGATTGAGATAGGAGTCCAAGATAGTAAAAATGAGATTTTCCCCTGGAACAGTTACTGTAGTGTAAGAACTGCGTGTGCGTAGATGCATAGAGTGAGTCGAGGGGAAAAGTTCATGACTGGCCCAAGATGAGGAAAAACTGAAGCACATCTGGATGTAGTGGTCAGAGGCCTTCTAGTTACACACATGGCCTGTTGTTACCTAGTGTGTGCTGAAGGTGACAAAGCTTACATGATAAGAAAAATTGAAACACTTTTATTTTTTAAAATATTTTCATTGTTTCTGCAATGCCATGTAGACTGTTGATCCAGGGATTTTATCCAGTTGCCGGTTGGAGCCAAGAAGGATTTTTTTCCCTTTTAAAGCATATTGCATCATGCTTTGCAAGGGTTATTTGCCTCCTTGATCATCTGGGTATTCTAAAAGTGGTGATTTGTGCACTTTTATTTTTCTCAAAATATGCATATGTTTAAATGTTTGGAAACATGTAATTAAATATATATCTGAAATATATATATATATATATATATATATATATATATATATATATATATTTATGTAAAGAGATAGAGTAATATAAATTTCAATTAGAGACACTGAGCATTTTTTACGTTATAACAACATTGCCTGCGGCCAAACTAAGTTAAATGCGCCCGATCTCATTGGAACTCGGAAGCTAAGGGGCTTAAGGCCTAGTAATTAGCCGCTGGTCACACCAGCAGCTAATACTAGGTGCTGCAAGCAATTTTTATTTCAAGATAAATACATGTCTTGAAACATATGGACATTTTTATATGTCTTCTAGAATGTTTATAGTTATGTGTATGTTTTTATATTTGATAGTGTTGGTCAAACTCTCAAGACTTTTGATCCAGGGACTGCCTCTAGCGTACTTGGGACTTTTTCAGCCTGTTGTATTGCTTCAGGTCCCTTGCTCTCCTCCTGGTCCAAACCATTTTGCTGCTGTGTCCCTCCGACAGCTTGCCGACTGATCCCTGATGTTGGCTGCTGCGCATGTGTGGTCCCAGCCATGTATCGCCTAGATCGTCCTGCATTTGCACTGATTGATCTTCGGAACTGCGCATTCACAGAACGATCAAGGAGACACTTATCCAGGGCCGCCCATGCACAGTAGCCCATGAAGGGGCTCAACGGACTAGCTTTTGGAGGGGTAAAGCAGCAGAACAGCTTGGACTGGGAGGACAGTGAGGGACCTGTAGGACTACAGGGGGCTGGAAGATGCCCCAGGTAAGTTAAAGGATACTGGCTGTACTGGTCAGAGGCCTTCTAGATACATGCATGGTTTGTTGTTACCCAGGCTGTGCTGAAGGTGACGAAAGGCATACATGATAAGGCATACATGATAAGGGACTTTTTCATCCCTGGTTCTGATCTCACCTGTAGTATACTACATATTGCTTTCATTTATACCCTTCCCATTTTAAACTTTCTCTTTGACTTGTAAATGGTAGTAATGTTTTAGCTAAATGTTGCTGCCCTATGAAATGAACTTTGCCATATCTACATTTAGAATACAAGTGTCTCTGTCTCTCCCTCTCTCTCCCTTCATCAAAATAGAGACATGACTTTATTTTGATTTCTAAGTCTGCTAATCCCACCCATCAGGCAAAATACCCTTCTCTGCTGTCCCGTCTGATTGCGCACGCACGACTGTAAAGATGGGAAGAAGGTGTACCGCTTTACGGAGGACAGACAGCAGGACCTGGTCACCCAGAGCGAACGGGTTGAGGAGTGGCTCTACATTCCGTACGAAAGGCCTAGCTTGTAAAGCCGCCCAAGTACGGGGTGATAGAGTGAGGGGCTCCTCTTCTTTAGACGCAAAGGGAGCAAGGGTTAACCCAAATATTTAATAGTGTGCTGTATATGCATGCATTTTGTCCTTTTTCATCCCTATTGTCCAGGTGAAATTCTCTTCTCTGATCGCTCATTCAAAGCAGCAAAAGGTGATGACATGAGGCTTAAAAACAAGTTTTAGATAATTGTTGGACAGTGCTAAACTCGTGCGATTGAGATAGGAGTCCAAGATAGTAAAAATGAGATTTTCCCCTGGAACAGTTACTGTAGTGTAAGAACTGCGTGTGCGTAGATGCATAGAGTGAGTCGAGGGGAAAAGTTCATGACTGGCCCAAGATGAGGAAAAACTGAAGCACATCTGGATGTAGTGGTCAGAGGCCTTCTAGTTACACACATGGCCTGTTGTTACCTAGTGTGTGCTGAAGGTGACAAAGCTTACATGATAAGAAAAATTGAAACACTTTTATTTTTTAAAATATTTTCATTGTTTCTGCAATGCCATGTAGACTGTTGATCCAGGGATTTTATCCAGTTGCCGTTTGGAGCCAAGAAGGATTTTTTTCCCTTTTAAAGCATATTGCATCATGCTTTGCAAGGGTTATTTGCCTCCTTGATCATCTGGGTATTCTAAAAGTGGTGATTTGTGCACTTTTATTTTTCTCAAAATATGCATATGTTTAAATGTTTGGAAACATGTAATTAAATATATATCTGAAATATATATATATATATATATATATATATATATATATATATATATATATATATATATATATATTTATGTAGAGAGATAGAGTAATATAAATTTCAATTAGAGACACTGAGCATTTTTTACGTTATAACAACATTGCCTGCGGCCAAACTAAGTTAAATGCGCCCGATCTCATTGGAACTCGGAAGCTAAGGGGCTTAAGGCCTAGTAATTAGCCGCTGGTCACACCAGCAGCTAATACTAGGTGCTGCAGGCAATTTTTATTTCAAGATAAATACATGTCTTGAAACATATGGACATTTTTATATGTCTTCTAGAATGTTTATAGTTATGTGTATGTTTTTATATTTGATAGTGTTGGTCAAACTCTCAAGACTTTTGATCCAGGGACTGCCTCTAGCGTACTTGGGACTTTTTCAGCCTGTTGTATTGCTTCAGGTCCCTTGCTCTCCTCCTGGTCCAAACCATTTTGCTGCTGTGTCCCTCCGACAGCTTGCCGACTGATCCCTGATGTTGGCTGCTGCGCATGTGTGGTCCCAGCCATGTATCGCCTAGATCGTCCTGCATTTGCACTGATTGATCTTCGGAACTGCGCATTCACAGAACGATCAAGGAGACACTTATCCAGGGCCGCCCATGCACAGTAGCCCATGAAGGGGCTCAACGGACTAGCTTTTGGAGGGGTAAAGCAGCAGAACAGCTTGGACTGGGAGGACAGTGAGGGACCTGTAGGACTACAGGGGGCTGGAAGATGCCCCAGGTAAGTTAAAGGATACTGGCTGTACTGGTCAGAGGCCTTCTAGATACATGCATGGCTTGTTGTTACCCAGGCTGTGCTGAAGGTGACGAAAGGCATACATGATAAGGCATACATGATAAGGGACTTTTTCATCCCTGGTTCTGATCTCACCTGTAGTATACTACATATTGCTTTCATTTATACCCTTCCCATTTTAAACTTTCTCTCTGACTTGTAAATGGTAGTAATGTTTTAGCTAAATGTTGCTGCCCTATGAAATGAACTTTGCCATATCTACATTTAGAATACAAGTGTCTCTGTCTCTCCCTCTCTCTCCCTTCATCAAAATAGAGACATGACTTTATTTTGATTTCTAAGTCTGCTAATCCCACCCATCAGGCAAAATACCCTTCTCTGCTGTCCCGTCTGATTGCGCACGCACGACTGTAAAGATGGGAAGAAGGTGTACCGCTTTACGGAGGACAGACAGCAGGACCTGGTCACCCAGAGCGAACGGGTTGAGGAGTGGCTCTACATTCCGTACGAAAGGCCTAGCTTGTAAAGCCGCCCAAGTACGGGGTGATAGAGTGAGGGGCTCCTCTTCTTTAGACGCAAAGGGAGCAAGGGTTAACCCAAATATTTAATAGTGTGCTGTATATGCATGCATTTTGTCCTTTTTCATCCCTATTGTCCAGGTGAAATTCTCTTCTCTGATCGCTCATTCAAAGCAGCAAAAGGTGATGACATGAGGCTTAAAAACAGGTTTTAGATAATTGTTGGGCAGTGCTAAACTCGTGCGATTGAGATAGGAGTCCAAGATAGTAAAAATGAGATTTTCCCCTGGAACAGTTACTGTAGTGTAAGAACTGCGTGTGCGTAGATGCATAGAGTGAGTCGAGGGGAAAAGTTCATGACTGGCCCAAGATGAGGAAAAACTGAAGCACATCTGGATGTAGTGGTCAGAGGCCTTCTAGTTACACACATGGCCTGTTGTTACCTAGTGTGTGCTGAAGTGACAAAGCTTACATGATAAGAAAAATTGAAACACTTTTATTTTTTTAAATATTTTCATTGTTTCTGCAATGCCATGTAGACTGTTGATCCAGGGATTTTATCCAGTTGCCGTTTGGAGCCAAGAAGGATTTTTTTCCCTTTTAAAGCATATTGCATCATGCTTTGCAAGGGTTATTTGCCTCCTTGATCATCTGGGTATTCTAAAAGTGGTGATTTGTGCACTTTTATTTTTCTCAAAATATGCATATGTTTAAATGTTTGGAAACATGTAATTAAATATATATCTGAAATATATATATATATATATATATATATATATATATATATATATATATATATATATATATATATATATGTAGAGAGATAGAGTAATATAAATTTCAATTAGAGACACTGAGCATTTTTTACGTTATAACAACATTGCCTGCGGCCAAACTAAGTTAAATGCGCCCGATCTCATTGGAACTCGGAAGCTAAGGGGCTTAAGGCCTAGTAATTAGCCGCTGGTCACACCAGCAGCTAATACTAGGTGCTGCAGGCAATTTTTATTTCAAGATAAATACATGTCTTGAAACATATGGACATTTTTATATGTCTTCTAGAATGTTTATAGTTATGTGTATGTTTTTATATTTGATAGTGTTGGTCAAACTCTCAAGACTTTTGATCCAGGGACTGCCTCTAGCGTACTTGGGACTTTTTCAGCCTGTTGTATTGCTTCAGGTCCCTTGCTCTCCTCCTGGTCCAAACCATTTTGCTGCTGTGTCCCTCCGACAGCTTGCCGACTGATCCCTGATGTTGGCTGCTGCGCATGTGTGGTCCCAGCCATGTATCGCCTAGATCGTCCTGCATTTGCACTGATTGATCTTCGGAACTGCGCATTCACAGAACGATCAAGGAGACACTTATCCAGGGCCGCCCATGCACAGTAGCCCATGAAGGGGCTCAACGGACTAGCTTTTGGAGGGGTAAAGCAGCAGAACAGCTTGGACTGGGAGGACAGTGAGGGACCTGTAGGACTACAGGGGGCTGGAAGATGCCCCAGGTAAGTTAAAGGATACTGGCTGTACTGGTCAGAGGCCTTCTAGATACATGCATGGCTTGTTGTTACCCAGGCTGTGCTGAAGGTGACGAAAGGCATACATGATAAGGCATACATGATAAGGGACTTTTTCATCCCTGGTTCTGATCTCACCTGTAGTATACTACATATTGCTTTCATTTATACCCTTCCCATTTTAAACTTTCTCTCTGACTTGTAAATGGTAGTAATGTTTTAGCTAAATGTTGCTGCCCTATGAAATGAACTTTGCCATATCTACATTTAGAATACAAGTGTCTCTGTCTCTCCCTCTCTCTCCCTTCATCAAAATAGAGACATGACTTTATTTTGATTTCTAAGTCTGCTAATCCCACCCATCAGGCAAAATACCCTTCTCTGCTGTCCCGTCTGATTGCGCACGCACGACTGTAAAGATGGGAAGAAGGTGTACCGCTTTACGGAGGACAGACAGCAGGACCTGGTCACCCAGAGCGAACGGGTTGAGGAGTGGCTCTACATTCCGTACGAAAGGCCTAGCTTGTAAAGCCGCCCAAGTACGGGGTGATAGAGTGAGGGGCTCCTCTTCTTTAGACGCAAAGGGAGCAAGGGTTAACCCAAATATTTAATAGTGTGCTGTATATGCATGCATTTTGTCCTTTTTCATCCCTATTGTCCAGGTGAAATTCTCTTCTCTGATCGCTCATTCAAAGCAGCAAAAGGTGATGACATGAGGCTTAAAAACAGGTTTTAGATAATTGTTGGGCAGTGCTAAACTCGTGCGATTGAGATAGGAGTCCAAGATAGTAAAAATGAGATTTTCCCCTGGAACAGTTACTGTAGTGTAAGAACTGCGTGTGCGTAGATGCATAGAGTGAGTCGAGGGGAAAAGTTCATGACTGGCCCAAGATGAGGAAAAACTGAAGCACATCTGGATGTAGTGGTCAGAGGCCTTCTAGTTACACACATGGCCTGTTGTTACCTAGTGTGTGCTGAAGTGACAAAGCTTACATGATAAGAAAAATTGAAACACTTTTATTTTTTTAAATATTTTCATTGTTTCTGCAATGCCATGTAGACTGTTGATCCAGGGATTTTATCCAGTTGCCGTTTGGAGCCAAGAAGGATTTTTTTCCCTTTTAAAGCATATTGCATCATGCTTTGCAAGGGTTATTTGCCTCCTTGATCATCTGGGTATTCTAAAAGTGGTGATTTGTGCACTTTTATTTTTCTCAAAATATGCATATGTTTAAATGTTTGGAAACATGTAATTAAATATATATCTGAAATATATATATATATATATATATATATATATATTTATGTAGAGAGATAGAGTAATATAAATTTCAATTAGAGACACTGAGCATTTTTTACGTTATAACAACATTGCCTGCGGCCAAACTAAGTTAAATGCGCCCGATCTCATTGGAACTCGGAAGCTAAGGGGCTTAAGGCCTAGTAATTAACCGCTGGTCACACCAGCAGCTAATACTAGGTGCTGCAGGCAATTTTTATTTCAAGATAAATACATGTCTTGAAACATATGGACATTTTTATATGTCTTCTAGAATGTTTATAGTTATGTGTATGTTTTTATATTTGATAGTGTTGGTCAAACTCTCAAGACTTTTGATCCAGGGACTGCCTCTAGCGTACTTGGGACTTTTTCAGCCTGTTGTATTGCTTCAGGTCCCTTGCTCTCCTCCTGGTCCAAACCATTTTGCTGCTGTGTCCCTCCGACAGCTTGCCGACTGATCCCTGATGTTGGCTGCTGCGCATGTGTGGTCCCAGCCATGTATCGCCTAGATCGTCCTGCATTTGCACTGATTGATCTTCGGAACTGCGCATTCACAGAACGATCAAGGAGACACTTATCCAGGGCCGCCCATGCACAGTAGCCCATGAAGGGGCTCAACGGACTAGCTTTTGGAGGGGTAAAGCAGCAGAACAGCTTGGACTGGGAGGACAGTGAGGGACCTGTAGGACTACAGGGGGCTGGAAGATGCCCCAGGTAAGTTAAAGGATACTGGCTGTACTGGTCAGAGGCCTTCTAGATACATGCATGGCTTGTTGTTACCCAGGCTGTGCTGAAGGTGACGAAAGGCATACATGATAAGGCATACATGATAAGGGACTTTTTCATCCCTGGTTCTGATCTCACCTGTAGTATACTACATATTGCTTTCATTTATACCCTTCCCATTTTAAACTTTCTCCCTGACTTGTAAATGGTAGTAATGTTTTAGCTAAACGTTGCTGCCCTATGAAATGAACTTTGCCATATCTACATTTAGAATACAAGTGTCTCTGTCTCTCCCTCTCTCTCCCTTCATCAAAATAGAGACATGACTTTATTTTGATTTCTAAGTCTGCTAATCCCACCCATCAGGCAAAATACCCTTCTCTGCTGTCCCGTCTGATTGCGCACGCACGACTGTAAAGATGGGAAGAAGGTGTACCGCTTTACGGAGGACAGACAGCAGGACCTGGTCACCCAGAGCGAACGGGTTGAGGAGTGGCTCTACATTCCGTACGAAAGGCCTAGCTTGTAAAGCCGCCCAAGTACGGGGTGATAGAGTGAGGGGCTCCTCTTCTTTAGACGCAAAGGGAGCAAGGGTTAACCCAAATATTTAATAGTGTGCTGTATATGCATGCATTTTGTCCTTTTTCATCCCTATTGTCCAGGTGAAATTCTCTTCTCTGATCGCTCATTCAAAGCAGCAAAAGGTGATGACATGAGGCTTAAAAACAGGTTTTAGATAATTGTTGGACAGTGCTAAACTCGTGCGATTGAGATAGGAGTCCAAGATAGTAAAAATGAGATTTTCCCCTGGAACAGTTACTGTAGTGTAAGAACTGCGTGTGCGTAGATGCATAGAGTGAGTCGAGGGGAAAAGTTCATGACTGGCCCAAGATGAGGAAAAACTGAAGCACATCTGGATGTAGTGGTCAGAGGCCTTCTAGTTACACACATGGCCTGTTGTTACCTAGTGTGTGCTGAAGGTGACAAAGCTTACATGATAAGAAAAATTGAAACACTTTTATTTTTTAAAATATTTTCATTGTTTCTGCAATGCCATGTAGACTGTTGATCCAGGGATTTTATCCAGTTGCCGTTTGGAGCCAAGAAGGATTTTTTTCCCTTTTAAAGCATATTGCATCATGCTTTGCAAGGGTTATTTGCCTCCTTGATCATCTGGGTATTCTAAAAGTGGTGATTTGTGCACTTTTATTTTTCTCAAAATATGCATATGTTTAAATGTTTGGAAACATGTAATTAAATATATATCTGAAATATATATATATATATATATATATATATATATATATATATATATATATATATTTATGTAGAGAGATAGAGTAATATAAATTTCAATTAGAGACACTGAGCATTTTTTACGTTATAACAACATTGCCTGCGGCCAAACTAAGTTAAATGCGCCCGATCTCATTGGAACTCGGAAGCTAAGGGGCTTAAGGCCTAGTAATTAGCCGCTGGTCACACCAGCAGCTAATACTAGGTGCTGCAGGCAATTTTTATTTCAAGATAAATACATGTCTTGAAACATATGGACATTTTTATATGTCTTCTAGAATGTTTATAGTTATGTGAATGTTTTTATATTTGATAGTGTTGGTCAAACTCTCAAGACTTTTGATCCAGGGACTGCCTCTAGCGTACTTGGGACTTTTTCAGCCTGTTGTATTGCTTCAGGTCCCTTGCTCTCCTCCTGGTCCAAACCATTTTGCTGCTGTGTCCCTCCGACAGCTTGCCGACTGATCCCTGATGTTGGCTGCTGCGCATGTGTGGTCCCAGCCATGTATCGCCTAGATCGTCCTGCATTTGCACTGATTGATCTTCGGAACTGCGCATTCACAGAACGATCAAGGAGACACTTATCCAGGGCCGCCCATGCACAGTAGCCCATGAAGGGGCTCAACGGACTAGCTTTTGGAGGGGTAAAGCAGCAGAACAGCTTGGACTGGGAGGACAGTGAGGGACCTGTAGGACTACAGGGGGCTGGAAGATGCCCCAGGTAAGTTAAAGGATACTGGCTGTACTGGTCAGAGGCCTTCTAGATACATGCATGGCTTGTTGTTACCCAGGCTGTGCTGAAGGTGACGAAAGGCATACATGATAAGGCATACATGATAAGGGACTTTTTCATCCCTGGTTCTGATCTCACCTGTAGTATACTACATATTGCTTTCATTTATACCCTTCCCATTTTAAACTTTCTCTTTGACTTGTAAATGGTAGTAATGTTTTAGCTAAATGTTGCTGCCCTATGAAATGAACTTTGCCATATCTACATTTAGAATACAAGTGTCTCTGTCTCTCCCTCTCTCTCCCTTCATCAAAATAGAGACATGACTTTATTTTGATTTCTAAGTCTGCTAATCCCACCCATCAGGCAAAATACCCTTCTCTGCTGTCCCGTCTGATTGCGCACGCACGACTGTAAAGATGGGAAGAAGGTGTACCGCTTTACGGAGGACAGACAGCAGGACCTGGTCACCCAGAGCGAACGGGTTGAGGAGTGGCTCTACATTCCGTACGAAAGGCCTAGCTTGTAAAGCCGCCCAAGTACGGGGTGATAGAGTGAGGGGCTCCTCTTCTTTAGACGCAAAGGGAGCAAGGGTTAACCCAAATATTTAATAGTGTGCTGTATATGCATGCATTTTGTCCTTTTTCATCCCTATTGTCCAGGTGAAATTCTCTTCTCTGATCGCTCATTCAAAGCAGCAAAAGGTGATGACATGAGGCTTAAAAACAGGTTTTAGATAATTGTTGGACAGTGCTAAACTCGTGCGATTGAGATAGGAGTCCAAGATAGTAAAAATGAGATTTTCCCCTGGAACAGTTACTGTAGTGTAAGAACTGCGTGTGCGTAGATGCATAGAGTGAGTCGAGGGGAAAAGTTCATGACTGGCCCAAGATGAGGAAAAACTGAAGCACATCTGGATGTAGTGGTCAGAGGCCTTCTAGTTACACACATGGCCTGTTGTTACCTAGTGTGTGCTGAAGGTGACAAAGCTTACATGATAAGAAAAATTGAAACACTTTTATTTTTTAAAATATTTTCATTGTTTCTGCAATGCCATGTAGACTGTTGATCCAGGGATTTTATCCAGTTGCCGGTTGGAGCCAAGAAGGATTTTTTTCCCTTTTAAAGCATATTGCATCATGCTTTGCAAGGGTTATTTGCCTCCTTGATCATCTGGGTATTCTAAAAGTGGTGATTTGTGCACTTTTATTTTTCTCAAAATATGCATATGTTTAAATGTTTGGAAACATGTAATTAAATATATATCTGAAATATATATATATATATATATATATATATATATATATATATATATATATATATATATTTATGTAAAGAGATAGAGTAATATAAATTTCAATTAGAGACACTGAGCATTTTTTACGTTATAACAACATTGCCTGCGGCCAAACTAAGTTAAATGCGCCCGATCTCATTGGAACTCGGAAGCTAAGGGGCTTAAGGCCTAGTAATTAGCCGCTGGTCACACCAGCAGCTAATACTAGGTGCTGCAAGCAATTTTTATTTCAAGATAAATACATGTCTTGAAACATATGGACATTTTTATATGTCTTCTAGAATGTTTATAGTTATGTGTATGTTTTTATATTTGATAGTGTTGGTCAAACTCTCAAGACTTTTGATCCAGGGACTGCCTCTAGCGTACTTGGGACTTTTTCAGCCTGTTGTATTGCTTCAGGTCCCTTGCTCTCCTCCTGGTCCAAACCATTTTGCTGCTGTGTCCCTCCGACAGCTTGCCGACTGATCCCTGATGTTGGCTGCTGCGCATGTGTGGTCCCAGCCATGTATCGCCTAGATCGTCCTGCATTTGCACTGATTGATCTTCGGAACTGCGCATTCACAGAACGATCAAGGAGACACTTATCCAGGGCCGCCCATGCACAGTAGCCCATGAAGGGGCTCAACGGACTAGCTTTTGGAGGGGTAAAGCAGCAGAACAGCTTGGACTGGGAGGACAGTGAGGGACCTGTAGGACTACAGGGGGCTGGAAGATGCCCCAGGTAAGTTAAAGGATACTGGCTGTACTGGTCAGAGGCCTTCTAGATACATGCATGGTTTGTTGTTACCCAGGCTGTGCTGAAGGTGACGAAAGGCATACATGATAAGGCATACATGATAAGGGACTTTTTCATCCCTGGTTCTGATCTCACCTGTAGTATACTACATATTGCTTTCATTTATACCCTTCCCATTTTAAACTTTCTCTTTGACTTGTAAATGGTAGTAATGTTTTAGCTAAATGTTGCTGCCCTATGAAATGAACTTTGCCATATCTACATTTAGAATACAAGTGTCTCTGTCTCTCCCTCTCTCTCCCTTCATCAAAATAGAGACATGACTTTATTTTGATTTCTAAGTCTGCTAATCCCACCCATCAGGCAAAATACCCTTCTCTGCTGTCCCGTCTGATTGCGCACGCACGACTGTAAAGATGGGAAGAAGGTGTACCGCTTTACGGAGGACAGACAGCAGGACCTGGTCACCCAGAGCGAACGGGTTGAGGAGTGGCTCTACATTCCGTACGAAAGGCCTAGCTTGTAAAGCCGCCCAAGTACGGGGTGATAGAGTGAGGGGCTCCTCTTCTTTAGACGCAAAGGGAGCAAGGGTTAACCCAAATATTTAATAGTGTGCTGTATATGCATGCATTTTGTCCTTTTTCATCCCTATTGTCCAGGTGAAATTCTCTTCTCTGATCGCTCATTCAAAGCAGCAAAAGGTGATGACATGAGGCTTAAAAACAAGTTTTAGATAATTGTTGGACAGTGCTAAACTCGTGCGATTGAGATAGGAGTCCAAGATAGTAAAAATGAGATTTTCCCCTGGAACAGTTACTGTAGTGTAAGAACTGCGTGTGCGTAGATGCATAGAGTGAGTCGAGGGGAAAAGTTCATGACTGGCCCAAGATGAGGAAAAACTGAAGCACATCTGGATGTAGTGGTCAGAGGCCTTCTAGTTACACACATGGCCTGTTGTTACCTAGTGTGTGCTGAAGGTGACAAAGCTTACATGATAAGAAAAATTGAAACACTTTTATTTTTTAAAATATTTTCATTGTTTCTGCAATGCCATGTAGACTGTTGATCCAGGGATTTTATCCAGTTGCCGTTTGGAGCCAAGAAGGATTTTTTTCCCTTTTAAAGCATATTGCATCATGCTTTGCAAGGGTTATTTGCCTCCTTGATCATCTGGGTATTCTAAAAGTGGTGATTTGTGCACTTTTATTTTTCTCAAAATATGCATATGTTTAAATGTTTGGAAACATGTAATTAAATATATATCTGAAATATATATATATATATATATATATATATATATATATATATATATATATATATATATATATATTTATGTAGAGAGATAGAGTAATATAAATTTCAATTAGAGACACTGAGCATTTTTTACGTTATAACAACATTGCCTGCGGCCAAACTAAGTTAAATGCGCCCGATCTCATTGGAACTCGGAAGCTAAGGGGCTTAAGGCCTAGTAATTAGCCGCTGGTCACACCAGCAGCTAATACTAGGTGCTGCAGGCAATTTTTATTTCAAGATAAATACATGTCTTGAAACATATGGACATTTTTATATGTCTTCTAGAATGTTTATAGTTATGTGTATGTTTTTATATTTGATAGTGTTGGTCAAACTCTCAAGACTTTTGATCCAGGGACTGCCTCTAGCGTACTTGGGACTTTTTCAGCCTGTTGTATTGCTTCAGGTCCCTTGCTCTCCTCCTGGTCCAAACCATTTTGCTGCTGTGTCCCTCCGACAGCTTGCCGACTGATCCCTGATGTTGGCTGCTGCGCATGTGTGGTCCCAGCCATGTATCGCCTAGATCGTCCTGCATTTGCACTGATTGATCTTCGGAACTGCGCATTCACAGAACGATCAAGGAGACACTTATCCAGGGCCGCCCATGCACAGTAGCCCATGAAGGGGCTCAACGGACTAGCTTTTGGAGGGGTAAAGCAGCAGAACAGCTTGGACTGGGAGGACAGTGAGGGACCTGTAGGACTACAGGGGGCTGGAAGATGCCCCAGGTAAGTTAAAGGATACTGGCTGTACTGGTCAGAGGCCTTCTAGATACATGCATGGCTTGTTGTTACCCAGGCTGTGCTGAAGGTGACGAAAGGCATACATGATAAGGCATACATGATAAGGGACTTTTTCATCCCTGGTTCTGATCTCACCTGTAGTATACTACATATTGCTTTCATTTATACCCTTCCCATTTTAAACTTTCTCTCTGACTTGTAAATGGTAGTAATGTTTTAGCTAAATGTTGCTGCCCTATGAAATGAACTTTGCCATATCTACATTTAGAATACAAGTGTCTCTGTCTCTCCCTCTCTCTCCCTTCATCAAAATAGAGACATGACTTTATTTTGATTTCTAAGTCTGCTAATCCCACCCATCAGGCAAAATACCCTTCTCTGCTGTCCCGTCTGATTGCGCACGCACGACTGTAAAGATGGGAAGAAGGTGTACCGCTTTACGGAGGACAGACAGCAGGACCTGGTCACCCAGAGCGAACGGGTTGAGGAGTGGCTCTACATTCCGTACGAAAGGCCTAGCTTGTAAAGCCGCCCAAGTACGGGGTGATAGAGTGAGGGGCTCCTCTTCTTTAGACGCAAAGGGAGCAAGGGTTAACCCAAATATTTAATAGTGTGCTGTATATGCATGCATTTTGTCCTTTTTCATCCCTATTGTCCAGGTGAAATTCTCTTCTCTGATCGCTCATTCAAAGCAGCAAAAGGTGATGACATGAGGCTTAAAAACAGGTTTTAGATAATTGTTGGGCAGTGCTAAACTCGTGCGATTGAGATAGGAGTCCAAGATAGTAAAAATGAGATTTTCCCCTGGAACAGTTACTGTAGTGTAAGAACTGCGTGTGCGTAGATGCATAGAGTGAGTCGAGGGGAAAAGTTCATGACTGGCCCAAGATGAGGAAAAACTGAAGCACATCTGGATGTAGTGGTCAGAGGCCTTCTAGTTACACACATGGCCTGTTGTTACCTAGTGTGTGCTGAAGTGACAAAGCTTACATGATAAGAAAAATTGAAACACTTTTATTTTTTTAAATATTTTCATTGTTTCTGCAATGCCATGTAGACTGTTGATCCAGGGATTTTATCCAGTTGCCGTTTGGAGCCAAGAAGGATTTTTTTCCCTTTTAAAGCATATTGCATCATGCTTTGCAAGGGTTATTTGCCTCCTTGATCATCTGGGTATTCTAAAAGTGGTGATTTGTGCACTTTTATTTTTCTCAAAATATGCATATGTTTAAATGTTTGGAAACATGTAATTAAATATATATCTGAAATATATATATATATATATATATATATATATATATATATATATATATATATATATATATATATATGTAGAGAGATAGAGTAATATAAATTTCAATTAGAGACACTGAGCATTTTTTACGTTATAACAACATTGCCTGCGGCCAAACTAAGTTAAATGCGCCCGATCTCATTGGAACTCGGAAGCTAAGGGGCTTAAGGCCTAGTAATTAGCCGCTGGTCACACCAGCAGCTAATACTAGGTGCTGCAGGCAATTTTTATTTCAAGATAAATACATGTCTTGAAACATATGGACATTTTTATATGTCTTCTAGAATGTTTATAGTTATGTGTATGTTTTTATATTTGATAGTGTTGGTCAAACTCTCAAGACTTTTGATCCAGGGACTGCCTCTAGCGTACTTGGGACTTTTTCAGCCTGTTGTATTGCTTCAGGTCCCTTGCTCTCCTCCTGGTCCAAACCATTTTGCTGCTGTGTCCCTCCGACAGCTTGCCGACTGATCCCTGATGTTGGCTGCTGCGCATGTGTGGTCCCAGCCATGTATCGCCTAGATCGTCCTGCATTTGCACTGATTGATCTTCGGAACTGCGCATTCACAGAACGATCAAGGAGACACTTATCCAGGGCCGCCCATGCACAGTAGCCCATGAAGGGGCTCAACGGACTAGCTTTTGGAGGGGTAAAGCAGCAGAACAGCTTGGACTGGGAGGACAGTGAGGGACCTGTAGGACTACAGGGGGCTGGAAGATGCCCCAGGTAAGTTAAAGGATACTGGCTGTACTGGTCAGAGGCCTTCTAGATACATGCATGGCTTGTTGTTACCCAGGCTGTGCTGAAGGTGACGAAAGGCATACATGATAAGGCATACATGATAAGGGACTTTTTCATCCCTGGTTCTGATCTCACCTGTAGTATACTACATATTGCTTTCATTTATACCCTTCCCATTTTAAACTTTCTCTCTGACTTGTAAATGGTAGTAATGTTTTAGCTAAATGTTGCTGCCCTATGAAATGAACTTTGCCATATCTACATTTAGAATACAAGTGTCTCTGTCTCTCCCTCTCTCTCCCTTCATCAAAATAGAGACATGACTTTATTTTGATTTCTAAGTCTGCTAATCCCACCCATCAGGCAAAATACCCTTCTCTGCTGTCCCGTCTGATTGCGCACGCACGACTGTAAAGATGGGAAGAAGGTGTACCGCTTTACGGAGGACAGACAGCAGGACCTGGTCACCCAGAGCGAACGGGTTGAGGAGTGGCTCTACATTCCGTACGAAAGGCCTAGCTTGTAAAGCCGCCCAAGTACGGGGTGATAGAGTGAGGGGCTCCTCTTCTTTAGACGCAAAGGGAGCAAGGGTTAACCCAAATATTTAATAGTGTGCTGTATATGCATGCATTTTGTCCTTTTTCATCCCTATTGTCCAGGTGAAATTCTCTTCTCTGATCGCTCATTCAAAGCAGCAAAAGGTGATGACATGAGGCTTAAAAACAGGTTTTAGATAATTGTTGGGCAGTGCTAAACTCGTGCGATTGAGATAGGAGTCCAAGATAGTAAAAATGAGATTTTCCCCTGGAACAGTTACTGTAGTGTAAGAACTGCGTGTGCGTAGATGCATAGAGTGAGTCGAGGGGAAAAGTTCATGACTGGCCCAAGATGAGGAAAAACTGAAGCACATCTGGATGTAGTGGTCAGAGGCCTTCTAGTTACACACATGGCCTGTTGTTACCTAGTGTGTGCTGAAGTGACAAAGCTTACATGATAAGAAAAATTGAAACACTTTTATTTTTTTAAATATTTTCATTGTTTCTGCAATGCCATGTAGACTGTTGATCCAGGGATTTTATCCAGTTGCCGTTTGGAGCCAAGAAGGATTTTTTTCCCTTTTAAAGCATATTGCATCATGCTTTGCAAGGGTTATTTGCCTCCTTGATCATCTGGGTATTCTAAAAGTGGTGATTTGTGCACTTTTATTTTTCTCAAAATATGCATATGTTTAAATGTTTGGAAACATGTAATTAAATATATATCTGAAATATATATATATATATATATATATATATATATATATATATATATATATATATATATGTAGAGAGATAGAGTAATATAAATTTCAATTAGAGACACTGAGCATTTTTTACGTTATAACAACATTGCCTGCGGCCAAACTAAGTTAAATGCGCCCGATCTCATTGGAACTCGGAAGCTAAGGGGCTTAAGGCCTAGTAATTAGCCGCTGGTCACACCAGCAGCTAATACTAGGTGCTGCAGGCAATTTTTATTTCAAGATAAATACATGTCTTGAAACATATGGACATTTTTATATGTCTTCTAGAATGTTTATAGTTATGTGTATGTTTTTATATTTGATAGTGTTGGTCAAACTCTCAAGACTTTTGATCCAGGGACTGCCTCTAGCGTACTTGGGACTTTTTCAGCCTGTTGTATTGCTTCAGGTCCCTTGCTCTCCTCCTGGTCCAAACCATTTTGCTGCTGTGTCCCTCCGACAGCTTGCCGACTGATCCCTGATGTTGGCTGCTGCGCATGTGTGGTCCCAGCCATGTATCGCCTAGATCGTCCTGCATTTGCACTGATTGATCTTCGGAACTGCGCATTCACAGAACGATCAAGGAGACACTTATCCAGGGCCGCCCATGCACAGTAGCCCATGAAGGGGCTCAACGGACTAGCTTTTGGAGGGGTAAAGCAGCAGAACAGCTTGGACTGGGAGGACAGTGAGGGACCTGTAGGACTACAGGGGGCTGGAAGATGCCCCAGGTAAGTTAAAGGATACTGGCTGTACTGGTCAGAGGCCTTCTAGATACATGCATGGCTTGTTGTTACCCAGGCTGTGCTGAAGGTGACGAAAGGCATACATGATAAGGCATACATGATAAGGGACTTTTTCATCCCTGGTTCTGATCTCACCTGTAGTATACTACATATTGCTTTCATTTATACCCTTCCCATTTTAAACTTTCTCTCTGACTTGTAAATGGTAGTAATGTTTTAGCTAAATGTTGCTGCCCTATGAAATGAACTTTGCCATATCTACATTTAGAATACAAGTGTCTCTGTCTCTCCCTCTCTCTCCCTTCATCAAAATAGAGACATGACTTTATTTTGATTTCTAAGTCTGCTAATCCCACCCATCAGGCAAAATACCCTTCTCTGCTGTCCCGTCTGATTGCGCACGCACGACTGTAAAGATGGGAAGAAGGTGTACCGCTTTACGGAGGACAGACAGCAGGACCTGGTCACCCAGAGCGAACGGGTTGAGGAGTGGCTCTACATTCCGTACGAAAGGCCTAGCTTGTAAAGCCGCCCAAGTACGGGGTGATAGAGTGAGGGGCTCCTCTTCTTTAGACGCAAAGGGAGCAAGGGTTAACCCAAATATTTAATAGTGTGCTGTATATGCATGCATTTTGTTCTTTTTCATCCCTATTGTCCAGGTGAAATTCTCTTCTCTGATCGCTCATTCAAAGCAGCAAAAGGTGATGACATGAGGCTTAAAAACAGGTTTTAGATAATTGTTGGGCAGTGCTAAACTCGTGCGATTGAGATAGGAGTCCAAGATAGTAAAAATGAGATTTTCCCCTGGAACAGTTACTGTAGTGTAAGAACTGCGTGTGCGTAGATGCATAGAGTGAGTCGAGGGGAAAAGTTCATGACTGGCCCAAGATGAGGAAAAACTGAAGCACATCTGGTTGTAGTGGTCAGAGGTCTTCTAGTTACACACATGGCCTGTTGTTACCTAGTGTGTGCTGAAGGTGACAAAGCTTACATGATAAGAAAAATTGAAACACTTTTATTTTTTAAAATATTTTCATTGTTTCTGCAATGCCATGTAGACTGTTGATCCAGGGATTTTATCCAGTTGCCGTTTGGAGCCAAGAAGGATTTTTTTCCCTTTTAAAGCATATTGCATCATGCTTTGCAAGGGTTATTTGCCTCCTTGATCATCTGGGTATTCTAAAAGTGGTGATTTGTGCACTTTTATTTTTCTCAAAATATGCATATGTTTAAATGTTTGGAAACATGTAATTAAATATATATCTGAAATATATATATATATATATATATATATATATATATATATATATATATATATATAAATATATTTATGTAGAGAGATAGAGTAATATAAATTTCAATTAGAGACACTGAGCATTTTTTACGTTATAACAACATTGCCTGCGGCCAAACTAAGTTAAATGCGCCCGATCTCATTGGAACTCGGAAGCTAAGGGGCTTAAGGCCTAGTAATTAGCCGCTGGTCACACCAGCAGCTAATACTAGGTGCTGCAGGCAATTTTTATTTCAAGATAAATACATGTCTTGAAACATATGGACATTTTTATATGTCTTCTAGAATGTTTATAGATGTGTGAATTTTTTTATTTTTGATAGTGTTGGTCAAACTCTCAAGACTTTTGATCCAGGGACTGCCTCTAGCGTACTTGGGACTTTTTCAGCCTGTTGTATTGCTTCAGGTCCCTTGCTCTCCTCCTGGTCCAAACCATTTTGCTGCTGTGTCCCTCCGACAGCTTGCCGACTGATCCCTGATGTTGGCTGCTGCGCATGTGTGGTCCCAGCCATGTATCGCCTAGATCGTCCTGCATTTGCACTGATTGATCTTCGGAACTGCGCATTCACAGAACGATCAAGGAGACACTTATCCAGGGCCGCCCATGCACAGTAGCCCATGAAGGGGCTCAACGGACTAGCTTTTGGAGGGGTAAAGCAGCAGAACAGCTTGGACTGGGAGGACAGTGAGGGACCTGTAGGACTACAGGGGGCTGGAAGATGCCCCAGGTAAGTTAAAGGATACTGGCTGTACTGGTCAGAGGCCTTCTAGATACATGCATGGCTTGTTGTTACCCAGGCTGTGCTGAAGGTGACGAAAGGCATACATGATAAGGCATACATGATAAGGGACTTTTTCATCCCTGGTTCTGATCTCACCTGTAGTATACTACATATTGCTTTCATTTCTACCCTTCCCATTTTAAACTTTCTCTCTGACTTGTAAATGGTAGTAATGTTTTAGCTAAATGTTGCTGCCCTATGAAATGAACTTTGCCATATCTACATTTAGAATACAAGTGTCTCTGTCTCTCCCTCTCTCTCCCTTCATCAAAATAGAGACATGACTTTATTTTGATTTCTAAGTCTGCTAATCCCACCCATCAGGCAAAATACCCTTCTCTGCTGTCCCGTCTGATTGCGCACGCACGACTGTAAAGATGGGAAGAAGGTGTACCGCTTTACGGAGGACAGACAGCAGGACCTGGTCACCCAGAGCGAACGGGTTGAGGAGTGGCTCTACATTCCGTACGAAAGTCCTAGCTTGTAAAGCCGCCCAAGTACGGGGTGATAGAGTGAGGGGCTCCTCTTCTTTAGACGCAAAGGGAGCAAGGGTTAACCCAAATATTTAATAGTGTGCTGTATATGCATGCATTTTGTCCTTTTTCATCCCTATTGTCCAGGTGAAATTCTCTTCTCTGATCGCTCATTCAAAGCAGCAAAAGGTGATGACATGAGGCTTAAAAACAGGTTTTAGATAATTGTTGGGCAGTGCTAAACTCGTGCGATTGAGATAGGAGTCCAAGATAGTAAAAATGAGATTTTCCCCTGGAACAGTTACTGTAGTGTAAGAACTGCGTGTGCGTAGATGCATAGAGTGAGTCGAGGGGAAAAGTTCATGACTGGCCCAAGATGAGGAAAAACTGAAGCACATCTGGATGTAGTGGTCAGAGGCCTTCTAGTTACACACATGGCCTGTTGTTACCTAGTGTGTGCTGAAGTGACAAAGCTTACATGATAAGAAAAATTGAAACACTTTTATTTTTTTAAATATTTTCATTGTTTCTGCAATGCCATGTAGACTGTTGATCCAGGGATTTTATCCAGTTGCCGTTTGGAGCCAAGAAGGATTTTTTTCCCTTTTAAAGCATATTGCATCATGCTTTGCAAGGGTTATTTGCCTCCTTGATCATCTGGGTATTCTAAAAGTGGTGATTTGTGCACTTTTATTTTTCTCAAAATATGCATATGTTTAAATGTTTGGAAACATGTAATTAAATATATATCTGAAATATATATATATATATATATATATATATATATATATATATATATATATGTAGAGAGATAGAGTAATATAAATTTCAATTAGAGACACTGAGCATTTTTTACGTTATAACAACATTGCCTGCGGCCAAACTAAGTTAAATGCGCCCGATCTCATTGGAACTCGGAAGCTAAGGGGCTTAAGGCCTAGTAATTAGCCGCTGGTCACACCAGCAGCTAATACTAGGTGCTGCAGGCAATTTTTATTTCAAGATAAATACATGTCTTGAAACATATGGACATTTTTATATGTCTTCTAGAATGTTTATAGTTATGTGTATGTTTTTATATTTGATAGTGTTGGTCAAACTCTCAAGACTTTTGATCCAGGGACTGCCTCTAGCGTACTTGGGACTTTTTCAGCCTGTTGTATTGCTTCAGGTCCCTTGCTCTCCTCCTGGTCCAAACCATTTTGCTGCTGTGTCCCTCCGACAGCTTGCCGACTGATCCCTGATGTTGGCTGCTGCGCATGTGTGGTCCCAGCCATGTATCGCCTAGATCGTCCTGCATTTGCACTGATTGATCTTCGGAACTGCGCATTCACAGAACGATCAAGGAGACACTTATCCAGGGCCGCCCATGCACAGTAGCCCATGAAGGGGCTCAACGGACTAGCTTTTGGAGGGGTAAAGCAGCAGAACAGCTTGGACTGGGAGGACAGTGAGGGACCTGTAGGACTACAGGGGGCTGGAAGATGCCCCAGGTAAGTTAAAGGATACTGGCTGTACTGGTCAGAGGCCTTCTAGATACATGCATGGCTTGTTGTTACCCAGGCTGTGCTGAAGGTGACGAAAGGCATACATGATAAGGCATACATGATAAGGGACTTTTTCATCCCTGGTTCTGATCTCACCTGTAGTATACTACATATTGCTTTCATTTATACCCTTCCCATTTTAAACTTTCTCTCTGACTTGTAAATGGTAGTAATGTTTTAGCTAAATGTTGCTGCCCTATGAAATGAACTTTGCCATATCTACATTTAGAATACAAGTGTCTCTGTCTCTCCCTCTCTCTCCCTTCATCAAAATAGAGACATGACTTTATTTTGATTTCTAAGTCTGCTAATCCCACCCATCAGGCAAAATACCCTTCTCTGCTGTCCCGTCTGATTGCGCACGCACGACTGTAAAGATGGGAAGAAGGTGTACCGCTTTACGGAGGACAGACAGCAGGACCTGGTCACCCAGAGCGAACGGGTTGAGGAGTGGCTCTACATTCCGTACGAAAGGCCTAGCTTGTAAAGCCGCCCAAGTACGGGGTGATAGAGTGAGGGGCTCCTCTTCTTTAGACGCAAAGGGAGCAAGGGTTAACCCAAATATTTAATAGTGTGCTGTATATGCATGCATTTTGTCCTTTTTCATCCCTATTGTCCAGGTGAAATTCTCTTCTCTGATCGCTCATTCAAAGCAGCAAAAGGTGATGACATGAGGCTTAAAAACAGGTTTTAGATAATTGTTGGGCAGTGCTAAACTCGTGCGATTGAGATAGGAGTCCAAGATAGTAAAAATGAGATTTTCCCCTGGAACAGTTACTGTAGTGTAAGAACTGCGTGTGCGTAGATGCATAGAGTGAGTCGAGGGGAAAAGTTCATGACTGGCCCAAGATGAGGAAAAACTGAAGCACATCTGGATGTAGTGGTCAGAGGCCTTCTAGTTACACACATGGCCTGTTGTTACCTAGTGTGTGCTGAAGTGACAAAGCTTACATGATAAGAAAAATTGAAACACTTTTATTTTTTTAAATATTTTCATTGTTTCTGCAATGCCATGTAGACTGTTGATCCAGGGATTTTATCCAGTTGCCGTTTGGAGCCAAGAAGGATTTTTTTCCCTTTTAAAGCATATTGCATCATGCTTTGCAAGGGTTATTTGCCTCCTTGATCATCTGGGTATTCTAAAAGTGGTGATTTGTGCACTTTTATTTTTCTCAAAATATGCATATGTTTAAATGTTTGGAAACATGTAATTAAATATATATCTGAAAAAAAAAAAAAAATATATATATATATATATATATATATATATATATATATATATATATATTTATGTAGAGAGATAGAGTAATATAAATTTCAATTAGAGACACTGAGCATTTTTTACGTTATAACAACATTGCCTGCGGCCAAACTAAGTTAAATGCGCCCGATCTCATTGGAACTCGGAAGCTAAGGGGCTTAAGGCCTAGTAATTAGCCGCTGGTCACACCAGCAGCTAATACTAGGTGCTGCAGGCAATTTTTATTTCAAGATAAATACATGTCTTGAAACATATGGACATTTTTATATGTCTTCTAGAATGTTTATAGTTATGTGTATGTTTTTATATTTGATAGTGTTGGTCAAACTCTCAAAACTTTTGATCCAGGGACTGCCTCTAGCGTACTTGGGACTTTTTCAGCCTGTTGTATTGCTTCAGGTCCCTTGCTCTCCTCCTGGTCCAAACCATTTTGCTGCTGTGTCCCTCCGACAGCTTGCCGACTGATCCCTGATGTTGGCTGCTGCGCATGTGTGGTCCCAGCCATGTATCGCCTAGATCGTCCTGCATTTGCACTGATTGATCTTCGGAACTGCGCATTCACAGAACGATCAAGGAGACACTTATCCAGGGCCGCCCATGCACAGTAGCCCATGAAGGGGCTCAACGGACTAGCTTTTGGAGGGGTAAAGCAGCAGAACAGCTTGGACTGGGAGGACAGTGAGGGACCTGTAGGACTACAGGGGGCTGGAAGATGCCCCAGGTAAGTTAAAGGATACTGGCTGTACTGGTCAGAGGCCTTCTAGATACATGCATGGCTTGTTGTTACCCAGGCTGTGCTGAAGGTGACGAAAGGCATACATGATAAGGCATACATGATAAGGGACTTTTTCATCCCTGGTTCTGATCTCACCTGTAGTATACTACATATTGCTTTCATTTATACCCTTCCCATTTTAAACTTTCTCCCTGACTTGTAAATGGTAGTAATGTTTTAGCTAAACGTTGCTGCCCTATGAAATGAACTTTGCCATATCTACATTTAGAATACAAGTGTCTCTGTCTCTCCCTCTCTCTCCCTTCATCAAAATAGAGACATGACTTTATTTTGATTTCTAAGTCAGCTAATCCCACCCATTAGGCAAAATACCCTTCTCTGCTGTCCCGTCTGATTGCGCACGCACGACTGTAAGGATGGGAAGAAGGTGTACCGCTTTACGGAGGACAGACAGCAGGACCTGGTCACCCGGAGCGAACGGGTTGAGGAGTGGCTCTACATTCCGTACGAAAGGCCTAGCTTGTAAAGCCGCCCAAGTACGGGGTGATAGAGTGAGGGGCTCCTCTTCTTTAGACGCAAAGGGAGCAAGGGTTAACCCAAATATTTAATAGTGTGCTGTATATGCATGCATTTTGTCCTTTTTCATCCCTATTGTCCAGGTGAAATTCTCTTCTCTGATCGCTCATTCAAAGCAGCAAAAGGTGATGACATGAGGCTTAAAATCAAGTTTTAGATAATTGTTGGACAGTGCTAAACTCGTGGGATTGAGATAGGAGTCCAAGCAGGGCCGGATTTCTGCATAGGCCACAACGGCCACAGCATAGGGCGATAAAAAATCAGAAGGATAAAAGGGCGGCAGGACCTGAGAGAGATAAGAGGCTGCATGTCAAAATAAATCATTTCTCCTGCTCCGCAGCTGCCCTGCTTTGCTGCACACACAGTCAGAATTCCAGAGCTCCATGTATTTTCCTTACTTTGTGGTGTGCCATGAGACAGTGCTATCTCCTGAACATACAAGCTTCAGTTTAATGCCAGGGGTGTAGAGAAACATGGATCACAATGTAGACACAATTTCGGATCCAGTAAGGTAAACATTTTAACAGAATTATTTCCACTTTACAACTCAAGCTGGGCTAAACAATGTATTGCTGGTCAGACTCTGTTAATGACTTGAGCCATTCCTTCTCCTCTCTCCCCCTGGACTGTAAATCTTAAACAGAAAGATAAGGTTTTTTTTCCTTAGAGAGATTAATGACAGCCAGTTCTAAGCTAAATCTTAACCCCTTGCTGGCTCATTTTAAAAAGGCAGCAGTACTGTCTGCAGTAGTATGAGATAGACAACTTCTCTACAATTATAATTGCAAATGTACTGTTGTATACTTTTGTATTGTTACATTCTGTTTTGTATACCAAAAGTAATAACATATACTAAAAATTAAAAACCGTGTTGGCAAACAGTAAGAAAAAAAAAACCTGTGAAAGAATCAGTACAATAAATAATATAAAATAAATGCAACAGATCTGTGATTACAGAAGAGCAGAAAGGGAGATAACCGCTGCTCCGCTACTTCATGCCTGGTACACACCATGCAATTTCCCTTCACATAGACAGGTCGAATCGATTATTTCTGACAGGTCTAATCTAAATTTCTGATCATTTTTTGACTTTCTATAAGTGATTGGAAAATCGATTCAACCCATCTATCTGGTGCATACCAGGCTTTAGGGACTCACTGCTCTGACAGGAAAAACAATCATTCATCATTTTTCAGAGAGAAAACATTCATAGGTATACACGAGTCACTAAAACAGGCATTTCTTCCTGCAAACAAGTGATCGTTAGTCAGGGTGTTGGACAGAATGATATTGAGTGAAGGTGCACTGCATACACACATCAGACCATAATCTTTGTTCCTGCAAAAGATCCGTTCCTGCAAAATGCATTCATAGTCTATGATATCTGCAGATCCTCATACACACTTTGTTTAACACATTCATCTGCAGATCAGACAATCATCTGCAGATCTAAAAAAATCCATCCTGGTGGATCTGATCTGCAGATGAATGTCTGTTAAACAAGGTGTGTATGATGATCTGCAGATATCATAGACTATGAATGCATTTTGCAGGAATGGATCTTTTGCGGGAGCTGATCTGTTGCATGTGTACAGCATCTTTATGTGCAGCATCTTGCAAAGGTTTCTATCTGATGTGGAGTTCAGCTCCATAGAATAGACTGTGCAGTTATGGCTCTCATACTACATGGAAGGGGGTAAAATTGGTCTGATATCTTTTATTTTCCAAAGACTATGGTCTGATGTGTGTATTGACCCTGAATGTGTGTGTATGTGTGTGTGTGGTGGGGGGGGGGGGGCGGTTTGTGGTACCGGGCCTAGGGCACTGGGAAGTCCAAATCTGGCCCTGAGTCGAAGATAGTAAAAATGAGATTTTCCCCTGGAACAGTAACTGTAGTGTAAGAACTGCGTGTGCGTAGATGCATAGAGTGAGTCGAGGGGAAAAGTTCATGACTGGCCCAAGATGAGGAAAAACGGAAGCACATCTGGATGTAGTGGTCAGAGACCTTCTAGTGACACACATGGCCTGTTGTTACCTAGTGTGTACTGAAGGTAACAAAGCTTACATGATAAGAAAAATTGAAACACTTTTATTTTTAAAAATATTTTCATTGTTTCTGCAATGCCATGTAGACTGTTGATCCAGGGATTTTATCCAGTTGCCGTTTGGAGCCAAGAAGGATTTTTTTCCCTTTTAAAGCATATTGTATCATGCTTTGCAAGGGTTATTTGCCTCCTTGATCATCTGGGTATTCTAAAAGTGTTGATTTGTGCACTTTTATTTTTCTCAAAATATGCATATGTTTAAATGTTTGGAAACATGTAATTAAATATATATCTGAAATACATATATATATATATATATATATATATATATATATATATATATATATATATATATTTATGTAGAGAGATAGAGTAATATAAATATCAATTAGAGACACTGAGCATTTTTTACGTTATAACAACATTGCCTGCGGCCAAACTAAGTTAAATGCGCTCGATCTCATTGGAACTCGGAAGCTAAGGGGCTTAAGGCCTAGTAATTGGCCGCTGCTCACACCAGCAGCTAATACTAGGTGCTGCAGGCAATTTTTATTTCAAGATAAATACATGTCTTGAAACATATGGACATTTTTATATGTCTTCTAGAATGTTTATAGTTATGTGTATGTGTGTATATTTGTTAGTGTTGGTCAAACACTCAAGACTTTTGATCCAGGGACTGCCTCTAGCGTACTTGGGACTTTTTCAGCCTGTTGTATTGCTTCAGGTCCCTTGCTCTCCTCCTGGTCCAAACCATTTTGCTGCTGTGTCCCTCCGACAGCTTGCCGACTGATCCCTGATGTTGGCTGCTGCGCATGTGTGGTTCCAGCCATGTATCGCCTAGATCGTCCTGCATTTGCACTGATTGATCTTCGGAACTGCGCATTCACAGAACGATCAAGGAGACACTTATCCAGGGCCGCCCATGCACAGTAGCCCATGAAGGGGCTCAACGGACTAGCTTTTGGAGGGGTAAAGCAGCAGAACAGCTTGGACTGGGAGGACAGTGAGGGACCTGTAGGACTACAGGGGGCTGGAAGATGCCCCAGGTAAGTTAAAGGATACTGGCTGTACTGGTCAGAGGCCTTCTAGATACATGGATGGCTTGTTGTTACCCAGGCTGTGCTGAAGGTGACGAAAGGCATACATGATAAGGCATACATGATAAGGGACTTTTTCATCCCTGGTTCTGATCTCACCTGTAGTATACTACATATTGCTTTCATTTATACCCTTCCCATTTTAAACTTTCTCTCTGACTTGTAAATGGTAGTAATGTTTTAGCTAAACGTTGCTGCCCTATGAAATGAACTTTGCCATATCTACATTTAGAATACAAGTGTCTCTGTCTCTCCCTCTCTCTCCCTTCATCAAAATAGAGACATGACTTTATTTTGATTTCTAAGTCTGCTAATCCCACCCATCAGGCAAAATACCCTTCTCTGCTGTCCCGTCTGATTGCGCACGCACGACTGTAAAGATGGGAAGAAGGTGTACCACTTTACGGAGGACAGACAGCAGGACCTGGTCACCCGGAGCGAACGGGTTGAGGAGTGGCTCTACATTCCGTACGAAAGGCCTAGCTAGTAAAGCCGCCCAAGTACGGGGTGATAGAGTGAGGGGCTCCTCTTCTTTAGACGCAAAGGGAGCAAGGGTTAACCCAAATATTTAATAGTGTGCTGTATATGCATGCATTTTGTCCTTTTTCATCCCTATTGTCCAGGTGAAATTCTCTTCTCTGATCGCTCATTCAAAGCAGCAAAAGGTGATGACATGAGGCTTAAAAACAGGTTTTAGATAATTGTTGGACAGTGCTAAACTCGTGCGATTGAGATAGGAGTCCAAGATAGTAAAAATGAGATTTTCCCCTGGAACAGTAACTGTAGTGTAAGAACTGCGTGTGCGTAGATGCATAGAGTGAGTCGAGGGGAAAAGTTCATGACTGGCCCAAGATGAGGAAAAACTGAAGCACATCTGGATGTAGTGGTCAGAGGCCTTCTAGTTACACACATGGCCTGTTGTTACCTAGTGTGTGCTGAAGGTGACAAAGCTTACATGATAAGAAAAATTGAAACACTTTTATTTTTAAAAATATTTTCGTTGTTTCTGCAATGCCATGCAGACTGTTGATCCAGGGATTTTATCCAGTTGCCGTTTGGAGCCAAGAAGGATTTTTTTCCCTTTTAAAGCATTTTGTATCATGCTTTGCAAGGGTTATTTGCCTCCTTGATCATCTGGGTATTCTAAAAGTGGTGATTTGGTCACTTTTATTTTTCTCAAAATATGCATATGTTTAAATGTTTGGAAACATGTAATTAAATATATATCTGAAATATATATATATATATATATATATATATATATATATATATATATATATATATATTTATGTAGAGAGATAGAGTAATATAAATTTCAATTAGAGACACTGAGCATTTTTTACGTTATAACAACATTGCCTGCGGCCAAACTAAGTTAAATGCGCCCGATCTCATTGGAACTCGGAAGCTAAGGGGCTTAAGGCCTAGTAATTAGCCGCTGGTCACACCAGCAGCTAATACTAGGTGCTGCAGGCAATTTTTATTTCAAGATAAATACATGTCTTGAAACATATGGACATTTTTATATGTCTTCTAGAATGTTTATAGTTATGTGTATGTTTTTATATTTGATAGTGTTGGTCAAACTCTCAAGACTTTTGATCCAGGGACTGCCTCTAGCGTACTTGGGACTTTTTCAGCCTGTTGTATTGCTTCAGGTCCCTTGCTCTCCTCCTGGTCCAAACCATTTTGCTGCTGTGTCCCTCCGACAGCTTGCCGACTGATCCCTGATGTTGGCTGCTGCGCATGTGTGGTCCCAGCCATGTATCGCCTAGATCGTCCTGCATTTGCACTGATTGATCTTCGGAACTGCGAATTCACAGAACGATCAAGGAGACACTTATCCAGGGCCGCCCATGCACAGTAGCCCATGAAGGGGCTCAACGGACTAGCTTTTGGAGGGGTAAAGCAGCAGAACAGCTTGGACTGGGAGGACAGTGAGGGACCTGTAGGACTACAGGGGGCTGGAAGATGCCCCAGGTAAGTTAAAGGATACTGGCTGTACTGGTCAGAGGCCTTCTAGATACATGCATGGCTTGTTGTTACCCAGGCTGTGCTGAAGGTGACGAAAGGCATACATGATAAGGCATACATGATAAGGGACTTTTTCATCCCTGGTTCTGATCTCACCTGTAGTATACTACATATTGCTTTCATTTATCCCCTTCCCATTTTAAACTTTCTCTCTGACTTGTAAATGGTAGTAATGTTTTAGCTAAATGTTGCTGCCCTATGAAATGAACTTTGCCATATCTACATTTAGAATACAAGTGTCTCTGTCTCTCCCTCTCTCTCCCTTCATCAAAATAGAGACATGACTTTATTTTGATTTCTAAGTCTGCTAATCCCACCCATCAGGCAAAATACCCTTCTCTGCTGTCCCGTCTGATTGCGCACGCACGACTGTAAAGATGGGAAGAAGGTGTACCGCTTTACGGAGGACAGACAGCAGGACCTGGTCACCCAGAGCGAACGGGTTGAGGAGTGGCTCTACATTCCGTACGAAAGGCCTAGCTTGTAAAGCCGCCCAAGTACGGGGTGATAGAGTGAGGGGCTCCTCTTCTTTAGACGCAAAGGGAGCAAGGGTTAACCCAAATATTTAATAGTGTGCTGTATATGCATGCATTTTGTCCTTTTTCATCCCTATTGTCCGGGTGAAATTCTCTTCTCTGATCGCTCATTCAAAGCAGCAAAAGGTGATGACATGAGGCTTAAAAACAGGTTTTAGATAATTGTTGGGCAGTGCTAAACTCGTGCGATTGAGATAGGAGTCCAAGATAGTAAAAATGAGGTTTTCCCCTGGAACAGTTACTGTAGTGTAAGAACTGCATGTGCGTAGATGCATAGAGTGAGTCGAGGGGAAAAGTTCATGACTGGCCCAAGATGAGGAAAAACTGAAGCACATCTGGATGTAGTGGTCAGAGGCCTTCTAGTTACACACATGGCCTGTTGTTACCTAGTGTGTGCTGAAGGTGACAAAGCTTACATGATAAGAAAAATTGAAACACTTTTATTTTTTAAAATATTTTCATTGTTTCTGCAATGCCATGTAGACTGTTGATCCAGGGATTTTATCCAGTTGCCGTTTGGAGCCAAGAAGGATTTTTTTCCCTTTTAAAGCATATTGCATCATGCTTTGCAAGGGTTATTTGCCTCCTTGATCATCTGGGTATTCTAAAAGTGGTGATTTGTGCACTTTTATTTTTCTCAAAATATGCATATTTTTAAATGTTTGGAAACATGTAATTAAATATATATCTGAAATATATATATATATATATATATATATATATATATATATATATATATATTTATGTAGAGAGATAGAGTAATATAAATTTCAATTAGAGACACTGAGCATTTTTTACGTTATAACAACATTGCCTGCGGCCAAACTAAGTTAAATGCGCCCGATCTCATTGGAACTCGGAAGCTAAGGGGCTTAAGGCCTAGTAATTAGCCGCTGGTCACACCAGCAGCTAATACTAGGTGCTGCAGGCAATTTTTATTTCAAGATAAATACATGTCTTGAAACATATGGACATTTTTATATGTCTTCTAGAATGTTCATAGTTATGTGTATGTTTTTATATTTGATAGTGTTGGTCAAACTCTCAAGACTTTTGATCCAGGGACTGCCTCTAGCGTACTTGGGACTTTTTCAGCCTGTTGTATTGCTTCAGGTCCCTTGCTCTCCTCCTGGTCCAAACCATTTTGCTGCTGTGTCCCTCCGACAGTTTGCCGACTGATCCCTGATGTTGGCTGCTGCGCATGTGTGGTCCCAGCCATGTATCGCCTAGATCGTCCTGCATTTGCACTGATTGATCTTCGGAACTGCGCATTCACAGAACGATCAAGGAGACACTTATCCAGGGCCGCCCATGCACAGTAGCCCATGAAGGGGCTCAACGGACTAGCTTTTGGAGGGGTAAAGCAGCAGAACAGCTTGGACTGGGAGGACAGTGAGGGACCTGTAGGACTACAGGGGGCTGGAAGATGCCCCAGGTAAGTTAAAGGATACTGGCTGTACTGGTCAGAGGCCTTCTAGATACATGCATGGCTTGTTGTTACCCAGGCTGTGCTGAAGGTGACGAAAGGCATACATGATAAGGCATACATGATAAGGGACTTTTTCATCCCTGGTTCTGATCTCACCTGTAGTATACTACATATTGCTTTCATTTATACCCTTCCCATTTTAAACTTTCTCTCTGACTTGTAAATGGTAGTAATGTTTTAGCTAAATGTTGCTGCCCTATGAAATGAACTTTGCCATATCTACATTTAGAATACAAGTGTCTCTGTCTCTCCCTCTCTCTCCCTTCATCAAAATAGAGACATGACTTTATTTTGATTTCTAAGTCTGCTAATCCCACCCATCAGGCAAAATACCCTTCTCTGCTGTCCCGTCTGATTGCGCACGCACGACTGTAAAGATGGGAAGAAGGTGTACCGCTTTACGGAGGACAGACAGCAGGACCTGGTCACCCAGAGCGAACGGGTTGAGGAGTGGCTCTACATTCCGTACGAAAGGCCTAGCTTGTAAAGCCGCCCAAGTACGGGGTGATAGAGTGAGGGGCTCCTCTTCTTTAGACGCAAAGGGAGCAAGGGTTAACCCAAATATTTAATAGTGTGCTGTATATGCATGCATTTTGTCCTTTTTCATCCCTATTGTCCAGGTGAAATTCTCTTCTCTGATCGCTCATTCAAAGCAGCAAAAGGTGATGACATGAGGCTTAAAAACAGGTTTTAGATAATTGTTGGGCAGTGCTAAACTCGTGCGATTGAGATAGGAGTCCAAGATAGTAAAAATGAGATTTTCCCCTGGAACAGTTACTGTAGTGTAAGAACTGCGTGTGCGTAGATGCATAGAGTGAGTCGAGGGGAAAAGTTCATGACTGGCCCAAGATGAGGAAAAACTGAAGCACATCTGGATGTAGTGGTCAGAGGCCTTCTAGTTACACACATGGCCTGTTGTTACCTAGTGTGTGCTGAAGGTGACAAAGCTTACATGATAAGAAAAATTGAAACACTATTATTTTTTTTAAATATTTTCATTGTTTCTGCAATGCCATGTAGACTGTTGATCCAGGGATTTTATCCAGTTGCCGTTTGGAGCCAAGAAGGATTTTTTTCCCTTTTAAAGCATATTGCATCATGCTTTGCAAGGGTTATTTGCCTCCTTGATCATCTGGGTATTCTAAAAGTGGTGATTTGTGCACTTTTATTTTTCTCAAAATATGCATATGCTTAAATGTTTGGAAACATGTAATTAAATATATATCTGAAATATATATATATATATATATATATATATATATATTTATGTAGAGAGATAGAGTAATATAAATTTCAATTAGAGACACTGAGCATTTTTTACGTTATAACAACATTGCCTGCGGCCAAACTAAGTTAAATGCGCCCGATCTCATTGGAACTCGGAAGCTAAGGGGCTTAAGGCCTAGTAATTAGCCGCTGGTCACACCAGCAGCTAATACTAGGTGCTGCAGGCAATTTTTATTTCAAGATAAATACATGTCTTGAAACATATGGACATTTTTATATGTCTTCTAGAATGTTTATAGTTATGTGTATGTTTTTATATTTGATAGTGTTGGTCAAACTCTCAAGACTTTTGATCCAGGGACTGCCTCTAGCGTACTTGGGACTTTTTCAGCCTGTTGTATTGCTTCAGGTCCCTTGCTCTCCTCCTGGTCCAAACCATTTTGCTGCTGTGTCCCTCCGACAGCTTGCCGACTGATCCCTGATGTTGGCTGCTGCGCATGTGTGGTCCCAGCCATGTATCGCCTAGATCGTCCTGCATTTGCACTGATTGATCTTCGGAACTGCGCATTCACAGAACGATCAAGGAGACACTTATCCAGGGCCGCCCATGCACAGTAGCCCATGAAGGGGCTCAACGGACTAGCTTTTGGAGGGGTAAAGCAGCAGAACAGCTTGGACTGGGAGGACAGTGAGGGACCTGTAGGACTACAGGGGGCTGGAAGATGCCCCAGGTAAGTTAAAGGATACTGGCTGTACTGGTCAGAGGCCTTCTAGATACATGCATGGCTTGTTGTTACCCAGGCTGTGCTGAAGGTGACGAAAGGCATACATGATAAGGCATACATGATAAGGGACTTTTTCATCCCTGGTTCTGATCTCACCTGTAGTATACTACATATTGCTTTCATTTATACCCTTCCCATTTTAAACTTTCTCTCTGACTTGTAAATGGTAGTAATGTTTTAGCTAAATGTTGCTGCCCTATGAAATGAACTTTGCCATATCTACATTTAGAATACAAGTGTCTCTGTCTCTCCCTCTCTCTCCCTTCATCAAAATAGAGACATGACTTTATTTTGATTTCTAAGTCTGCTAATCCCACCCATCAGGCAAAATACCCTTCTCTGCTGTCCCGTCTGATTGCGCACGCACGACTGTAAAGATGGGAAGAAGGTGTACCGCTTTACGGAGGACAGACAGCAGGACCTGGTCACCCAGAGCGAACGGGTTGAGGAGTGGCTCTACATTCCGTACGAAAGGCCTAGCTTGTAAAGCCGCCCAAGTACGGGGTGATAGAGTGAGGGGCTCCTCTTCTTTAGACGCAAAGGGAGCAAGGGTTAACCCAAATATTTAATAGTGTGCTGTATATGCATGCATTTTGTCCTTTTTCATCCCTATTGTCCAGGTGAAATTCTCTTCTCTGATCGCTCATTCAAAGCAGCAAAAGGTGATGACATGAGGCTTAAAAACAGGTTTTAGATAATTGTTGGGCAGTGCTAAACTCGTGCGATTGAGATAGGAGTCCAAGATAGTAAAAATGAGGTTTTCCCCTGGAACAGTTACTGTAGTGTAAGAACTGCATGTGCGTAGATGCATAGAGTGAGTCGAGGGGAAAAGTTCATGACTGGCCCAAGATGAGGAAAAACTGAAGCACATCTGGATGTAGTGGTCAGAGGCCTTCTAGTTACACACATGGCCTGTTGTTACCTAGTGTGTGCTGAAGGTGACAAAGCTTGCATGATAAGAAAAATTGAAACACTTTTATTTTTTTAAATATTTTCATTGTTTCTGCAATGCCATGTAGACTGTTGATCCAGGGATTTTATCCAGTTGCCGTTTGGAGCCAAGAAGGATTTTTTTCCCTTTTAAAGCATATTGCATCATGCTTTGCAAGGGTTATTTGCCTCCTTGATCATCTGGGTATTCTAAAAGTGGTGATTTGTGCACTTTTATTTTTCTCAAAATATGCATATTTTTAAATGTTTGGAAACATGTAATTAAATATATATCTGAAATATATATATATATATATATATATATATATATATATATATATATATATATATATATATATATATTTATGTAGAGAGATAGAGTAATATAAATTTCAATTAGAGACACTGAGCATTTTTTACGTTATAACAACATTGCCTGCGGCCAAACTAAGTTAAATGCGCCCGATCTCATTGGAACTCGGAAGCTAAGGGGCTTAAGGCCTAGTAATTAGCCGCTGGTCACACCAGCAGCTAATACTAGGTGCTGCAGGCAATTTTTATTTCAAGATAAATACATGTCTTGAAACATATGGACATTTTTATATGTCTTCTAGAATGTTTATAGTTATGTGTATGTTTTTATATTTGATAGTGTTGGTCAAACTCTCAAGACTTTTGATCCAGGGACTGCCTCTAGCGTACTTGGGACTTTTTCAGCCTGTTGTATTGCTTCAGGTCCCTTGCTCTCCTCCTGGTCCAAACCATTTTGCTGCTGTGTCCCTCCGACAGCTTGCCGACTGATCCCTGATGTTGGCTGCTGCGCATGTGTGGTCCCAGCCATGTATCGCCTAGATCGTCCTGCATTTGCACTGATTGATCTTCGGAACTGCGCATTCACAGAACGATCAAGGAGACACTTATCCAGGGCCGCCCATGCACAGTAGCCCATGAAGGGGCTCAACGGACTAGCTTTTGGAGGGGTAAAGCAGCAGAACAGCTTGGACTGGGAGGACAGTGAGGGACCTGTAGGACTACAGGGGGCTGGAAGATGCCCCAGGTAAGTTAAAGGATACTGGCTGTACTGGTCAGAGGCCTTCTAGATACATGCATGGCTTGTTGTTACCCAGGCTGTGCTGAAGGTGACGAAAGGCATACATGATAAGGCATACATGATAAGGGACTTTTTCATCCCTGGTTCTGATCTCACCTGTAGTATACTACATATTGCTTTCATTTATACCCTTCCCATTTTAAACTTTCTCTCTGACTTGTAAATGGTAGTAATGTTTTAGCTAAATGTTGCTGCCCTATGAAATGAACTTTGCCATATCTACATTTAGAATACAAGTGTCTCTGTCTCTCCCTCTCTCTCCCTTCATCAAAATAGAGACATGACTTTATTTTGATTTCTAAGTCTGCTAATCCCACCCATCAGGCAAAATACCCTTCTCTGCTGTCCCGTCTGATTGCGCACGCACGACTGTAAAGATGGGAAGAAGGTGTACCGCTTTACGGAGGACAGACAGCAGGACCTGGTCACCCAGAGCGAACGGGTTGAGGAGTGGCTCTACATTCCGTACGAAAGGCCTAGCTTGTAAAGCCGCCCAAGTACGGGGTGATAGAGTGAGGGGCTCCTCTTCTTTAGACGCAAAGGGAGCAAGGGTTAACCCAAATATTTAATAGTGTGCTGTATATGCATGCATTTTGTCCTTTTTCATCCCTATTGTCCAGGTGAAATTCTCTTCTCTGATCGCTCATTCAAAGCAGCAAAAGGTGATGACATGAGGCTTAAAAACAGGTTTTAGATAATTGTTGGGCAGTGCTAAACTCGTGCGATTGAGATAGGAGTCCAAGATAGTAAAAATGAGGTTTTCCCCTGGAACAGTTACTGTAGTGTAAGAACTGCATGTGCGTAGATGCATAGAGTGAGTCGAGGGGAAAAGTTCATGACTGGCCCAAGATGAGGAAAAACTGAAGCACATCTGGATGTAGTGGTCAGAGGCCTTCTAGTTACACACATGGCCTGTTGTTACCTAGTGTGTGCTGAAGGTGACAAAGCTTGCATGATAAGAAAAATTGAAACACTTTTATTTTTTTAAATATTTTCATTGTTTCTGCAATGCCATGTAGACTGTTGATCCAGGGATTTTATCCAGTTGCCGTTTGGAGCCAAGAAGGATTTTTTTCCCTTTTAAAGCATATTGCATCATGCTTTGCAAGGGTTATTTGCCTCCTTGATCATCTGGGTATTCTAAAAGTGGTGATTTGTGCACTTTTATTTTTCTCAAAATATGCATATTTTTAAATGTTTGGAAACATGTAATTAAATATATATCTGAAATATATATATATATATATATATATATATATATATATATATATATATATATATATATATATATATATATATATATATATTTATGTAGAGAGATAGAGTAATATAAATTTCAATTAGAGACACTGAGCATTTTTTACGTTATAACAACATTGCCTGCGGCCAAACTAAGTTAAATGCGCCCGATCTCATTGGAACTCGGAAGCTAAGGGGCTTAAGGCCTAGTAATTAGCCGCTGGTCACACCAGCAGCTAATACTAGGTGCTGCAGGCAATTTTTATTTCAAGATAAATACATGTCTTGAAACATATGGACATTTTTATATGTCTTCTAGAATGTTTATAGTTATGTGTATGTTTTTATATTTGATAGTGTTGGTCAAACTCTCAAGACTTTTGATCCAGGGACTGCCTCTAGCGTACTTGGGACTTTTTCAGCCTGTTGTATTGCTTCAGGTCCCTTGCTCTCCTCCTGGTCCAAACCATTTTGCTGCTGTGTCCCTCCGACAGCTTGCCGACTGATCCCTGATGTTGGCTGCTGCGCATGTGTGGTCCCAGCCATGTATCGCCTAGATCGTCCTGCATTTGCACTGATTGATCTTCGGAACTGCGCATTCACAGAACGATCAAGGAGACACTTATCCAGGGCCGCCCATGCACAGTAGCCCATGAAGGGGCTCAACGGACTAGCTTTTGGAGGGGTAAAGCAGCAGAACAGCTTGGACTGGGAGGACAGTGAGGGACCTGTAGGACTACAGGGGGCTGGAAGATGCCCCAGGTAAGTTAAAGGATACTGGCTGTACTGGTCAGAGGCCTTCTAGATACATGCATGGCTTGTTGTTACCCAGGCTGTGCTGAAGGTGACGAAAGGCATACATGATAAGGCATACATGATAAGGGACTTTTTCATCCCTGGTTCTGATCTCACCTGTAGTATACTACATATTGCTTTCATTTATACCCTTCCCATTTTAAACTTTCTCTCTGACTTGTAAATGGTAGTAATGTTTTAGCTAAATGTTGCTGCCCTATGAAATGAACTTTGCCATATCTACATTTAGAATACAAGTGTCTCTGTCTCTCCCTCTCTCTCCCTTCATCAAAATAGAGACATGACTTTATTTTGATTTCTAAGTCTGCTAATCCCACCCATCAGGCAAAATACCCTTCTCTGCTGTCCCGTCTGATTGCGCACGCACGACTGTAAAGATGGGAAGAAGGTGTACCGCTTTACGGAGGACAGACAGCAGGACCTGGTCACCCAGAGCGAACGGGTTGAGGAGTGGCTCTACATTCCGTACGAAAGGCCTAGCTTGTAAAGCCGCCCAAGTACGGGGTGATAGAGTGAGGGGCTCCTCTTCTTTAGACGCAAAGGGAGCAAGGGTTAACCCAAATATTTAATAGTGTGCTGTATATGCATGCATTTTGTCCTTTTTCATCCCTATTGTCCAGGTGAAATTCTCTTCTCTGATCGCTCATTCAAAGCAGCAAAAGGTGATGACATGAGGCTTAAAAACAGGTTTTAGATAATTGTTGGGCAGTGCTAAACTCGTGCGATTGAGATAGGAGTCCAAGATAGTAAAAATGAGGTTTTCCCCTGGAACAGTTACTGTAGTGTAAGAACTGCATGTGCGTAGATGCATAGAGTGAGTCGAGGGGAAAAGTTCATGACTGGCCCAAGATGAGGAAAAACTGAAGCACATCTGGATGTAGTGGTCAGAGGCCTTCTAGTTACACACATGGCCTGTTGTTACCTAGTGTGTGCTGAAGGTGACAAAGCTTGCATGATAAGAAAAATTGAAACACTTTTATTTTTTTAAATATTTTCATTGTTTCTGCAATGCCATGTAGACTGTTGATCCAGGGATTTTATCCAGTTGCCGTTTGGAGCCAAGAAGGATTTTTTTCCCTTTTAAAGCATATTGCATCATGCTTTGCAAGGGTTATTTGCCTCCTTGATCATCTGGGTATTCTAAAAGTGGTGATTTGTGCACTTTTATTTTTCTCAAAATATGCATATTTTTAAATGTTTGGAAACATGTAATTAAATATATATCTGAAATATATATATATATATATATATATATATATATATATATATATATATATATATATATATATATATATATATATTTATGTAGAGAGATAGAGTAATATAAATTTCAATTAGAGACACTGAGCATTTTTTACGTTATAACAACATTGCCTGCGGCCAAACTAAGTTAAATGCGCCCGATCTCATTGGAACTCGGAAGCTAAGGGGCTTAAGGCCTAGTAATTAGCCGCTGGTCACACCAGCAGCTAATACTAGGTGCTGCAGGCAATTTTTATTTCAAGATAAATACATGTCTTGAAACATATGGACATTTTTATATGTCTTCTAGAATGTTTATAGTTATGTGTATGTTTTTATATTTGATAGTGTTGGTCAAACTCTCAAGACTTTTGATCCAGGGACTGCCTCTAGCGTACTTGGGACTTTTTCAGCCTGTTGTATTGCTTCAGGTCCCTTGCTCTCCTCCTGGTCCAAACCATTTTGCTGCTGTGTCCCTCCGACAGCTTGCCGACTGATCCCTGATGTTGGCTGCTGCGCATGTGTGGTCCCAGCCATGTATCGCCTAGATCGTCCTGCATTTGCACTGATTGATCTTCGGAACTGCGCATTCACAGAACGATCAAGGAGACACTTATCCAGGGCCGCCCATGCACAGTAGCCCATGAAGGGGCTCAACGGACTAGCTTTTGGAGGGGTAAAGCAGCAGAACAGCTTGGACTGGGAGGACAGTGAGGGACCTGTAGGACTACAGGGGGCTGGAAGATGCCCCAGGTAAGTTAAAGGATACTGGCTGTACTGGTCAGAGGCCTTTCTAGATACATGCATGGCTTGTTGTTACCCAGGCTGTGCTGAAGGTGACGAAAGGCATACATGATAAGGCATACATGATAAGGGACTTTTTCATCCCTGGTTCTGATCTCACCTGTAGTATACTACATATTGCTTTCATTTATACCCTTCCCATTTTAAACTTTCTCTCTGACTTGTAAATGGTAGTAATGTTTTAGCTAAATGTTGCTGCCCTATGAAATGAACTTTGCCATATCTACATTTAGAATACAAGTGTCTCTGTCTCTCCCTCTCTCTCCCTTCATCAAAATAGAGACATGACTTTATTTTGATTTCTAAGTCTGCTAATCCCACCCATCAGGCAAAATACCCTTCTCTGCTGTCCCGTCTGATTGCGCACGCACGACTGTAAAGATGGGAAGAAGGTGTACCGCTTTACGGAGGACAGACAGCAGGACCTGGTCACCCAGAGCGAACGGGTTGAGGAGTGGCTCTACATTCCGTACGAAAGGCCTAGCTTGTAAAGCCGCCCAAGTACGGGGTGATAGAGTGAGGGGCTCCTCTTCTTTAGACGCAAAGGGAGCAAGGGTTAACCCAAATATTTAATAGTGTGCTGTATATGCATGCATTTTGTCCTTTTTCATCCCTATTGTCCAGGTGAAATTCTCTTCTCTGATCGCTCATTCAAAGCAGCAAAAGGTGATGACATGAGGCTTAAAAACAGGTTTTAGATAATTGTTGGGCAGTGCTAAACTCGTGCGATTGAGATAGGAGTCCAAGATAGTAAAAATGAGGTTTTCCCCTGGAACAGTTACTGTAGTGTAAGAACTGCATGTGCGTAGATGCATAGAGTGAGTCGAGGGGAAAAGTTCATGACTGGCCCAAGATGAGGAAAAACTGAAGCACATCTGGATGTAGTGGTCAGAGGCCTTCTAGTTACACACATGGCCTGTTGTTACCTAGTGTGTGCTGAAGGTGACAAAGCTTGCATGATAAGAAAAATTGAAACACTTTTATTTTTTTAAATATTTTCATTGTTTCTGCAATGCCATGTAGACTGTTGATCCAGGGATTTTATCCAGTTGCCGTTTGGAGCCAAGAAGGATTTTTTTCCCTTTTAAAGCATATTGCATCATGCTTTGCAAGGGTTATTTGCCTCCTTGATCATCTGGGTATTCTAAAAGTGGTGATTTGTGCACTTTTATTTTTCTCAAAATATGCATATTTTTAAATGTTTGGAAACATGTAATTAAATATATATCTGAAATATATATATATATATATATATATATATATATATATATATATATATATATATATATATATATATATATATATATATATATATTTATGTAGAGAGATAGAGTAATATAAATTTCAATTAGAGACACTGAGCATTTTTTACGTTATAACAACATTGCCTGCGGCCAAACTAAGTTAAATGCGCCCGATCTCATTGGAACTCGGAAGCTAAGGGGCTTAAGGCCTAGTAATTAGCCGCTGGTCACACCAGCAGCTAATACTAGGTGCTGCAGGCAATTTTTATTTCAAGATAAATACATGTCTTGAAACATATGGACATTTTTATATGTCTTCTAGAATGTTCATAGTTATGTGTATGTTTTTATATTTGATAGTGTTCGTTAAACTCTCAAGACTTTTGATCCAGGGACTGCCTCTAGCGTACTTGGGACTTTTTCAGCCTGTTGTATTGCTTCAGGTCCCTTGCTCTCCTCCTGGTCCAAACCATTTTGCTGCTGTGTCCCTCCGACAGTTTGCCGACTGATCCCTGATGTTGGCTGCTGCGCATGTGTGGTCCCAGCCATGTATCGCCTAGATCGTCCTGCATTTGCACTGATTGATCTTCGGAACTGCGCATTCACAGAACGATCAAGGAGACACTTATCCAGGGCCGCCCATGCACAGTAGCCCATGAAGGGGCTCAACGGACTAGCTTTTGGAGGGGTAAAGCAGCAGAACAGCTTGGACTGGGAGGACAGTGAGGGACCTGTAGGACTACAGGGGGCTGGAAGATGCCCCAGGTAAGTTAAAGGATACTGGCTGTACTGGTCAGAGGCCTTCTAGATACATGCATGGCTTGTTGTTACCCAGGCTGTGCTGAAGGTGACGAAAGGCATACATGATAAGGCATACATGATAAGGGACTTTTTCATCCCTGGTTCTGATCTCACCTGTAGTATACTACATATTGCTTTCATTTATACCCTTCCCATTTTAAACTTTCTCTCTGACTTGTAAATGGTAGTAATGTTTTAGCTAAATGTTGCTGCCCTATGAAATGAACTTTGCCATATCTACATTTAGAATACAAGTGTCTCTGTCTCTCCCTCTCTCTCTCTTCATCAAAATAGAGACATGACTTTATTTTGATTTCTAAGTCTGCTAATCCCACCCATCAGGCAAAATACCCTTCTCTGCTGTCCCGTCTGATTGCGCACGCACGACTGTAAAGATGGGAAGAAGGTGTACCGCTTTACGGAGGACAGACAGCAGGACCTGGTCACCCAGAGCGAACGGGTTGAGGAGTGGCTCTACATTCCGTACGAAAGGCCTAGCTTGTAAAGCCGCCCAAGTACGGGGTGATAGAGTGAGGGGCTCCTCTTCTTTAGACGCAAAGGGAGCAAGGGTTAACCCAAATATTTAATAGTGTGCTGTATATGCATGCATTTTGTCCTTTTTCATCCCTATTGTCCAGGTGAAATTCTCTTCTCTGATCGCTCATTCAAAGCAGCAAAAGGTGATGACATGAGGCTTAAAAACAGGTTTTAGATAATTGTTGGGCAGTGCTAAACTCGTGCGATTGAGATAGGAGTCCAAGATAGTAAAAATGAGATTTTCCCCTGGAACAGTTACTGTAGTGTAAGAACTGCGTGTGTAGATGCATAGAGTGAGTCGAGGGGAAAAGTTCATGACTGGCCCAAGATGAGGAAAAACTGAAGCACATCTGGATGTAGTGGTCGGAGGCCTTCTAGTTACACACATGGCCTGTTGTTACCTAGTGTGTGCTGAAGGTGACAAAGCTTACATGATAAGAAAAATTGAAACACTTTTATTTTTTAAAATATTTTCATTGTTTCTGCAATGCCATGTAGACTGTTGATCCAGGGATTTTATCCAGTTGCCGTTTGGAGCCAAGAAGGATTTTTTTCCCTTTTAAAGCCTATTGTATCATGCTTTGCAAGGGTTATTTGCCTCCTTGATCATCTGGGTATTCTAAAAGTGGTGATTTGTGCACTTTTATTTTTCTCAAAATATGCATATGTTTAAATGTTTGGAAACATGTAATTAAATATATATCTGAAATATATATATATATATATATATATATATATATATATATATATATATATATATATATATATATTTATGTAGAGAGATAGAGTAATATAAATTTCAATTAGAGACACTGAGCATTTTTTACGTTATAACAACATTGCCTGCGGCCAAACTAAGTTAAATGCGCCCGATCTCATTGGAACTCGGAAGCTAAGGGGCTTAAGGCCTAGTAATTAGCCGCTGGTCACACCAGCAGCTAATACTAGGTGCTGCAGGCAATTTTTATTTCAAGATAAATACATGTCTTGAAACATATGGACATTTTTATATGTCTTCTAGAATGTTTATAGTTATGTGTATGTTTTTATATTTGATAGTGTTGGTCAAACTCTCAAGACTTTTGATCCAGGGACTGCCTCTAGCGTACTTGGGACTTTTTCAGCCTGTTGTATTGCTTCAGGTCCCTTGCTCTCCTCCTGGTCCAAACCATTTTGCTGCTGTGTCCCTCCGACAGCTTGCCGACTGATCCCTGATGTTGGCTGCTGCGCATGTGTGGTCCCAGCCATGTATCGCCTAGATCGTCCTGCATTTGCACTGATTGATCTTCGGAACTGCGCATTCACAGAACGATCAAGGAGACACTTATCCAGGGCCGCCCATGCACAGTAGCCCATGAAGGGGCTCAACGGACTAGCTTTTGGAGGGGTAAAGCAGCAGAACAGCTTGGACTGGGAGGACAGTGAGGGACCTGTAGGACTACAGGGGGCTGGAAGATGCCCCAGGTAAGTTAAAGGATACTGGCTGTACTGGTCAGAGGCCTTCTAGATACATGCATGGCTTGTTGTTACCCAGGCTGTGCTGAAGGTGATGAAAGGCATACATGATAAGGCATACATGATAAGGGACTTTTTCATCCCTGGTTCTGATCTCACCTGTAGTATTCTACATATTGCTTTCATTTATACCCTTCCCATTTTAAACTTTCTCTCTGACTTGTAAATGGTAGTAATGTTTTAGCTAAATGTTGCTGCCCTATGAAATGAACTTTGCCATATCTACATTTAGAATACAAGTGTCTCTGTCTCTTCCTCTCTCTCCCTTCATCAAAATAGACACATGACTTTATTTTGATTTCTAAGTCAGCTAATCCCACCCATCAGGCAAAATACCCTTCTCTGCTGTCCCGTCTGATTGCGCACGCACGACTGTAAAGATGGGAAGAAGGTGTACCGCTTTACGGAGGACAGACAGCAGGACCTGGTCACCCGGAGCGAACGGGTTGAGGAGTGGCTCTACATTCCGTACGAAAGGCCTAGCTTGTAAAGCCGCCCAAGTACGGGGTGATAGAGTGAGGGGCTCCTCTTCTTTAGACGCAAAGGGAGCAAGGGTTAACCCAAATATTTAATAGTGTGCTGTATATGCATGCATTTTGTCCTTTTTCATCCCTATTGTCCAGGTGAAATTCTCTTCTCTGATCGCTCATTCAAAGCAGCAAAAGGTGATGACATGAGGCTTAAAAACAGGTTTTAGATAATTGTTGGGCAGTGCTAAACTCGTGCGATTGAGATAGGAGTCCAAGATAGTAAAAATGAGATTTTCCCCTGGAACAGTAACTGTAGTGTAAGAACTGCGTGTGCGTAGATGCATAGAGTGAGTCGAGGGGAAAAGTTCATGACTGGCCCAAGATGAGGAAAAACTGAAGCACATCTGGATGTAGTGGTCGGAGGCCTTCTAGTTACACACATGGCCTGTTGTTACCTAGTGTGTGCTGAAGGTGACAAAGCTTACATGATAAGAAAAATTGAAACACTTTTATTTTTTAAAATATTTTCATTGTTTCTGCAATGCCATGTAGACTGTTGATCCAGGGATTTTATCCAGTTGCCGTTTGGAGCCAAGAAGGATTTTTTTTCCCTTTTAAAGCCTATTGTATCATGCTTTGCAAGGGTTATTTGCCTCCTTGATCATCTGGGTATTCTAAAAGTGGTGATTTGTGCACTTTTATTTTTCTCAAAATATGCATATGTTTAAATGTTTGGAAACATGTAATTAAATATATATCTGAAATATATATATATATATATATATATATATATATATATATATATATATATATATATATATATATATATATATATATATATATATATATATTTATGTAGAGAGATAGAGTAATATAAATTTCAATTAGAGACACTGAGCATTTTTTACGTTATAACAACATTGCCTGCGGCCAAACTAAGTTAAATGCGCCCGATCTCATTGGAACTCGGAAGCTAAGGGGCTTAAGGCCTAGTAATTAGCCGCTGGTCACACCAGCAGCTAATACTAGGTGCTGCAGGCAATTTTTATTTCAAGATAAATACATGTCTTGAAACATATGGACATTTTTATATGTCTTCTAGAATGTTTATAGTTATGTGTATGTTTTTATATTTGATAGTGTTGGTCAAACTCTCAAGACTTTTGATCCAGGGACTGCCTCTAGCGTACTTGGGAATTTTTCAGCCTGTTGTATTGCTTTAGGCCCCTTGCTCTCCTCCTGGTCCAAACCATTTTGCTGCTGTGTCCCTCCGACAGCTTGCCGACTGATCCCTGATGATGGCTGCGGCGCATGTGTGGTCCCAGCCATGTATCGCCTAGATCGTCCTGCATTTGCACTGATTGATCTTCGGAACTGCGCATTCACAGAACGATCAAGGAGACACTTATCCAGGGCCGCCCATGCACAGTAGCCCATGAAGGGGCTCAACGGACTAGCTTTTGGAGGGGTAAAGCAGCAGAACAGCTTGGACTGGGAGGACAGTGAGGGGCCTGTAGGACTACAGGGGGCTGGAAGATGCCCCAGGTAAGTTAAAGGATACTGGCTGTACTGGTCAGAGGCCTTCTAGATACATGCATGGCTTGTTGTTACCCAGGCTGTGCTGAAGGTGACGAAAGGCATACATGATAAGGCATACATGATAAGGGACTTTTTCATCCCTGGTTCTGATCTCACCTGTAGTATACTACATATTGCTTTCATTTATACCCTTCCCATTTTAAACTTTCTCTCTGACTTGTAAATGGTAGTAATGTTTTAGCTAAACGTTGCTGCACTACGAAATGAACTTTGCCATATCTACATTTAGAATACAAGTGTCTCTGTCTCTCCCTCTCTCTCCCTTCATCAAAATAGAGACATGACTTTATTTTGATTTCTAAGTCTGCTAATCCCACCCATCAGGCAAAATACCCTTCTCTGCTGTCCCGTCTGATTGCGCACGCACGACTGTAAAGATGGGAAGAAGGTGTACCGCTTTACGGAGGACAGACAGCAGGACCTGGTCACCCGGAGCGAACGGGTTGAGGAGTGGCTCTACATTCCGTACGAAAGGCCTAGCTTGTAAAGCCGCCCAAGTACGGGGTGATAGAGTGAGGGGCTCCTCTTCTTTAGATGCAAAGGGAGCAAGGGTTAACCCTAATATTTAATAGTGTGCTGTATATGCATGCATTTTGTCCTTTTTCATCCCTATTGTCCAGGTGAAATTCTCTTCTCTGATCGCTCATTCAAAGCAGCAAAAGGTGATGACATGAGGCTTTAAAACAGGTTTTAGATAATTGTTGGGCAGTGCTAAACTCGTGCGATTGAGATAGGAGTCCAAGAAAGTAAAAATGAGATTTTCCTCTGGAACAGTTACTGTAGTGTATGAACTGCGTGTGCGTAGATGCATAGAGTGAGTCGAGGGAAAAAGTTCATGACTGGCCCAAGATGAGGAAAAACTGAAGCACATCTGGATGTAGTGGTCGGAGGCCTTCTAGTTACACACATGGCCTGTTGTTACCTAGTGTGTGCTGAAGGTGACAAAGCTTACATGATAAGAAAAATTGAAACACTTTTATTTTTTAAAATATTTTCATTGTTTCTGCAATGCCATGTAGACTGTTGATCCAGGGATTTTATCCAGTTGCCGTTTGGAGCCAAGAACGATTTTTTTCCCTTTTAAAGCATATTGTATCATGCTTTGCGAGGGTTATTTGCCTCCTTGATCATCTGGGTATTCTAAAAGTGTTGCTTTGTGCACTTTTATTTTTCTCAAAATATGCATATGTTTAAATGTTTGGAAACATGTAATTAAATATATATCTGAAACATATATATATATATATATATATATATATATATATATATATATATATATAGAGTAATATAAATTTCAATTAGAGACACTGAGCATTTTTTACGTTATAACAACATTGCCTGCGTCCAAACTAAGTTAAATGCGCCCGATCTCATTGGAACTCGGAAGCTAAGGGGCTTAAGGCCTAGTAATTAGCCGCTGCTCACACCAGCAGCTGATACTAGGTGCTGCAGGCAATTTTTATTTCAAGATAAATACATGTCTTGAAACATATGGACATTTTTATATGTCTTCTAGAATGTTTATAGTTATGTGTATGTTTTTATATTTGATAGTGTTGGTCAAACTCTCAAGACTTTTGATCCAGGGACTGCCTCTAGCGTACTTGGGACTTTTTCAGCCTGTTGTATTGCTTCAGGTCCCTTGCTCTCCTCCTGGTCCAAACCATTTTGCTGCTGTGTCCCTCCGACAGCTTGCCGACTGATCCCTGATGATGGCTGCTGCGCATGTGTGGTCCCAGCCATGTATCGCCTAGATCGTCCTGCATTTGCACTGATTGATCTTCGGAACTGCGCATTCACAGAACGATCAAGGAGACACTTATCCAGGGCCGCCCATGCACAGTAGCCCATGAAGGGGCTCAACGGACTAGCTTTTGGAAGGGTAAAGCAGCAGAACAGCTTGGACTGGGAGGACAGTGAGGGACCTGTAGGACTACAGGGGGCTGGAAGATGCCCCAGGTAAGTTAAAGGATACTGGCTGTATTGGTCAGAGGCCTTCTAGATACATGCATGGCTTGTTATTACCCAGGCTGTGCTGAAGGTGACGAAAGGCATACATGATAAGGCATACATGATAAGGGACTTTTTCATCCCTGGTTCTGATCTCACCTGTAGTATACTACATATTGCTTTCATTTATACCCTTCCCATTTTAAACTTTCTCTCTGACTTGTAAATGGTAGTAATGTTTTAGCTAAACGTTGCTGCACTACGAAATGAACTTTGCCATATCTACATTTAGAATACAAGTGTCTCTGTCTCTCCCTCTCTCTCCCTTCATCAAAATAGAGACATGACTTTATTTTGATTTCTAAGTCAGCTAATCCCACCCATCAGGCAAAATACCCTTCTCTGCTGTCCCGTCTGATTGCGCACGCACGACTGTAAAGATGGGAAGAAGGTGTACCGCTTTACGGAGGACAGACAGCAGGACCTGGTCACCCGGAGCGAACGGGTTGAGGAGTGGCTCTACATTCCGTACGAAAGGCCTAGTTGTAAAGCCGCCCAAGTACGGGGTGATAGAGTGAGGGGCTCCTCTTCTTTAGATGCAAAGGGAGCAAGGGTTAACCCAAATATTTAATAGTGTGCTGTATATGCATGCATTTTGTCCTTTTTCATCCCTATTGTCCAGGTGAAATTCTCTTCTCTGATCGCTCATTCAAAGCAGCAAAAGGTGATGACATGAGGCTTTAAAACAGGTTTTAGATAATTGTTGGGCAGTGCTAAACTCGTGCGATTGAGATAGGAGTCCAAGATAGTAAAAATGAGATTTTCCCCTGGAACAGTTACTGTAGTGTATGAACTGCGTGTGCGTAGATGCATAGAGTGAGTCGAAGGAAAAAGTTCATGACTGGCCCAAGATGAGGAAAAACTGAAGCACATCTGGATGTAGTGGTCAGAGGCCTTCTAGTTACACACATGGCCTGTTGTTACCTAGTGTGTGCTGAAGGTGACAAAGCTTACATGATAAGAAAAATTGAAACACTTTTATTTTTAAAAATATTTTCATTGTTTCTGCAATGCCATGTAGACTGTTGATCCAGGGATTTTATCCAGTTGCCGTTTGGAGCCAAGAAGGATTTTTTTCCCTTTTAAAGCATATTGTATCATGCTTTGCAATGGTTATTTGCCTCCTTGATCATCTGGGTATTCTAAAAGTGTTGATTTGTGCACCTTTATTTTTCTCAAAATATGCATATGTTTAAATGTTTGGAAACATGTAATTAAATATATATCTGAAACATATATATATATATATATATATATATTTATATATATATATATATATATATATATATATATATATTTATGTAGAGAGATAGAGTAATATAAATTTCAATTAGAGACACTGAGCATTTTTTACGTTATAACAACATTGCCTGCGGCCAAACTAAGTTAAATGCGCCCGATCTCATTGGAACTCGGAAGCTAAGGGGCTTAAGGCCTAGTAATTAGCCGCTGCTCACACCAGCAGCTAATACTAGGTGCTGCAGGCAATTTTTATTTCAAGATAAATACATGTCTTGAAACATATGGACATTTTTATATGTCTTCTAGAATGTTTATAGTTATGTGTATGTTTTTATATTTGATAGTGTTGGTCAAACTCTCAAGACTTTTGATCCAGGGACTGCCTCTAGCGTACTTGGGACTTTTTCAGCCTGTTGTATTGCTTCAGGTCCCTTGCTCTCCTCCTGGTCCAAACCATTTTGCTGCTGTGTCCCTCCGACAGCTTGCCGACTGATCCCTGATGATGGCTGCTGCGCATGTGTGGTCCCAGCCATGTATCGCCTAGATCGTCCTGCATTTGCACTGATTGATCTTCGGAACTGCACATTCACAGAACGATCAAGGAGACACTTATCCAGGGCCGCCCATGCACAGTAGCCCATGAAGGGGCTCAACGGACTAGCTTTTGGAGGGGTAAAGCAGCAGAACAGCTTGGACTGGGAGGACAGTGAGGGACCTGTAGGACTACAGGGGGCTGGAAGATGCCCCAGGTAAGTTAAAGGATACTGGCTGTACTGGTCAGAGGCCTTCTAGATACATGCATGGCTTGTTGTTACCCAGGCTGTGCTGAAGGTGACGAAAGGCATACATGATAAGGCATACATGATAAGGGACTTTTTCATCCCTGGTTCTGATCTCACCTATAGTATACTACATATTGCTTTCATTTATACCCTTGACTAGTGTTGGGCGAACAGTGTTCGCCACTGTTCGGGTTCTGCAGAACATCACCCTGTTCGGGTGATGTTCGAGTTCGGCCGAACACCTGACGGTGCTCGGCCAAACCGTTCGGCCACATGGCCGAACTAAGAGCGCATGGCCGAACGTTCCCCGAACGTTCGGCTAGCGCTGTGATTGGCCGAACGGGTCACGTGGTTCGGACCCGAACGCGCTCTGATTGGCCGAACGGTCACGTGGTTCGGGTAAATAAATACCCGAACCACGTCATATCTCCGCCATTTGTCTGTGGGTTTAGCTTTGGGTAGGCAGGCAGGGTAGTTCGCGCTCCAGCCACGCTAGCCAGGGTCCCCCCCAGTCATTGTGTGTCACTGCTGGGAACAGTAGTACACCGCTCGTTCAGCCACACTATATAGCATTCTGTGTACTGTTCTGTGTCTGCTGGGAATAGTGGTACACCGCTCGTTCAGCCACACTATATAGCATTCTGTGTACTGTTCTGTGTCTGCTGGGAACAGTAGTACACCGCTCGTTCAGCCACACTATATAGCATTCTGTGTACTGTTCTGTGTCTGCTGGGAACAGTAGTACACCGCTCGTTCAGCCACACTATATAGCATTCTGTGTACTGTTCTGTGTCTGCTGGGAACAGTAGTACACCGCTCGTTCAGCCACACTATATAGCATTCTGTGTACTGTTCTGTGTCTGCTGGGGATAGTGGTACACCGCTCGTTCAGCCACACTATATAGCATTCTGTGTACTGTTCTGTGTCTGCTGGGAACAGTAGTACACCGCTCTTTCAGCCACACTATATAGCATTCTGTGTACTGTTCTGTGTCTGCTGGGAACAGTAGTACACCGCTCGTTCAGCCACACTATATAGCATTCTGTGTACTGTTCTGTGTCTGCTGGGAACAGTAGTACACCGCTCGTTCAGCCACACTATATAGCATTCTGTGTACTGTTCTGTGTCTGCTGGGAACAGTAGTACACCGCTCGTTCAGCCACACTATATAGCATTCTGTGTACTGTTCTGTGTCTGCTGGGAATAGTGGTACACCGCTCGTTCAGCCACACTATATAGCATTCTGTGTACTGTTCTGTGTCTGCTGGGAATAGTGGTACAACGCTCGTTCAGCCACACTATATAGCATTCTGTGTACTGTTCTGTGTCTGCTGGGAATAGTGGTACACCGCTCGCTCAGCCACACTATATAGCATTCTGTGTACTGTTCTGTGTCTGCTGGGAACAGTAGTACACCGCTCGTTCAGCCACACTATATAGCATTCTGTGTACTGTTCTGTGTCTGCTGGGAACAGTAGTACACCGCTCGTTCAGCCACACTATATAGCATTCTGTGTACTGTTCTGTGTCTGCTGGGAATAGTGGTACACCGCTCGTTCAGCCACACTATATAGCATTCTGTGTACTGTTCTGTGTCTGCTGGGAATAGTGGTACACCGCTCACCCGCCACTGTATAGCATTGTGCTCTGTGTCGCTGCTGGGAATAGTGGTACACCGCTCACCCGTCACTGTATAGCATTGTGCTCTGTGTCGCTGCTGGGAATAGTGGTACTGTATAGCATTTCTGTACTGCCACTGTACTGCTGCCAGTCAGCGTGTACTGTAAGGATAAGTGAAATGAGGAAGAAATCCGGTGAAAGAGGGAGGGGCAAGGGAAGAGGTGTTTCCCCTGACGGTTCACGTACAGGCCACAGGGGAGCACCCAAGAAAACCCACTCAATACCGCCCATGTTGTCCAGGACAACAACCCTCACAAATCCAAAAGAACAGGACCAGATAATTACTTGGATGACCTCTCAAGCGTCCAGCAGTGGGTTAAGCAGCACCAGCACATCACGCACGAGGTCCGAGTCCTCAGCCAGTTACAAGGAGCCAGTGGGCACAAAGCTGACACAACCGGCAGCGACACCACGCACACAACTGCCAGATAACCAGTCCGATGAATTACCTCAGGACACAATGGGGTATTCGCAGGAGCTATTCCCAGCCCAACAAACTTCCACCTTTCAAAGGTCAATGGAGGAACAGCCAGAAATGTTGTGCCTGGATTCACAACCGTTAACTGTGGGAAATGCACCGCGCACTGAAATACAAGGCGAGTCCGAAGAGGACTCGGAAACCCAAATCCCAGAGCAATTTGGGCAGGAGGGGTTGCAATTGCAGGAGGTCGGCCGACAAGATCTGGAAGACGACGTTGGAGTGTGCTGCGCAGAGGTTGTTGTGGGGAGCTCTACTCCACGGCGGCGGCCCACAATGACATATGACGAGTTTGAGGAGATGGAAGAGGAGGGTATGGACAATGTGGACAGAGACCCAGATTTTGTTTGTGAACGAGAACATCGCCGTCGTAGCAGCAGCACAGATGAGTCTGTTGAAGAACCCACTGCTGCACGAGCTCGCCTTGTGCCACAAGGTAGGCGGCGCGCAATTTCAGGCACCACAAGCGTGGAAGTTCAAGTGAGAGGCAAAAGAGGAGCAAACAGAAATCGCCAGCAAGGAGGCAGGTGCTCCAAAGTCTGGGCTTTCTTTGAAGACTGCACTGAGGATGTTACCATGGCGATTTGCAAGGTGTGCAAGACCCGCCTGAGCAGGGGGAAAAGTATTAACAACCTCTCCACCACCAGCATGAGCCGTCACATGCTATCCAAACATCCCACTCTTTGGGCAAACGCGTCAGGACAGGGTACCAGAAACAACACTGCCTCCCTTGGGTTCACCAGACCCGCCTCAGCAGCAGCAGTAGCCCAGCCATTGCGTGGTTCACAACATTCACAAACATCAGACGACGCTGACACTGTCACTTTCCGGAGTAGTGCTCTTGAGGTCTCCCAGTGTTCTTCAAACACAACAACCAACAGCCCTTCCGTGTGCAGCGCTACGGTTCAGTTGTCTGTGTCGGAGATGTTTGAGCGCAAGAGGAAATTGCCAGCAAATGACCCCCGGGCCGTGGCAGTAACAGCCAGCATAGCCAAGCTTCTGGCCTGCGAAATGCTGCCATATCGATTGGTGGAGACAAACAGCTTCAAGGGCATGATGTCAGTGGCCATCCCACGTTACGTGGTTCCCAGCCGCTACCACTTTGCACGCTCTGCAGTGCCTGAGTTGCATGAGCACGTGGTCAGCAAAATAACCCGAAGCTTGAAGAATGCCGTTGCCTGCAAGGTTCACCTCACCACTGACACCTGGACGAGTGCGTTCGGCCAGGGTCGATACATCTCCCTTACCGCGCACTGGGTGAACCTTGTGGAGCCTGGCAGCGATTCCTCACCTGCTACGGCACGGGTGTTGCCCACGCCACAAACAGCTGCACCGCCATCCCTCCCACTGGATAACAGCAGCACCTACCTCTCTGACTCCTTCTCCTCCAACGCATCTCAAAGCTGTACCTCATCCGGAAACGCTAACCCAGCAGCAGTAGGATCGTGGAAGCAGTGCAGCACAGCTGTTGGCATGCGTCAGCAAGCGTTGCTGAAGCTAATCTGCCTTGGGGATAAGCAGCACACAGGGGAGGAAATTTGGAAGGGAATAAAGGAACAGACGGATTTGTGGCTGGCACCGCTGGACCTGAAACCGGGCATGGTTGTGTGTGATAATGGGAGTAATCTCATTCGCGCTTTAAGGTTGGCTAAGCTGACACACATCCCTTGCCTGGCGCACGTGATGAACCTAGTAGTTCAGCGGTTCCTGAGGACATACCCAGGCGTGGCCGATCTTCTGTTGAAGGTGCGTCGAGTGGCCAAACATTGTAGAACTTCCAGTACTGCTTCGGGGGCACTCGCCAAGATGCAGGAGCGCTTCAATCTCCCCCACCATCGCTTGCTGTGTGATGTCCCTACGCGCTGGAATTCTACGCTGCACATGCTAGCCCGCTTTTGCGAGCAGAAGAGTGCAGTGGTCCAGTACATGACGGCGCAGTACCGAGGCGCATCCGGCCAGCTGCCAAGCTTCTGTGGATCCGATTGGGCCAACATGTTGGACCTCTGCCAAGTCCTCCAAAATTTTGAGCAATCCACGTTGCTTGTGAGCAGTGACAACTCTTCAGTCAGCATTACCATACCACTGCTGTGTTTACTGAAGAGGTCGATGTTAAAAATCAAGGAAACAGCTGTCATGATGCAACTGGGGGAATCTGAAGGAGAAAACGATCAGCGTGATGGTACCAACATCAGGCCATCCGCCTCAGGGAACGCTGGCCCCAGCAGCTATGACGAAGAAGAGGAGGAGGAACAGCTGGAGTTGGAGCAGGAATTTCATGCCACCACTGACGAGGGCCAGAGCGGTGCACGTTGGACTTCCACAATTCAACGCGAATGGTCAGCAGAAGCAGACCAGGAGGAAGGTGACGACTATGATGCATCACAACAACTATCACAACGCTCACAAGAGGATGATGAGGATTCTGGTAGGACTCTGGCACACATGGCTCAATTCATGCTAGACTGCATTGAACGTGACCCACGCATTGTGCGCATTCTGGACAACACCAATTACTGGGTTTATACCCTTCTGGATCCACGGTACAAACACAATGTTCCAAAACTGCTTGAAGAAAGAGTCAGACAGGTCAAAATGGAAGAATACCAGCAGGCCCTTGTGGAGACTTTAGAGAGGAGATTGACATCCTCCCCCTCCTCTAGCCAGTTGTACGCAGACAGACTGACTTCCGCAAACCCAGGACGACCAGGAGGGCAGCAAACAACGCAAGCCGCAGCTAGTACCCAAAAGGGAATGGTATCGGCAGTGTCCTTGGAGTGGGAAAATTTTCTGACACCCATGCAGCAGCAGCCCACAGAACAGCAAGCGTGCAGATCCACCTCCAACACCGATCGCCTGGAGAAGATGGTCAAGGACTACATGTCAGATGACGTAGCTGTGTCTAACAATCCATCTGCACCCTTCAACTATTGGGTATCGAAGCTAGACACCTGGCACGAACTGGCAATGTACGCAATAGAGGTGCTGGCTTGCCCGGCAGCCAGCGTTATGTCGGAACGCTGTTTCAGTGCTGCCGGAGGCATCGTCACAGATCGGCGTATCCGCCTCTCCACAGAAAATGCAGACCGTCTGACTCAAATTAAAATGAATCAATCCTGGATTGGAAACGACTACGCAACACTCCAGGACCCCAACCAAGTAACATGACCAATGAACATCTGGGATGGTTTAGCGTTTCCGGTCCCTGTTTATTGAACCTCTCATCTGTATTACACTTATGACTGCATGGCGGCAAAAAGCATTGCTATATCCGCACGCTTTTTGTCCTCATGCAAGGCCTGTGTTGTTGTGTCTCAAAAAGCTTGGCCTTCTCCTCCTGCGCCTGCTCCTAGTCCTGTTCCATCACGTCTGCTGCTGCTGGGTTAGCATTTCCAGTCCCTGTTTATTGAACCTCTCATCTGTATTACATTTATGACTGCATGGCGGCAAAAAGCATTGCTATATCCGCACGCTTTTTGTCCTCATGCAAGGCCTGGGTTGCGTCTCAAAAAGCGTGGCCTTCTCCTCCTGCGCCTGCTCCTGTTCCATCACGTCTGCTGCTGCTGCTGGGTTAGCGTTGCCGCTCCCTGTTTATGGAACCTCTTATCTTTATTACATTTATGACTGCATGGCGGTACAAAGCATGCTATCCGCACGCTTCTTGCCCTCATGCAAGGCCTGGGTTGTTGTGTCTCACAAAGCGTGGCCTTCTCCTCCTGCACCTGCTCCTGTTCCATCACGTCTGCTGCTGCTGCTGCTGCTGCTGGGTTAGCGTTGCCGGTCCCTGTTTATGGAACCTCTTATCTTTATTACATTTATGACTGCATGGCGGTACAAAGCATGCTATCCGCACGCTTCTTGCCCTCATGCAAGGCCGGGGTTGTTGTGTCTCACAAAGCGTGGCCTTCTCCTCCTGCGCCTCCTCCTGTTCCATCACGTGTGCTGCTGCTGGGTTAGCGTTACCGGTCCCTTTTCCTGGAACCTCTTATATGTATTACATTTATGACTGCATGCCGACAAAAAACATGTTACCTGTGCAAAGAAAACAGACATTTCCCGCATTTAAAAGACAGTTTTCCCTTTGAAACTTTAAAATCGATTTTCTCAAAAACTATAAGCTCTTTTTGCAAATTTTTTTTTTCCTCTTGTACCCACTCCCAAGGTGCACATACCCTGTAAATTTGGGGTATGTAGCATGTAAGGAGGCTTTACAAACCACAAAAGTTCGGGTCCCCATTGACTTCCATTATGTTCGGAGTTCGGGTCGAACACCCGAACATCGCGGCCATGTTCGGCCTGTTCGGCCCGAACCCGAACATCTAGATGTTCGCCCAACACTATACCCTTCCCATTTTAAACTTTCTCTCTGACTTGTAAATGGTAGTAATGTTTTAGCTAAACGTTGCTGCACTACGAAATGAACTTTGCCATATCTACATTTAGAATACAAGTGTCTCTGTCTCTCCCTCTCTCTCCCTTCATCAAAATAGAGACATGACTTTATTTTGATTTCTAAGTCAGCTAATCCCACCCATCAGGCAAAATACCCTTCTCTGCTGTCCCGTCTGATTGCGCACGCACGACTGTAAAGATGGGAAGAAGGTGTACCGCTTTACGGAGGACAGACAGCAGGACCTGGTCACCCGGAGCGAACGGGTTGAGGAGTGGCTCTACATTCCGTACGAAAGGCCTAGCTTGTAAAGCCGCCCAAGTACGGGGTGATAGAGTGAGGGGCTCCTCTTCTTTAGACGCAAAGGGAGCAAGGGTTAACCCAAATATTTAATAGTGTGCTGTATATGCATGCATTTTGTCCTTTTTCATCCCTATTGTCCAGGTGAAATTCTCTTCTCTGATCGCTCATTCAAAGCAGCAAAAGGTGATGACATGAGGCTTAAAAACAGGTTTTAGATAATTGTTGGGCAGTGCTAAACTCGTGCGATTGAGATAGGAGTCCAAGATAGTAAAAATGAGATTTTCCCCTGGAACAGTTACTGTAGTGTAAGAACTGCGTGTGCGTAGATGCATAGAGTGAGTCGAGGGGAAAAGTTCATGACTGGCCCAAGATGAGGAAAAACTGAAGCACATCTGGATGTAGTGGTTAGAGTTGGGCCGAACGGTTCGCCTGCGAACGGTTCCATGCAAACTTCAGTGGTTCGCGTTCGCGTCCCGCAGGCGAATCTTTGCGGAAGTTCGGTTCGCCCCATAATGCACATGGAGGGTCAACTTTGACCCTCTACATCACAGTCAACAGGCCCAGTGTAGCCAATTAGGCTACACTAGCCCCTGGAGCCCCACCCCCCCTTATATAAGGCAGGCAGCGGCGGCCATTACGGTCACTCGTGTGCTGCCTGCGTTAGTGAGAGTAGGGCGAGCTGCTGCAGACTGTCTCTCAGGGAAAGATTAGTTAGGCTTAACTTGTTCCTGTCTGGCTGCATACCTGTTCTGTGAACCCACCACTGCATACCTGTGCTGTGAACCCACCACTGCATACCTGTGCTGTGAACCCACCACTGCATACCTGTGCTGTGAACCCACCACTGCATACATGTGCTGTGAACCCACCACTGCATACCTGTGCTGTGAACCCACCACTGCATACCTGTTCAGTGAACCCACCACTGCATACCTGTGCTGTGAACCCACCACTGCATACCTGTTCAGTGAACCTGCCACTGCATACCTGTTCTGTTCAGTGGACCCGCCACTGTATACCTGTTCATTGAACCCACCACTGCATACCTGTGCTGTGAACCCACCACTGCATACCTGTTCTGTGAACCCACCACTGCATACCTGTGCTGTGAACCCACCACTGCATACCTGTTCAGTGAACCTGCCACTGCATACCTGTTCTGTTCAGTGGACCCGCCACTGTATACCTGTTCATTGAACCCACCACTGCATACCTGTGCTGTGAACCCACCACTGCATACCTGTTCTGTGAACCCACCACTGCATACCTGTGCTGTGAACCCACCACTGCATACCTGTTCAGTGAACCTGCCACTGCATACCTGTTCTGTTCAGTTGACCCGCCACTGTATACCTGTTCATTGAACCCACCACTGCATACCTGTGCTGTGAACCCACCACTGCATACCTGTTCTGTGAACCCACCACTGCATACCTGTTCAGTGAACCCGCCACTGCATACCTGTTCTGTTCAGTGGACCCGCCACTGTATACCTGTTCAGTGAACCCGCCACTGCATACCTGTTCTGTTCAGTGGACCCGCCACTGTATACCTGTTCAGTGAACCCGCCACTGCATACCTGTTGTGTTCAGTGAACCTGCCACTGCATACCTGTTCTGTGAACCCGCCACTGTATACCTGTTCTGTTTAGTGAACCCGCCACTGTATACCTGTTCTGTTTAGTGAACCCGCCACTGCATACCTGTTCTGTTCAGTGGACCCGCCACTGTATACCTGTTCAGTGAACCCGCCACTGCATACCTGTTGTGTTCAGTGAACCTGCCACTGCATACCTGTTCTGTGAACCCGCCACTGTATACCTGTTCTGTTTAGTGAACCCGCCACTGCATACCTGTTCTGTTCAGTGGACCCGCCACTGTATACCTGTTCAGTGAACCCGCCACTGCATACCTGTTGTGTTCAGTGAACCTGCCACTGCATACCTGTTCTGTGAACCCGCCACTGTATACCTGTTCTGTTTAGTGAACCCGACACTGTATACCTGTTCTGTTTAGTGAACCCGCCACTGCATACCTGTTCTGTTCAGTGGACCCGCCACTGTATACCTGTTCAGTGAAACCGCCACTGCATACCTGTTCTGTTCAGTGGACCCCCCACTGTATACCTGTTCAGTGAACCCGCCACTGCATACCTGTTGTGTTCAGTTAACCTGCCACTGCATACCTGTTCTGTGAACCCGCCACTGTATACCTGTTCTGTTTAGTGAACCCGCCACTGTATACCTGTTCTGTTCCAGCACGGCCGTCACTACACAAACAGCTGTTTGCGGAGCGTTACACGGTGAGTTTGGTGTGTCAGTGTGAAGCAGTACCTTAATTACACTACCTGATTGATGTATACACATGCAAGATGTTTGAAAGCACTTTAGGCCTGTCATTTAGCATTCAATGTGATTTCTGCCCTTAAAACGCTGCTTTGCGTCAAATCCAGATTTTTCCCTGGGACTTTTGGCATGTATCCCACTCCGCCATGCCCCCCTCCAGGTGTTAGACCCCTTGAAACATCTTTTCCATCACTTTTGTGGCCAGCATAATTATTTTTTTTTTCAAAGTTCGCATCCCCATTGAAGTCTATTGCGGTTCGCGAACTTTAACGCGAACCGAACCTTCCGCAGAAGTTCGCGAACCATGTTCGCGAACCAAAAATCGGAGGTTCGGCCCAACTCTAGTAGTGGTCAGAGGCCTTCTAGTTACACACATGGCCTGTTGTTACCTAGTGTGTACTGAAGGTGACAAAGCTTACATGACAAGAAAAATTAAAAAACACTTTTATTTTTAAAAATATTTTCATTGTTTCTGCAATGCCATGTAGACTGTTGATCCAGGGATTTTATCCAGTTGCCGTTTGGAGCCAAGAAGGATTTTTTTCCCCTTTAAAGCATATTGTATCATGCTTTGCAAGGGTTATTTGCCTCCTTGATCATCTGGGTATTCTAAAAGTGGTGATTTGTGCACTTTTATTTTTCTCAAAATATGCATATGTTTAAATGTTTGGAAACATGTAATTAAATATATATCTGAAATATATATATATATATATATATATATATATATATATATATATATATATTTATGTAGAGAGATAGAGTAATATAAATTTCAATTAGAGACACTGAGCATTTTTTACGTTATAACAACATTGCCTGCGGCCAAACTAAGTTAAATGCGCCCGATCTCATTGGAACTCGGAAACTAAGGGGCTTAAGGCCTAGTAATTAGCCGCTGGTCACACCAGCAGCTAATACTAGGTGCTGCAGGCAATTTTTATTTCAAGATAAATACATGTCTTGAAACATATGGACATTTTTATATGTCTTCTAGAATGTTTATAGTTATGTGTATGTGTGTATATTTGATAGTGTTGGTCAAACTCTCAAGACTTTTGATCCAGGGACTGCCTCTAACGTACTTGGGACTTTTTCAGCCTGTTGTATTGCTTCAGGTCCCTTGCTCTCCTCCTGGTCTGAACCATTTTGCTGCTGTGTCCCTCCGACAGCTTGCCGCCTGATCCCTGATGATGGCTGCTGCGCATGTGTGGTCCCAGCCATGTATCGCCTAGATCGTCCTGCATTTGCACTGATTGATCTTCGGAACTGCGCATTCACAGAACGTTCAAGGAGACACTTATCCAGGGCTGTCCATGCACAGTAGCCCATGAAGGGGCTCAGCAGACTAGCTTTTGGAGGGGTAAAGCAGCAGAACAGCTTGGACTGGGAGGGCAGGGAGGGACCTGTAGGACTACAGGGGGCTGGAAGACGTCCCAGGTAAGTTAAAGGATACTGGCTGTACTGGTCAGAGGCCTTCTAGATACATGCATGGCTTGTTGTTACCCAGGCTGTGCTGAAGATGACGAAAGGCATACAAGATTAGGCATACATGATAAGGGACTTTTTTATCCCTGGTTCTGATCTCACCTGTAGTATACTACATATTGCTTTCATTTATACCCTTACCATTTTAAACTTTCTCTCTGACTTGTAAATGGTACTAATATTTTAGCTAAACGTTGCTGCCCTATGAAATGAACTTTGCCATATCTACATTTGGAATACAAGTGTCTCTGTCTCTCCCTCTCTCTCCCTTAATCAAAATAGAGACATGACTTTATTTTGATTTCTAAGTCAGCTAATCCCACCCATTAGGCAAAATACCCTTCTCTGCTGTCCCGTCTGATTGCGCACGCACGACTGTAAAGATGGGAAGAAGGTGTACCGCTTTACGGAGGACAGACAGCAGGACCTGGTCACCCGGAGCGAACGGGTTGAGGAGTGGCTCTACATTCCGTACGAAAGGCCTAGCTTGTAAAGCCGCCCAATTACGGGGTGATAGAGTGAGGGGCTCCTCTTCTTTAGACGCAAAGGGAGCAAGGGTTAACCCAAATATTTAATAGTGTGCTGTATATACATGCATTTTGCCCTTTTTCATCCCTATTGTCCAGGTGAAATTCTCTTCTCAGATCGCTCATTCAAAGCAGCAAAAGGTGATGACATGAGGCTTAAAAACAGGTTTTAGATCATTATTGGGCAGTGCTAAACTCATGGGATTGAGATAGGAGTCCTAGATGGTAAAAATGAGATTTTCAGCTGGAACAGTAACTGTATTGCAAGTACTGCGCGTGCGTAGATGCATAGAGTGAGTCGAGGGGAAAAGTTCATGACTGGCCCAAGATGAGGAAAAACTGAAGCACATCTGGATGTAGTGGTCAGAGGCCTTCTAGTTACACACATGGCCTGTTGTTACCTAGTGTGTGCTGAAGGTGACAAAGCTTACATGATAAGAAAAATTGAAACACTTTTGTTTCTTAAAATATTTTCATTGTTTCTGCAATGCCATGTAGACTGTTGATCCAGGGATTTTATCCAGTTGCCGTTTTTGGAGCCAAGAAGGATTTTTTCCCTTTTAAAGCATATTGTAGCATGCTTTGCAAGGGTTATTTGCCTCCTTGATCATCTGGGTATTCTAAAAGTGTTGATTTGTGCACTTTTATTTTTCTCAAAGTATGCATATGTTTAAATGTTTGGAAACATGTAATTAAATAAATATCTGAAAAATATATAGCTATATACACACACACATATATATATATATATATACATATATATATATATATATATATATATATATATATATATATATAATTACAGAAGGGCTGCAGCACACAACAGGAAAACAGTGACAGGGGCTCTTGGTTACGCTTTAACGCGCTTAAGCTCACCAACTGCGCCAAAGTGTCCCCGATCTGGTGAGTCCTACTCTACCATGCATAATGCCAGTTTTTATAAGCAGTCTAGTGGGAACTAAACCAAAAACCCAAGAGTCAACTAAATGGGAAAAAAAAGAAATTAAAAACACCTTACCTTTCACTAGCTACCAAATGAACTCTCTGAACATGTGCAATGCACTAATTTATATGCTTAACTGTGCTAGAGGTGGGTGTGGTTATGCAGGCTTACAGGGGATAATTATAAATAAATACCAAGGGGTAAGCAGCACAAACCAAATTTTTTTATGCTATTCTATGCAAAGCATGCACGCAGCACAGGAGGTCCCCAACCTCCATAAGAAATATATAATTACAGAAGGGCTGCAGCACACAACAGGAAAACAGTGACAGGGGCTCTTGGTTACGCTTTAACGCGCTTAAGCTCACCAACTGCGCCAAAGTGTCCCCGATCTGGTGAGTCCTACTCTACCATGCATAATGCCAGTTTTTATAAGCAGTCTAGTGGGAACTAAACCAAAAACCCAAGAGTCAACTAAATGGGAAAAAAAAGAAATTAAAAACACCTTACCTTTCACTAGCTACCAAATGAACTCTCTGAACATGTGCAATGCACTAATTTATATGCTTAACTGTGCTAGAGGTGGGTGTGGTTATGCAGGCTTACAGGGGATAATTATAAATAAATACCAAGGGGTAAGCAGCACAAACCAAATTTTTTTATGCAATTCTATGCAAAGCATGCACGCAGCACAGGAGGTCCCCAACCTCCATAAGAAATATATAATTACAGAAGGGCTGCAGCACACAACAGGAAAACAGTGACAGGGGCTCTTGGTTACGCTTTAACGCGCTTAAGCTCACCAACTGCGCCACAGTGTCCCCGATCTGGTGAGTCCTACTCTACCATGCATAATGCCAGTTTTTATAAGCAGTCTAGTGGGAACTAAACCAAAAACCCAAGAGTCAACTAAATGAGAAAAAAAAGAAATTAAAAACACCTTACCTTTCACTAGCTACCAAATGAACTCTCTGAACATGTGCAATGCACTAATTTATATGCTTAACTGTGCTAGAGGTGGGTGTGGTTATGCAGGCTTACAGGGGATAATTATAAATAAATACCAAGGGGTAAGCAGCACAAACCAAATTTTTTTATGCAATTCTATGCAAAGCATGCACGCAGCACAGGAGGTCCCCAACCTCCATAAGAAATATATAATTACAGAAGGGCTGCAGCACACAACAGGAAAACAGTGACAGGGGCTCTTGGTTACGCTTTAACGCGCTTAAGCTCACCAACTGCGCCAAAGTGTCCCCGATCTGGTGAGTCCTACTCTACCATGCATAATGCCAGTTTTTATAAGCAGTCTAGTGGGAACTAAACCAAAAACCCAAGAGTCAACTAAATGGGAAAAAAAAGAAATTAAAAACACCTTACCTTTCACTAGCTACCAAATGAACTCTCTGAACATGTGCAATGCACTAATTTATATGCTTAACTGTGCTAGAGGTGGGTGTGGTTATGCAGGCTTACAGGGGATAATTATAAATAAATACCAAGGGGTAAGCAGCACAAACCAAATTTTTTTATGCGATTCTATGCAAAGCATGCACGCAGCACAGGAGGTCCCCAACCTCCATCTTGGGTTTTTGGTTTAGTTCCCACTAGACTGCTTATAAAAACTGGCATTATGCATGGTAGAGTAGGACTCACCAGATCGGGGACACTTTGGCGCAGTTGGTGAGCTTAAGCGCATTAAAGCGTAACCAAGAGCCCCTGTCACTGTTTTCCTGTTGTGTGCTGCAGCCCTTCTGTAATTATATATTTCTTATGGAGGTTGGGGACCTCCTGTGCTGCGTGCATGCTTTGCATAGAATTGCATAAAAAAATTTGGTTTGTGCTGCTTACCCCTTGGTATTTATTTATAATTATCCCCTGTAAGCCTGCATAACCACACCCACCTCTAGCACAGTTAAGCATATAAATTAGTGCATTGCACATGTTCAGAGAGTTCATTTGGTAGCTAGTGAAAGGTAAGGTGTTTTTAATTTCTTTTTTTTCCCATTTAGTTGACTCTTGGGTTTTTGGTTTAGTTCCCACTAGACTGCTTATAAAAACTGGCATTATGCATGGTAGAGTAGGACTCACCAGATCGGGGACACTTTGGCGCAGTTGGTGAGCTTAAGCGCGTTAAAGCGTAACCAAGAGCCCCTGTCACTGTTTTCCTGTTGTGTGCTGCAGCCCTTCTGTAATTATATATTTCTTATGGAGGTTGGGGACCTCCTGTGCTGCGTGCATGCTTTGCATAGAATTGCATAAAAAAATTTGGTTTGTGCTGCTTACCCCTTGGTATTTATTTATAATTATCCCCTGTAAGCCTGCATAACCACACCCACCTCTAGCACAGTTAAGCATATAAATTAGTGCATTGCACATGTTCAGAGAGTTCATTTGGTAGCTAGTGAAAGGTAAGGTGTTTTTAATTTCTTTTTTTTCCCATTTAGTTGACTCTTGGGTTTTTGGTTTAGTTCCCACTAGACTGCTTATAAAAACTGGCATTATGCATGGTAGAGTAGGACTCACCAGATCGGGGACACTTTGGCGCAGTTGGTGAGCTTAAGCGCGTTAAAGCGTAACCAAGAGCCCCTGTCACTGTTTTCCTGTTGTGTGCTGCAGCCCTTCTGTAATTATATATTTCTTATGGAGGTTGGGGACCTCCTGTGCTGCGTGCATGCTTTGCATAGAATTGCATAAAAAAATTTGGTTTGTGCTGCTTACCCCTTGGTATTTATTTATAATTATCCCCTGTAAGCCTGCATAACCACACCCACCTCTAGCACAGTTAAGCATATAAATTAGTGCATTGCACATGTTCAGAGAGTTCATTTGGTAGCTAGTGAAAGGTAAGGTGTTTTTAATTTCTTTTTTTTCCCATTTAGTTGACTCTTGGGTTTTTGGTTTAGTTCCCACTAGACTGCTTATAAAAACTGGCATTATGCATGGTAGAGTAGGACTCACCAGATCGGGGACACTTTGGCGCAGTTGGTGAGCTTAAGCGCGTTAAAGCGTAACCAAGAGCCCCTGTCACTGTTTTCCTGTTGTGTGCTGCAGCCCTTCTGTAATTATATATTTCTTATGGAGGTTGGGGACCTCCTGTGCTGCGTGCATGCTTTGCATAGAATTGCATAAAAAAATGTGGTTTGTGCTGCTTACCCCTTGGTATTTATATATATATATATATATATATATATATATATATATATATATATATATATATATATATATAAATTGATGTAGAGAGATAGAGTAAAATAAATTTCAATTAGAGACACTGAGCATTTTTTATGTTATGGCAACATTGTCTGCGGCCTGTAATGGATTGCGGAGACACCGCCGCGCGGCCTGACAGCGGGGCGGCTGTTTCTGCGTTCAGGCCGGCGGTTTCCGCACAGCAGCGTGCGTCTGGTGTGTCTGAGCCTAGTAGTGCACACAGATGGAGAACTACGCGCGTGCGCTAGGAGGCAGGACCTTTATGCCAATAGGAGAGGGATCAGCTGATCAGGATGATCAGCTGATCCCAGCGTAGTAGGTGATTGGCTAAGTGGGGCTGGGCGGCGCTGAGGAGCGCTGCTCTATATATACTTGTCAGTTGCAGGTTGTCTGCCGTTGCGAATACTTACATGTGAGCACTCAGACCAGTCAGATACCACAGTGTGTTAGAACCAGGAGGACCTGGGAATTCACACTTAGCCAGAATACGTTTGTGTTATATGTTAGACTAGTTCCAGGGTGTTGAGACCACGGACCTCACACCCAAGCTTAGGGATACTGTGTCATTCCTGTGTTATACTTTTTGACCAGTTCCAGGGTGTTGAGACCACGGACCTCACACCCAAGCTTAGGGAAACTGTGTCATTGCTGTGTTATATGTTAGACCAGTTCCAGGGTGTTGAGACCACGGACCTCACATCCAAGCTTAGGGATACTGTGTCATTGCTGTGTTATACTTTAGACCAGTTCCAGGGTGTTGAGACCACGGACCTCACACCCAAGCTTAGGGATACTGTGTCATTGCTGTGTTATACTTTAGACCAGTTCCAGGGTGTTGTGACCAAGGACCTCACACCCAAGCTTAGGGACTCTGTGTCATTACTGTGTTACTCTAGACTAGTTCCCGGGTGTTGAGATCAAGGAGCTCACACCCCAGTCTAGGACCTTGTTATATTTATATGTTATGACTATTTGCTCTGTTGACCTTTCTCTTGCATTCTGATTTGGTACCTCCGCATATCTGTCTACCTGTTGCCAGACCCTGCCTGTACCAGTTACTGAGTCAGTCTTCTGTCTCTGTACCTCATCTGCTCGTGTGTTGCCGACCTGGCCTGCCCGACTATCCTAGCTGTCACTCTCCCTGAGTGCTCAGTCTATCAGTATTAGCAGTGACATCATTCCATCAGGTGTCAGCTGCAACCAGGACTCCCGCTCCTCAGAGAGTCCGGCCTGTTAGAAGCCAGTGGTCCCTCCCTCTGGCTGCAGCACAGTTCACCATCTAATACTGCTATCCTTGGTTACCAGGTCCTCACTATCAAGAGATAGTTTCTGCACTGCCCGGGGTCACCTGCCCCTCAGGTGGCACTTGGCCAAGTCTCTTATATCTCCCGCTCCTGGGGAGATAGCCTCCAGTTCATCCAATACATTTAACTCATTAGGTGCCCAGAGGTTAGTCATACTTCTATTATTGGTGATTCTGCAGCTCATCCATAATCAAGTATACATCTGTATTGTTGATGATTCTGCAGATCATCAACAATCAGATTCTCTCTGTGTGCTGACACCGATCGTTACACGGCCAAACTAAGTTAAATGCGCCTGATCTCATTGGAACTCGGAAGCTAAGGGGCTTAAGGCCTAGTAATTAGCCGCTGCTCACACCAGCAGCTAATACTAGGTGCTGCAGGCAATTTTTATTTCAAGATAAATACATGACTTGAAACATATGGACATTTTTATATGTCTTCTAGAATGTTTATAGTTATGTGTATGTTTTTATATTTGATAGTGTTGGTCAAACTCTCAAGACTTTTGATCCAGGGACTGCCTCTAGCGTACTTGGGACTTTTTCAGCCTGTTGTATTGCTTCAGGTCCCTTGCTCTCCTCCTGGTCCAAACCATTTTGCTGCTGTGTCCCTCCGACAGCTTGCCGACTGATCCCTGATGATGGCTGCTGCGCATGTGTGGTTCCAGCCATGTATCGCCTAGATCGTCCTGCATTTGCACTGATTGATCTTCGGAACTGCGCATTCACAGAACGATCAAGGAGACACTTATCCAGGGCCGCCCATGCACAGTAGCCCATGAAGGGGCTCAACGGACTAGCTTTTGGAGGGGTAAAGCAGCAGAACAGCTTGGACTGGGAGGACAGTGAGGGACCTGTAGGACTACAGGGGGCTGGAAGATGCCCCAGGTAAGTTAAAGGATACTGGCTGTACTGGTCAGAGGCCTTCTAGATACATGCATGGCTTGTTGTTACCCAGGCTGTGCTGAAGGTGATGAAAGGCATACATGATAAGGCATACATGATAAGGGACTTTTTCATCCCTGGTTCTGATCTCACCTGTAGTATACTACATATTGCTTTCATTTATACCCTTCCCATTTTAAACTTTCTCTCTGACTTGTAAATGGTAGTAATGTTTTAGCTAAACGTTGCTGCACTACGAAATGAACTTTGCCATATCTACATTTAGAATACAAGTGTCTCTGTCTCTCCCTCTCTCTCCCTTCATCAAAATAGAGACATGACTTTATTTTGATTTCTAAGTCTGCTAATCCCACCCATCAGGCAAAATACCCTTCTCTGCTGTCCCGTCTGATTGCGCACGCACGACTGTAAAGATGGGAAGAAGGTGTACCGCTTTACGGAGGACAGACAGCAGGACCTGGTCACCCAGAGCGAACGGGTTGAGGAGTGGCTCTACATTCCGTACGAAAGGCCTAGCTTGTAAAGCCGCCCAAGTACGGGGTGATAGAGTGAGGGGCTCCTCTTCTTTAGACGCAAAGGGGGCAAGGGTTAACCCAAATATTTAATAGTGTGCTGTATATGCATGCATTTTGTCCTTTTTCATCCCTATTGTCCAGGTGAAATTCTCTTCTCTGATCGCTCATTCAAAGCAGCAAAAGTTGATGACATTAGGCTTAAAAACAGGTTTTACATAATTGTTGGGCAGTGCTAAACTCGTGCGATTGAGATAGGAGTCCAAGATAGTAAAAATGAGATTTTCCCCGGAACAGTAACTGTAGTGTAAGAACTGCGTGTGCGTAGATGCATAGAGTGAGTCGTGGGAAAAAGTTCATGACTGGCCCAAGATGAGGAAAAACTGAAGCACATCTGGATGTAGTGGTCAGAGGCCTTCTAGTTACACACATGGCCTGTTGTTACCTAGTGTGTGCTGAAGGTGACAAAGCTTACATGATAAGAAAAATTGAAACACTTTTATTTTTTTAAATATTTTCATTGTTTCTGCAATGCCATTGAGACTGTTGATCCAGGGATTTTATCCAGTTGCCGTTTGGAGCCAAGAAGGATTTTTCCCCTTTTAACCACTTGAGGACCCACCCTTTACCCCCCCTTAAGGACCAGCATTGAATTATGTGATCTGTGCTGGGTGGGCTCTACAGCCCCCAGCACAGATCAAAAACCAGGCAGAGAGATCAGATCACCCCCCTTTTTTCCCCACTAGGGGGATGATGTGCTGGGGGGGTCCGATCTCTCCTGCCTGCGTGTGGCTGGCGGGGGGGGGGCACCTTAAAGCCCCCCTCCGCGGCGAAATTCCGCATCCCCCCTCTCCTACCTGGCCCCCTGGTGATCGGGGCTGCACAGGACGCTATCCGTCCTGTGCAGCCTGTGACAGGACGTCCCCTGTCACATGGCGGCGATCCCCGGCCGCTGATTGGCCGGGGATCGCCGATCTGCCTTACGGTGCTGCTGCGCAGCAGCGCCGTACAATGTAAACAAAGCGGATTATTTCCGCTTGTGTTTACATTTAGCCTGCGAGCCGCCATCGGCGGCCCGCAGGCTATTCACGGAGCCCCCCGCCGTGATTTGACAGGAAGCAGCCGCTCGCGCCAGCGGCTGCTTCCTGATTAATCAGCCTGCAGCTGGCGACGCAGTACTGCGTCGCTGGTCCTGCAGCTGCCACTTTGCCGACGCACGGTATAAGCGTGCGGTCGGCAAGTGGTTAAAGCATATTGTATCATGCTTTGCAAGGGTTATTTGCCTCCTTGATCATCTGGGTATTCTAAAAGTGGTGATTTGTGCACTTTTATTTTTCTTAAAATATGCATATGTTTAAATGTTTGGAAACATGTAATTGAATATATATCTGAAATATATATATATATATATATATATATATATATATATATATATATATATATATATATATATATATGTAGATAGATAGAGTAATATAAATTTCAGTTAGAGTCACTGAACATTTTTTACGTTATAACAACATTGCCTGCAGCCAAACTAAGTTAAATGCGCCCGATCTCATTGGAACTCGGAAGCTAAGGGGCTTAAGGCCTAGTAATTAGCCGCTGCTCACACCAGCAGCTAATACTAGGTGCTGCAGGCAATTTTTATTTCAAGATAAATACATGTCTTGAAACATATGGACTATGTCTTCTAGAATGTTTATAATTATCTGTATGTTTTTATATTTGATAGTGTTGGTCAAACTCTCAAGACTTTTGATCCAGGGACTGCCTCTAGCGTACTTGGGACTTTTTCAGCCTGTTGTATTGCTTCAGGTCCCTTGCTCTCCTCCTGGTCCAAACCATTTTGCTGCTGTGTCCCTCCGTCAGCTTGCCAACTGATTCCTGATGATGACTGCTGCGCATGTGTGGTCCCAGCCATGTATCGCCTAGATTGTCCTGCATTTGCACTGATTGATCTTCGGAACTGTGCATTCACATAACGATCAAGGAGACACTTATCCAGGGCCGCCCATGCACAGTAGCCCATGAAGGGGCTTAACGGACTAGCTTTTGGAGGAGTAAAGCAGCAGAACAGCTTGGACTGGGAGGACAGTGAGGGACCTGTAGGACTACAGGGGGCTGTAAGATGCCCCAGGTAAGTTAAAGGATACTGGCTGTACTGGTCAGAGGCCTTCTAGATACATGCATGGCTTGTTGTTACCCAGGCTGTGCTGTAGGTGACGAAAGGCATACATGATAAGGCATACATGATAAGGGACCTTTTCATCCCTGGTTCTGATCTCACCTGTAGTATACTACATATTGCTTTCATTTATACCCTTCCCATTTTAAACTTTCTCTCTGACTTGTAAATGGTAGTAATGTTTTAGCTAAATGTTGCTGCCCTATGAAATGAACTTTGCCATATCTACATTTAGAATACAAGTGTCTCTGTCTCTCCCTCTCTCTCCCTTTATCAAAATAGAGACATGACTTTATTTTGATTTCTAAGTCTGCTAATCCCACCCATCAGGCAAAATACCCTTCTCTGCTGTCCCGTCTGATTGCGCACGCATGACTGTAAAGATGGGAAGAAGGTGTACCGCTTTACGGAGGACAGACAGCAGGACCTGGTCACCCGGAGTGAACGGGTTGAGGAGTGGCTCTACATTCCGTACGAAAGGCCTAGCTTGTAAAGCCGCCCAAGTACGGGGTGATAGAGTGAGGGGCTCCTCTTCTTTAGACGCAAAGGGAGCAAGGGTTAACCCAAATATTTAATAGTGTGCTGTATATGCATGCATTTTGTCCTTTTTCATCCCTATTGTCCAGGTGAAATTCTCTTCTCTGATCGCTCATTCAAAGCAGCAAAAGGTGATGACATGAGGCTTAAAAACAGGTTTTAGATAATTATTGGGCAGTGCTAAACTCATGGGATTGAGATAGGAGTCCAAGATGGTAAAAATGAGATTTTCACCTGGAACAGTAACTGTATTGCAAGAATTGCGCGTGCGTAGATGCATAGAGTGAGTCGAGGGGAAAAGTTCATGACTGGCCCAAGATGAGGAAAAACTGAAGCACATCTGGATGTAGTGGTCAGAGGCCTTCTAGTTACACACATGGCCTGTTGTTACCTAGTGTGTGCTGAAGGTGACAAAGCTTACATGATCAGAAAAATTGAAACACTTTTGTTTCTTAAAATATTTTCATTGTTTCTGCAATGCCATGTAGACTGTTGATCCAGGGATTTTATCCAGTTGCCGTTTGGAGCCAAGAAGGATTTTTTCCCCTTTTAAAGCATATCGTATCAAGCTTTGCAAGGGTTATTTGCCTCCTTGATTATCTGGGTATTCTAAAAGTGGTGATTTGTGCACTTTTGTTTTTCTCAAAATATGCATATGTTTAAATGTTTGGAAACATGTAATTAAATACATATCTGAAATATATATATATATATATATATATATATATATATATATATATTTATATATATATGTATATTTATATATTTATGTAGAGAGATAGAGTAATATAAATTTCAACTAGAGACACTGAGCATTTTTTACGTTATAACAACATTGCCTGCGGCCAAACTAAGTTAAATGCGCCCGATCTCATTGGAACTCGGAAGCTAAGGGGCTTAAGGCCTAGTAATTAGCCGCTGCTCACACCAGCAGCTAATACTAGGTGCTGCAGGCAATTTTTATTTCAAGATAAATACATGACTTGAAACATATGGACATTTTTATATGTCTTCTAGAATGTTTATAGTTATGTGTATGTTTTTATATTTGATAGTGTTGGTCA